>NC_140771.1:47322772-47994257 GCF_044657685.1 Stegodyphus dumicola
GCCCCACCAGCCTCCTCTTTTAAAACCTCTTCGTTGAACACCGAACGTTGCTGTGTGCCCGAGCACATCTTAGATTTAAGCCTAATATGCAAAAATAATTTCTATGAAACGTTTTCTTTTATGTAAATATTTGAACTCTTACCTATGTTAACCAAACAATATTTCTTACAACATAAACAGAATATCCTAATATCTAAGTTAAAACTTCGGAATAAGTTAATAAAGTGCAATATTAGAAATAACAATTATATTCTCATATTTAAATTATTTCTGTACAACAATTTAGCAAAGGAATCAAGAATTTAAATAATATTAACCAACAAAAATTGCAAGCTGCTTGTATTGCGTGAAACATTTCTAAACTATGAACGCGCGTTTTTAGCGTCGCACATTTAGCTTTCGCAGAATAAAATAATAAATAATATTTATCACAACAACGCTAACACCCTAGAATTCTATTCAGTAGATTTTAATACGTTCCGTTTGAGCATATCAAATATGATTCGGTGGGCTGTCAGCGACACTTCGCTCCCGTGTGATATTTGATACTGTAATCCCATGGAGGGAAACTGAGTCGCATCTTATGTGATACTCTGGGAACGAAGAGAATAATGTAATTTAAGTTCAACTCTTTTTTCTATTTCCAAAATGTCTAAATTTGATACATAATGATGCAAATAGAACATGAAGTGCAGTTTTATCCTCATTTAACTTTACTTGCGCAGTAATAATTTTTGGAATACACACCATCTGAATATATTTTTTCTGCAGGTTCTCAAATGGGCAAAAGTTGTACAAAGGATACATATATTAAAATTTGAGGTACCCAAACTGTAGGGAATTATTAATGGCAAAACACAGCTTATGTCGAAACTAAGCTACCCGAAAGAGATGAAAAAATTAAGTATAACGGTAAGTTATTCAGAGAAAATAGTTCTTTATTTATATTTGTTAAATTAATATTTAATAAAACAAATACGAAGGCTCTACCATTTCCATCTCCCCATTACGAAGCAAATTTTAAATCTCAATTGCAAACTAAATTTCTTTTAGTCCCAGTCCTCAGGGAAAGGTTAATCCAGCCCGTTATAAAATTCTAAGCCACTAGAATTTTGTTTCTTTAATACTCGATTTTGCGAGCAAACTTACCAAAATCAGCAACACGAATGCGAATCTATTCTTACAGGGTATATGCGAATGTATGGGCATGACTGTACTCAATATTTATCTAAACTGAGAATGCTAGAAATATTAGAAAGTATGTGCATCAGCAGAAGAATATAGCTCTATCATTTCTAAGAGATTTAACTTAAAATGAAATGATTAAATATGAACATTTTTTAGATAAAGAGGCGGATAAATAAAGGGAGCCTAGAGAATTAACAAAGAACATGTCAGATTTTCATTTTTAATCGAAAATGAAGCAGTATACATGTTAAACATTTGATGAGTAATAGGAAGAGATTCTGTTTTGGCGTATTTGGCGAAAGTGCAAATTAGAAGAGGCTTATTTAAAGTAAAAAATTTGAAATTAAGTGCGCAAAATTCTATTTTAAATTGCAGTTTTTTTAAGCGTTTCTACCGGAAAGGGAAATTTCCCTCCATTTTGTCCTTGTAAAAGCTAAGGAATCCCCAATAGATTGCCACACAAGAACCATGGTACCTTGCGACGACCCTGCCAGCGTGCTGCAGTAAAAAAAAAAAAAAAAAAAGAGTTTGTGGGACGTAGTTGAAAATATTTAACCCACCCATGATCTAGACTTATTTTGCAGCAATAAGTCAACATTATTGTGTTTGTAATAGCTGGAGTAATGCCGTGAAACTGTTATGAAGTTTTACTTTATACGCTAAAGGTTTATAAGATTTATTTAAGTTATATTTTGAATCTTTACTTCAACTTCTCTCTTTTTATTTTCCCTCCTAAATTCAAATATGCTTAAATATATTTAAGAGAGGGGCTTGAGATTGTGACGTCAAAGCATGGTCTGCCGTTTGAAAGCCGCGTTACTAGGTTTACAACTCTAGATAAGAGTTCCTGTCTTCGGCATTGCTACTTGCCGATAGTTAAACTTCCCGCCAATGAATTCAGAGCCAAATTCGTGGGGAAGATGCTTTGTGTAAACTTTGGATATCAGCTATTCTTGTTTAGTTTACCATTTGAATTTATGTCTTTGAGTTGTCGCGATAAGCCTCGCCTCGTCCTCGCCTGGTCCTTGTGGATTTGTAAGAATCAAGTATGCTTTCTATTCAAGTTTAGAATAAAAGGTTCTTTTGCACTCTTCGGAACTTCCCGTATATACTTTCTTAGACTAAGCGATAAGTTGCTTAGAGTCTTTTAAAAGATTAAGTCACATTTTGCAGTAGCAAATGAAGTTAAACTTTTACATTACTAAAATTAATCAGTTCAAAATCGCTGCGTCTGAAAGTAACTACAAAGCTAGAGAAATTTTTAAATAAAGCTTTTAAATAAAGCTAGAGAAAGGTTTAAATAAAGCTTTTAAATAAAGCTAGAGAAAGGTTTAAATAGGCAGAATTTAGAATATACATGCACATTATTGGCCTTAGAAAATCAACCACAGCACGTGAGGATCCAACTAAACAGAAGAGTGAAATTTAAGTTAAAAAGTACAGTAGCAGACAAAGATTATGCTATTTAAATATACTCTAAACTGTCACAGTAACTCTACCGGTGAAACTAATTGAAATATCGGCAGCAATAACGTAAAGCCGAATTATTTCAATTTATCAGAGCTTAACGCAGCGTACCTGCCCAGTCCAGAAACATGCTCTCTCTTTTAAATTCCAAAAAGCTCAGTTCATGTACTCATTTGCATTCTGGTGTCCTCAGAGGAAGGTGAAAGTAATAGTAAAGACTGAAATTATAAATAACTGGTTAATTTCAATAATAACCTTACACCTTGACATGTAATTTCGTTTATTTATTTATTTATTTATTTATTTTTTGATAAAGCTGGAAATGTTTCAGTTGAAAGAAGCAGAAATTCAAAAGACATATTAGACCTAAGAAGTGAAACGAAATAAAAAGAACAAAACGTCCTCAGGTAAAATGAAAGAGGATAGACTCAAGCAGCAGCAGCGTAATTACTTCGAAAACCAGTTTCCAGCTAATCGAAAGAAAGATGATGTGGTGTGGTGTGGTGTATTTAATTAAGGCAAAGCACACTAGGGCTATCTGCCTAAGGGGAGGGATGCCCTTCGTGGAGGACTTTCTAAGGGAAACTGGCTCGTATACACGTTACACATGGGGAAAACCACGAAAACGCCCATGCAGCCAGCCCGTTCGCGAGATTCGAACCTCGGACCGAACTACCAGTGTTCAGCGTCTTTACCGCTCGGCCGCTGGTGGGCCCGAAAGAAAGATGAACTCAAATCATACTGAAACAAGACCGACTCACCTAACGAAAGAAAGAAAGAAGAAACTGAGTAAAGAAAAATGAAAAGCAAAGGCATTTAAGTTTAAATAAACAAGCAATCGATTGATAAAGGAAAAAGGTGTAGCATATTAGCTAAATGTGTCCTCTAAAAATCCTTAGAATGCTGCCTAAATCTTATGATCATTTTTTCTCAAGAATACACTTTAAAAGTTATTGAAACTGAAATGATAAATTCAGTTGAGACTGCCGGTGAATTTTACTGCAAAACAAACTCAATATTTCCTGCTAATCGAATCGCATATTTTAGAAGCAGATTTCTCTGTTGAGAAAAAATATAAAATAATAGGCTCTCATTTTTAAGAATTAAGTGTCTCGTTTACGGAGCTTTTCTTAAACATGAGATTTGGTTTTTTTTTTTCCTATCACGTTAGTAAATTATACTGCTAAATTATTTAACTGCGATGACAGATGCGATGAAATCACACCGGAACGGCCTTTCATTTTTCCAAGATGTAGTAAAAGACTTTATAAGGTTGTGCTTGGTGTGCATTTTATTCCTACAACCCTACTAGATAAGTAGAGAGTTATCGTTATGTCTGAAATGTACCACAAAGACTTGCGAAGATATAACAACTATTTTATTCAGCTGAAAGTTTAACATAAAACGCACGCCTTGTGCTACAGAAAAACCACTACTTGTGGCGGTATAGAATAAGAATAAAAAATGCTCAAATTTAAAGGCATGTAAAGCAGTCTAAGATTACTCTGTCGTATGCGAAACTACAAGCGGGCTGAAATAATCTACCGGCACCTCAAGTATGGGTTGCGCGATAAAGCTAAGCTTAAATAATTAGTTTTAGATAAAGCGTCAAAATCTAACATCGCAAATGCAGGAACTCTCTCTCGCTGACCAAGATCCAAAAGACCTCAACCTTAATACACTAAATACTAATTTGTGTTTTAGTGAGGAATACGAAAAGAAGAAGTTAAATTAAAGATCAAACTCAAAATAACTGGTTAATTTAACGTAAGAACCTTACAACTTAAAAACAAGCATCCCATTTTCAGATTGCTTGATTATTTAATCAATATGTATTGATTAAATATCATATTGAGTGACAAAATTTAGACACTGAGTTAAAAAGATTTAAATTTTAAGTTTAATATTTCGGATGTATCGCTTGTACCTAAAAATTATGGGGAGTATAGGAATTATATTACCGGTAGAAAAAAAGAGGATGGAGAAGAACAAAAATTTAAAATCATCATTCCAAAAGATCTAATTTACTCCTTCAGAAGCAATAAAAATTTCCTTTTCTATCTTAATTTTATATCTTCATTGCATAGGCAATAGACATATTTATATAAAATACCCTCTGCTGTGAAATAAACCTGTTTGAAATTACATTCCACTTCGCTCGCTGTTTCTTCCTCCATCTCTAATTGTTTGAATTAACATTTTTCGCTAGGACCATTAAAGGAATCATATGAAAGCAAATATCCAAAAAGATATATTTAGCTTCCTTTGCTGAGGAAAATCGAAATGAAAATTTTTAGAAAAAATTAATTTTATGAAGTAAGATGCAAACAGCTGTTGGGGATTTCTAAACGTTTTATTTGCTTCTCAGAATGACTCATCTGTCGACCTATTTGAAACTCTAAGTTGCATTGTTTTATTTTTCACATATTTTACTGTAAAGTAATAAAATAATTTTCACCGCATTTAACAATATATGAGACCATCTGGCAGCAAAGTTATTCCAAGAATTTTCCAAGAATATATCAGCTTGCTCACAATGGTCGCATACTTGTATCTTATTACGCAGAATTCCCAGTCGACGTCATAACAACATATTTTTATACATCCAACTTCGCCGAAGCAACATTTTCTTGTTTTAATGATGTCATTTATAATAAGTTTAGTTCCGGTTTGAAGTTTATCGCTTTCTGCACATTTATTATGCAAATTTTCGTTCCATTACCTCGTCAAAAATAATGAAAACAGACTCAATAAAGATTATGGCAGTTTTTTCCCTTTTTTATTAATGTTGCCTTGATTTGGCCTTGCAGTGTCGTAGTGCGTCTCTCGAGGAAGTAAGGTATGCAAATTCATTAATTTTAATGCACTCTGTTTCTCGCTTCGTATAATCGTGCTTCTTTTATTGCGATAAATGTTACTGTGTTTGCACGTGAATAACCAATTCTGCGCTATTAAATTTCATTACATTTAACTACAGTTATTATTTTATATAACTTTTCAATTATGTGTTAGTTTATATATAATTTAATTTTTTATTTATCCAGTTACTTTCTCTTAATATTGATCAAATTAGAAATTATCATGTTTATGAACATTAAAATATCTTCTGCTACCAGCTTAGCTACAAGCTTATTAGTGATGCACTCTATGGATTTGTGAAACCCTTATTAATAATTACGTACAATAAACAGGAAGAATCTGGTGCTTAACTGAACGAGGTAATAGTTCCTATAGTTAATTTTTAACACCACCAAGGATAACCTTTTTCCTTACGTTTCCTTATGTCTTTCAGTGTACAGTCGTCCTGGTAGATACCACCTGAAACTAGCTGGTCCCCCTTCAAGAGAAGGATTAGCACTCCAGACGGCAATTATTACAATTTCGGAAATATCTACATTTACAGTTACACTGAGCAATACATATGTGAAATATTTTACATCATACATACATAATTGCATAGCATAAAAGTCCATGTTACATAAGTCAATGATTCGACCCATGTCCAAGATAATCATGATATATAAGTCCATGATATGGCCATGATACATAGGTCGATGATATATATGTCCATGCATAAATTATAAGTCCTACTTAGCCTTGTATCATAAGTCCTTATACATTTCCTCATAAGTCCTATAGATACTACAACACCTATAGCAAGGGTATATACAAATAGCAAGGGTATATAATCCTATAGCAAGGGTATATAAAAGGAGAACAACAGAAACAAACCAAATACTTTTCAACATGTGAGGAGTATAGCTGATCACCAGAATTATAAATACAGCAAAATTTGAAGCAGAAATTACCGAGCAAGAACTCAATAACTTTACACAATACTTCGCATAACCAGTATATGTACTGAATAATTCTAACTGAGCTCAATACAGCCAGTGTTTATTCCCTTTAAAACGTGCATCTGGACGCTTCGTGCCAGTTCATTCATGCGCTTTCTGGAAGCTTTCAGAATATCCTTAAACTGGCGAAAAATATTCAAATATTCACGATCTAAGTTGATCGACGTTAAGTAGATTTAGAGGCAATTCCTTCAAGAGAGTTTCTGCTCATATCTGCTATTCTATCTGATCTAGCTTTCCTTCGATGACTTTAAAATTACAAGATCAATAGCATAATAGACGAAAAAAACCCATATATTTACAAAAAAATACAGCACGTTAAAACGAATGTATACCAAGTGGAATCTTTAATTTATCTTCCTCAAGGTTTATAAATATCCGTTTCAGAGTCTTATATAAGTATGATTTCAAAATTTTATTTCACCTTCCGAATTTAATCAAATCCTTATTGTTTAAAAACAGCGATTTGAAGTTAAGATGTTTTAATACTATCTAGATGTTTAATAATAACTAGATGTTTTAATAAGTTAAGATGTTGTAGTATCTAAAGGACTTATGAGGAAATGTATAAGGACTTATATTTCACAACTTGTCCAGTTTGGTTTACGAAGTTTCATGTTAAAAAAAAACGTAATAAAAGGAAAAAGCTGAGATTTTTAAGGCTAAACAATTTTTAACTGAAGTTGCATTCAAGGTACACTGCGAAAAAAAATAGACACTTCTATTTCTCCCGTTCTACTGGGCCGATTGACGAAATTGTTCGTAGTTCTAATATAGGTATTTTGACCCAAAATCGGATTTATTCTGAAATAACATATGAAATTTTTCCCCATATTTCCATTCTACGACTCAAATTACGCCAAACTACCACGTTTCGTAAAACTCGCACGAGTAGGTTTCAAACAATTAGCTCTCAAAATTTTAGCTCCTCAGTGTTAATTGAGTTTGGTATATATTCATTAATCTCTCTTTTTTTTTTTTTTTTTCATTAACCATGTTGGATTCTTCCTTTCACATTTCGAAATTTAGGTTCATTCCAAATAAAATTCACCCATTTTTTACATTTTATTCTTTAATTTTGTATTTTTAAATAAATTTTATAAATTCTTCAAAAAGCATTTTGAATTACAAACTATACACCTTTTCCCCTTCGTCTTAAAGTAGACGTATTTCTAAGCATACTTGCAAGAAATTAGAGTTTTCTATTGAAAATTTCCGAAGATATACGTGAATTTATATTTTATAAATATTATATATATATCGGTGAGAAAAATTTGAAAACTCTTCGATCAGAACTCAGGCACGTTCTTAATAAAAATCGGAGCTGCTTAGAAACTCAGTCGCCTATCAGGTAGCCAGGGCCTTGGCAGACGTTAAAGCAGCCATTTCCCTGTTGATCATGATGAATTTGCGGACTTCAGATGAGGAAGATTATTCATAGATATATTTCTAAATTTTGGAGAGAAATGAGTGATAAGCTATATTTTAGCTATATTTTAATGCTCATCTCGATACTAGAAACTCAGTAACTTTCGAGTATAGGACTAAGTGAAGGAACGCATATACGAGAAAAATGCTGCGGCAAATAGCTTAAATAACTTGAAATCATTTTGTATTCGTATGTAAGAGTAAAACCTATTTTATTCTTGCTACAAAGAACTCCAAATATAAAAGGATTGGCTGCTTAAAACTTCATATCTTCTGTAGATGAACATGCATTCGGTGTCTAAACTGTTAAATTCTTTTAGAGAATGCGTACTGTATTCCATCGTCGTTAAGGCTGCGATCTTTCATTTCACCAAAATACCGCATAAATTGAATAAAGGAAGGCGCATTTACATTATAACTCACGAAGTGCTTTGTTAGAGGATAAAGAAAAATCACTGCTCCTTAATGAAGAGGAATCGGAAAATCAAAACCGAAATAGAGATACTTTTCACCCTAGACAATTTCATTTTTCTTCATTTCCTCTTACTTTCTACGCTTGATCCAATATTTCAGATTCTTCGGTAACGCTTGCTTTGAAGAAAAATGCCGCGCATTGGTAAAGCGGAGTAACCGTTACAGTTACGATTGCCCACGGGGATGCGGAAGGAAAAATCAAAGGCAAGAAAAATTTCTACTAAAAATAAAATAAATAAAAGAGAGAATCAATACAAAAGAAAGCGGCAACGGTTAGGTGGAAAAAAAATTAAATTTCAAGACATCTTCCCCAGCATAAATGTTACTTTGACATCCACCTGACATCAAAATTGACGTTTTGACATCTCTGAGCTTTATCTTTTATTCGCATTTTCGAAAGATTCGTCCTCCCATAAATAAAAATCTTTACTCGTGAAATAATAGTATGACATATATATATATATATATATAAAGGAAGCAGTCGAAAAACTTAGGGTGGGAAGTAGAATGGAATGCCGCAAGTGCCAAAGTATTGGGAAAGAGGAGGGTAGACAATTTTCTGCCCCCCCCTGCAGTTCTTGATGCCAGCTTTTACCTTATTCGAATTCATTCTAGAATTTTTCCCTCCTCTTCCTCTATCAAAACTTGCTGAAGTGTCACAGTTCGAAATTCTTTCATCTCAGAATATTTCTATAAAAGTGGTTTTTCATCTAACGGAATAGGGCATTTTTTATCAATACTTAAAATCATAATACACTATTCTTTAAATGTGGTTTAGAAGAGAAATATATTTCCTACTATCGGAAAACTGACTTTCCATCGTTTTGCCGGCTTTTGTATTTTAAGACTGTTATGATACATGGCATGCTTTTAGGAACCAGTGATAATACTATAGTACCACACAATGCTGCTAATTTTTGGTTTCTGCTAATACTTATTCGCTACTAATAGCTGGTACTCATTCTTCGTTTTATTTTACATCAATTCCTAGTGAGGAATCGATTTCTAATACGTTGTTCAGATAAGGATCTTTAACGTTTCGGATTTAAGTAAATTAATATAAAAAGAAGTTCAATCATTTATCTGCCATACTGAAAGGCATGGAAATCACAGTGCTGTAACACCTAGTGTGCGTATATATCTTAGCTAGCTGAACTTCGATAAAAATAAGATGCTACGTATGGCTGGGAGGTGATTTAATGCTAAGCAAAGCTGCACAGAAGTAACATCATATTAAACTTATTATACCTCATCACTTATAAGGGATTAAATTAAAATAATCTATAAACATAAATATGCCAGCCAACTTCGCCTGGTGTCCACACAAGATGTTTCTCAGAATCTATCAGTTCAAAAATTTTAATCTAACCTTTATACAGACTGCAAGCTATGCGTACAGCGCGACAGAAATTCAGACACGTGATTTACCAGGTCTGTATCTAACCTCACTCTACAATATCCTAATAAAAAACCAGCTTTGGAACCGCCAGTATCCGATACTCAGCAAAGAAGCAGGGGACGACTCACTAAAACTCTTACACAACAATTTAGGGCTAATCTTTGGAATATAGTAACAGGTAGTTTGGCGACATTTTGGTAAAGCGATAAAGGTTACTAGCTAGGACTTTAGCAGTGTACATGGATAAAGTCAAGAGTGTGCGCAATGCCATTTATGTGCAATTCTGGGATGCTTATTTAAGTGAAAATAGGTCGACGTGTACATGGATACCGTGTATGTACAATTCTTAAAATCGCGGCAAGCAGGTTGCGATTCTGCACTTTCTCCCAATTTTGCACCTAATGTCCGTCATGATTAATCACTTTTGTTCCATAAAAGTTCTAGCATAAGCGTAATTAGGCTAGCAGATTGTTGGAAAAAAATGTTGAGTAAAAAACAAAAAAAAAATGCCTTTACTTCGTGAAAACAAAATGGCATCGAAACAAAAACTAGCAGGTTTCTGTAGCGGGGTTGGTCGCCAAATTTTCGTCAAAAATTCGCCAAGTTACCATAATCCAAAGATTAACCGAATTTAGTATTTTTCTCAAGTTTATAGTAAAAACTGCTTGCCGATGAAATCTGTATATATTCTGGAATAAATAAACTTCATGACAAAAACAGCCAGAAAGTATAAATGTAAATTAAACAACATTTCGCTAGTAAAATGTAAATACCACAGTGCTATGTTACATCATTGTGTAGAAAAATTTTGAAAGATTTCCAATGAACAGATGCGATTTGCTTTGAAATTAAAATGCTTATTACACGAAATTAATTTAGAGCTTTGGTTTATGCTTGTGCTTTAACAATCGAAAGTGAGTATTATAGCTTTCGCACTCTGAACTGGCCGCCTTCTCTGAATTCATCAAAAGAGGAAAATTTCATGCTCTGGTAATAAAAGAAGAGTAGTATACTCTCGACGCACTCCTGCAATAGCGGAGATGACACCCCCCAAATTAAGATTAATTCGACAGCCATTTATAAGGTATTTCTTCAACCTTCCTAGCGTGCCTTCGTGGTGTAGTGGTCAGCACACTGAGCCGGTATTTCAGAGGTCCATGGTTTGATTCCCGGCGAAGACGACTGCTAATTTTTCATCTCTCTTGCTTACAAAAATACCTAATGTCGCAACACATTAACCTCTTCGATTCCAGCTTATTATATATGATATGAATCAGTTTCCCTCCGTTGGCCTACCGTATGAAATGTGATACGGGAACGAAGTATCACTGACGGCCCATCGTACTATATTCGATTAGCTGAAACTGAACAGTTTATCTCAAATTATAAATGTACATAAATTATGTAGTAATAATGCTAAATTTTTTTGAATAGAATCTTTAGAGTGTTATTGCTGTCGTGATGAGTATTATTTATTATATTATTCTACGAAATTAAAATGCGTAACGCTAACATAATTTGGAAACGTTTCACTCAATTCAAGCGGTTTAAAATCTCTGCAGGTAAATATAGCAAAAGGATACAATAAGCACGGCATTCAAATTCATAACTTTTGTATTTCATTATTATACAGAGATAATTTAAATGTGGGAGTATAATCAATGTCACTAATTTTGCATAACTTATTCAGAATTTTTATTTGAATTTTGAGTATTAATATTTTTTTATGTTACAAGAAATATTATTTTAGTAATATATGCAAGAATCTAAATATATTTGGACAAAAAGCTGGCTTTATCAGAACGCTTTTCTTTTGCATGTTGGGCTTAACTGCCAAATGCGCTCGGGCACATAGTTACACTGAGCGTCACGGTTCGACGTGAGGAGCGAAGAGATAAAAAAAGCACAGGAAATAGGAATAGCCTATTAGAATTAACAGAATGCTACTACTAACAGTTTATCTGTATTTTTAAGTAATTTAATTTCCAAAATAAATTTATTATATAAAATAAATCATCGTTCAAAATAAGGAAAGCAAGCTTTAAATCAGAAGCGACAATATTTTTGTTCATATTACGTTTGTATTTCTATTTACTCGACCGGAGTAAATAAAAAACAGAAGAAGAGTAGTTTTACATTTAATTAATTTTAAATTTAAATATATTTTAACGGATGATTTAACGATGTTTATAAATTCCGAATGGTGCACAACTAAATTATATTCTGTTATAGGTTGTAACAGCTTTAAATAATATTAAAATCTTGTAGTTTAAATAATTTAAATAGATGAACATTAAGGTATTTGTGAATGGCAATATATGAAACCAGACTCGAGTGCCTCGTGCGACTCTCGCACGAAGAATGTAATTTATTTTTAAATGTTAGAATATGTTTTCTCTTCTTGTTTGTATGTCGCCATTTTTGAGTGTTAAATAAAAGTTATTGCTGTGTTCCATCATTGGAGTTGCTTCATTTCGCCAAAGAAGTATTACAGTCATAATTATTTTGGAGGCACCGGCGAGATCGAATAATCGTGCGTATTTTTATTTTATTAGTTCATCATTGAACATAATATTAGTGATGCCAGATTATTACCTCCTGTTAATATTGAATTGCTTTATTTTATTAGTTCATCACTGAACGCAATATTAGCGATACCAGATTATTACTTCCTGTTGATATTGAATTGCCTTATTTTATTAGTTCATCACTGAACATAATATTAGTGATACCAGCTTATTACTTCCTGTTAATATTGAATTGTCTTATTTTATTAGTTCATCACTGAACGCAATATTAGTGATACCAGCTTATTACTTCCTGTTAATATTGAATTGCCTTATTTTATTAGTTCATCACTGAACGCAATATTAGTGATATCAGGTTATTACTTCCTGTTAACACTGAACTGCCTTATTTTATTAGTTTATCACTTGAACGTAAACTTAGTGATACCATTTTAATGCCGTCTCTACTAGAGCTCAAAGGAAAAGAAAAATAGCTGAACAGAAATCTTGGAACCGATGAAGGAAGAAAATAAAGCATCCAGAGATGTCTTTGAAGAAGTAAAATCACCGGAATTAAACGTGGAAGATGTTCACGAAAAACTGGAAAACGGTAAAGAAATTAATATTGAGAATTATTTTGCAATGCAGCGTTATCATCATCTTTCGGCTTTTGATTTAATATCAAAGCCGCTACTAATAGACGAAGAAAACAATTGTCGAAAGCAAATGACAAATGAATATTATCCGAAAGGCACAGATGAACTGAGGAAAGGCTTTGCTGTGAATTATAGCCGAGGAACTGGTCCAACATGGAAGAGATCTAGGCGCCGTCAAGGAAAAAAAAGGAAGACTAATTTGAACACTGTCCATTTTCTATTTAAATGTGGTGTAAAAATATTTGTTTAAAATTTAAAATTTTCGGCCTGAAAATTTGGAAACTTATGAGAGAAGTTATCTTTTTCTCTTTATGCAATTTAGCAAGCCGATCTTATAAACTTTCGAATTTTACAGAACTTTTCCCTTCGGCAAAAGTCTCTCCGTTGGGGGAGAGGTTGTAACAGCTTTAAATAATATTAAAATCTTGTAGTTTAAATAATTTAAATAGATGAACATTAAGGTATTTGTGAATGGCAATATATGAAACCAGACTCGAGTGCCTCGTGCGACTCTCGCACGAAGAATGTAATTTATTTTTAAATGTTAGAATATGTTTTCTCTTCTTGTTTGTATGTCGTCATTTTTGAGTGTTAAATAAAAGTTATTGCTGTGTTCCATCATTGGAGTTGCTTCATTTCGCCAAAGAAGTATTACAAGATGAAAACAATTTCTAAGTACCTTGACACAATCTGCCATTACTCCTATGAGATCCAGTAGGACCATCCATTGTGACATCGAGTGGGACATCTACTGTGCCACTTACTGTGACCATCTACTGTGCCATCTACTATGACCGTCTACTGTGCCATCTACTATGACCATTTACTACATCTACTATGACATCATCTATTGTGACACATACTATGACCATCTACTGTTACCATCTACTGTGACATCTATTGTGACCATTTATTATGACTATTTATTATGACATCTACTGTGACTATCCACGGTGGTCATCTACTGTGACACCGTCTGCTGTCACTTCTTTCATCCTACGAATTTTCTTCCAATTTTTGTATTGCGATTTTAATAACTGTGCGAAATATATGTTGTTTAATTTAATGATAATTTATTCCTTACTGTTATGATTCTCCGTTTCGTAAAACGTTATTTCCACACAGACAATTTCATCAACTTTCGTGCATTTTTTTTAAGTAGTTTTCTTCTAACCCTGATATTAAAGGAAAAAAAGATAATTTCAATTTATCTCTTACTCATAATATCACAGAACAGCATTCCGTTTTATAGTTGCTTTCATATGCCTGAAGAGAGCCGAGAAAATATTTTAAATTAGAAATCTTACTTTATTCTTCTAATAAAATGCGACGGGTTTTCAGCTTTTGGATAAGCTACGAAAATGAATTATTCTATCTATCATAGAAATATTAAGATTCAAATTTAATCTATCTTAAGTGACTATTAAAATAATTGTACAATAACGAGTGATTAATATTTATGTGACGTGATATACTTCTTGTTTCTCATACCCACCTAGTGTAATGCTGAAAATCACAGAAATTAGTAAGCCTTGGTCCATGTAAAAAAGCTATCTGCTATTGGTTTTCAATTAATATTTAACATCCTTTCTAAAATTAAGGCTTCCCATCCTTAATTAAAGGTGTGAAAGCATTTTTTGGCGAGTGTTGATAGTGGTAAAACATAAAACTTCTAATTTACCCAGTATGAGAAATAAGTTTCAACATCTGAACATTGCTTTAATTTATATTCCAACGTGCTTAGATTTTTAGAATGTTGTCATACAAATAGACCTAACATATTTAATCAATCTTTGAGATTCGTTCAGTTTGCTATTAATTAAGAAAATGATAGATTTAAAAGCAATAATAAAATAAAATAAAATAAAATAAAAATAAAAAACCTGAAAGCTTTCAGATATTATATTACACCCAAAGGGGCTTTTTTCATTTACACACACATGCATGTTTCGAGAGCATATGTGCTAAAAATGTTTTAAAACAGCATACCATAAGAATTTCCGATAGAGCGTCTCGCGCGCTGGAGATCAAAATGTTGTATTCCGTACAGTGAGTTGCTACTGCGCGCTTTGAAATCGTTAAGTTCCTTAATCAAAAATTCGTTAGTTTAAAAAATATAAAATTGGCAATAAAACAAATTCTAAATTCCGGCATCAAAGTGCCTATATTCGGGTGGAGGACTACGTTATTCAAAATCTGATGGCTCTAGGTACCCTTTCTTGACAATGCAAGAAACATACATGCATTTATGCAGATTCGTCATTATTTAATTTCTTTAAGTATAATACAGGGCGATAATATTTGGTGGCAACAATTTGAAAAGATATACAACGCTTTTAGTTATTCAACGGCAAAATGCCTTAAATGCCTTTGAGACTAATAACTTTACAGTTTAATAATTTAAATGTAAATTACAGATTGATGAAGTAAAATGATAACTTGATTTAGTAATTTGATCAAGTAAAAAGATATTTCTGTTAAAAATGTGTTAATTTATATTTAACTTATGACAAGCCAACTGATAATTCTTTTGAGCATCTGCGTTGTTATAATTTAAACGAGATATTCCTAATATGTTACTTAATTAATACAGAATAATTTTGAAAGGTTTTCACGATGTTTCACATTTTATATATTTTTAAAATTTTTTTTTCAGTCTTTCTGAAACGTTTAAAAAGTAAATTTCTTAGAACTGTCAGATTATAATCTGAAGTTTTTAAATAACATTTTTCTCTTAATTTTATTTTTAAGTGATTAAAATGCAGACTAATCTTAATAAAGTAAAATTTTAAACTTACTTCTAGAAATAATCTACTAGAAAAATATTCGTGAACATCTGAAACCTGCTCTTTAGATGTTTGTTGTTTCTAAGGTTATGTCCAATTTCTAATGAGAATTTTCTTATCGACAAAATATTTGTATACTTGATTCAAATATTTTTCTGAAATTATGTACTCTGACTCATTTTTTCTTCTTCTGAAAGATTAATCCATTGCTAAGTAAACTGTTCTACTCTAGCGGAGCATTTTTAAAATCAAAATTTATCTGTTTACAGAGAGCCTTGTTGAGGATTTTGTTTTTATTCGTCGTCTGCAAAATCTTAACTTTTTCCCTAAGCTTTATCTTTATAAAATAACACCGTCTGATGTTTCAATTTTTGAGCACAGAACTGCGTCTTGAGAGCCAGAGCTAAGTGTGTAAAAAGTTATTTTTTCTCTCTTAGACATCTTCAGAGAGTAAAAATTTCGTTGTCATTAGTGTTGTTATTTTTTGAAAAGAAAAAAACATATTACATTTACACGAACCTATGTTACGAAAGCACTGTTCACAAATAAAAAATGCAAATAATTTGGTGCTCTTCAAGTGCATTGTAAAAATGTCATATGAGCCCAAAAAAGTCGTAAATCTTTAATTAACTAAAATATCTGCGCTACTCTTTCGCTTGAAAAATACATTTAAAAATATTCAACTCTGTTTCTTTTATTTTCTGTGCACATGAAAATATAAACATAGTTCCATTGTTTGTTTATTTAGCATTTTAAAAAATTTTGTTATGTAACATAATATAAAAAAATTTCTTGTAGACCATGTTTTAAATTATTTCTTATATATATATATATAAGCAATTATATATATATATATATGTGTGTGTGTGTGTGTGTGTGTATCTATATAAATTCTAATATCACAGTAGCATTAATTAATAAATCCCTGCGGTAAAGTAAATTCTATAATCGTTTTCTTTTAACTTCAATTTCGTAAAGAGCTTCTTTTTCGAAAAGTGTCTTCAGTTGGGGAATTCTATTTTAACTTCGCAAAGTGAAATTCATAAACTTAAGTTTTTATCATTTCGTGTGTATTTTTAATGCATTTGTGTTGAAAAGATATAAAATACTTCATTTTTTTTTGTTAAGATGAACTTAATCAGATTTTCTGTACAACTAATTCCAATCTAAAGATGAGTTTTGCTGCGGATGATGTCACGAAAATGCACAGACCGTTTCCATAGTAATGAGCGGTGTTCCTTTCTCGTCAGTAAAGGGTTTCAAACTTCAAGTAATAGGGGGACCGGAAAGTAATGTCGCTTTCTTACATTAAATTCAAATGAATACATTTTTAACAAATTTTTATTTTTAATCAATAATATAATTACCCTCGTTATCAACACCCTTTTGCTATCTAATGTGCAGATCTTCAATCCCGGACCGATAAAAATCAATTGGTTTTTGAGTAAAATATCTCAAGACGACATTTTGGACATCATCCAAATTTTCAAATTTTTTGCCACTAAGAAAACGTTGTAGGGATCCGAATAAATGGAAATCCAATGCTGCGATATCGGGCGAGTATGGTGGGTGAGTATGGCAGTACCTCCCCAATTCATTAATTTTTTTTCCAGTGTTCGTCTTGCACAGTGCGATCTTGCATTGTCGTGTTGCAGAATGACGTCTTTTCTGTTGACAAGTGATATTTTTCGATTAAAGATTGGTTCACTACATCCAATAAAGGTCTGCATTAACAGTTTGTCCAGGTTTCAGCAATTCAAAATGAACAATTCCGCGAATACTCCCATCAAACACCCAGAAGCGCCTTTTCAGGATGTAAACCCTTTGGAACCCCTATTAAAACTGCCTTTTGAGTTTTGGATTATCATATAGGACTTATATTTTTGTCTCCACTAATCAAACGATCAAAAAACGGTTCTGTATGGTGCCGTTGAAGCAATACGTTGCATGTGATGGATAGGTTGGCTTTGTTCTTTTCGGACAGATTATGGGAGTTTTAAACACCTACTTTGCTTATTTTTCCACTCTGCTTTAAATGTTCTTGGATGGTCGACCAAGGTTGGTTAAGAGTGTTTGACATGGATTTGCTTCCACCTCTGTCCTTAGCATGTTACTGTCGACATGCGCAGAAACGACATTACTTTCCTGTCCCCCTATTAAATAGCAAACTATACTCTATTATTACTCCAGTCAACGAGGAATTTAGAAAATTTTTCTCCTGTTCCCATTTTCAACATTTGTTATGTATTTTTGCTTTAGTTGTTTAAAGTTGGTTGTAAGTTTAAACTGTAACTTTTGTAAACTTTAAATTTAAGTTTGGTTGCTTTAAAAGTTTTCTTAAGTTGGTTAGTTTTAATTTGAGTTTAGGGACTTAAGTTTATTTATTTTGACCCTTAATGTTGTTTAACTTTTTAATTATTTTAAAGTTTTGTTGCTGCACTGTTAGTGTGTTAATTTTGTTTTTACTTAACTTAATTTTTTACCCCTCTTTCTATTAAAGTTGTCGAATACATATTTTCTGACTGGCGGCAAGGTAAATCAATAGTAATTGTAACTCAATCTGGGTTATGAGTATTTACACTTAATATGCTGATGAAAAAACAATTTATATAGTACTAAAATTTTTTATGAATTATATTGTTATGTAATTAATAGTTTAATTTTTAACTTCCCAAAGTCGTTTGTGTTGACTTGGTTCTGAAAATTTTTACACCCTAACCGTTGGCTTGGAATTCATTCTCAGAATCCCTTATCAGAGGATTACTGCACCCCGAAATTCTTTCGCCCAAACGAAAAACCACATGTGCGGATGACGTGTTGGATGTATACACCATCTGGAGTTTCCCTTAAAGAGGACCCCGTTTTGCTGGACAGGGCGAGCAGGGAAAGGTTCAACAGCGTATTTTGAGGAGGGGGAAATAATCGTTGGGTAGGAAGCTCTACATGGTCGACTTGGACCTTGGTGCGAGGCTAGATATCCCCCTTGTTATCGTCTGCGGAAATTGTTCACACATTGGTGTGGCCTTGGAGGCCGAATGATTGAACTGCGCTAACTGGCTTTTCTGGTAGTCGGGAAGCCCCTTCCCGTTAAGAATTCTCTGTTTGGGTTGCAAGACTTGGCTGGTTGCTGTTCTCCTTCTACGCCAAATTTTCAAAAAACGCACCAGCTATTAAAGTGTCTGCGCAGTGTTTTCGAGAGGAGAGAGGAGGAAAGGATTTTCGGTGACACCTTTCTTTTCTGATGCTTGACGCAGCTGCAGCGACAAGATGAGACCTTTTTCTATATTCTGCCTGGCAGACCCCGAGAGTTGCAGGGAAAATACGTCCTACACCATATGCTAAGCCGAGAAGGAAAAATGAAGTGGTCCGTGATCCTCTCAGAATCCTCTCAGATCTCTAGAGGTTAGACGTATCGAACCTTCCTGACGGAATTGCTGCTTTGGGCGGCAAATAGGAGCCAGACCTCGTCGTTGTTGTTATTATTGGTTGATTTTATTTGTTTCGCTAACTTCTATCCTTTCTTTTCAACAGATATGCTGCAATCCTAGTAACGGTGCCTAAGTCCTACTACATGTTAAGTTTCAAGATTTTTGTGTGAATTCCATACTTCCCTTAAAGTTGTGAGGCCCCCTCTGACCCTGTTTATTTTTTTAAAGGTATGTTTTATATTTTTGTGTTCTTCAGCTATGCTCATTATCCAGCCACCTCTTAATAATTGTAACGTAAATAGTGAGTCTCATGACTCTATCAGAATTGTAACCTAATATCCTTTTCACCAAAAGTAAACGTTAGTTTGATTTTACTTACCTTGTTGTAATTATTGTAATTAATTCTTTTACACTGGACCTCAGTCATAGAATGGGTTTAGCAACACAACGCAAGTTTTTCTGAAATTTAGAATTGTTTTGTTGTTTATGTTACACTATGATACAGTATTGGTTGAAAAGTTTTAGTTATGTTACCCATACATTTACCTACGACAAAATTTGGTATGAACATTGATTATAGAAATTACACAGAAATGATGTTAAGAAGTAAATAATACATTTGTAATATATATTTTTCTATATTGGCATATGACACATTCATCGCTACGTATAATGGTTCGGTTGCTTTTAGTGCATTTTTCTTATTTTTTTAAAATTAAGAAAACAAACACAAAACTTCTCGTGTTCCATAATGTATTCCACGAAGCTGCAGATGTAAGTTAGTAACTCATAATACAAGCAGATACAATTCAAAAATACAAACATAATATCAATGTCTGTAGAAAGCAAAGAAGAAATGTAAAATACAAATACAATTACAATAAAAATAATAAAATGTACCATGAATAATTAAACTATGTTACTGCTCGTAAAATAAATCAATTTGATTATAAAACAATAATAATAAAAATAAAGTAGGACTTGAAAATAATATTGATACAAATGGAAAATGAAGCATCAACAATACAATACATCAATACATAACGTAATCCTATATAGATAATACACAAAATAATACATTGACACATAAAAGACTAAAATCCAATCATATACATAATAATTCTAAAAGTTCATGCAACAAATAAAGTCCCGCAAGACAGTATAGATCATAGGAATAAAGGAGGCCAGTAAAGAAAGAGTTGCTCTAAATTCACTTGAAAAGCACTTCTAGCACTCGCATGCAACATACAATGTAATAAAATATGTTTCACATCTTTCACGGCATCGCCCCAAGCACAGAATCCACTAGTAACAACACTGAAACGAAATTAGTAAATTCCAAAGTTCCCATAACCGGTCAAAATTTGAGTAAGTTTATAATACGGCTGAAAATGCCTGCACTTAGTTCGTTGGAAAAAATCTCTTTGTCCACTGGGCCGTCGAAGAAGCAAGATATTCAGCATTCCAAAATCAACCACAGTTGTCTGTCCAGTTTCTTTTTCTTTAGTCTAAGAAGGACTATTAGTCTTGATATGGAATTTTGCGTCAGTTCTCTATAAATGGCGAATAACGTTTGAAATTGGTCCACCAAATATTAATTTATTAAAAATATTTAAATTGAATATTTAAATTTATATATATTATATTTAAATTATAATTTATATTTAAATATTTAAATTATAATTTATATTTAAATATTTAAATTATATTTAAATTGAATTATTTTTAAGAAATTAAATAATGAAGAATCTGAGGCATGTATGTATGTATGTTCCTCGCACTGTGAAAAAAAAATGACACCTAGAGCCATCACATTCCGAATAACGCAGTTCTCCATTCAAGCATGTGCACCTGGAAGACTAAATTTTAAATTTCGAATTTTATGTTTCATAATTTGTAAAACTTTAATGTACTTTTGTTAAACATACTCAACGAGCGTAAGTGCGAAGAACATGATATTTAATAAATAAAGTAACACACAAAACGTTTACCATAAAAAGACAAAAAAAGGTTTTGCATACCATCTTACTAAGAAACTGAGCATTGATAAGATAAACTGAGGAAAGACTCGCAAAAATCGAAAAATGTATGCAAATACTTGCCCCTGTACATGAAATTCTAAGAATTCTAAACAAATGCTGCTATGATGCTGTTAATTTTTTTTTTAATTTTGCCGTTGAATTGCATATGGCATTCGTTCGAAGAAAATTACGCTTAATACACTCATGTCCATAAATTAAGGATAATTAGGAGTCACGCGGAAATCGACTATAAAATAAATATATCATCTGTAAAATCATTACACACATCTTCAAGAATCATATGCAAATTTCAGGAAGTAACTAGATGACACCGATGGTACGTTACAATGACGAGAGTGTAAGAAAGTGATACATAAGGAATACAGGCAAAGAAGTAAAATTGTTCGCAGGCGCTTTATAAGCATTTCAGTGCAATAACCGAATAGTTATGATACAAAGGACGCATTTGGATGATTTTTTACGTGGTAGAATTATCGGCCGTCTGGAATGTGGGCGTACCCAACTGGAAGTATCAGACGAACTTATAATTGACCAGAGTGTCATCTCCAGGCTTTGACAACGATTCCAAGATGATGGTAATGTGAGTAGACGTTACAGAACAGATCGCCCCAGAGTTACAACGCCGAACGAGAGATACCGGTATTTGCAGTTACTGCCAAAAGAAACAGGCGGAGCACAGCACCAGACCTGTCCCGTCAGCTCTCTTCAGCCACTGGTACGACAATTTCAAGGCAGACCGTGTACAGACGCTTAGGGCAGATTGGTCTATATGCTCGTAGACCTGTCAGATGCGTTTCACTTACTGCAACTCACTGTCGCCTGCGGTTAGCCTGGAGTAGAGAGCATGCATCGTGGACACAGCAACAGTGGGCTTGTGTGATGTTTTCCGACGAGTCCAGGTTTAGCTTGCAGTCTGATTCTTGCCGGACTTTCATATGGAGAGCTCCAGGTACCCGTTACCACCAAGAAAACATCATTGAACGACACCGTTACGGTGGTGCAGGAGTGCTCGTTTGGAGTGGAATTATTCTGGGTTCCAGAACTGACCTGTATGTTCAAATTGGAACCATGACAAGCCAAATCTATCGGGACGTCATTCTGGAACAACATGTAGGTTTGTTTCGGGGCGCCATGGGCGCACAATTTGTGTTTATGGATGACAACGGCCGTCCTCACCGTGCAAACATCGTAAGCGAATGCCTTCAGTCGAAGGATATCATCCGTATGGACTGGCCAGCATTCTCACCGGACTTGAATCCAGTAGAGCACGTGTGGGACATGCTTGGCCGACGAGTTCCAGCCCGTCAACCTCCTCCTACATGTCTACCGGAACTTTGGAGATCATTGCTTTTTGAGTGGTGTAATATCCCCCAAGATCAGATCGATAATTTGATAGTCAGCATGCCTAGGCGTTGTACGGACTGTATTGCATCGTCTGGGGGACATACAATGTATTAACAATCATACCAACAATGTAATATTGGTTTTTTGTAAATAGGTTAATTTAATAAATAAGCTTTACAAATAAGTCAAATTTGTTTTGCTTCTAACTCTTCCTTTGCCTGATTTTGCATTATCCTTAATTTATGAACATGAGTGTAATAAAGCTAAAACGACAAATAGAAAGGGGTTTGCGAGAGCGAGGACTACAGTAGACTGGCAGAGTGAGAGCTCAACGAGAGTGTATAAAAACTGAACAAACCTATTGGACGATCATTAAAATCTGAAACCTTTCGGATTATTTATTATTGAAAGTACACAATTGCATTATGCTATGTTACTCTGCATTTCTTTTCGGGCACCTTGACAAATACTGACACAGCTGGTAGCGTAAGTTCTAATTCTTACATCAGAATACATCAGGCCTTTATTCAGGTCTCAGATTGTTGCCATCTGGCAAAACACAGAAGTATTATTAACCATTTAAATTTAATCAATCTGTTATGGGTTAGCAAACTCGGTGAAGTACATAAAAACTATGACTCCAAGTTATACAAATTACATCAGTGAATTACATAAAAGCAAAGAATTTCAAAGTTCTTAGGAACATATATCGTATTTTACTTTATTAATTATTTATCTAATTTAAGCAAATTAAGGTACACTTAAAGTACACATGTACGCATTTAATTTATAAGGTAAGAAAATACTTACTCTTATGAACATTAACCTTCAAGAAGCAGTAATATCTCGTCCCCGTTTTACTGTCACAATACTTTTACAAACGTGCTGATTCGTAATGGATTGAATGCACGTAGAACCGATGATAGCTTGACAAAATTTACTTCCACGAAAGAAATAATTTACAGTTCTGGAACTTTACATAGAAATCCTCGTACAACACTTTTCAGTATGACAGAGCACTAGCAGTAGTTATCACTTCAAACTACCAAGACTGTTCAAAACAACGCAATTCAAAGCTGACTAAACTCTCACAAGACAAGACAGGAAACCACGAAATAATCAGCTGAACCGTCATGACGACTTATCACCTTAATTGCTCATTACCTGGGGCCATCCACTATCTGCTATTTATTATAAATTGTTCAATATTTACATAATAAGGACAATATAACATAATTGGTTACATAATACGTATCAACAACATAACTCACAGCTCTCACAGAGATCTTTCAATAGTCCGAAGTCAACTCTGAACTAAAAAACTGAGAACTAATGCTGTCTTTGATTTTATGCAGTGTTCTCTCTGCCGCCGAGTAATTTCAAGCCTTCGATTTCTTCAAATTGCATACACAGTTACAGTTACATAGCCGGAATTTGAATAGTTGCATAGTTATACAATTACAATGGTAGGGCCAAAATGTTGCCAAATGATCCCCAAGTTCCCCAAGCGTCTTTTAGCGATTTCTAGCTGGATTTAGCGACAAATTTGGCGCTGTCTCGCAACTTTGGCATGATGGAAATTTACTTCAATATTAAATTGGACTTTCCTCTGTAACGTTATTTTTTCGACAGAGCTTCGCTTTTTCGAGGCATTTCATGTTACATTATGCGAGATACCACAACTTTACGTAAAACTTCACTAAAATTACTTACATATATAGAAGTTCTTAACAATAATATTACATTATCAGATACCAAAATCGACTTACATCTGTTGCTTTCTTACTCCTCATTTAAATTATAATTTAATCATTTTCATACCGAATAAGTCATTAAAAATCACTTTAATTATTCATATTATTGCTCAGCATATCATGCTAGGTGACGGGTGACGGAGGACGGGGACGCCTGGCTTATAATATAAGTAAACAGGCATATGTCCCACGTCCTCCACTATCTCGAAGAAACAACTCGCTGGAGCCCCGTGAGGCTGCACCGGGAGTTTACATGGCCATATTTGGGATAATCATATCATGCCAGTGATTTGATCGTGTTCAGTACTCATCATGAGTATGGTCAATTGGTCAAAATAGCTAAGATTGAAACTCCTAATAATATACTACCGCGGATATTTACTTTTGGTGTTGTGTTATCCCCAGCGGAATCATAATACTTGTCGTACATCTGAAACCATGGACTTTAAGCATGGCACCATCGTAACAAATCGATCTCATTGGAGACGTATATATCCAATGGATGGTTTGAATGGCAATCTAAGATCATCAATGGATGTAATCTTACATGTTGTGCGCTTGTTCCACACTTCCTTGCTGAACAGATGTTAAATTTTTCTATGCTGCAAAAATATTACTAGCAGCATACGGAAGTTGCAAGAGGCTGTACTTTCTACGCCTTTTGAATTCAAACATGAGCCAAGCATTTTAGCAGTTGGCCTTGCTAACTCCCATGTCTTTTGCGCCACTCATGAACAGAAAATTATTATAAAATGTTCCATATGTTATCACTATATTATTATATTATTTAAATATATTAAACTATTATTATTATGTACACTGTAAAAAAAAATCTGTAAGGTTACTAAGAAAACTCGTAGAAACTGGGATGCCATGGGTTATTTGAGTAACAGAAACAGGTGTTTTCTTTGTAACATTACAAGAGTTTTGCCTGTAATGGTTACAGATCTTTTTCTTATAATATCACAGCATATAGTAAGTAGAACATATTTTTCTCATGTAAATTCCCAAACGATGTATCTGTAATGGTTACAGATTATTTGCGTGTAATATTACAGCAAATAATTATGTAAAAAGAACATGTTTTTCTCATGTAAAATCCCAAACGATATATCTGTAATGTTACAGATTATTTGCTAGTAATATTACAGCAAATAATTATGTAAAACGAACATATTTTTCTCATGTAAAATCTCAACAGATATATCTGTAACCGTTACAGGTTATTTGCTTGTATTATTTCTGCAAGTTATTATGTGAGTAGAAGATATTTTCTTACGTAAAATTCCAATGGTTGTATCTGTAAGGGTTTCAGATTATTTCCTTCTAATATCTCATTAAGTAATTATATGTGTGTACAATATATTTTTCATACATGAAATACTAAAGGATATGTCTATAAAAGTAATAGAATTTTGTCTAAAATGATGCTTATTATAATAAAATACGTTGAAATCAATATGTTTTGAGTAAAACAATGATATTTGTATGTTATATATCATTTTGATTAATAATCGATTTGAGCTTAATTTGATAATTAAGTTCAAATTGATATGCTACTCCTTACATTAAATTACATGTATATCCTTTATATAAAATAATGAAATGGCATCTGGAATTTATATTTGGCCTGTAAAATAGCTGAGAAAAAAAACAATATGCTTTATTTGCATGTTTTAGTGTCAGTTATTAAGATATGTTCTAGAACTTTCTTTTTAGTAATTTTAGCTAAAATAGACACATGTTGCTTTAGATTTAACTTATATGAGTAAACATGTTGATAGGATCATATTATTACTGTAAAAGACATTTTGTGAAATATTTCTATGAAGAACTCAGAACAGCTGTTCTTTATGTTTCAAAAATATTATATTCTCTCCTTCTAAAAAATGACATTTTCAATAAATTAAAGAATTCAACATAGCAATGAACTTCATTTTGTTACTACCAGGAATTCAAAATTTTGTTCATAAGCTTGCATTACAACGTCCAACTAATCTTTTTATTCTTATATGCACTTAGTGTTTGTCAACAGTCTGCTATTGTTTGAAATAATAGATGGTAAATGCATAACGTTTTTAACTTACCTTCAAATAATTTCCTTTGAATTAACAGATAGAAGTCTTTCATTAAAAACCTAATGTCATGTTTTTTGAATAAGTATAAAACTTCACCAACTGACATTAATTTTCAAAGCCTTGCTTCCATTAAAATTCTTAATGCTTGATACAATTATGCCTTTAACAAATTTGTTTCAAAAATTAATACTTCACTTTAGCTTAAAATTTAATGCATTTTAATTTTACCTATAATTTTTTACAAACATGATATGTAATAAATTTAAGCTTAATATTTACCATTTAGAAAGTGATACTAAAAAAGTATTCCTATTTATTATAAAGTTCGAGATTTGCATACAAAATTGTGAAATATACATGTGACACCACAAAACAAACTTTATGCCCTATATGTATATATTACAGCATGTTAATTAAGAAGTTTATTGAATTTATAATTTTATTGTGAAATATTATGAAGCAAATAATATGCTAATTAAAATACAGAAGTAATAATAATTTATTACTTAATTCATAAACTTTACATAAAATCTGAAAAAAGAATTAATTAAAAATAACACAATATAACAAACATTTCATAAAAATTCGTTTCGACTGCTTGGAAAAAATGAATGGTTTTTCCCTCTTTGTAAACCATGCCTCCTAAATAAAGAAAAAAACATTTTTTTTAAATCATAACCATGCTCTTAAAAAGCTTATAAAAATTATTTTAATAGATGTTTTAAACGTGTGCTTATATAACACTTTTAATCATATTTCTTTATAATATCTTAAGACATTAAGAACAGCTTAAATTCTTTAAAATATTGGATTACAGTGAACCGTCTCATTACGACAAACTACCCCTGTCAACCACTTTTTAAATTTACCCAGCATTCCTCATAAAATAACTAATAAGTAAATATAACTTCTCTAGGATGCCTACTATCATTGAAGATCAAAATCTTCAGGAATCACGTATGGTCGTTTTCATCTTACTAACTGATTTGCTAAGGGAATTTGGGTGCATGGTCTATCATTGATGAAACAATAATAGTGAATAGCTTCAAGAAAATGGGGATATCTAATGCTCTTGATGCCATATTCCCACTTATTTTTACTAATTTTAGGACACAATCACAGTAGGAATATAACAAATGAAAAGTAATCACGTATAAACTACTACTATCACAATATTATTTCTTTAAAAGAAACCTCTATTTCAATAAGAATACACATAATTGCAACATCTAATAAGTTATCTCTTTTCTTTATAATAAGCTTAGAGAAGGTTCATTGTACAAAAACAGCCAATATGCAAATCTTTTCATAAATGAAGCCACCATAGTTATTAAATATAATATACAGTATACTTATATTCAGAATTCATAACTTGAATAAATTTCTCGAACTATTCTAGCATTCGAAAAATATTGTATTTGTTACCTTAATTTGTTATAAATTTTGTTATAAATTATATAAAATTTGTTATAAATTTATTTTACATAAAATTTGTTATAAATTTTGTTGTATTTGTTATAAATTTCTAAAACAATATTACATATTCGTCCAAATGAATCACTGGGACTCGGACAACATTTTCCCCCTAGCTTTCTTTTAGCACAGGATTCTGATTATGTTTTAATGATTTTGGTAATGTTTGTCTTCCTTAAGGCGCTCACAAAACGAGTTACCCTCAATTTTTCGTCCGCATAGTGGTCGTTTTCATCTTACTAACTGATTTGCTAAGGGAATTTGGGTGCATGGTCTATCATTGATGAAACAATAATAGTGAACAGCTTCAAGAAAATGGGGATATCTAATGCTCTTGATGCCATATTCCCACTTATTTTTACTAATTTTAGGACACAATCACAGTAGGAATATAACAAATGAAAAGTAATCACGTATAAACTACTACTATCACAATATTATTTCTTTAAAAGAAACCTCTATTTCAATAAGAATACACATAATTGCAACATCTAATAAGTTATCTCTTTTCTTTATAATTTGAATTTCTCTCATTCTCATTGTTATTCTTGCAACTCCTTAGACCTCAGACCATACATAAATAATTAGAGAAGGTGAATATGCAGCTGATATGGCAAAATTGCACAGTGAATGGCAGTTGGTATTTGCTTTAACTATCATAGATAATTTTTTTTATTAGCCTGACATAATATTCAACAGTTAGAAGAGAAAGATTCAACGGAGCCTTTAATGTGCAAAAGTTTGCCTTTGTTAGTATGACGAAAACAATCATTATGTCGATAAATCCATTTTAAAATCTTGGGATCTTCATTTTCTGAATGCATTAAAAGGGGGAAAATTCTGCAAATACTTTTTTAATTATGAGAATCTGGTTCTAAAGCTGGGTGGGGTGGAAAATGCAACTCAATACGGTAATTCTGAAGATCATTGCTCGTGGTAGTACAAACTGAACGGTGATAACTTGCATGCTGTAGAAGACGACACAAATTGCAGTTCCAGATGCATTAAATGCTTTGAGGTCTAGGGAGTAGCAGTGGACAATAATAAGAGTGAAATTCAAGGTATAGGGAAGTGGGAATGAAAATTATTATTATCAGATACTGAAATTTTAATGTTACTAAGCATTCTTATTGGAATGTAGGTCTCTTTTAAATAATATGATAGTTACCAGTAGTTCATTCATGGATATTTTTGATTGGTTATCTTACTGTAATCACACCCTTCAAAATTAAATTGATTGCTTAATTTCCCCCTTGATTTTCATACTATAATATTAGTAAAAAGGATGAAAATGTCTGCAAGTAAACATAACATATCTTTCTCTCTCTCTATATATATATATATGTAGGCATGTATCTTTGTGTGCAACTAAAAAAACAAATGTGACTTTTTCTTCTTTAAAAAAATTTGTGTTAATAAATATGATGAGAATTAAGTTCATTTTAAAGACTTATTACACATGAAATATACATGATCAAAATAAATTAGAAAATTATAAATTACGTGTTTAAGTTGCAATAATTCAGTTGTAATAATTAATACTAATAAAACCAAACATCATATTCCCGTTCTGCAAAGTATAAAAATTCTTCTGCAAAACTGCAAAAATTACCAACACTTTGGTTTATTTGATAATTTTCAAATTCCCTCCTTTGTTTGCATTTAGAATTTATAACTTTAATTTTCCACAGAAATTTGTTTTTGATTTAAAAAAAATTCACTGGCATAATTTCAGTCACTTCTGCATGCATTAATAGATGCAGAAGGATTTTTTACCTTACATAATTTTAAACCTTATGTAACCTTACGTAATTAATAAAAATCAAAACATAGATCAGAAACTGCATAAAATGTAATTAATAATTACTACTAGTGTCACATGAAATGCTATGAAATTATTCAATAACGTAAGAATGAGATAAAATATATAGAATTAATATTCCACATGTGTGAGTTTGGAAGTTTTACGTTAAAACCTTTTCTTTAAAAAAATGGCCTTTCGTAATTAGAACTTGCAAATAGACTTCACTAGTCTTTCATAACATTGTTTTTCTTTTATTAACAAGAAATATTGCATTCAGTATTTAATTTAAGATTTCCAAAAATAATGCTACTGAAAGGCATGAATATTTACTTAAATTTGAAATTAATTTGGTTAACTTAAAATAATATTTAAAAAAATTAATCTTCATATATACGTCTAAAACATCAGACCTTCATAAATTTCTTTTATTTGAACGATATCTGAATTCTGCATTACTTTGGACTAGTAAGTCATTGGGCAATTAAATGGCAAGCTATAAGAGAACTAATGTAGTTTACAAATGCACTGAATTTTATTTCCTGCATTAACTTTAAAAAGTAAAATTTTTTGCATATTTGCATCATTTGATTGATAGAATATGGCAAAGCATGCAAAGTCTATCAGCCTAAAGGAAAGTATATATTCATGGACGGCTTTGTAAGGAAAAATAGCTTGCTCTTCCATTTATTCATGTGGGTATATAGTATATATATTTACATTGTTAAATGCTAAAATCAATGCTTCATTAAAATTTAATTATTATTTTATTTTTAATACTAACATACAGATACAGAATTGTTTTAAATTTCAATAAACAATTATAATTTATTTTAAAGAAAACTTATTTTATGATTTATATATTATATAACATGAATAAGAGAAACATTTGTCAAGAAATGTATTAAACTTGTATTAGCAGATTCATGCTATCCTAGTAACAAGACTATCATACTTCAAAACTGTATTAAAACTGGGCAAAATAAAATGAACATAAATTCTACATTAAATGTTTAAAACTTATAAGTATGCAGTGGTAGATATTTATACAATATAATAAATTTTGTCATTTATAAAATATTAATGAAATGATATTTTTGGAAATAATGTACAAAATTTTAGTTTTCGTTTATAACTAGTTTAACGAATTTTTAGAAAAATATTTTAGGTCATTTCCATCTTTCCCCTGTTGATATTGGTATATTAAAATATATGGAATAATTAAGTTGCATCTAGTTAGTAAAACAGAACATTACGAGAAGTATTTGATGCGACATATTTTTAATCAATATAATTACTTCATTTTGGAATTATAACATTTTCGTAAGAAATTAATACCAGTGAAAAAAAAAATATTATTACACTAAAGAATAAATGAGATTCTCGACCGCGTTGTTCAAGTTTTTGTAATTTTACTTCATAACACACTCGTACATAAACATATTATTAGACTGAATTATAAACCAAGTATAATTAATCAGGTAATCCTAAAGAAAGAATAAACTAAAACTAGTAAGCAAAAAATATATACATTACATTCAGAATTCTAAAAGTTTATATAAACGTTTCTCGCAAGGCCTGCCGGGAAAAAGATGTCAAACGTTCTTTGGTCAGATGATTGCAAACGAACGCTAACATAATTAATATTGTTTTCAACAACCACATTACCGGTTCAATTAAATACCACAACAGTGATTAAATTTTGGAATAATTAGTTATAAATAATAATACGGGCAATTTAAGGCGTAATTTATCGGAGTGTAATGACAAAATACTACTATTAGATTTGCATTTGGAATAAATATTTTGCACTCTTTCAACTCATTAGACATTACGAACACTGATATTAATTAATAGCTAAGCTTAAACGTTTAAATACTTACTCACTACATGTAACAGTGCAAAGTGCATGAGAATAATCTGCATAAAATGAACAAAAAAATATTTCAAACAGTAATTGTAAACATTTTCTTACTTACCTGCGCTATACAACCAACACGCATTCAGCCATGTTTTTTTCTGCAACTAGCTTTCAAACACTTTTCTCCTGATTGGCTAATTTTCAGTCAGTCACGTGATTCTTCCGCGCGGCTTCTGAAACATTATCTGTAATGCTACAGGCAAATCTGCTGTCCCCGCCACAGTTTGCTTTCAACCTGTTACCATTACAGGAAATTCTTGTGTACCTTTTTGATTTCTGTAACTTTACAAACTTTTGCCTGTAAAGAGCGAACTTTTTTTTTACCGTGTAACGAATCATTTCAGGTCAAAGCTTATGAGAAATTATGTAACGTAAATCTACCGAAATTATCCGACGTCGTTCTATGTTTTCCAAGAAGATTGCCGGTTGTTAACACGTAAATTATGCGCTATTATAATATTTTCGTAATTATGATTGATATGACTGAAACTGTCTAAAGATTTCTGACGCTTAGAAATAGTAGATGATTCAACATTAGATTAAAGTTGTTGTGTGTCTCTCTCCCGTTATAGGTAATAACATTCAGAAAACCTAACCAAATAAACATCTTTATTTCTCGTTGGTGGTAACCATGGAAACTGGCATTGAAATAGCTTTGACGCAGAGAATCATCATCTCAACCCAATATTTCTAATCATTACGGATGGCATTGTTTTTCTTCTGTCACGTGATCAGCGTTTCTCAGCTGCGTCCCTGAGAAGAATTAAGTCTCATTAGTGGAACCAATGGTGCATATTTCATTCTTACCCTGCTGAACGTAAATATACGGACGTGCAGAAAGTAAACAAATAACGGGAACTCATGGAAACATTTACATTTTTTACGAATACCCGTAATTTGAAATATTCTCTTACATTCTGAAGAATTTTTCAAATCTTAATTTAGATTGAAGAGAATCTGAATTCTTTTCGGAGGATTCATGATGTTTCTAAGAATATAACAGATCTTTGAACCATTATTTCCGTACTTTCCTTCAAATATTAGATGGTGTGTATTTTCTTTCCTTTTGCCGGTTATATTCATACACTGGAGTCTAGTGTCTGATCTGTGGCTGAAATAATCTTTAGCGTAATCGAATTTTTGAGCTACAGTAATGCTACAGTAATAAAATATACAATTAGTGGATGACAGAACTTTAAATAGATAAGTATTAGATGATTAATAGTATTTCTAATTCGTATATAACTGGGATGTTTCGAAAGCGAAAGTTTTCGGAAAATCAATATATTTTTAAAAAATAATCTGTAGAGTTATTAGTCCAAAGGGGCTTTGTACCTGAAGGACTATTATTTTCGTTTTGAAATTTTGCGTTGAATCACTTGTTCGTTTTACGTTTCAAACTGTTGCCACCAAATGTTAGATTTCTGCATTATATTTGAAGAAATTAAATAATGAAAAATCTGCATAAATGTATATATATTTCTAGCATTGTGATAAAACAACGGTACATAGAACCATCGAATTTTGAATGATGTAATCCTCCTACGAATATGGGCATGTGGAAGATCAAATTTGAAATTTGGAATTTGTTTTATGATCGGTTTCATATTTTGTAAAACTTTAACGAATTTCTGTTTAACAAACTCAACGATTTAAAAGCGAGAATGGCAACACTCTACGGGAGAGAAAAAAAAACCTTTTTATCTCCAGCGCCCGCGGAACTGTGTATGCGAAATTCTAAAAATATGCTTATTTTAAAATTATTTTGCGGCATTGCTGTTGAACTGAATTTTATGGTTTAAGTGCAAAGAGCATAATAATAAATAAATAAAGGTAACACACAAAACGTTAAAGAATGCCTCTTTGGGCGTAATTTAAAATCTGAAACCTTTCAAATATTTTATTTAATTTTTTAAATCTTCTTTTTTTTTTTTTTCGCTTTCTTTTCAATAAGAAAAATATACTTTTAAAACTGGCCTTTAAATTCGATTCCCAGGCTTGGGAATTCTAATTTTAAAAGGTCATGTATTTGTTTTCTTGTTATTTATTTTGTTTTAGGGTCAGGGTATTAATCAATCGGTAAATTTACTAAGTTTCAATGAAAGTGGAAAAAAAAGCTATACTTTTACAAGAGGTGCTAGAAATATCACCTGGTTATTTAAAATTCGAATTGACACCGCGATATATATTTCTTGCTATATTCTTCAAAGTTGCTGATTGGAATATCAAGGGTGCCTGTTTATGATGTTCCGAGTAAATTTCAAGTTTTAACATCCTTCTAACAGAGTAAATCTCTTCCTGGATGAGATTCATGGCACAATGATTGTCCTTTCTTCCCACCTGATTACGGGCGAAAATATCGCGACAAAAACATCTCAGACGAAAACGTCGCGGAGAAACAACACAAGACGGGAAAGTCGTCGGACAAAACATTGTTACGAGAAAAGGAAGGCAAGAGAAAACATCGCAGTAACTAAAATATCGTGGTACAAAACATCGTCGTTGAAAATAAACGGCTCAAAAACTTCGCAGTTTAAAAACATCGAGGTAAAAAAATTAAGCATATACAAATAATCATAGAATGACGATAACATCACATGCATGTATTTTCCAGGCTTTGAAAATGCATACTCGCATATTCATATGAGAGCACAAGAAGGAATGGGAAATATTTTTATGCTTGCATTTCATTTTTTTAATTAACTAATAATTTTTTGCTAAAAACATAAGATGAGTATTCTTGAGGTTACCGGTATTAAAATTGTTTAGTTAATAGTCAAATTATTAGATGGGTTTCCTTCAACATTTTTAAACTGATATTCCTTTAAAGAATTTTTTTCAGTTTATTCATCTTTTTATAGTGTCATTAATGTTTTCATGCCCAGCGTGTTGTTTGGATGCTGATTTGTTAGTTATGACAAATTATATGAGCTATGTAATATTTCAGTAGGGGATTTGGATTTACTGAATTATGGCAAAATACACTAGCGCTACCTTCTTAAGGGAAGGGACGCCTCTGTGGAGGACGTTGTCAGGAACTGCTAATATCGACGTTATACATCAGGAAAACCATGCAAACGATTCCTCATTCCGCCTTGCTTTTACAAATCATATTTTGAATATGCAGTTACAAAATTTAAAGCCTGAAAAACGCATGCCTGTGATGTTATAGTAATAAGATGAATTGTAGTTGCTTTAATTTTTACCACGATGTTTTGAAAATGTGAAGTTTTGAACAATTTTATTTTCGATGCCGATGTTTCGGAACTGCGGAGATTTCTGCTTGCTTTCTTTTTTCCCAACCATGTTTTATTCAACGACGTTTCCGTCATGCGTTGTTTTCTTTCGAGCTGTTTTTGCTGCTATGTTACTCACTATGTTTGATATTCCACTTGCAATGTGCGTGTGCTCTATAATAGTACACAGTGCGTGTACATAGTAACAGTACAGCGCGTGTACCGTGAGTGTACACTGGTGAGTGTACCTATACCGTGAGTGTACACTGGAATAATATAGTGAAAACCACATTGCTGTATTTTACTTCTGTTAGTATTCTTCATGTGAAGTAAATGACAGAATTTATTTCGATAAACCAGTGAGGGTAAATGAATGAATATTACGCCTTAAAAGTTAAAATTTTTTATAACAAAACGCTCTTCACTATTTAACAGCTAGAGAGAAGTTCTTTCGTACAGAATTTTAGTTAAGATGATTGATCTACTTTTTTCGATTGAATATTGCAATGTTTTCGACAATCTTCAATTCACCTGATTTTTCTTGAAACACGTATATTTTTATATACGTTAATTCTCCCGTGAACACGTACTTTCTCACGTACGTTTCGCAAAAGCAGCGCTATACCCTCAAAGGAGTTTTTTTTAATTCGAATCTTTATGCCTTAGAATAGCCGTATCTTTGGAATGAAGGTATTTCGGAAATCTTAAAATACTTTTCCCAATTATGGAGGTTTTTTAAAAATCAGGCGATTCTTTTAGCTATCATGCAATTGGTAAAACTGAATGTTTTTTAAATTTAAATTTAATATTTCATTATTAGTAAGAGGATGAATTTTAAGTGAGCTGAAATGGAACTTCTAAGCCAAGCATAAATTTAAATAAATGGAATATGAATGAACACCATCATATAAATCGTCATACTTTGGAGGAAGAAGATGAAGTCATGCGCATTTTATCAACTCGTTGTTCGTATGGATAAGAAGCAATTATTTTCCTAACATCAGAAGAAGTACTTTTTTTATTAGGTTTCACATACTACAGAATAAAACTATACAATCAAATTCATACATAAACGTTTAAATTATTCAAATTTTATCAGATACATCAAAAAGTAAAAAAATAATAATAATAAGTTTTTGACTAAAAACAAAATCTTGGAATCTCATATACGGCTTATGTTAGGATATTAATAGGACATTGCTACTAAAATAAGTAAACAAAGTGCTCTAGTGACATACGAGTAAAAAAAAGCAGACAAAACTGCCTCAAATGTTTCGTACGTACATTTTGTCGACGAACAACAATTAGGAAAGTCAATAAGCTTTACAAATTAAAATATAAATGAAATTACAAACTACAAAATGCAGCGCTTTCGTTACATATAATATTTTCATCAGCAGAGTAGAAATTATAATAAATAAGTTTTACAATAAAATAAGAGGTCCTGATTTTCCAGGTAATTCATTAGCTCCTACAGATATACTGATAATCCAAAAGTCTACCACATTCTCAAGTCAGCAAGCTAAGTTTAATTGAACCCAATACAGTGTTACAAAGAATCACTTCCTTTAGTAGATAATCCTTAAGTGCTCTATCTTAATTTAGCAATCAACCAACCTTAGGATCCTCGTATGGTGTACCACAGTACCGAAATGGGCAATCACACATTGGCCCACTTTAAACTAATTTGGTAACTATGGTGCTATTAGCTCAGATACAGAAAGCTCCATACACAGCTTTTATTAAATGAATAGATAAATTTACGGCTTTTATATTGGCTCACTCAATAAGGGTACACTCACACACGTTATTCTAGCGACATCAAATGGGCAGCTTCGTATCTCATATTACAAGTATTAAATGCTTTTATGAAGATAACTGTATAACCGTATTCATGAACGATTAATTAATACAAATTCCACAAGTTCACATAGTTAACACGTTTAATTTATGAAACTGATGAGTAATTAGGACAGTTAAGTGTAAAACATCAATGGTAATAACAGTATCATCTAGTTCTTCGACTTAATATTGCTTTTCAGGCAAACAATAGGTAGAAGTTGCTGCTAAAAATGTATCTACTCCAAAATGTGCTCGAGAAATATTCGCTGCATAAAAGCTGCTGACAAAAAATAATGACCTCGTGAAGCAGGGAGCACCACTGAAAAGACCTTTCCGTAAAATGTAGCACATATTAAAATGGTCGCTGGAGTTGTGATGGATGGAGGTTGGTGATAACTTCCCTAGAGACACTAGCGGGCCATTCGTCATCCCTTTCGCTGAAAAGTATCCAGCGTCCTTTTCGAGAATGTATCGAGAATGTTCTCATTTGTCAGCCCGTGCACAGATTAATATTCTACGCATCTCCCGCCCCCCGAAATCTGGCCGATCTCGCCCAATATCCGTGACGAGTAGTTGACAAATTAGTTTCCTCCAGAGATTCAGTCTTATTTTAAGCATCGTGAAGTGGAAGACGATGGTTTTAAATGACTATGAAAGAATGGAAATGTTGAAGGCAAGTGATTTTTATTTGATTTGAACTCGTACTTGTTAGCTAAATATTTCGAAGCGATAGATTTATCTTTTCCTACCGGAATGCAGTGCTTCTTTAATTTTTTTTAATTATTATTTATTTTACCGAGCAATAAATAAAATAACTTCGGTGCATACAAGCTTCAGGTTTGTTATTATTATTATTGTTGCTACTCGCATTCAGGAATCCTTCTAAGCAGAAGGTTATTCAAATTATCATTTTATTTATATAAACCGAAATTGAAATACAACATGTCCCAAAGTAATATTTGAAATTCCAAACGGGTAATATAAATGTTAAACACTTAAAAATTAACAATTTTAAAAACAAAGAATTTAGGAAGAAAATAAAAAGAATACATATAGAAAGATATATTGAAAAGTGTTATGTTTAGCTTGCAACATATGTTTAACTTGCTAACATATGTTTAGCTTGCAATATTTTATTTTATTTTTATTAACCTATTTTATGTCTATTCTATAGCTCTCGCTTCTTATGCGCAATGGTTCTTCAGTACATCATGCACCAATCAGTCTGACTGTTCATCAATCTATATGAAAATGTGTCCGTTAGAATATGCTTCATATGTTATTCTTATAATTATCTGAGTGAATTGTGAAAGGAATCTAAAAGTATACTCACTTCCGCTGAAGCCATAATCTCTCACCATCTTTCATTTTAAAAGGCAGTAAGCATAGATCGCTTGTAAACATAGGTGGATACATTTCCTGTACTCATTAGAACATTACATATATTATATTATATTATATTATACATATGCATGTGTGTGTTAAATACAAAAAGAGGCATAATGATAGGCTAAAAATAAAAACAAAATTTTTAAATCCGTCCTGCACTATAGTTGCAGGATTGAGATAAAATAAAAGTATTTAAAGTTAAAACTAAATTGGAATCAAAGCAAGGCAATTCTTTAACAATATTAATAATTGTAACCTTGTAAAAAAGGTTTAATACAATATCTAATCAACATTAAAAGAAGAATTCATTAGTAGAACAAAATCGAAAAATAAAAATGCGAAAAGGAAACATATACAAAATTATGAAAATATAAAATTTAATCTCCTTTTACTGAAGCTCCAATTCAGAACTAACTCATCAGGGGAAAATGAATTAAAGTTTCATAAATGTCGATTAATATGTTTCGAAAACATGTTTCGTTCTCCTAGTTCATTTGGGATCAAATATGGAGAAAAGATTCAATTAAATTCCCATTTAAGATATAAAAATTCCTATATAAAATCGAATCTCAAATGTATCCAGAATTTTCCCTACACGCTTTCGAAACACTTGGGAAAAAGAATAAATTTGACACCGTGCCAAATTGACTACTAAAAAAACCGTAAAACGTTACATTATGTAAATTGACATTCAAAAAAACAAATTGGTTTAAAAACATTATATGGAAATCCGAAATTCAAAACCAGGCGTAACAAATAGACTTTAAATCAAATTGTCATTTAAACAACACTCAAAAATTGGGTGGTCTTCGATTATATTAACCTAAACTGTAATACTAAAAAAAAGGAAAAACCTTTCATAGAGATTACTGCAAATAATAAAATATCATCTGATCCTTAAACAACTAAACTCTAAAAACCTGTTTGAAACAAAAATTGGGAAAAAAAAAAAAAAAAAGAAAGAAAGAAAGAAAGAAACCCGCAAACTTATGTAATTCTTAAGACGACCATCGTAATGTGTTTTTTTAATGGCAGATTGTGAACGGTTACAGTGTAACCCAGTCCATTAATCTATACAAGGCCAGATGTGCTGGTCTCTTTATTTATGGAGGCACCTAATAGGTGGGACCCCCATCGCCTCCTATTAGGTGTCTACTGAAGGGACGGACAGTTACAACCATGCCTTCTCCGAGATTTGAACCCAGGCCCTTCGGTATCACAGTCTGCCTTCCCTAACCACTGTACCGTCTGGGAGGCACCATCTTAATGTAAACTTTAATTCTTAAGTCTACCAAACTGTATTCCTTGCAAAAGAAAGTTGAATTCAGGGCTACTCTGGAGAAGCAAAAATTTAGTAGCTCTTTGAAAAAGTATGCGATAAGGTTCAAAGTGTCCAGTAGCAGAACTAAGTAATTTAACATGTGTTCAAAATGTTCTATCCTGTTAAACTTTGTTTGAGAGGGGTGCCAAAATTCGGGGGCGGTTTGTAAAAATTATTACCGACGAGGAAGGTGATTGTCAGCTCCAAAATGGCGGCATAAGAAACAATCTTAAAATGCGAAAACAGAACTGGCTCAAACTTGAGGAAAAGGAAAAATACAGGTTATAAAAGATAAAAGTCTTCACGTAATCGGTGTACAATACGTTTTTGATACTTGAAGCCCCATTTTTTTAGTAAAATCAAGATTTGCCAGTTATTAAATTTACAGAATATTGGAAAGATAGTATAAGTAATAATTAAAAGGGAAAGAAACAAGATCTTTGTACATATTTACATTAAATTTCTTATCGTAGTCATGCAACTATTACCTTCGATTAAGGTTTAAGCAATAATTGTCACTTCACTTTAGATGAGAAATTTAGAAAAAAGTAGTTAATACCAGCTTTCTTTAAAGATATAGAAATTTTGAATAGAGGTGTTTTATTCAGAAAGAGAATTTTGACTAAGTTATTGATTTCTTCTTGTAAGTACCCAACATTGTTGCAAATATTTTTTATTCTAAGGAATAGTGTATGTATGCTATTAAGTATTACCTTTTGGAGATACTGATGTGCCAACGAATGAGTTTTACAGTAGGGAAATCAAATTCTCTTCTTTTCTCGTAAATTTTAATTTCTTTAAAACTGATAATTTGCAAATCTAGACAGAGCTTCAGTGGGCTAAAGTTCTCTTCATGAATGGGTCCATATTCACTCTATAACCTAATTCCCGTTGATTATTGATATGGATGGAATCTGGGACCCGATTCCATCCCAGCAACATGGACCATACAAGCACGAGGTCCTAAAGCCCTATGTGCGACTTTTCAGGGAAGCTGTTTTCCTTGAGTTTAATTTTATGGACAAGAAAGCACGACCATATAGCTCCCGCTTGGTTGATGACTATCTGGAAAGCGAGAATATTCCCCAAGTGGAATGGCGTGCCAAATCTTTCTGATCTTAATCCTATTGAATATGCTTGGGATGCTCCTGAGAGGATTATAATACGCTAAATCCCACACAGAACCATTCAGGCGTTAAAAAATTGCTCTTGTCGAAGAGTGGATGGGATTTCCACAGACACTCCTTAACTCTCCTTTTAACAGCATGACTGCTTTTAGTGGATGCTGTCTGTCTATCAGAGGTGACCACACACCATTCTAGCCACATTTTCACTGCCATCTGCCAACTTCAAATTTCGACAACCTTGGACTCTTGACCATAGCTCATGCTAATTGATTGCATTTTCATTGTTATTTTGTACACATTATTATCATACAATAAGCTATACCCATACCTAATTTCTAAACTAATGTGTAAATTTAAACTGGAAGTTAAAATGTAGTCAATTACAGAATTTTGAGAACAAAAACAAAGAAAATTTTCACAGAGAATTTCTAAAGACTGTATTTAGCATGATTTAGTTTACAATTTCGAAACTTAAAAAAAGTAAATTTTTCATCTTACGTCATCTCTACCAGGAGAAAGAACTATTTAGGGGTCTCATGAGTCAATAACAAATTTTTAGATGTAAAGCACGGATCATCAAACATATACTGCGAAAAAAAATGGGACAGTTCTATATCTCCCGTTCTACTGGGCCAATTGACGAAATGAAAATTGCCTTTTTCATATCTCGGAAACACGACTTAGGATATATATTAGATTTATATATATCATTGTTCTAACATAGATATTTTGACACTAAATCGGACTTTTCTGAAATAACATACCAACTTTTTTCAATATTTCGATTCTATGACTCAAATTATGCCTAGATATCAAATTTTGTTAAATTTGATTAATTGTTAAATTTTGTTAAATTTTATTAAATTTGATGCGGAACTAACGGAGACATTGAAAAATTTATCTTGGCAAATTTGTTTCAGTTTGTGCCAAGAATAATCCACTTGGCGAACTTCTTAATATATGGCAACCTATTTTCCTTTTTCTTCCATTGTGTAGGAGCGGAAAAAAATTCACTCGTTCCTACCTTTTTACATTGTGCATGAGCGGAAAAAAGACACATCGTTCCTATTCTCAAATAATTTTAACAAAGTGCCAAAACCACAAATTATGTTATTATCGCTTTCAAGAAATATGCCAAATTTCAAAAGGCGACAATATACACTCACTTCCAAAAGTTAAGCACGAAGATGTAAAATGCAAACAAACAAAAATCAACAAATACTGTTTTGATTGATTTATTTAACAAATTGATTGATTGAATTAACAAAATTGATTGATTTAACAAAATTCGGCAGGAAAGTAGCATATATGCATGAAACAAAATCAATAATTATATACAAAAATGAAAACAATATTAAATTTTTGTAAGTTATCAGATAATGACATACTGGAGACTTAAACAGACTTATGTATAAAGTGAAAATAAACAGCATAAAATGAAAAAAGGATATTAATAGGGTATGTGATCCCCCCTCTTCTGTATACAAAGTTTACATCTTGTGAGCATGCTTTCAATTAGGTGGTCAACCACCGCAGAATTAAGCAATCGCCATTCTTCTTGTAGAGCAGTTTCCAGCTCAATAAGAGTGGCTGGAGGTGGGAAACATGAAGATACAGCACGGCCAAGAGCATCCCAAAGATTTTCATTGGGATTAAGGTCGGGCGAATATGCTGGCCACGCCATACGTGCAATCCCTTCACTCTCCAGGTAGTCATTGACGATGTCAGATCTAGGGGGACGTGCGTTATCGTCCATTAAAACAAAAGTAGGGCCAACTGCTGCAGCGTGCAATTTCACAATGGGTTCTAGGACTTCATCTCGATACCGGACAGCCGTCAAAGAACCCCGTTTAAAGATGTGCAGGTCGGTGCGGTATCCTAATGAAATCCCTGCCCACACCATAATGCTTCCGCCTCGGAATGCGTGGTGTTCGGTGATGTTTTGGGACTGATTGCGTGTTCGTTGTTCACGTCATATCCTTATACGCTTGTCATCTGGCTCAAGAGCAAATCTTGACTCATCAGTAAACAGGACATTGCCCCAGTCAGACACATTCCAATTGACATGTTCCCGGCACCACTGTAATCGTACCTCTCTTGATTGGATGGATAGAGGAACACAGACTCGAGGTACTCGGGCGTACAGTCTACTCATATGTAATCTTCAGCGTACAGTAGCTGCAGATATTGCCTTACCAATGGACGCTGTAACCATAGATGCCACATGTGTGGAGGTCGCTCTGCGATTCCGCTTGGTTAAAATAGCAATATATCGATCTTCCGCGGGGGTTGTAACCCTTGAGCGACCGGCTACGGGCCTTCGGACAACTGTCTGTGTGGTTTGAAATTGTTTCCATAAACTTCAAATTACAGAATGATGAATGCCGAAGAAAAGAGCAGCATCTGTGATCGACTGTCCTGCTTCAATGCGCCCCACAGCACGCCAGCGCTCAGAATCTTCCATTCGTCTTTCCTTCATAAAGCTGGCTTCTTATAAGAATGCCTTTTTTTGCATATTTTTTGACATGAAAACGCGATTGGCTGTTACCTAACATATTTGCATACTTCCATCTACCTCTGCAGCGAATTGCATCCTCTTCAATTCTGATTGGCTTCCGGAAATCAGAATTGAAGAGGATGCAATTCGCTGCAGATACTCAATTATCATTTTCCTCTCCGTGCTTAACTTTTGGAATAAATTCACGTATATCTTCGGAAATTTTGAATAAAAAAACTGTAATTTTTTGCAGGTATGCTTAAAAATGCATCTACTTTAAGATGATGGTAAAACTTTATAGATTATAATTTAAAATTTTTTCGAAAAATTCATAAAAATTATTTAAAAATACAAATTGTTAAAATAAATAAAAAATGGACGAATTTTATTTCGAATAAACCTAATTTCGAAATGTGAAGGGAAGAGTCAAATAAGTTTAATAAAAAAAGACATATTAATAAATATATACCAAACGCAATTAACATTGAGGAGCTAAAATTTTGAGATCTAATTTTTTAAAAACTACTCGTGCGATTTTTACATAACTTGGCAGTTTAGTGCAATTTGAGTCCTAGAATTGAAATATGGAAAAACATTGGTATGTCATTTCAGAAACAGTCCGAAATTGTGCCAAAATACCTACATTAGAACAATACTGTTTATAAATCTAATACATATCTTAAGTCGAGCTTTCGAGACATGGAGGAAAACGCAAGTTGAATTTCGCCAATCGGTCCAGTTGTACGGGAGATATGGAAACTGTCAGAAATCGAATACTGTTAAGATTTGGCAGAAGGGATGTTCAAGGAAAAGACTCGTTATCTCCATTTTGAATCTCGGCCGATCTAGTATTACAGTAAATTACGCACGAGTGAAGAGGTCTTGCATATTGATGTGAAATGGATGTGGAAAATGTCACCATTATAACTGGTTTTGACATATTAAAACCACACATGAAACTCTAGCTTCGCTTTAATTATAAAGAAAGTCATCTGCTGCGACACCATCTTGAAAACTGCCCTCGCAGCCACGTAACAAGCATGGGTAACGGACACTACATATGAAATTTTAGCAGCTGCTACTGCCGATGTTGTGGGTAATGCACGTGCAAAGTAAGAAATAATTTATTATTAACATATGAAACTGCGTCATTCTTTTGAGCATGTTGTGGATGCATCTCAATCAGTCGCAACGAAAATGGGGCTGAAAATTACTACAAGAGCAGTGATTAAATTTTTTAATAGCATTAAACTTTTCATACTATTTTATATTGTTATTAATAGGAAAATTTTCCCACCAGTGCCCGAGCAGTAAAAGCCGTTGAAATTTGGTAGTTTGGTCCGGATTTCAAGTCCATTTGAACGGGCTGGCTGCATGGGCATTTTCGTCGTTTTTACCGTGTGTAATGTGGACACAAGCGAGTTTCCCTTAAAAAGTCCTCCTCGAGAGCATAACGGCGAAGGACGTAATAAAGGAGGAAAAATTCAAATCTCAAAAATAGAAGTTTTTTCAGTAACTTCAAATTTAACTTTTTAATCAGCAGCGAACAGGATGAAATGAATTTAAAAAAAGGATATATTCAATATGCAACATAACTTGGCTTACTTTTGCTATTTTAGTGATTTTCTACCTTTTTTTCCCTTTGTATTTTTGTGAACTTCTTTAATACTTTATAATGTTATTTTTGTTGTTGTCGTGTACATATTATTGAATCTTACAGATTACAGCAAGTCTTCTGCCCAGTTCCACCCCAATTTTGAAAGAGATCATCGGGGGATGGATCTGAGTATCTCCTTCGATCTTCCCCTGTTACCAAACTACACGAAACGACATTCACTTAAAGTACAGATAGGGTACCCTAAATACAAATAGAGTAACTCCATGACGAAACGTTATTTATATTTACAACATATAGGCCTTCTCCATGATTCGAACCCGGGCTCTTCGGTACGGTAAACAAAGTTACTAACTACTGCCCCATAGAGCGGCAATACTTTATAATCCTTACCAAAATAATATTTCAATTTTTCCCTCCATAAAAGGGACATGTTCATTGTTTATAAATAATTAAACTCTAATATAGAAAAGTACAAAAAATATAACAAAACCAAATTGCACGTAAATAACCACAAATATTTACAGTTACTGCATCACGTATAAAAAATATCCTACTCAACACCAGCTAACAGAACCTTTATTAAGCAAATATGCTTAGTTTCTGTCAATGTTTTCTACATTTACAAATAATACAACTTTTAAGAACGTCTTAAAAACAATAAACTGAGAAATAAAGTTTGCGCCTCCCTCGAATTGAGAAAATTCGAGGGGATGTTTCAGTCTTCGAACCGGAATCATCAATGACCGTTTCACGTTCCCTAAAACAAAAATGAAAAACGTTGAAGAGAACCTAAAAATAAACTAAAAACAGTTTGAAACACAAAAAGCATAGGATGTGCGGAAGCGAAAAATCAAATATATACGAAGTTTTTGAACCAAAATCTTTCAGACTTCCTCCTTTTCCCTCAGAAAACGACATCCCCCCTCTCTAGAACGAGTAAGCTGCTCACCTTCGCCAGTTTGTCCGGCTCATTCGAAACAAAAAATAAAATTCTTTCTCTCCTTTTTCTTCGATTTGAGGCTTTTGGAACGTCCAGAGGCCTTCTTCTGATCCAACGATTCCAAAGCGCCAGGACTCTGTTATCGGTGCGAATGATCAGCGAAGAATTTTCTTCATTGCTAGTCCAGAGCGATTTTTATCAGATATCCTATTTTAGAGTTTGTTTGGGGATTGCAACAAGCAGGAGTTCCAATGGAAAAGGGAAAATTTCAGATCATTTTTAAAATCCGGCTGTCAAAAGAATTTGATGCTGTCAGCAGATATATAGCGGATCAATTTCATACATTCTAAATGTTAAAAATATTCAGCAGCCGTCTGATAACATAAAAAAGCAATATGACGTTTGGCCAGAACGTTTTATTTTCTACTAAATAAACATACATTTTTATTATTTTAAGGCATTTAACTTTGAGAAAAGTACGGAGGTTTCACATTTTGAAAGACAGTATCGAAATATTCAGAAGATTATTAAAAAAAATGTACATCAAATTGGGTTGAAATGGTTTTAGGACATAAGTTACTTCTAAAATTCGAAACAGATATTCTATAGTTTTGCAGTCAACTGCAGGCTGACGTAAATATTGAGCAACATATGTTTTATATCTGTCTTATATCAACGATTATTTCAGAATGACAAAAAGACTGATTGCTGTGTTTGTAAATATTTCATTTTATTCATTTATATGACTTGTTTTGACATTTGTATGATTCATTTATATGCATTTTGTTGTAAATTTTCATTTACTATATAATTTTATTACTTCATATTTCTTTATTGCTTGTCTTTGCCTTATTGTACGCTTGATGATGCTCAAAGATGCATTCCTCTCTTTCGCGTAGTGGATTTCGAGTCCTGGCAAAAGACGTAGTTTTGTCAGTTGCGTGAGATATTTGTTGCAAACCTTTGAATCATGATATCATCGTGAGAAATAAAATAAATGCTTGAATAACTAAATCTTTTCGGTACTTTTCCGTTTCGCTGGGGCAAATCTCGCCAAGCAGACTTTATTGGCGACAACATACAGTATACACATAAAAAAAATTTAACAAATGTTAGTTCTAAGAATTTTTCATTTTGAAGGCATAAACGTTTTAATAGCGTTTAAAATTTTGTAAAAAGCCAATAAATAAAGACAATAAATTTGTAAAAAGACATTAATTTAAGAATTTGCTATGCTTTCCCTTTCAACATCCTGATTCGCCGGTTCTTATCACGTGACTCCATGTGATCTCATCTCACGTAATCTACGTTACAAAAATTCTTTTTCTGTCAGTAATTATCTGCATTAATTTCAAGCTAAATCTTAGTTTGAAATACAAGTTTAACTGCAAGAATTGTTTCAATTCGTACGAATAGCTTACTCAGAAATTATGTAAAACCGCAGTGCTTTACTTCGCTGGTGTATTCTATTAGAATTGGATGAATTTAACCCTTGACTTTGTCTTTACTAGATTTTCGTCTTCGGGTGAGCGGTGTGATTGCTTCTTAATTGACTTAATTACCGCGAATAGTCTTAGAGCATAAAATTGAAATATCTGGTAAAATTTTATGTAATTTGATGCCAGTATTGAAAAAAAAAAAAAAAAAAAAAAAAAAAAAAACAATTATTCTGATAAGAAATGGCTGCGATTTGTTTTGAAAATGAGGCGTAAAAGGTTACCAGTGAGGATCGTTTGGCATCAGTTTTACCATTATTGGCGACTTTATCGCCTGCACTGGCAAAACAGGAAAGTACCATCTTTCCTTTTTTAAATACTAATTCTAATGCGGCTTTTATAATTTAACGAATCCAACTAGTAATTACTAATAATGCAGATGAAAAGCTATCATTACTGTTTTTAAATCGCTAGCTTCTTATCAATAAGAGACTATTTGGAAGGGAACTTAAGCATGTTACGCTTTGATAGTTGGCAACAAATGGGAGCGTGGAGAGTTAAATTACTAAAATATTTTATATCTGACACTAGCAACACATTTCTTTTAAATCGCTGACTTCCTAAATTTGAAAGGAATCCTAAATCTTATGTGTTACCCAGTTTACCGAGACCATAATTCTTTGAAGTCGTCGAGTTTTCAATTAAATTTAAAACATAAATATTTTACGATTTGCCGAGTGGTAGCATACTGTTTTTAAATCGTTGAGTTTGTTAGGGAAAATGCTATTAAATACGGAGAAAATATGAAATACGTAAAACGCAATTTCGAAGTTCAAATCTGAGTTTCTAGGTACACACATATGGGTGGAGACCTAGGTGTGTTGAAAATGTGGTGGCTCAAAATCCAGCAGTTTCTCAGCAATGCGAGGAACATACATACATGAGTACATAAGGATTTTTCTTTATTTAATAACAGAGAAAGAAAGACGTTCATAAATCTCCATGTGATGTTAATCTATATAATATAAAAGGAAGAGTCTGTCTGTCTGTGTGTGTCTTTCTTTCGTGCTGCGCATAAGCTGATAGACTCAGAAATACAAAATTTAGTACTGATACGAAATGTACAGACGCGGTGAGATAGCTTTCCCGCAAAGCAGGTTTAGGGTTGGAATAAAATAGCAAAAGAAGGCAAGGATGCCACATTTGGCGAGAAATCGCCTATTTGGCGACAAACTTGGCGATATGCTATAGACGGATGGAGAACCTTCTGGAACGAATTCTTACCGGTTTAGCCCAGAATGTTCTTGAAAACAACCCGAAAGCTGTATAAACCCTGCTGGTGCGCAGTCAGAGTGTGCTTTGTCAAGTGCGAGACAGTTAGTCTCGAGTTAGTCCGCACGGAGTCGATCCGAGTCGATAGTCGGGCAGCGAGTGCCGAGTGGGTCGTCGAGTGCACCGAAAGAGTCTACTAGTGTATCGCGGTTAGTGCATCGTCGAGAGAGCGTGTTAAGCACCGGGAACGACTGAAACGAAGAGGCGGGAGCTATGCTCCGTATGTCGTCGAGTGCATCGCGAGTTGTAGCGTGGAGAGTCTCGAGAGTACGTGGAGTTCCGAGAACAACCGAGCAGAGTCGGGAGCTGTACTCTGGTGCTTTGCCGTGAAGCTGTCTTCACCGTGATAGCCTGATAGCCTGAAGGCTGTGTCGCTTATTGTTCCTGCGTGTTTCTAGTAGATCTTCGAAGACTGTAAAAAGGGACTTTGGAGCTGTCCTGATTAATATTGGCTAAATAAAGTGTGTTTCGATATTCCATCAAGTAGTATCGTCGTTATTCACTCCAAATCCACACGAACGGGAAGGAAGAAAATAACATAACAACTGGTGTCAGGAAAAAAAACGTAACAGTACATAGGTGAATTTAAGACAAAATCCAGTGCATTTCGAAGCGATTTTTTTTTCAAAATTCGAATGCGTTTTTTTTATTATTATTATTATTTTTTTATTTTATGTTTTGTGATGAAATCGTATCAAATCGATAATTCTCTCTCCGTATATCAGCAACAATGGCACGCAGCCATTGTTGCTGATATCAACAGTGTTGACACTCGGAAATATATGTAAGACATTTTTATTTAAATTTGTGTCTGGTTCCCCCCTTTTTTTGATAATTTTTTTCTGCAGAGTAAAATTATGTGCGGTTTTTAAATTTAATGATTGATGTTCCCTTTAGGCGTGTTTCAGGTACATTTAAAAGGCAGACGAAGGCTGGCAGCGTAGCGGCTAGTTTATAATGAAACATTAGTATCATAACAGTATTATTACAGTACACTCCCGATTATCCGCGGAATTGGGTGGCGCGGCCGCCGCGGATAACAAAAATCGCGGATAATCCGAAAAAAGCTGAAAACGGGTATTGCAAAAAAGAAAACAATCATTCCAACTTTGAAAAATCTTTTTATGTACAATAAAACGTAAAATAAACAGCAGGAAATGTTTAACTAACGTTTAATATTTTAGTATATCACTCAAAACTAACCTAAAATGCATTTCGTTAATGAAAACAGAAAAGTGCTTTGTGCTTACGAGAGGCGTCAAAGATACACAGAGAATTCAATACATATATACTGTTTTAACACTGTAACGTATTATGTAATTACAAAAGCATAACTGTAAAACTACACCTTTTTGGAGAAATCAGTCATTTGTGTTTGCTTCTTGCTTTGGAAGCATTTTCTCTTGATCCGAGATTGTATTTTTCGTAGCATAAGTTTCTCGGCCAAACTCCGCGTCGTCTTGTTCTACCAAGTAGCTCAGCAGTCCGTCGACTTGTTGCAAAACCGCTTCGTGAGTGGCAAATATGTTTTATTTTTTCTTAAAAGTTCCTTTCATTGTTATACATCTCAAAATATTTCCTAGCTTATTTTCTTCTAACATAAATTTAGGGAAGAAAAATTATCTTTAATAGCATTTGTGTTTAACAAATACATGCAAAATTCAACAATGCATTCATTAAGTTAAATATTATTCAGTATATATGTAATTCACTATGATTTTCATAAAACGGAAGTAGATTATTATGCTTTCTTATTTCATACCCGATCTGTTAGAAACATAAAGCCAATTTACTTTCAAAGCATCTTTATAATGAAAATAAAATTCTTCATAGTTTCTTAAATTCTTTGTTAAGAGCTCCAGGAAAGCAAACTTGCTTAGTATTTAAATGACATTTTACGATCGAGAGAATAAAGACATAAATAAGTAAAGCAATTTCTTTTTATTATTTCAAAATAGATTTTTTGTAATATAATTTTGAGCTATATTTTAAATATTCTTCCTTAAAATTGTTCCTTTTCTCTAATTGCAGCTGAAAGTCTCCATAATAATAGTTAAAAGAACTCCCTAATTGCAGCTGACAATCTAGATAATAATAATTTAAAGAATTATGTCTTGTTAATCTAATTCCCATTCTATTTAACGAAGAAATATTTTCTAAACCTTAATTATTTTCATATTTATTATCTACAGATCAATAATTACAATCACTCCTAATTATAAAATACACAGTAAATGCTAAATTTGCGAATCTTGTTCTGTCGCATTCAGCACTAATTTTGTAATACGATGTAGGGTTTATATTTATTTTAACTAACATTTATTTTAAGTTTAAACTATCTTTCCTGTCAAGCCTTACTTTCCCCTGGAACTGCCAATGCCAGAGTATGTAAATTTTAGTAGAACGCGCAAGGATTCAAATTATCAGCGGAAGTATTCTGAGTTAAATAGAAAGGAAACGAGTTCGAAGTGTGCTTTCTTGCTTCACGAGCGTGGAGGTGGCTAGTTAGAAATTGAAGAACCACGCGTTTCGACCTGTGTGCTTGCCTCGGCAAATTGTTAATCTTGTTAATCCAAGGAACCTCATCCTGGCGGGCGAATTCCCCGCCCGTCTTTATACAAAGTATTGGGCAGAACGAAGCATAGATATGAAAATGAACATAGTTTTAAACCAAGAATCATAAAAGATCTCATTGTGCAATTTAAGACTCATCCATTGTCTAATCGCCACGTGGTGAGCTGCTCCAAATTAATGCACTGGTAGAAGCTTCAAAATCAAAAGAAATTTCAAGATAAGTACGTATATTCCTGGTCTACATATTTCTTCGATTCCAGATATTTCGTGATCTATAGAAAGTGATGCAAATGGATAGTGCTCTGTAGTATATCGATAAACGAATGGACGCTCTGTATTTATAGTAGGACTATAGTTATGATCTGATATTTAATTTTCTTGTTTATTTGTGTGAGCTCAGCAATAAAATTTTGATAGGAAAGATAAATAGTAGATGAATAACTTGTATTTTCTTCTTCAACTATCACGAAGTCTGGGGTAAGTACTTTATTTTGCTATCCTCTGTGGGTCACATATTTTATCCCTGTCATTCGGGTTATTGCGGAAACAACGTGATGTACTCTTAATCACTGTCATAATTTCATCGCTGTTAAAATTGATATTCAAAATATTGGTTATCACTGATACACCTGAATAATTATATTAAATATTTCTCATAGCTTGCAGAAATTAACACATTTCTCATTAGATAAGAAATTAAAATATATAAGTATTTTTACTGCTACAAATATTTTCACTACATATAGCTCTTCTCAATAATATTTCACCACATATGGTGCCGTGACAAAAGAAATAACAAAATCATTTAGTTCAGGTTGAGAATTCAAATAAAATGTGTGACCTATAGTATATTTGCTACACATATGATTTATATTGTTGAAAATTTATGATAAATGATGGGTAATATGTCATGAAAGAGTAATTCTATTTTGGATAATTCAAAAATTCAATTTCATATGTATTATTATATATATGTGCATATTTAAAGGAAGTTTTAAGATATTTGAATCAAAAGCTGATTTCAGTAATTTCATTGGATTGTGGTATGTAATGATAAAATAATGTTCAGCAGTATTAGAATCCAGAAGTGTTAATGATCAATGTACTTATATTGCATCACTAATTTGATGTATGCATGGTTAAAGTTACAGGAGATCCTAATTAATTACTAGATAAAAAAAATAAAATAAAAAAAAATACCTTAACTTTGCTATCTACTCTTATATGCATGTTTGGTAAATGTATATGTAAATTATCAGAGAGAGTGCTAAGTGTTTGTGTAAAATAATGTAGATCTCAATAACATTAAAATAGAAATAGCAGATTGTAAGGTAATGCAACATAAGTAACTATATTTCTTCATCCATGTCAAAGCTTAAAGGTAGATCTAACACTGGTATGGCAACTTCCCTAGCTTCTGCTCTGCCCACATTTAGTGGCAACTTATCTGAAAATGTAAATTTCTTTCTTGATCAAATAAATAGTGTTGCTAAATTAGAAAAATGGTCAGAGGAAAAGAAAATAATCATTCTGAAAATAAACTGTAGGGATAAAGCTCTAGAATTCCTAATTAATGAACCAAGAGTGGCTAAGGAAAATAAATTTGAAAATTTAGAAAAATTATTAAAGAATAAATTTGCACGAGTTGAATCCTTTCAGGACATTCTACAGCAATTCTCAAACATTTCTCAAAAGTGTAACCAATCTGTTAGGGAATTAGCTGACGAGATTACTACAACAGCGACAAAATACATAAATGAAGATTCGGTTGAGGATTCTAGTTTACATAAATTAAAAGAGAAAATGAAGCTCACTAAATTTCTTGAGGCCCTCAGAACAGACATTAGGATTGAAGTTAAGAAATTGGGTCCATCTTCCTTTGATAAGGCTGTAGAATTGGCAAGTAATATAGAAAATGCATTGAATGATGAGAAAACATATTTGAACAGTATAAATGTTGAGCAAAATTTAGAGATTAATAATCTTCTCAAAGAAAGACTTAAACAGAATAAAATTATTCAGGAGCTAACAGATAAAGTAAATCAACTTTCTCAAAATAAGCCTATAAACACATCTTATACAAGAATAAATCACAATGCTTCTACATCTCAAAATTCTAGCAACTTTAATAGTGTATCTTGTCATATATGTAGCAAAAAATACTTAACAACAGATTGTTGGTATTTTCCTAGGCAACACCAGCATAATTTTAGAAACAACACATTCAGGGGACACAGACAATTTCGAAATACTTGGCGGAGGAACTATTATCCTTACAGAAATAATAGTCAATACAAAAAAGGTCAGAATAAGTATTTAAACTAGCTAAGGATTCTTGCCAGATATATTACAACAAAAATTTTAGACCCCTTGCAGGAATCCGCAGAGACTGGGGTTATAAAGAACACTTATATAGACATCATAATCCAAAAAAGATCCAAAGTAACAGCAATAATGTCCAACACAAGTTTGCAAAAAATAAAAGATGTAATAATAGAAACTCAACCTAATTGTTGATGTCTTGTAACTCAGAAAATTCTAATTATCTGCCAATAATCAAACTTAAAATTGGCTCTCAGACTTATGAAGCTCTTCTTGATACTGGTGCAAATTTATCTTTAGTCCAACCAGATGTTATTGAGGAAATTAAACAATTCACTAAAGTTGAATTTGTTTCTCGGATGGTAAGAATAAAAACTATTGAAGATTCATGCATTCCTTACATGTCTGCAGTTAATTTAAAATTTAAAATTCAAAGTAAATGGTTCACTAATTTATTTTATGTCACCCAAAACAATTGGAATTCTACTTATCAGATAATCCTAGGTTATGACTTCATTCAAAGTAACAAAATTTTGTTAGATTCCATAAATAAGAAACTCATAGTAAATAATACTCATTGGGACTTTGAAGAAAATTATCCCAATAAAAAATTAAGCAACTCAGTTAATGTAAGAAAAAAAATTGTAATTTAAATTCATTAAGAATGGTTTCTAATATAACTGTCCAGCCAGGTCAATCTCAAATCATTTCTTTAGCTGTTCCTGAAGCTTTAAAACAATTTAAAGAAATTTTGCTTTCTCCAAAGCCATCACAAAATAAGTTCCATATCAATGAATCTTTACATATAGTTGATTGTCACAACCACATTCAAACTATTGTTGAAAACAACACCAATGAGAAATTAATTCTTAGGAAGAATTCTGTTATTGGAACTGCTGTGCCATTTCACTTTGAGGATATTGTTAGTCCCAAAAATCATGAGACTTTACAAATGAACACACTAAATCTGCAAGAAGTAATTAAACTTAGAAAAGAGGAATTAAATGTATCAGACTTTAAACTAGATCATTTAAATGACCAAGAAAAAAATGAAATGATAGAATTGCTAATGAATAACTATGCTGTGTTTTCAAAATCATATAATACTTTAGGATCTACTGATAAAGTTGTACCAGAATTTAAACTTCTTCACAATTTCCCAATTCAAACTAGACCTTACCCTATTCCTAAAATTGCAAAACAGTATGCTCAACAAGAAATTGTAAAATTATTAGAAGCAGGCATAATAGAACCCTCTTCTTCAAGTTATAGTTTTCCTGTAATATTTGTTAGGAAAAAGAATTTACCTGGTGAAGATAAAAATGCACTAAAATTTCGTATGGTTGTAGATTATCGTATATTAAACTGTATCACAGAATCATACAAAATTTGTTTACCAAAAATTTCTGAGATTTTGCATAACATTGCTGGTAGGAAATTATATTGTATACTGGATTTGAAGTCAGCATTTTTCCAGATCAATTTGCAGGACTCTGATAAAGAAAAGTTGGCATTTTGCACCGAACTGGGTAATTTTCATCCTTGTAGACTTCCCTTTGGAGCTCGCAATAGCACTTCTTATTTCCATACATTAATTTCAAAATGTTTAAATGACATTAAAGGTAGTAATGTTCAGTTTTTTCTAGACATTATTATTGCAGCTGATAGTATGTGTGAGTTAAAAGTAATTCTTCAAAAAGTGTTTGACAGATTAAAATCATTTAATTTAACTCTAGATCCAGCTAAAGTGCAGCTCTGTAAATCTGAAATAACTTATTTGGGTTTCAATATTTCACAAGCAGGTTTTTCTCCTTCTGAAGAAAATATTTCAAAGGTTACAAGATTTCCTATTCCAAAGGATGTAAAACAAGTTCAGGCTTTTCTTGGCATGATGAACTATTTTAGACATTTAATCCATAATTTTGCTGAGATCACTCAGCCAATAGTACACTTAACTAAAAGACATGTTCTCTTTGTTTGGAATCAAGATTGCCAAGATGCTTTTGATAAATTACAATCAATAATGTTGGACAAACCAACTATAAGGAACATTGATGATAATCATGAGATATTTTTGATCACTGATGCTTCTAAAGTAGCTATATGTGGTATTCTGTTACAAAAGATTGATGATAAATTCTTTCCTGTAGAATTTTATTCGAAACTTCTAACTCCTGCTGAGTCTAGATACCCATCGATCAGGCGTGAGCTTTATGCTATTTTTTCTTCTGTCAAGCATTTTTATGAACATTTATATGGCAAAAAATTTACTATTTTAACTGATGCTAGACCACTCACTTTTCATATGCAGCTGGATAAGCAGCCTGACATTGTTGCCAGATGGTTGTTGGATTTACAAGATTTTGATTACTCTCTAAAACATATACCTGGTTTTTCCAATCCTGCAGATTTTCTTTCCAGAGTTCCTGAAGCATCTCATAGTGTAAACAATATCAACTTATTTCATTCAGATAATACTCAGTTAAGCATCCAAAATATAGTTAATCACCAAAGAAATGACAAAAATATTAAGGATATCTTAAGCCAAATTAACAATAATAAAGCTGATATTTGTGGAAAATATTTTATTGATAAAACAAATGGTGTAGTAATGATAAAATTAAGACCTAGAGCGCATCATTTAAAGACAAGGCATTTAGAAAATAAAATTCTACTTCCAAATTCTTTAGTAAAACCTTGTTTAGAGATTGCTCATGCTCCGCATTTTGGTACTAGTAAAACTTATGAATTCATTAAGAAAAAGTATTTCTGGAAGGGCATGTTTTTAGATACAAAAAACTTTTGTGAAAAATGTCAACAGTGTTTGGAGAATAAACCAAAGTCATGTAAAACAATTACAAGCAATATAAAAAAATCTGATTTAGCACCTGGAGAAATGTTAGCAATTGACATTGTGGGTAAATTGCCCAGATCACATGATGGCAAATTTTTCATTCTAACTATTATTGATCATTATTCAAGATATTTAGAAGCTATTCCTCTGGCAAATATTACATCTGCTACAATAATAAGGTGTATGAATCTTTATTTTTCAAAATTTGGTATTCCAAAAGTAATTTTATCTGATAATGCTTCAAATTTTTGTTCAGCTGAATTTGAAAAATTTCTAAAAGATCTCAATATTGAACACCGAAAAAGCTCCATTTATTATCCACAGTCTAATGGAATCATAGAAGGAGTTCATCGAACTATGAAAAAAAGCATAGCTTCTTTATCCAATAAGATAATCGAATGTTCAGATAGATTAGCTTTTTTCAAACTATATTACAACAATTCTAAGCACATAGTGACAGGTTTTACTCCCGCACAGTTCTTTTTTGGGCGAGAACTCAATACACCTCTAGATACAAATAATGAACCGGCAACGGTAGATAATCCTTCACAATACTTGTTACGTCAGAGAGAACACATTAAAGCAACTAGAGAATTAGTGAAACAAAACGAAGAAAAATATTTTCAGTCTCAAAATAAAGTTGTTAAAGGCAGAGAACCACCAAAATTTAATATTGGAGATGAGGTATTTTTAAAGGCTTTACAACCACCTCATGCTTTTCAGCCAAAATTCAATGGATCTTTCAAAATAATAAAAATTTTTCGAAATAAAAACTACTTAATTCAAAACATCGAAGACCACAAAACTAAAAAAATTCATTGTAGCAAATTATTTAAAAGAGTTGATCCAAGGTTCAATTTGATTAATTAAGAACATTTATTTCATCGAGCTTGTTTTTCTTGTTCACTAAGTTAGAAAAAATAAATAAATAGAAAACATACACACATTTGTAAGTGTTAGGAATTTAGTGGATTTATTTCCAACAAAAAAAATTTTTTTTTTTTTGAGTTTCATGATTAGTTTGGGTTTCGGTTGGCCACCTTCACTCATACGTTTGGTTGGCTGCAGGCTAGTCCGGGTTGACTAATGTCATGGAATTTAGAAAAAAAAAAGTGTGCAATACACTTAGTGATCATTACAAGTAATGAGCTAGACATGAAAATTGTGCTACTAAAACAAGCTTGAGTAGTAAAATATATATACATATATAACAATAATAAAAAGAGGAAGAAGAAATTTAATGTGTTAAAAAATGAAATTGTAGAGTAATTGGGCTAGATGAATTTAGTAATTTCAAGGGCAAATTGATGTCATCCATAAGAATTTATAGAATCTGTATAATTAGAAACTTGTCAAAAAATGATCATTAATGCAGAGTTGTGTTTAACAGTGAAAATGTATGAATGTAAAAATAGGTATTAGCTTACAATCTCCATTTACAAAGAGAAAATTGTAACTTGATTGCAGATTATAATGAAAGTGTATGCTGTAACTATATGAGTAACTTGTATGATATGTATTAGTTATTAATTTTTGATTGTACTTCATATGTGTAGCACTTATCCCAGACAGTGAAATTATGATAAAATAATTTTTGACAATTTTTCATTTGATTTAACTATTATACCAGATCATACTTGTAATGAGTGTTGTGCGTCAGTAAATTTATCGTGCAATGAACTGTGTTTCGGTGAAATTTATCATGCAGTGCTCAGCGTCAGTGAAGTGCATTTATCATGCAGTGTTCATGCGGTGATCTGTGCTTTTTTTTTGGCCGGAGGGAATGTGCTAGCAAGCCGGCATCTATCATCAAACTATCGCTTCAAGAATCGTCATCGTTCCGTCCAAGCCCTTGGTGGCAGTTGTTGGACCGGTTTTTTTTCTCTTTGCTGCTGGGAGTTCAAGGGTGAAGGAGGGGCTTCGGCCTGTCTCTTCACGGACTGTCTCTTCACCTACAACCACGTGTGACGATGCACGTTTAACTTTCCTGAAAAGTCCGATAACTGTAGTTTTTTTATTGAATATCTTCATTCTATATGCAGTTGCTGAAAATTCATCCTGGGTGGAATGATGTTTTAAACCAAGAATCATAAAAGATCTCATTGTGCAATTTAAGACTCGTCCATTGTTTAATCGCCACGTGGTGAGCTGCTCCAAATTAATGCACTGGTAGAAGCTTCAAAATCAAAAGAAATTTCAAGATAAGTACGTATATTCCTGGTCTACATATTTCTTCGATTCCAGATATTTCGTGATCTATAGAAAGTGATGCAAATGGATAGTGCTCTGTAGTATATCGATAAACGAATGGACGCTCTGTATTTATAGTAGGACTATAGTTATGATCTGATATTTAATTTTCTTGTTTATTTGTGTGAGCTCAGCAATAAAATTTTTGATAGGAAAGATAAATAGTAGATGAATAACTTGTATTTTCTTCTTCAACTATCACGAAGTCTGGGGTAAGTACTTTATTTTGCTATCCTCTGTGGGTCACATATTTTATCACTGTCATTCGGGTTATTGCGGAAACAACGTGATGTACTCTTAATCACTGTCATAATTTCATCGCTGTTAAAATTGATTTTCAAAATATTGGTTATCACTTATACACCTGAATAATTATATTAAATATTTCTCATAGCTTGCAGGAATTAACACATTTCTCATTACATAAGAAATTAAAATATATAAGTATTTTTACTGCTACAAATATTTTCACTACATATAGCTCTTCTCAATAATATTTCACCACAATTACTGAAGGTGCTAAAGGCTAAAAGAATCAGCGTAAAATTAATAACATTACATAATTAGTTTTAAGGGTTTAAATATTGAAACTTCTTTTCCTTTAGCTATATACAAAACTACAAATAATAAAAGAGAAGGCTGTGCTTAGGCTATAACAATGAAAGGAAGGAATTCAAACTACTGGGGCCATGTGTTGATGAAAATGAAAACAGTTACGAAATAATTTCCCTAAAACCTAAAGGTAAAGGCAAGTTGAAATTGGGATTGTGAAAGCTGAAACATTTTCAGAGATACGAAACGCCTCTAAAATACTTAATTTACCAAAAGAAGATTTTTTTAAAATAATTTTGGCCCCAGCGAAATGGAAAATGTGATTTTCTGAACAATAGTTTAGGCCAACGGAGGATTTGTGTGCGTGTCTGATTTTTCGCTACTATATGGCTTAAAGTGAAATTTATTAAAAATTTAGCTTTAAAGAACATGAGGCATATTAGCTTACATGCGATCAACAAACTATTTGTAAGAAACGTAATTTTTATTCCGAAAAATGTTAGAATGAATCACTCCCATATTATGATTAAAGTTACCAACGCCCTGCATAAGATATACACACACTTGCATTGAAAATTTAAAAATTTAAGCAACGAATCGAACAAAAAATCTGCATTTCCGTCAACTGCACTAAATATTTTCATTAAATTTCATCCATTCTATAACTAAGGAAATGATTAATTAAGGTAATTAATAAGTAAACTGTTGCATAACAACAGGTTTCTCACAATGATGCTAAAATTCAGTATTCCATCTGCTGATAACGGCAACGTTAAATAGTAAGATAAGAATTAATGCTCAGAAAGTCAAATTATTTCAAAGATTTCTCATAAAAGTCAAAAGATTAGAAAATTCCGAAGTGTCCTGTAACAGAAAAGAAATTATTAATCAGAGAGATAAAATTTAGTTAACTATTTAGATTTTTTAGTTTTCTGGCCTGTCACGCCTCAGTTTTGATAGAAAGAGGGCAGGGTAGAGCATGACATTCAGGGATAAAATAAAAGTGGTGAGTGAAGAGAATCGCGATTGCTATTTGACTTGACTAATTGCTTTAGACGAGTGGCACTGAATACTTTAACGATTACTCGCGGTATAACGATACACGCAGACGCCATATAATTAATTGAGACTCGCCATATAATTAATTAATTTACCTGCTGTGAACAGTTTAAATCTAAAGACGCGGAAGATGGAAATTTTCGAAAAGTAAAGTGAATTGAAGTCGAGTTATCCAGTTAATACGCTAAGAGTTAGTTTACTGCGTTAAATATTTGACGTTCATTTACTCTTTTTTGCTATTTGGTTTTATTAATTCCATGTTTAGTCTATTGACAGGATCAAAAAAAACTATTGTGGGTGAACCAGGAGATGTTATGTCATGTTCTTGGTTATCTGTGGCTACAGAAAAGGTTTTGCTCACCTCCTGTCTTAGCTTTAATCCAAAGCAAACTAGAGACAAATACTGTCTGTCTATCAGGAGAATAACTGTCGCTAGTAATCAGCTATTTATGGTTTGAATCTTTACTGCCACTTCTCTTTTTCCGTTTCTCGCCAAAATGCAGATTAACTCGTGTGTATATAAGTGACGTTTTGAGATGTTTTAGAGCGTCTTTTGCCTAGTAAAGACTACGTTGCTAGGTATGCTATTCTAAGATTAGAGTTCCTGTCTTCGGCCGTGTACTATTATTGCCTATAGTATATCACGCTGGTGGAGATTTAAGAGCCAACGTCGCGATTAGTTTACTCTGTATAGCTTTCGGGTGTTAGCTATCTAGATGTAGTTTTACACTGAATTTCTACTTTGAGTTCTCACTATAAATGATGGTTGATTTCTAATCATCAGATGTATCTTCTGTTCGTCATACTTGATTTTAAAATAAAGAGTATTTTACACACTTATCAAGTTTCTGTAGCACTTTGAAGATATAGCGATAAGTCGCGTAATGTTTTATTGAGAATTATTCACTAATTACGTTTAGTAAAAGGCTAATACCTTACATATGTATCGAAAATTCATTATTAAGTGCGCTAAGTTGGCAAATTTAAATGAATTTCTTCTAGACATCCTATGAAAAAAAGGGCTATGGCTGTTTAGCTTCTCTTCCTTTAGAATAAAAGGGCTATTTCTAAAGGGACGGACTGTCGTAGACGTTCTATCGGGATTTGTTGTGATGATAGACGAACAATAGCAGTACAGAGGATATTAATTGCTATGGATGAAAACTTACAAGGTATTTTAACAAGCAAATTTAATCATTTTGATCACTTATGAATTATATTGTTGCGTTCTACGGATTCACAGATTTGGAATAATCGAGAATAACACTAGATGAAGCATCAAATCACAATTTATTCGCTAGTTTTGAGAGTTCCAAAGACACGTTTACAGTCGTCGAAGAACTGCGATAAACATGCTGAAACAATCAGCAATACAGGCAGGCTACGACGGTGAACTCTTCAAGAAAAGCACTAAAGTAGAGCTCCCGAGTCAGTCAATCGCTCTCGAGCTAATCTCTGAACTCAAAACATTACTACCCAGCTCAATATACTCTTCAAGATACTCTACTACACCGCGTACAGGCAGGATATATACAGCTTTTGACCTATATTCGAGAACATTCTCGGGAAAATCGGTAAGAATTCTTTCTAGAATATTCTCGCTCCGTTTATGGCATATCGCCAGTGTTATGTATTAATCGTTATATTTTTTAAGCTTAAGTTGTTTTGCTTATTTCAGTTTTGATTTGTAATTGAAGTTCTATTTTTTTTATTGTTGTTTAAAGTGGGTTGTAAGTTTAAATTGTAACTTTTGTAAACTTTAAGTTTTGGTTAGGTTGCTTTTAAAAGTTCTGAGTTGAAGTTGTTTAATTTTAATTTGAGTTTAGGGACTTAGATTTTTTGTTTTGTTCTAGTTGTTTTGACCCTTAAGGTTGTTTAACTTTTAACTTTAATTTTTTGTTGTTGCACCTTTGTGTGTTAATTTTTTTTTCTTAACTTTGAGTAATTTAATTGGTATCCCTCTTTCTTTTAACTTAAACGAATACATACTTTCTGACTGGCGGTAGAAGGAAAATAATTTGATTCTATTTGTATTTCTTTTGGATAAATTGTGTTTAGTCTCAATTGGTGGCTGAGGAAACAATTATTACAGTGCTGACATTTTTATTATGTATTATAATGTGTAATTAGTAGCTTCATTTTTTTTAAATTTACCAAAGTCATTTTGTATTAACTTAGTTCAGAGATTTTCACCCCTTGCCCTCTTTCCTTCAGCGGAAATTCTTGTCAGCAGTTGTACTGCACCCAAAATTCTTTTCTGCTAAGCATTCCACCATGTGTGGGGGGCGAAAGTGCTTGATAGTTTTACCATCTGGGTTTCACGAAAAAGGGACCCTGTTTTGCTGGACCAGGCTAGCAGGGTGATGTTCTACAGCATACTTATGGTGGGGGAAAATATACGTTGAGACAGAAGATCTGCATTATCGACTGGGACCCTGGAGCGAGGCTAGTTTCTTCCCCCTTGTTTCCGCCTGCAGTTGTGATGACACATTGGTGTGGCCTTGGAAGTTGAACGATGGAATAGATGGAATGGCGAGAAACGGCTCCTTTTGGTAGTCGGGAAACCCTTTTCCCGTGAAGATCCAGAGTGTGGGTTGCCTTTTTTGGCTTCCTGCTAGTCACCATCTACGCCAAGTTTTCAAAAAACGCGCCAGCTACTAAAACGGCTGCGCAGTGTTTTCGAGAGGCTTTTCTCGGGAGACGGGAACAGTGACGAAGACGACAGAAGAGAGACGAAAAAAAAAAAAAAAGGAAATTTCACAAGAACTTATAAGATGTCAACTTGGACGAGCAGCTCGGAGGTGAGCCTCATCTTAGACGTAGCCACGTAAATTAACCAACACCGAAGAGAGGCTGCAACACCTATATTTCTAAAATCCTAAAATTTACGCTGTCATGATGGCCTGTGGAGGGAAGACCTGTGTCCTGCTGGTTGGAAGCAGTAATAGGAGGGAAGCCTGGCCTCCGAACCAATAGCTTGGTTGAGTCTCGTCAATCTAACCCCTTTTGTTTTCTCATTTCAGATACTATCCCAAGTTTTTTTTTTTTTTTTTTTTTTTTTTTTGGAGAAATAATGTTCGATAACAAAACTCAAATGTAATGATGGATCCCAAATATGTTAAAGAAGGGTATGTCATCCTTTTCTGTTGTTTCAAATTAGTTCATTAATTGAACCAGCCACCACGTTTAATTGTAATGTTGAGTGAGGTCATGACTCTCTTTTTATGTTTTGTAATCATAATATATTCCTACCTTAAATAAACGTAAGTTGATTTTATTCACCTGTTTGTATTTATTGTAATTATCTTTTACACTGGACCTTAAACATAGTATGGGTTTTGTTTAACACAACGCAACATCTTGGAATTTAAAATTGTTTACTCATCTTGCATTTATGTTTCACTATGACTGCTCACAATACTTAGTATGTTATTGTTACATTATTGATTGATATGTTCAGTTAAGTGACTTATACACACAGTTACCTACCGCATAACCCAGAATGAACTTTTGCTCTAGTTGTTTCACAGAGATGGTGTTCATTTGTAATTATTAAGTATGAATTTATGTTGTTTATATAACACCAATAATGTCTCCAAATGGGCGATTTCGAGCCAAATCTGGTAACCCTGCATTATTTTGCCACTTTATGGCAGCCCTAACCCAGCTTTGTAAAGAAACTATCTCAAACAGCTGGGCATTTCGAAACAATATATTAACAAATATTGAAAAGATTGATCGGGATACTGATAGAGTGCAGTATGGTCAGATAATATAAAATAAAAATATATACAAATAATTTTAGGGATGCATCTCTAAAAATGTATCATCGTGCAAACATAAATTATAAGTAGTCGTATGTAGTCAGGATATATGTCATAATATGTATACAGAATGGGTCAAAATTCAAAATATAATTTAAAGAGTCAAAACGTTTTTGATTAACAAACGAATTTCAATGATATTACCTACAATGAATGTCCAACGTATGGAGACTTATTTAGGTATGAAAAAAGGCAAGGCCATTTTGCAAGATTAGGTTGTTTTGATTATATTTCATAACATTAATTAAAATTCAAGGATCAAGCTTTAAAATTTCTGCGCTGGATCCCCCATGATCTCGCCAAATGTGCACGTGTTCGTTACGATCACATGCTGCTACCGATGTCCCAATAAGAAACAACCAGAATCTGAAAAGAAGGAACAAGGTGATTATTAAGTAGCTTCTGGAAATTATATTCTAGTTTAAGTTTCAAGGCTCAAGACCTGAGTAGGTTCATTTAGATCCTGTCTTTACAGGTATCCTCCTCTCCTGCTGAATCCAGAATTAAGTATGACATGTAGAATATAAAAATATGTTTCCAATCACATCCTTACATTTCATACTAGTAACTGTTAAATCTGCTTGCTACTTCATAAATACTTGTTATGTTTTGATAAAATTCAAGGGGATAAATTTTCGAAGACTCGATTACAACATGCATCTGAAGCAGATTACTCGATTATAACATGCATTTCATCATAAAGTTCTTTACTTTATGATAAAACATTTAAACACTAAACTGAGTTTTGGTCTAAGTTGCATAATTTATAGCACATTAGGAAAGTATTTTGAAATGAAAATACAAACAAAAGCAAGGGCGTCATTGCTTTAGTAACATAAATATAAATTTAACGTTAAGTATGAATAGAATTTAACACTTATTGAAGTTGTATATATTCAGATATCCTTGTATTCTGAACTTGTACATGTTGCAATATTTAAACAATCCATTGGACAAAACTCGCAGTCGCTTACATTACATCGTTTATTTGTAATCAATGAGAAAAAATGAAAACACTTGTGGCATTCTTAAAGATGAAGCATATGCAGATATAGTTAAATCATGCACTCTACATCGAGTGATGCATAAAAGATGGTCTTCGGTAAGCTCATTTAAAACGGTAACTTGTGCCATTTGCATATATCAAGGGATATTTCTGTTACGTTCTAGTGATAGTATAGCCCATTTTGCTGTCAGCAGGTCTTTCAACTCTTGAACAATTGGCGATGAATGGGTTCATTACGCAGGCGTCAACTTGGATGATCTCAAATATATTTAGTATGATTTCTGTTAGAAGAATGAATGGAGAATATGTTAGATAAACATTTTCACTTTCTAAACATATTATGAATAGACGAACTAGGACAGTAAGTGTAGCGATAGATAGAACATATTCCCACATTCAGGACTAGGATAAGAGGTGGGGCATTATCGTTCCTGTATATAAGCTTAGACCAAAGGTAGTACCTCATAGCAAAGTGTATTAGGCAGAATTATCTCATTACAAGATATTTTCAGGTTATCCCAACCGGAGCTCTGTATATCAGTCTGCATTTCCCAGACGAAAACATCTTAACCATTATATTGACCTATTTCATTTTCATGCGAGGATACATAGCGCATCAAATGCTCGCCAGATAAACTGACATCCAGCATTACTACTGAGACTGAATCTGCTGTTACTAGTAAACAGTGGTTTATCCATTTACCTTGGTAGCGAATTATTGTGTTCTTCACATTGCCTTAACTCTGAGCGGCCTGGGGTTTCGCTAAGATAGCACAATTTTCCCAAAACTACTATGAAAACAAACTTTTTTAAAATTTTAATGATAAAACTCTCCTGGTATTTCATACCTGGATTTGTTTTCTTTTGATATTTTTCCCTTGATTTCTTTGAAATATTTTAATATGCATGTATATACACATTCTTCTTACAGATATCACAAAAAATATTCTAGGCCGTATATATACAGCCTTGACGCTTTACAGAATAAGTAGGAAATTGATAGAGTGCGCTAGTTTCAAGCAAACAATCGAATCGGTAGGGAATCGTCTGGTAATAATAAGCAGCGATATCTGTCGCCCACTACTTCTGTACAGCTAGTATGCAATGGGTCCGGTATCTAATATCAGTTCTCTTCGCCCTTAAGAATATAAAATTATCATTACTGGGAAAATTTTTTCGCTAGTGACCACCACCACCGTCTCATTTTAAACAGCTGTACCGGTCGTCTGAAAGAATTCCAAGGCAGTTATGAGATATTAGAAGAAGTATCACACTCATTAGACATATTTTTCAGATTATGTGATTTCTGCAGATTATGAATTATTCTACTTCATGTGAAGTCTTTAGTGACCGTTTTGTTGTTTTCAAGACAGAGTGAAAGAAATGACAATATAAATGAACATTTCTGTTCGGTTGGCTGGAATTTATAAATTCTTTTCTTATTTATGCATTGTGGTAACATCAGAGCTTCAGGATTCGAAGATTTGAGTATGCACTATGTTTTTGTTGAAGGTCTAAAGTTGTGAAAATCAGTACTCCTGTTCTTTAAATTTTGAGGTTGAACCTTTGAAAATAGAGGTCCATGAGTATTTAAATGTCAGCGTACTTCAAGCATAATATATAACTAAGTTTGCATATAATGGGATAATAATCAAACTAAATGACGTTCAATAAATATGGCACCATATTACAAATAGGATTACATTTTATGAATAGTAATTATTTATTAAACTGCTATAACCTGAAAAGGTAAATTACTGGTTCTGAATTTCTTTACAATATATTTCGTGACTTATTCTTTTATTACAATTTACACTTTTGCAAAGTTTCAAAGATATTTGTTAAATTTTATTAATTCAGAATGTGTTTCTATGAGGTACAACTGAGTTGACTAATAATTTTGGAAAGTGAATTTTATTTTAATAGCGAATTATTCTTTTCTCAGTAGCAAGAGTTTAATTTTGATATCTTAGCATTAGAAAATACAAATTTGAATTGGCTAACGAAAACCAAAATTATTTGTATCATCTTCATTTCAGAAATATAACATTAAAACTTTCTCGGAATAATATCGTCCTCTTAACTTTGACACTTGGCAAGAGGAACTTGCAGCTGCAGTTAGTTGAATGCTGATTAAATAGTGCCGTATCAAAACACACAAATCTCTAATAGATGGACTCGTTGACCTCCGTTCCAAGTAAACATTTTCATTTAACTGTCTTGATGCTTAATTCTGCAGACTGTAATCAGCGGTAAAGATAATATAAAACTAGGAATTAAGCTCAAAATTTGAATATTTCCTCGCACACGTATGGGTGGGTTTCCTTGGAACTTAATCCTGATAATAATACATGAAGAATAGAATTACTTTATAATGTAATGCACAAGCATTAATAAGAAAAATGAATAAAGAGTTAAAAATATCTTTAAGGGTAATATTCGACTGCAGATGAATTAACTTTTCTATCTGTTGTAAATTTTTCATTTCTGTTTGCCGTGGAGCTGAAGGGGACTTCACGAGGACAAGTGCATGCAAACTCAAGCATAAGATTGTAGAAGTGATAGACGTTCGAGATATATCAAGGATGTGATCTCACATGATTGTTGCTGTTACTTCTGTGTCTTCGACTCCCCTCGTTGCTTCTAATTCTTCTTTTTCGACAATGTGCTTTTAATGCCCCCGGTTCTGATCTGTATGTGGATACCCCGTACCGACCCACCAGTAGATCTCGCCGATGTTGATGATTGTCGTCGCTGGGACGGTATGATTGTTAGTGACGCTGGCTACCAAGCCGATGAGCCTCGGTCCGAATCTCGGAGATGATTTGGATGTTTATACATGTATTGTAACTTTGAGGTAGGAAAACATAATAAAAAGGCGAGCCGAAAGTTCTTTCAAATGGTTGGGGGTACCTAGGAGAAGCCCTTATACGGTTCTCGGGGGGGTCAATCAAAACGGGACTCCAGCTAAACATCTCAGGTATGCCTAGGTGCTGTCCTCTACCAACTGGAGTTTCGTGGCTGTTCCCGGATCATATGGCAAGACGCTGTGAGTTTAGCTTGGTTATCCAGAATTTCTGATTTACTATGTGAAAGAACAAGTATTCTTCTCATGGGTTTAAAAGGCCGACGACTCTACAGCTATTTGAAATCAGCAAAATTATTTTTATTTTTCTTCTTGTGCTAAAACTCTCTTGTGCTACGAACGGTGAAAATTTAAACAGCGGCTTTTTTAGTGTTTTATTTATGCTACAGTGCGAATCCCGCAAATTCTCTTTAGTTAGATTTACATTTAAATACTTATAAAAACTTGAAAATAAACCTGGTGATTCCGCTTTATGACGCTATAATTATGAGTTAAATTTATATTCTATGACCGTATCTAAAGCTTCATGATCTGCTATCCATTAGTGTAAAGGTGTAGTGAAATTGTATCTAAGCAATGCGAATAGAACAGTTCTAGCAAAATGGCTTTTTAATTAACAGTAAAATGGGATTTTTTTAATAATTAAAGAACTTATAATAGGTTGACTTGACTCAAATAGGACTTTTTTTCCTGATATTTAGTATTTTCCCTAACGTATTTGTTTGCATTAAAGGCATGATTAATAAATTAAATAGAAGTTTAAATGCATTTCAAATTCTATAAAACGAATTAGCTTGAAATTAAGCATTCTACAAAACGCAGACAAATCATCAGGAAGTCATAAAATATTTCACTTTTTCCTTAAAATAACATAAAGGCATGGAAATATACTTCAGAGCCATTAGGTAATTTTGAAAGCTGGAGAGAAGAAAAATGAGCAATGCCTTCCCCGGGACTCGAACCACGGACCTCTCGAATACGGGCCGAGCGTGCTGACCACTACACCACGAAGGCATACTAAGACGGCGGAAGAAATAACTTGTACTATAAAAAAAGAACTAAGCCATTACAAGCGGTATTCAAACACACCACACATATCACTAGAGTTTGTTAATTTAAAATAGGAACTTAATAACTAATAATAAGATTCCCTCTTCCTGATTTTCTAGTAATCTAATAATAGCAGCGGAAAAAAGGTCGAGCTGCCTAATTGTTTCTCCTCCTTTACTTATTTTCCTTTATTTTTTTTTCCTTTATTTATTTTGACTAATATTTCCGTTTAGAGACGTTTAAATATAAGAGACGATCATGATTATATGACATGAGTTACGATCGCAGTTGGCGAAGGTGAGCTTAATGTCTCTGTTTTAAACTAACACACTTTAGTACTGTGATGACACGTTGAACTCGAAAATCATTTCTGTCTTCAGTCTTTTTTTTTTTTTAGGAGGTCGGGGTATATAAAGTGTAAAATGTCGAAAAGCTGCGAAATAACGCAATTAGAGTTTATATAAAATAAAGAATACATAAAATAATGAAACAGGCAAACTTTTATGACTTATGTATTGCTAGAGAATTAAAAAAGAATTAATACGTTTATTTTTATTACAGACAATGGTGTATAGGTTGGAGAATTACAGAGATATTCTTTGAAAGAGATATATAATATTCCACATTAGAAACATCTTTTGAGAAGAACGAAAAATATAATATCTAAAGGTATGTTTCAGGTATTAATAATGCAGAGCATTAATATTGCATAAACTCCTGCATATAATATCAGATCATATTCTTAAACAATGAGATTAAAAATAATGCTATGACGAACATAAATCTCATAAAAATATTTAAAAGCAGAGCTACATTACCTTTGAGATGTTACGGAATTCTTTTCCAGTCTTTTTTTTCCTCTCATCTTGTTTGATTATTGGCAGTCATAAAAATGGCTTAGATAAAAATAAAAGAAATTATTTGAAATTTACTGAAACCCAATAAAATGTACTGCTCAAATAAAAATAATCAATAAAATAAACGATTCAGTGTTAACTGAAATATTAATGAAACTGAATTATTAATATTAGCTATTTAACCGAAATATTAATATATTTATATGAATATGTGGTATTAGTGAGCTTTATTTGTGGTTTGCTTGGCCATAGATCTTAGCGCGTACTTGTTGCGTGTTTCATTCGAAAGATTATGGCAGTAATGGTAGACAGAAAGTTTTAAATATCGAACGTTTATACTATTTTTTTGTTTTTTTGTTTTATGGATGATGAAGTTATAATCTCTATTCCCTTATAAAAGTATTCAGTTAATATGTTATTGTTTACATTTTTGAAAATTGAGATGTTCTGTATTAAATAAATCTTGCAAAAATAATGAAGCATTTAAATATTAAAAATAGTTTTCATTTGTAAGTTAATATAAAAATCCAAACAGTATAAAAACTTAAAAAATTGCCAACAAAAATAATTGTATTTTTTCATGGTAAAACTTTTTAATAAGATTATTTTCTGATTGCTGAGCAAAAGATATTAAGATAAACTTACTCGGAGGTACAACTTCACACCAAATTAAAGAAAACAAATTAAAAGGTTACATATTTAAAAACGAAAGGAATATTACAATACCTTTATTTGACACACATTTATTAAATAGAGAACATGTAAATTTAGATTCTTCACATCACAAATATTTGTTAAGACATTTGCTCCGATTTTTGAAAATATTAAATATTTTATATGGTGGGCTTTTCTTTATTTATTTTGACTAATATTTAGTTCAGGATGACTTAAAATTTAGTAGCTTAATACCATAAATTATTTATCATATGCGCAAATATGTGTAAAATAAAGTTAAGCAAATGGTTTTGTGAACAAGCGTTGGGAAATATGTAGTTTACTAACCATGGGATAATATATATCAGGATAAAATTATACGAAAGCCTGTTCAGTAAACCCTACACAAAAAATATGCACGTAGAAGGAAAGTAAGCAGCATTTCGAAAATGCATGCAGTCGAGTGTGTTCTAGAGTACTGTTGTCGTAAGCTTTCGATTCCATAGCTTTGACGCCAAATAAAAATTTCTGAAACTACTCTGATCGGTATAGTGGTTGGCAATGCAAGCTGCCAAAACATTGGACCCGGTCTCCAAACCGCGAAAAAGGCTTTAATGCTTCAAAGTGTGCAGTGTCATGGGGCACTTAAAGTACTGGCTAGACGAAAGTCCTCTCGCTAGGATTGGAGATAGGTAAAATGGGGTAGAACATTTACAAATCCGTCTCTCTTGATGTTTTCCATCAAAATCGGGTTAACATGTTCCGTTTTCGCTGGTGCAAGACTACCACTCACTAAAGGGCAACTAAATTGCACCTTAGACTACGTTCGTGATGATGAGAAGGTTAAATAACCGATAACTGTTGGCCATTCTCGATAAATGCATTAAGGTGAAAGTATCTGGCCATTTGAAATTCAAACAACATACTTGGGCAGTGTTCAAAGGCAGGCTATAGTTACATTTAAAACTGATTAATACTAGACAGAAGCTGGTATGGATGGCATATCATAGATGAAGATGTCCTAAGATAGGCACGTCTATAGGGTACAACATAAATGAGATACAAATCGTTTTGGAATGAGACATATTCTTTTCAGTCAGAGTAATGGATCATGAACTTACATGTTATTACTTCTCAATATCTAAATATAGAAGTAGAGTGTAACAGTAGAAGATACAGCAATGTAATATCAAGAGATTTCAAAATGACCATCAGACGAATAACATCCGATGTCCATCCAAACTCTCCATAACACATTTCTGCTTAGGTTCTCACAAATTCTGTCACAAAACGAGCTTCATTCTAGTCACAAAACGAGCCGCATATTGCTTGCAAGGCATATGGGTGTTAGCTGATTTCCCAGAGCTGATGAAGATGATTTCCCTGTATTGATACAATGGATATTGCAGAGAGCCAGCCCTGGTACCTAGGTCCTTGCTGGCATTCTGTTTATAGAACTATACAAACGAGGCTCAGTTTATGGGAATCGTACGATTAAACTACACAAATCGTGTAAAGCCTTATTTCATTATCCAAGATAATACACGTTTCCTCCTGAAAGTACAGCATAGCATTGTCATTTATGGTCTCATTGAAGCCCATTCCCTGTCACCAATGCTGTTTGTCAATCAGTAATTTTGCTTCTTCGAACGCGATCTACTAGTGCATCTGGAAGGTGTGGCTATAAATACATGTCAAAGCGTGCGATGCATGCATATTTGTACGGGATGCTTGAGTGCATCTGAATCTAACTTACGGCTGCATATGTACGGCTTACGGCTCATGGATATTTGTAATACAGATAGTCTTTCTGAACATATCCGCCTGTCCATGGTATTGTGACAAGCCGCTTTTAAGGTTTCTGGTAAAGTACTTTTTTAATACTTACTGTAACATCCATTATACATACGTCTATTATTATTCATTTAATGTAATCTGTACAATACAAAAAATTAAAATTTGATTTTTTATTAATTATAGTTGCGTCAGCCTTTTATTTTAGTTGTTAGATATTTAGCTTTAGTTTATGAATACAAATAAATAATTTTTCTTCAGGTTTGGAAATTTATCAACATTTTTTACACTTTTTATTTCTTTAATTTATAAAACACTTTAAAAAATCATCTAAATCTAAATAAATGAATACATTTAATTACACTGCCTATTTCACTGTAGTAAATAAGGAATTCTGTATTTGCTTGTATTGTTCACATCGAATATCTGTATTTTATAAACATATTATATATTGCTAGCTTATAAAACTTTAGTTCGCTTTGCTAACGTAAATTGCAACCAAACTTTAGATAGACTGACAGCGTATTAAAGCTCAGTATAAAATAACAACTGAGACCTCAACGAGCGAACAAGATCCTTTATTTAAAACTAAAGTAGAATACATTGCACAGCTAGTGCTTACAACTCAGCCAACCTCTTATGTCGATTCAACTTAAAGTATCAGTCAAGTGTAAAACTTAAATTCAAGCAAGCTAGTAGCCGAAGGCTACACAAATCAATTTAACGCAAAACTAGTTCAAAACCTCATCGGCATAGACATTCAAATATGAGCAATTATAATGCAAGACCGAAAACTATTTCTTTTCCGAGCTAACAGCAACTTAGTAACATGGCCTGGAAAGGCAGAACAGATTCTATCTTAGAACCCGAAAAACACGAGAGCTAATTTGCATTCTGGCGTAGAAATGGAAGAAAGAAGAGACATTAAAGGACTAAATATAAATCTTAATAACTGTTTAATTAACATAATGGAACGCTACAAGTTTAAGACCTAATTTGGAATACCATAGAATGGTTTTCATACACGTTTCAGCCATTGCAAAATCTTTAAGTCAAACCATTAATTTGAAGACGATCTGCATGTAAATATTAAACCTTTCTCCATAAGTAATTTTAATTTGGCAGAGAAAGTAAAGTAAATAAATGTGTTATTAAAAATTATATAAACAAAGCACTATGCCCTGTCCATTATGGATCCACTTACATGCATTTAAATCCATTAATGAGGCTTATATAGCACTCGGACCTCTCTTATATCTTTTTCATTTTTAATTATAAGCTTTATTATGCACTAATTAACTTAAGAAAACAATCTTTTCGCCTATTCGTTCATTCTGGTGAAATAAAATTGCGCTTTGAAAGAAAAGAAAAAAAATTTCCCTGCTTGAAATAAATACATTTCTTTAATAAACGCCGCAAATAATTTGTCCATTCTGTCTCTCTCTCTCTTTTTTTTTTTTCTCCTTTTAATTTTAAGAAGCAAACACGAATTGATGTGTACTTTCTGCTCAAGCTTGCTTTCGTTCTTTCAAAGCATGTGGCGAGAAGACATGTTTTTTGACAGAAAAAAAAAAACATCCGGGTTTTTTTCCATGCTGGAAGAGAAATACTTCTTACTGAAAACGGTACTCCATTTATCTTTAATACCGGAAATATTTATTTTGTTTAAAAGAAGTAAGGAGGGAAAACATTTTGTTGCTGCCGCAGTTTTTTTCTTTTACTTTCAAAGAGAAATTCTTTGCGTATATAGTGCAGCATCGTGCCGCAAGGTGTCATTACTATCTCGAGATATGTTTTCTATGGAGTCATTAGTTTAATTTCATGTTGAGCGCAAAATCTTAGAAGAAAGATTTCAAAATGAAGGAAAAAAACTGGATATTTCCTTTTTATTTTCTGTAGAAGAGTAGTAAAGTTTGTCATTAGTGAAAATTTAACAACACGAATGAAAATATAGAAAAATGTTAATTTTGAGATATATATTTCTAAATCATCTTTGATGGCATTGTTTATAAAATGTAAAATAAAATCACACGCCTTTGAAAATAATTATTTTTGACTTATTAGAAGACTTCCTTTTCACAGATAATAAAAGAATGAAAATGCAAAACGGAGATTTACGCTAAAGTTCTCCTCAGTATTTTAAGTATATCATAAAATATTCCAGGATTTCAGAATATGTATTTCCAGGATTTAATGACTTTAGGTTAATTTCTACATTTTTAAATGTTTAATCACTTATATTAGCTAAGCAGTTTTACTTCCATTACATGTCTAAGATGATTACTGTTGCCTAAAAAATACATTTCAAATTCTGTACTAAGAAAGAAAATCTGTGAAAACTGTTACTTATTTAACTAAACTATAACGAATTCTTTAGTTGTATATAGAGAATATAAGGTATTTCTTCCGCCTTCCTAGCTTGCCTTCGTGGTGTGGTGGTCTGCACGTTTAGGCCGGTATTCCAAAGGTCCATGGTTCGATTCCCAGCGAAGGCGTTGCTAATTTTTCATCTTGCCTGCTTCCAAAAATACCTAATGTCTCTACACTGGCGCCCGAACTAAAAGGTTGGTGGATGATGATTCTCCCCCCCCCAGGCTTTGGCGAATGGGTTCCATAAAAAACCCAGTCGTCGTTTAAAAGGGGGACTATATAAGGTATTTCTCCTGCCTTCCTAGGGTGCCTTTGTGATGGCTTGGCTAATTTTTCATCTTGCCTGCTTCCAGAAATGCCTAATGTTTCTACAAGAATTATAGAGGCGTAAAAAAATCGTTATTGACCAGTTTTTAGGTGTGTAATCGGTACCTTAAGAAGAATACGGGTTATTGCTAATTTACGCAAATATTGTTTTTTATGTGTTTACGTATATTTATTTCTATTTATTTGTACTATTATAAATAATAGTATATCATTATTTTTATAATGCATATATTTGTTTTCATTTTGTGGAGACATAAATTTATCTGTTTTTGTAAATACAATGAATTTAAAAATAATTACTATTAATTTTTGAGGCACAATAATTTCCTCGTTTTAGAATGTATAACTCAATGTACTCGTAATTAATAATTGAAATTTTTTTAAGTAACTGTAATCTGATATAATGTATTAGAAGGTTCCTCATGTTTCCCGAAGGAGGTAACATGGAAAATCCACTGTGATCTCCGGCGATTCGAACCAGGGACTTGGAAAATACTACTTTGATGTGCTAACCACGACAGCACGCAAAGAAGGATATGATAATTGTCTCTTGAATTCCAGTCAGCTTGGAAAAGAAATGTATCATCAATCGGAGATATCCGGTCAACGTGGGACTTGCTGCTTTAGAAAGTCAATTACTGCTTACGTTCAGGGTACATCCGAATGCAAATATCTGGAGTTATAAATGCAATTTATTTTTAACTAAGGCATTGAGCTGTAAATTAAAATAAACGCAAAACATTGCACATTGAAATCCTATGAAATGTTGTACTAAAACTTCTGCATAAACCTGTAGTAAATCCTAAAGTAATAATGCCTTTTAAATTTTTCAAATGATAACGCAGTTAAATAGAATTTTTTCTCTTAAGACGTAATATTTTGAATTAAGAATTATTATCATTTACCTTATATTGGCATTCGCCTATAAATATGAAACCTTTCTGTGGTTGGTACCTTAGAATATCTCGAGACATAACCTTTAAGTTAATATATGAACACGCAAATCATATTCAAGTTGTTTCCTTCTGAGATTTCACTCTTTCAATTCCAGGAAATGCTGATTCTGCAAAATATGATGTTAGAAACTCTGCAGAGTCATTAGGAACTTAATATATTTCTGCCGTTCGGAATAATAGCTAAAACATTAAAAAGGCTGTAATGCGTAGTCAAGATAAACCTGCAATTCCAAACTACGAAAAAACTAGGAAAAAAAAAAAAAAAGATAAACTCTATTAATACCTGAGAATAACGAATTTATTATTATTATTATCGCTGTACTAATGCTTAAAATTCTAAAAAAAGTTTATCTGTGAATAGTAGAATCATTGTTAAGTCACAAAATTTAAAGTGACAATTAGCTTAAAAATTCAGAAAGGAAACTTCTTAATTTAATTTTAAATTAAAAATAATTTCAAACTCGAAAAAAGACAAAGTTCTTTCTTGAATTACATTTTTTTTCAGAAAAAGCAAATTAAAATTGAATTATATCTGACTTTAAATTAAGTAAATGTGTGCCATTTTCAGATATTTTTAATATTATAACGTATAAGATATTTTCTACCTTTTTCCAGCATGCCTTCGTGGTGTAACGGTAGCACACTCGGCGCGTATTCGAGAGGTCCAGGATCTCGTACCAATGAGGAGATTGCTCATTTTTTATGTCTTCTGGTTTAAAAAAAAAAAAAAGCTAATGACTCTACAGATTTTATATTATTCGTATTTCTTTATTATATATATATATAAATAATAAATCATATATATTTAAATGCATAAAAATAAACAAAATAATATATATATGTTTTATTATTTGTTCCTCCATTTGATATTAGAACGTACTGTGTAATTCATGCTTTATCATTTGCCAATGAAAAAACATAAGTTTTATGTACTTTACGAAATTCTTGTTCTACTCAAATATGGAGAAGAGCTTTCTTTCTTTAGAATAATATTATAGCATGTTCTAAGGTAGAATAACTTTCCGTATTTATAATTAAATTTAAAATTTCAGATTTCAAGAATGTTCCTTTTTGTTAGCCGAAAGGATAAGACAGCTAACAGTAGTAATTTGGCCAGTGTTCATATATCAGGATGTTTGTATTAGGTTTCCGTGGTTTTTTATGAGTGTACAAGCATTAAATGTAAAGCCATTTTTCTTAAAAAGTGGTGATCCTTCTTAACCTGGTCCTGATCACTTTGTTAAATACAGAGTTATGTGTCTTGACAAGAAAATTTCAGACTTTATTAGAACGCTTTTTAAATCATATTTTTAAATGTCATTTTGTGTCAAATGTTTCATTTACCAAAGTAATAACGGATCTCTGTTCCTTTATTCCTAATTTAGACGTATTGAGATACAACGCCATTCGTTTCTTTCTTTACAATTTCTTCTTTTCGAACTTGATTCCTCAATGATCCCTCTCCTGTTAATACTCTGAACAGAATTCATATCACGTACGCTTAGAACTCGCTGACCATCCATCTCTTGATCTTCAGAACTGAAAAGAATAAGTGCAAGGTGAGCTTGAATGAGGCCTTCTGTTGGAATAAACAAGAGGAGAGCCGACGCCACCATTAAGTGTGGTTTGTGGTCTTTTCTGCTGACTTCGCTGTTCTATGCTTTGATCCCAAGAGTAGCTGAAGAGGGAGAGTCGTTTATCCCCGAGCATCGATTAACCCGCACCGAAGCAGACGACCTTAAGAGGCAGGGTTTGAATAAGGTGCTCTTTGTCGGCCAAGAAAGAGGATTAAAAGAAAGATCAGTGTTCACTAATTTTGCGCCTTCGGTCGCTTAATGAATTGGGTCTGTTGTTGAGTGAACAAAGTTTGAAGGAAAACACGTAAAACTTTGTTTGCTGATAGCGATTCTACTATAAATAACGGAGAAACTTAGCATTTGTTATTAAAAAGGAAAGAATAATTAAATAACGATTCAGTTAAAGCACAAAATGGGTTTGGACATTCTTTTGTGGCTATTAACAACATTTTTGAATTTTTGTCTTAAATGTGTAAGGAATTAACTTGCATATGCTTCTGTGATGTTTCACATTCAACTAAAAATAAAGAGATTCGTGGTTCTAATTAGGAAGAAAGCAAAGTCGATTTTGTATATTCCTTGCTCCAAACAGCCAGATAGTTAAAACATTTTCAAAATAATAAGAATAGAAAGTTTGTCATCTATGAAGCTACTTACAAAATCAAACTACTGTTTTAAAACGAGTGCAGGAATAGTGATTGATAAACCTGCAGATATCTTAAAAAAATCTCAAAAAGAGTTACGTGTATATGGCGTCCATAAAAGAATTTGTAGAGTCATTAGATTTATCGAAGCAGGTTGCCTGAAAAATGTACAATACCCTCTTCCGATTTCGACTTTTAGACCTTCTGGTTGCTACCCGGAGACGTTTTTCAATCGCACTATCAAAGCACGCTGGTAAAGACAGAATCTTACTTTCGTCTTCACTTAAAGGCAGACTCAGGAGGCACTGACCCAATCTACAAATCCTGATGGTGAATAATTATCGTCCACAACAATTTTAGTTCGGATCACTTCTTTGTTGAACCATTTAGAATTCTTTTTACTTCCTTGTACGAAGTATAAAGGAAGTATTGTATCGCGAAAAGTTTCAGGCAGCATATTTCAACGAAAATATCCATTTTGACCGGTATCGAATGCAATTTAACGATGTTTTTGAGTGATATCTGTACGTAAAGACAGAATAAAAGACACGGTTCCTCCAAACAAATTGCTTTAAAATGAATTCTGAAGAGAATTTTTGTGGTGTCTGTACGAACGTATGTACGTACGTATCTCGCATAACTCAAAAACGAGTAGCCTCAGAACGTTTAAATTTTGTATATAGGACTGCTATAACATGTAGATGTGCACCTCGTATTTTGGTTGCAATCCGCCGCACCAAACGTTTATAAATATATTTATATATATATCCACTCTGTTACTCGGCTCAGTGATCTCAGTTTCTTTACTCTTATATGTTTGTAAATTGTACATTTTTTGCTTTAAAAATGATTGAATTATGTTGTTTTTATCTTTCGGTTAAGGGTTTTATGCCTTTAGTAAATCTGTATGCAATATTTTTAGAATTATCAACAATTTTAAAATTGTTTAAGTGCCGCTAAGCCTATTTTAATGGCGGCCATTGGTGTTTACATTTGAAACAGGAGACTAGTGGATTTGTTGCCAATCTAGAGAAACTTAGCTTCGCAACAACAAAAATAACGCATTCATTTATTATTGCGAATTAAATCATGCTTATTCCTTTCTGGAATTTTTTCGAGGAAATAAGTGTTTAAGATTTACTTCGTAATTTTTAATGCAGGTATTTTGAGTTTTTATGTATTTTTGCCTTGTCGCGAAGGGAGAACTGAATTAATTGAATGAGAAATACTGAATCGTCTATGAAAAACTAATTTTTTTTGTTTTGTTTGCTTAATTTCTTTTTTATTAGTATTTTTAATTAGTAGTATTTTTAATTAAATCGTTCTAGCTTTATTATTGTATTTGAATAGACATGTGGCAACGATAAGATAATTCTTCAAATGATATGAATTTTGTGCATTCTGAGTTATAACATGAAAGAAATATTCAGTGAACCTAGCGCCAGAGTGTCGCTATGGTAAACAAATATAGTGAATTTTAAAGAGTGCATTTATTCTATTGTAGTTTTAGCGCTGTCGACGAAGTAAATTTAATTCAATCCAATAACTTTAAATGAAATGCAAGAAAAAATGCGTGTAATTTAATATTCCGTACAAGGAAGTCATGTTGTGTACACATCATATTTTTTAAATTAAGGAAATATAAAGAATTAACCGTACCTTCGACGTAATTTGAACTCCGGACTTTTCATTTGCCTATCGGAGTTCGAATTCAATTACACCATGAAGGCTCGCAATAAATTGGGATAAAATAACTTAGAAGTTGAATCTCAGAATTAAGTTAAATTCATTTTAATTTCATATAAAATCTAATTATAAAGATAAAATTTTAATGTATTTTTTTCCATTCTTATATTACTGAACAGCATTATTTATTTCCGAAGTAAACAAATCAATTCAGTAAAGAAGAAAGCAATGCAATGGTCTAAATTTGAACAGATACCTGAGTTGATCTATTAAACAACTACCATTTCAAGGTTCAATGTCCTGAGCATGCCTTTTTGAACTCTTATTTACGAACAGCCACAAGAGCTAAATTTATGTTTCAGTATAGCTTTCTAAAATGACTGCCATACGTATCATTAAATATGAAATATGAAATTAAATATGAAATCTCATAAATAAAGAGATTTGAATACCTATTATGCCTTCAGAATGAAGGAACTAAGAGACCTCAACTCATAGGTAAATGTGAATAGATCTGCACTTAAGGAACTGCTGATTTGCAAGCTACTGAAGATCTAATTATTTTGAAAAAGATATAGCTAGCTCTTACTCATCAGTAACTGTAATTCATTCATGTTATAGAGACATTAGGTATTTTTTGGAAGCAGGCAAGATGAAAAATTAGCAATCGCCGGGAATCGAACCATGGACCTCTGGATACCGGCCACCGTGCAGAACCACTACACCACGAATGCAAGCTAGGAAGGTGGAAGAAATACCTTATAATGTGCTTGCATGCTCAGTTAGTGGTTTAATTTAATTTCCGTGGAGGAAAGAATGGTAGTATTTCACAATAATCTAAAGCAGAATTTAGTGATTACAGTAAATTTCTAGATTTTTATAAAGTTTCTGATAAATGGTTGAGATTTGTCTTTAGTTAATATTCCTTGTAATAAGTGTTCTCCGTTCTTTCATTTAATGTGTTCGATAAATGCAGTTATACATTTTGTTTTAGATATTAAACTTAGATATATCCTGCCTAAGGTTTCCTTTAATTAAGGTACAGAATTTTACTACAACAGTTACGAAATCATAAACAGAAGAGCTCCACAAATACGTAATCTATATACCGTTTCTACAAAGGTCATTATCTGGCCTGTATTTTTAGTTGGTGGCATATATTTCCCGTTAAAATTTCTTTTTAAATGACACAAATATTCATATTTGCACATTTTTAAATGAAGAGAAATTAAACTAAACAATTAGTTTTGTATAATATACAAAATCTAACCTTTTACTCGTTTCTCCGGTCTCTATACTTAGGAAAATTTTGTTTTCCATCGGAAAAATAAAGCGCAAAAGTTTTACTCCTGTACAAAAAGAACAAATGACCGAAATATTAAGCTTCAAAATTTGACGTCACTTTTAATAAATTGAGGGGACGGTTAGCAAATAAATTAGAATTATTCGGAATTGATTTCTTTTCCTTTACCATTTAATGAAATTTTTTTGTGCTTTACTGCTGTCTTTTACTTATAATTTTGTTACAATAGGAATGCCAAAGGATTTTCACATAATTATATCTCAAAAGTAAAGTCTTTAAATATATTATTAATATTCTCATGAGTTTCCTTTACTTTATAATCATTACCTAGTAATAACACAAAAATTAATTAAATTGTATATATTTTTCATTTTTAATTACAGCAAATATTCTTGCGAGTTAGCTATGAACCGGTAATGAAGTCTGCCGGTAATTTCAAAAACACAAATTCTGTAAGATTACGTAAATAATATCTCCATTTTTAAATAAAAAGAATGAGTATTTTTCACAGCAATTTGCATAGAAATGCTCGCCACTTAATCTCTTAACATCAGAAAACTCTTTTCCTAAATGATATACTTTTAGTTACATTGAAATACAAACATTTCGCTCTTCAATTTATGTTCTCTAAAATTCTTCAGCCTGTTTTCCTGTTTATAATATTTGTTTTTCCTTTAGTTGTAATTGAAGATAATGTACGATTGCTGAAAGCGCTAGTGCTAAAACAAAGCTGAAATCCATATAACGTTGTATATCTGTGCTATGTTTTATTTGACGTACCATTCTTTCCCATTAGTTCAGTATAATGTTTTCAGTATATGTGTACCATTCTTATTTACAGTTCAACAAAGGTAACAAAATTATCCTGTTGATGGAGTCCTAAATGATATTCCTTAATTATTTTCAACCTGTTTACCTCATATACCCCTTTGACCATTGCTAGAAGATCATCCTCCCCCTTTCTGTCCGAAAATCGAAAAGCACATACACATTTCTTAAAATTATTTTTAACGTATTTATGTAAATTAAACAACAAAAGCAAAGAAAATGTTGATAAATACCAAAATTTGAATAAAAATAGTTTTCTATATTCATAAACTAAAACTGAATATTTAACAACTTGAAAGTGTGTCTTTCTTCTCCTGGGAGAGGAATTCCAAAATTGTTCAGAACCCTCATATTAAGCAAAACAATGGTACCTGGGTATTAACTGGAGATCTGGCACATACTGCCAACAAGATAGTGACGCCTTTTGGCATTGAAATGTATTTTCGACTTGAGCAGCTTCATTAAGTACATTTTTTGTTTCCCATCGAGTATTGATTGGCAATAGCATTTAAACCGTACCAACTAAACTGTTTAGTCTCAGCAGCTTTTTCCCCTTTTGCCTCCTTATGAACTCTGCTACTAAGGAACTAATGTTACTTTACTCGAACAGATTTCCAGTATTTAGGCCAATATTGTTTCACTATTTGTTAACATCGCATTTCTACCGTACATCTTCCGTCAAGTACATAGTCGTTGCGAATGAAATGGAGCACTCTTGATACTTTGGCAAAATGCACATGTCTGGAAATTCCCAAATTCTTCTGCTTCATTTCTAGACAAATAAATCTAGAGAACGCGTGACGCAAAAGCAGTAAAAATCAATGCGAATTGAACAAACATTGACTAAGAAATTTTCTCGTAAAACAGTTCCCAGATAACGACGCATTGCAGACAACGCGCTTTCTCTAACTGGTGTGCGGTTACATTGAAATGAAAAGCAAGCTATAATTTCCCTCCCTCGGTTGAAATATAAATATGGAAAATGAATTAGTTTTCAAATATTTATAGCAAATTTGGAACAACTTATAGAGTTGCGGGAATGTTCGCAGAAAAGAGAATTCATAACTTGAATTTTTAACAATGCCTAATAACAATTACCCGAATACCGAATAACAATTATTAACAAATTCTTTGTTGAAAATAGAAGAGGTTTCATCTACACAGTTTACGCAAGCTCACATGTACACCAACAACAGTTGTGCCCGTCCGTTTGGCAAATATCGATGGGTTCTATTCTAACATCAACTGCATTTCAGTATTTATTACCGTATTAGTATAATTACTGTAGTAATTTTAGTATTTATTTTCAGTATTTATTACTGCAATTGCATTTTAGTACTTTATTCTAGCTATGTATGCATGCCTTCTAAAGATCGCTATGTGAATTAGAGACATTCGAAAGGCTAGGATAGAGTACCTAACGGGTTAATAGAAATTTGGTATGATCTGTATAGATTAAAATTTTGCTAAAAATAGCTTCTTGAAGAGTTTAAACGATTCGTTTTTAATCTTACCACAAACGTTTTTGAAACTAGTTCTAAGACTAGTACAATTCCCACGATATTTATAACTGTTTGTGTATTTCTGTAAGATTTGAACTGACGGGTATAACTAATGGTAAAAAGTGTAAGTCTCACCACATCAAAAATGTAATGGTTGCCCACCGATCCGGTTAGACAAAAAGAAGTCTTCCCTAGCCGAAGGTCTGCGAGTTAACTTAGTAAAATTTATCGCAGCTGTCGAATAGATTCGTCATTCCATGACAGGACGCCGATACGGAAGGCTTCCGATCACGGGCACAAAATTTTATCCAGATCATTTTTCTTTCGTTTTGCTTTCGAACCAAAAAAAAGTGACCCACCTGATTTATCACTTCGAAATCATTTTTCTTTTCAAACAATGACCGTCTATTACACACATATAGTCCTGCAAGACAAAAGCTATCTGCTCTGTAATCATTTATTACTATTTTTTCGGAAAGAAGTGTCAGAAGATATCATTTCGAAAGGGAGTTGAAGCTGTATTGCATAAAATTCGGATTTCACAGCTTGAAAATACTTCAAAAAAGGTCTGATATTCCTTCGGTATATTGATATCTCTTCGTATCCATCCATAATGCAAGCGGTATGTTTAGTTATCAGTTGCAAAATTCGTTTCTCAAGTTTCAGATAGGCTTTGGGGATATTTGTAAATAACATTCCTTATGAATGTGATCAAATTTTGGTTTAAATCTGTAATAATTGATCTAATACTGCCAAGAAAAATGTAATAATTTACTGAATGTTAAAAACTTTAAACTATCAACAATGAGACTAAAATTGTTACGAATTTTATACATATACGGATAATTTTACTGAAATTATAAGTGAAACTGTTGTATTTTCTGTATAATGTAACATAAAAATCTAGAGTGGATGCTCTGTTGGAAAAATAAGAATAACGAGGCATGCCTATTTAACATTGAATAAACGACTATCTCGCTAATTTGGCGAGAAATCGAAAAACCTGGCGACCATTTGGCGCCGTTAGGATACGGTGCCTGTATCGTCGTATTAGATATAGTAATTGAATAACTGCAACTGATTTCAGATGCAACTGTAACCGTACCCGGTATCATATACCTTCCAGTAATTTCGCGCAAGTACTAGACATTTCTCGGCGGCCGGGTGAAAACTATATAAGGCTGGAGAGAGCATCTGTTGTCAGTTGTTGTTGTTGTGAGGTGTTACTTCAGAGTGAGTTCGAAGTACTGAGATATCTTCGGGTTAGCTTCCTCTTTAGATGCGGTTTGCATTGCGTTGTGTTTAACGTTCTTAGTGGTTTGAAGTGTAACTACTGATTGTACACTGTAATATTGTGAACAACTGTATAAATATTTCTGAGGAAAGTTAGTTCCAGAACACTGAAGTGTTAATTTTTGATAATATATATTTTATCGACCTAAATGAGGTAGGAAGAGTATTTAAAGAAAGTGTCGTTTATTTCAGGTAAAGAGCTTAGGAGTCCTTAGTGGCGCGTGTTTGCCGTGAGGCTGCTTCGTTGTTTAAGCTAACTACGCTCGGCCATAATGAACGTGTCTGCTGATATTCGCCGGTTAATGTAATTAAGGTCCAACTACATTAGATAATTTTGTACAGCTCTGGCTGAGTTTAGTTTTAGATTAATGATTTATTTACCTATCTTGATTTGAAGCCCACGTGGAGGCTTTTCTGTATGCCCAAGAAAGGGGCCAACTGTACTTTTAGTTTGAGATAATAAAGGATGAGTTTAACCCTTTTCTGCAATTTGCCGCTTACACACTTCGACTTAAAAATTTTCAGCTCACATTTTTACGCTTACATATTGAAAGGTTATTAAAAGCGAAATCATAAGCGAAAGATATCCGAAGAAAATTTTCTCTTTTAAGAAAACTGCGAATTTCAAAAATGATATTCAAATTTTGTTTTGTGTATGATAAAGGAAACAAAATGGTTTAAAAACAAGAGTTTTGAAAGACTGTAGACTGAAAAACTAAGATTTGCAGATTGTCCTGAGTACCGAATAAGAATCTAGAATCTAAGCAGTAAGATATATTTTCGTATTTTAAGCGTTGCACAACAGGCATACGAGATGACAAATTGAATCATCGAAATAGACACATAATTAAGGTAGATAGAGCGTTTTAGAAATTAATTATTGCTTTTAGTATGAAAAATTCCAACCTAAGTGTATTTTAGAGTCATCAGGGTTATTTTGGAACACGAAACATCAAAAATCGACGATGCCCTAGCCAAGATTCAAATTCCGAACCTTCCGAATGTCATTATATTTTTCCACCACTTAAAGAGCAGTTGGAGAGCAGAGAACCCAGTCGCCGAACATTGGTGATGACGAATTATGAACGACGACATTTTAGTTCGGGTGCCACTTATGGAGCCATAAGCCATATTTCTTAGCAAGAAATGGGGAAAATTATTGTTGCCTTTCCTAGGATTGAAAACCTGAACTTTCCGATTTCCAATCGCACATGATTACCAGTTTCACTACAAAAGCATGCGAAAGTGAAGAACAAAATTCTACATAGTTCAACAAATTTTACCTGATTAAATTTAAAACTTGTGCCACTATTCAGATTTTAGCGCGTCTAATAATTTAACCGGTTGTTGTCTAAAACGTGCCTCATGCATTTTACCTAGTTATATTTTAACTTTAATCAGCAGTCTTTCCTGGAAATATACTTAATTGAAGTATTTGTGCTGTTCTTTTCCGTCAGCTGCTAGAGTGGTTAAAAATGCTGAATGCTGATGGTTCCACCCGGGTCTGAAACCAGTGCGATGGGGCTAAGTGATGTGCTATCTAAAATGTTGAATTATGTCCAAGCAATGAAATTTTATTTTAGAAACTTTAAATTTACGATAATATATCAGTTTAAGACACAATAACACGCCGAATAAATACTAATTCAGAAGTCAAACAACAAAAATCAGTGTTATATTGTCAAAATTTTCACAGGACTAGTTTCGATGGTTTTACCCAACCACCATCCTCAGCTACAAAACCGCAAATGAACAAGATAAGAAATAATGATTAGATAAGATAAGAAAGCCTGGACAAGAATAAGCAAGTGGCGCCATCTGTTGGGGAAACCAGAACTAAAGCATAATTTCTTTAAAGGCCGAAGATAAAGATGGATTGGAATTAGGATCGTTAACTAGAACAGAAAGATTTTTTAATGTGAAATGCCTCTAGAAAATCCAGTTCTCCAATGGAAGATGTTTTTTAAATAATTTTGGCAGCAGAAAAATTGAAAGTGTGATTTTCGGACCAACAATTTTGAGCAACAGAAGACTTCTGTGTTTCCTTTTTTCTAACATATGCCTCATGTTCCTTGACGCGAAATTTTAAGGCTCTCTTAGTCTGGCCAATGTAAATTAAACCACACTTGCAAGGAATCCTATAAATACCCCAGGAATTCATATCCGGAATGGGGTCCTTGAGTATGGAACTCGGAATTTTATTGATGGGAGAATAAACGACCCGAAAGTTAAATTTCTGCAAAATATGTCAAACTTTATAGCTAATTGATGGAAAGAAGGGAATGACAACAGAATTTTTATAATCTCCTAAAACAAGAGTGTGCCTTTTAGTGTGTTGAGATGAGAATTTTTTAACTGCTTGATTAATAATGTTGGGTGAAAATGGGTTGTTTATTCTCCCATCAATAAAATTCCGAGTTCCATACTCAAGGACCCCATTCCGGATATGAATTCCTGGGGTATTTATAGGATTCCTTGTAAGTGTGGTTTAATTTACATTGGCCAGACTAAGAGAGCCTTAAAATTTCGCGTCAAGGAACATGAGGCATATGTTAGAAAAAAGGAAACACAGAAGTCTTCTGTTGCTCAAAATTGTTGGTCCGAAAATCACACTTTCAATTTTTCTGCTGCCAAAATTATTCAAGAAACATCTTCCATTGGAGAATTGGATTTTCTAGAGGCATTTCACATTAAAAAAAATCTTTCTGTTCTAGTTAACGATCCTAATTCCAATCCATCTTTATCTTCGGCCTTTAAAGAAATTATGCTTTAGTTCTGGTTTCCCCAACAGATGGCGCCACTTGCTTATTCTTGTCCAGGCTTTCTTATCTTATCTAATCATTATTTCTTATCTTGTTCACTTGCGGTTTTGTAGCTGAGGATGGTGGTTGGGTAAAACCATCGAAACTAGTCCTGTGAAAATTTTGAAAATATAACGCTGATTTTTGTTGTTTGACTTGTGAATAATTATATCAGTTTATTTTTACCTATCACCGATATGCATGACATGATCAAAATTACGCTATGTAGAAAACTTCATTCAAAATTCAATAAATCAAACCATTTATGTAACAACAGATTTTAGATTATTAAAAACTAAACTCAGTGACGCTATAGTCCTAGTGAGCCACGGCCTGCAGTGCCCCGAAATTTGCTTTCTTGACCTTGGGCTACGGAGTGCATCTGCATATGCCCTGGGCAAGAGGTCAGCTTGTCGCAGGACCTGTGGTGTTTAGTCCCCAAGCGAACCTGATACTCTTTTTATTGACCCATTCAAGGGATCAAAGGCTGCATCAACCTTATCCAGCCCGAGGATCGAACCCCGGACCTATGGTGTAGCTGCGCTACGATTTTACATTATTGGTAAGAGCAATAATAAGTTCAGCTTCCTTTCTTGTTATGCTAATGAATTTCGCATTCTTCATTACAAAAGACAATTCGAATTTAATAGTTCTCAGTAGTTCAACTGGCGTGCGCTCTAGTGCAAAATAGGTCTAAATTAAGTCGTAACATAAAATAATTTACACGCATTATTGAGAAACGTATGAGTGCATTTTTGCTAAATTTTTTTTTAGATCCTATTGTTGGTAACGGTAAACGAATGTCTAATGCTGCATTTAAGCTGTTTCCTTATTTTGTTCGATACTTGTGAAAGCGCGGAATGCCACTTCGGGTAGGTACGTAGTTGAGAAAGACAATATTATTAATTTTTCAGAGGAGATTGGGAATAACCTTATAAACGAAACCAAAATTCGGGCATGCAGTCAAGATTTGGCCTTTGAAATGGAATTATAGTACATGACTTTCAGGATATTTAGTTTGATGGAAGGTTTCAAATTTATGAGAAGCTGAGCTTAAACTGGGTGGTTCTTGTTCACGTTTTGTCGAAAATAATATCAGAGCTTTGCTTTACTAGTTCCTTAATTATATGGTACATCCATATTTTTTTAAAGAAAAAGAGCAAAAGTAGTTCTTTGTTAATGTTATTAAAATGTGTAGAAATGATTTTATATTTACATTGATATTGTTTATAAGTTTTAAAGCTTGATTATATCATGTTAAATGGTTATAATATAACTCAAAACAAAACTTGCTTTTGAATTAAGTGTTACGTATTTTATTCCATCTGAGAGATTGTTGCCAAATAAAGATTTGTCCTTGAAAAAAAGATATCACTCGTAAATAACTTTTATTTAGAATTTGTGTCTTATTAATATGCTTTCACGTTCATTATTTTAAGAGTGAAAGATTAATGATGTTGGCAACTCAATAAAACTAGTTTGGTAAATAAAAAATATTATTTTTATACGAATGTGTAAAGAGTAATATATGATTAGAATTCTGTGAATTTTGATATTGCTTACATGGAATTTTTGAAAGTATTGCTATTAAATTAAACCCTCATTGCTTAAACTTACATATATTATTCTGCCAGTGAGCAATATTAAATTAGAATAGAGACTTTTTCAACTATTTAAAGAAAAAAACTTTACATAAATCCCCTTCGAGATGGCTTATTTAGGCAAAGGCCGCAAAGAGGACCTTAAATTACTAGCTTTAGAGCTTGGATTACAAGTTGCAGATAACTTAAAAGTTGTGCAATTGAGAGATCTGATAACGAGTTCTAAAACCTATGATGAAGAATTTACAAAAAATATGTTAAGCAATATAATCGATGATCGCGTAAAAGCCGAAAAAGAAGCTGAAGATAGGGCTGAAAAAGAAGCAGTAGAAACAAGATTAGCCAAGGAAACGCAAGTTTGAATTAGAAGAAGTTTAAACTCCAACTTGAAGTTAATAAGAATATGCCAAAGGAGTCTCTTTTTCAAGTAGATTAGCCTAAATTTGATTTGAGTCGCATTATTCCAAAGTTTAACCCAAAGGAAGATGAGATAGGACTTTATTTGACTATGTTTAAGCTTCAATTGAAGTTCGTAAATATACCCGAAACTAATTGGATCCCATACTTGATTGGATCATTACCATCTGAAATAAATCAATTAGTTGTTAGAGAAAACGCAGAGGATTCTAAATATTATGCAAAAATAAAAACTATGCTTTTGAAGCGATATAGACTCACAGCTGATAGGTTTCGACAAATGTTTTCTCAGCATAGAAAATCTGCAGAAATTACATGGAAGGACTTTGCTTTTGAATTGAAATCTTATTTTGATGGATGGCTTTTGAATTGAATCTTATTTTGATTAAAGAATTGAATATCTCTAGTTTCGAGCAGCTACAAAACTTGATCATTGCAGATCAAATAAAGATAAGAACACCTTCCGAGGTAAAAGAACATTTTGTGGACAGTTTATCAGAAATGAACAATCCGTTGGAGCTCGCAGAAAAGCTCGATTATTATGAAAATGTAAGACTTGTCATGAAGAAAAATGGATCTTTAAATGCAAAGAAACCATATTGTAAAGAAAATATTAAATTTGTTCCAGAAGGAAAATCTAAAACTAGTAATCCTAAAAACGTTAACCAGATTAAAAATACAAACGTTGAAAATTCAAAGTTTACTAATTCTAGACAAGAAAGGAAAAAACGAAAACTTCTATTCATTGCTATGGTTGTGGATATCCCGGTTTCATACAGTCAAAGTGCCCTAAGTGTAATAAGTTAAAAGAAGAAGTTAAAACTGTCGTCAATCGTGTAAAATTGTATGCAGTTGTATCATCCGATCTACTATCCAGTTCCATTTTTTTAACTGTTTGTGGTGAAAAAGCAGCTTTTTGCGCTGATACAGGAGCATCGAATTCTATTGCAGGAGAAAGATTTTATAAGTTGTTACGAGATCGAGGATTTAGATTTAAAACAACAAATATTACGATGGTACTAGCTGATGGCAAGGAAAGAAATGTTGAAGCTTTGACTACAGTGGTAAATCTTAACGTTGAAGGAAAGATAGTCCGTATGAAATTTATTGCTTTGCCAAAAGCAAAAGGTAACAGGACGTTACTTGGAACTTATTTTCTACAGGCTGCGGGAATAGTGCTCAACATCCAGAATGGTACTTTGTATTTTAGTGAAAATCCACAGAAGCAGTATCCCTTTTACAAAGAACCATCTGAAGCTAAAGAGACTCCAAACGTACTAACATCTCTGAAAATAACATCTCCAGAAACAAAAACGTCTGCTGACACTCCTGTTGCAATACCAGAAGCAACAGAATCCGTGAAGTTGAGAGATGATGAAGGAAAACATTTGACGAGAAAACAGCGGAAGAAATTAAATTCATGGTTAGAAGAATATAAAACTACCTTTCAGCCAGGGGGAGAACCTACTCCTTATATTGAGCACAGAATCCAGACCGGAAATAATTTACCTGTTGCCGAACCACCATGTAGAATGACACCCACGAAGAAAGAGTTGTTAAAAAAGGAGCTAGATTCCTTACTAGCTCAGGATATTATTAAGGAATGCGAATCACCCTATGCGAGTCCTGTTGTGTTGGTCCCTAAACCTAATGGTTCCATCAGACTGTGTATAGATTATCGAAAATTAAACTCCCAAACCGTTCCAGATACATATCCATTACCAAGAATGGTTGATTTGCTAACTGAAGCAAAATCAACGAAATACATGTCTACCATTGACCTAAGAGCAGGTTATCATCAAGTTAAAGTTCATGAAGCAGATCAAGAGAAAACTGCCTTTGTTTGTCCATTTGGTTTGCGAATGCCATTTGGGTTGCGGAACGCGCCTGCAACTTTCAAACGACTTATTGATAAATTTAGATCAGGGTTAAAAGATGTTTTTGCCTTGTCATATCTCGACGATATCATAGTGTTATCAGAAACCTTTGATAAACATTTATCAGATTTGAGGAAAGTGTTTGAAAGACTTTCTGTGTTTAAACTAAATGCTAACAGGACCAAATGCCATTTTGCTTGTGACAGTGTGCAAGTATTTAGGTCATTGGATTACAGAAGATGGTGTAGAGGTAGATGCCGAGAAAGTATCTTCTATTCAGAAAATTTCTAAACCAACATGCGTAAAGGAAGTTCAGTCTTTTCTACAGACGTGTTCCTGGTTCCGAAGATATGTTCCTAAGTTTTCAGAAGTTGCTAGACCCCTTAGTGACTTAACCAAAAAGAATAAACAGTGGACATGGGGTGAAACCGAACAAAAAGCATTTGAAGAGTTGAAAAAAAGGTTGATTTCACCGCCTGTGTTATCTCAACCTGACGGAACTAAACCGTTCATCATTAGGACAGATGCCAGTAATTATGCTTTAGGAGCAGTCCTTATCCAAGGAGAAGGCTCAGAGGAAAGTGTGATTGAGTATGCAAGTCGATTGCTAAGCTCAGCAGAAAGAAATTATTCAACTACCGAAGGAGAAGCTCTTGCAGTAGTTTGGGCTCTTGAGAAGTTTCGCGGTTATATAGAAAACCAAGAAATAATAATTGCATCTGACCATCAACCTCTTAAATGGCTAATGAGTATAAAATCACTATCTGGTCGTTTGGCTCGATGGGCCCTTCAAATCCAGTCATATCATCCAAAAATTGTCTACACTCCAGGGAAATCCAATGTTATAGCAGATCTTCTTTCTAGACCATCTTATACAAATAATGACTTTATTTGTGATTTAAATGCTGTTTCTATAGATTTACCATCCCGGAAATCTAAAGACATTCGTGAGGAACAAATGAAAGATGAAGATGTAAGGAAGATTATAGATTGTTTTGAGAGTGGCAAAAAAGATGAAAATTATGTAAATTGGACTAGTAGAGGATATCTCATGAATCAAGGAGTTTTGTATCGTTACTCTTCCGACACAGAGTCCGAAGAGGCTCAGTTAGTTGTCCCTTGTCAAGAGCGAGAACGAGTCCTACAGCAGTATCACGATTCCCCCACTGCAGGACATTGGGGAGCTGAAGGCACGTACCATAAGATTGCCTCCAGGTATTACTTTCCTGGTATGAGAAAGTATATCTCAGAATACGTGAAAAATTGTGCTGAGTGCAATCGGTATAAACCAAATAACCAGAAACCTGTTGGATTACTTCGAACACCTGTATATGCACAAAGGTTTGGAACACTTGCTATAGACCTTTTTGGCCCACTTCCAGAAACTCCAACTGGGAAAAAATGGATTTTTCTTATTGAAGACACCAGTACAAAATAGATAGAGCTCTTCGCCTTGGAAAAAGCCACTGCGAAATATTGTGCAAAAATCATAATTGAAGAAGTTTTTTTACGTTATGGTTTACCCAGAAGGTTGATTAGTGATAATGGCACACAATTTGTTAGTGCGGTAATGCAGCAAACCTGTAACTTCCTTGGTATTAAACAAGAACTTATTCCTGTTTATCACCCTCAAGCAAATCCCTCCGAACGAAAGAACAGAGATTTAAAACCGAAACTAGCTATACTAGTCGGTGATGCTCATGATACTTGGGAAGAAAAACTGCCCATGATTCGTTTTGCCATGAATACAGCAATATGTGACACTACAGGTCATACCGCTGCTTATTTGCAGTTCGGAAGAGAACTTAGGACGACGGATGTCGTTAATCACGATTTAAGAGCACTTATTGAAAACGACAACTTTGTTGCTGAAATTGCGCCGTATCTAAAAGAATTAGCTCGTTTAACACCTCAAATCAGGGAGCGTGTCGAACAAAAACAAGACAAAAGAAAGGAATACTTTGATAAAAGACGTAGACAAACTTACTATCAGCCTGGTGACAAAGTATGGATAACTATACATCCAATCAGTAAATCCATACACAAGAAAAGTAAAAAATTTATGCCTAAACGAGAAGGCCCGTATCTAGTGATTACTAACAGATCTCCCACAACATATGGCATTGCAGATCCTGCTACTCCTGATCAAGTGTTAGGTACTTATCATACCAATATGATGAGACCATATAAACTGCCTCCATCGAAAGACCTAGGTCCTGTGACTCTCATAAGGAAAAGAGGCAGACTTCGCAAAATTGAACTATCAAACACGGACTCTTAGCCGGGACGTCGTCAGAGCCCGAGGGGGACTCTGTAACGAACGCTAGCAAACAACCTAATGTACTGCAGCGCCACCTTATCGGACGCTATTCAAAACACTTACGCTCGAACTATTTTGTTTGAGTTTCGGCAGAGGACTATAAATATGAACTTTTTATTTTCATTATGAGTAATATTTCTTTATGTTACTTCTTGTTAGTTTTGTCATGTAACTTTCTTTATGTAGTGTTTGTGTTTAATTAAATTCCTTTTGTTAAATGTTAAAATTTGTCTGGTTTAAATTTTACCAGTTTTGTTTAACAATTTTACAGCTAGCCGTGGTCATAACGCTACCTATATTCCTTTCAGTAATTTCGAGATATGGAAGGTAGTATTAATTTTTCGTTGGCCGTGGGAAAACTATGTAAGACTGGCGAGAGCATCAGCTCTCAGTTTAACTTTAGAGTTTTTAGTTCAAAGTTGACTTCAGAGATCTCCATCTGAGCTTCGTTCTTTAGATGCGCTTTACATTGATTTTTGTTTTATCGTTCTTTATAGTTTGAAGTGGTAACTACTGATTGTGCTCTGCTACGCTGAGAAGAGCTGTACTTTTATGGACTTAGTACTTTTATGGAAAGTTCCAGAACTGGGAAGTGTTTTATTTGGTGAAATAAATGTTATGAAGTTTATTCAAATAAATTTTATCGGTGACGTATGCATTGAATCCATTACGAACCCTTACACACGCAACAATATCTTTGTTCTCCCACTATTTCCTTATCATCAGAATCGTAACTAAGATAACGTGGTTGTCTTTGATTGAGATATAGTGGCATGCGTATGAAACGAAATATTATATTGCGTAGATGTATGCAGTATCAGCAAAGGCTTACAATACATTACGCTTTTCACTAATATATGAAATATTTGCTATTATTTCAATATAGTAAAATTTGATAAATTTAACTGCATTTCTGTGTAATAAAAATGGTACCTTTGCGCAGTCTTTTGCCACAGACTGCTTACTCCCCAGATATTGCCACAAGTGATTTTTACTTATTTCGTGCCTTACAAATTTTTTTACTGGGAAAAAAATTAAATTCTAAACAGGATGTACACAATGAACTTTCAAGTTTTTTGAATCAAAACCAGAGTCTTTCTATAGCAATGGCATAAAAAAGCTGCCTGTAAGATGGCGAGACATTGTAGATAATGGAGGAAAATATATAATTGATTAAAATGTTAAATTGTGTTTTTTATATTATTTAAAATTTATCAAAAAATGCACACAAATTTATGGACTGACCCAATACATTGACTGAAACTCTGTTTTACAACATCATATTTAGGTATGAGCCTCTGAGTATGCATTTATGAGACAGACGAACTAAATTTACTGCAAACCAAACACAACGCTTTATTCAAAAGTATGGAATCACACCATCAATGGCACCGTCTTATTGTTTACCCAATGGCGGGCACATGCCTATGGCGGCATCGGCCAGGTGGTGGTTTCTTCATTATGGAGGCACCTAATAGGTGGGTCACCTTTGCTTCCTATGAAGGGACAGACAATTTTACATCCAAGCCTTGTCTGGGATTCGAATACGGGGGCATCGGTATGGCAGTCAGACTTCCCTAATCACTATGCTGTCTGGGCGGCACGACACCGTTTTACTAACTGCAAGTTAACAGGCATCGTTTAGAACTAGCCAATGGCATCAATGCATCAACTTTAAGAACATTATTCAGGAAAATTCAAATAAATAGGATGCATTAACGCAATACCGGCGGTCAATACACTGTAAAAAAATTCCACCAGATCTACATTTGATGGATATGAACGTTCCATTACCCGAGAACGTAATCATTTATCTTCGACCAGGGCCAAAACCGCATATTATCTGTATGAAACTCAATTGGTGAACAACTTCTTTTGATGTAATTTATTTTTATCTTTTGATGATGTGGAGCTAAAGGCCTAGCCTAGCGAACTCCGTAAATTAAACTTCTTTGGTCCTCCATCGCTGAAGCCATTTGTTCAAGATAAGAGACCTCGCATTATACGATTAGCCAAAACAAAGGAGATCGCAAGCTATCTGTAGATTCAACGAAACACTTATCATTGCTTGTCCAGTAGAGGCTGTGTGCTGTGAGGTCAAGTTTAGAATAATATTGGAAAAGTTTTTGAAAGTTGGCCATGTGCAAAAATCTTCGCCTTTACTTCAAGGAAAATACGTCAGTCAACGCAGAAGACGACAGCTCGAATGCTTCGAATCAAAATTTGTTCTTGTATTCTAAATTTCATTTTGAGTGGGGCCGAATTTAAATCTTACCTTTATGTTTTGCATCATGGGGACCCAAAAAAGAAATATTTACTAGAATATATGTGGCAACATAATTTCATATTCTGTTGCTATCAGTTAGAATAAAATATTGTTGCTTCATGTTCATTTCCAAAGTGAAAATGAAATCGTTGGCATAATTTTGTTCCAAAAATTTGATTTAAAATTTTAGTTTAAAATTTAAAATTTAAGGCCACTAATTATCCGCCGTTCCACTATTTAAACTGTAATCGCTTTTGATTAAGATTATTATGATAGCTGTAATTGATTTTACATTTTAGTGCCACTGATTAAAATTGTGTTATTTTAAAAAGTGTTTTTTCTAGATTTAATTTCGATTTCTGTTTGTTTATTTGGGATAAGTTTTAAAATTAACTTTTGACCTCCTTCTACAAAATCTTGTTTTCAGAAGCTGTATAATTGTAAACGATGATGAGATCGGATTTCTAAATAAAACAGAAATGAATTACATGTTTTATTATCGGAAGAGTCAAAAGATCTCCTAAAACATGACATTCATCTCACTTTTTGCTCCCCGCTCTTTACAGCATCAAGAATATTCTTCCTGCAATCAAAAACGGCGTTTTTTTCCTCTTTTCTTTGCTGCTTATGCACCTTTTATAGATTAAGAAGCATAAAATAAATTATATAAAAATCTTTCTAAGCTACACAGTTATAGTTAAATATGCTAAAACTTAAACCTGTCATTTTATTCGTGGTCAAATGAGACTGAAATTAAAATCATGAGGCACCCATACACAAGCTATAAGTGGACACTAGCAGAATTTGAAGAAACAACAAAAGTAATAGAAATAATACTACTAAAATGAAACTCATAAAGAACGATTACTACGCAACACTAACGCAACGATCTCCAAATTCTAAAATAAATCTAAATCTAATTAAATTGAGTGCTTCTAATTCTACGTTTAATGGTTCATGGTAAATCTCTTTCAATAAATATTCTGTCTAATTTTAAAAGGAGAGAGTCCAGTGTCTAACATTTGCGTTACGTCTGACAAATCAAAAAACTGTTCTTTTCCTACTGTCACCAATTATCGTTTATCTAAATTGAATGCGCTTTTACTATTTGTTACGCTGCCATTCGATGGTAGTAAAAAGTGCCTATTCAGATTGGAACATTTTCTGTCTGTTCACCTAAATATCATTTGACAATCTAGACTTAAAATGTTAGACAGGTTTTATATTTTAATAACATATGAAAAAGATTATTATGACAGCTAAATATTATTTTTTTAATTTTTGATGGATTTAACTAAATTCAGCAATTAAAAAATGCCTTTATATGCATTTTATTTCATTAATACAACATCAAAAACAAATTTTACTACCTATCTCTTTTTCTGCTTAAATCTAACGCTTGTAAACATTCGTTAATCCATGCAATTAAATCTCTGCTTCTATCATGTCATCTTTTAAAAATGAATGAATAAATATGTTTACACACTTTTTGAATATATCCAATGGGGAAATCTCAGAGCTAGAGCTTACATTATAAAACAATGTAAACGTAGCAGAGTTATCCTCAAAATTACTTCCCAAACTTTTGTTGCCAAACATTTAATTCGCCATATAATTTAACTTGTTGAACTTGGGCATTTGTTATGCAAACAGTGTAGTCTCCGTGCGTTCAAAATTACTCAACTTAGAGGAAAATAACATACCCAAAAGGGCCTATTTACATCTCAATGCTCTTAAACGTACGCCTTTCATCTAACCAGGCTCATTCCTAGAGATTTAGACTAATAGCGTATGCCAAAATGGACTGTAATCCATTTTCATTAGGCTTAATTTTAATTAATTAAGCAGTATATTAGCAACAGCTCTTTGTATTCTCTCTTAACACTAAAACTACAGCTGTAGTCACTTCCCTCGGGTGCCAAAGTGTTAAAAGTTGTAAATTTCAGCTTTGAATTGTACGAATACTTATTTTTATTACATTCTTCAAAAATCCCTCGTATATATTACCCTAAGGTAGGGGAAAGGATATCATTTTTACACTTAAGGAGTGCATTGAAAGTTTGAATGCATCACGGTGAATATTTATTAAGTTTTATCTTTAAAGAAAACTAACCGCGGAGCATTGTCAAATGGTGTTTACGGCATGTTTTTAAATTCGTTAACTCCATGATACAGTTCCTCAGTTTGTAGAAATGTAAAAAAGTAAAACCCATCAATTATGTAAACAAGTAGATATATATATATATAAATTAAAAAAATATCTTTTATTAAATAATATAGCATTGCAAATGTTCATAATTACCAGCTGGATACATGAAAGCCCACTAGCGGTCGAAGAGTTAAAAACTGCTGAATACTGAATACGAACCTAAGCGCACAGGCTGGTTACATGGTTAGTTTTACTTATTCGATCAAGTAAATTAATAGAAAACATTAAATATAAACTAAAAAATAAAATACTTAAAGTTAAAATTCAAAATTAAATTCCAGTCAAGAATATTTAATTAAAACAGCCGAAATTCTTTAAAAGTGCAACAAAGTAAAAATTTCAAAATGTTTTAAGTGAATTAATCATCGTAATATAATCTGATCTGACGTGACCTTAAAACAGAAATAAAAAAAATATTAAAGTAAAAAAAATATTAAAATAAAAATGCTGGAGCAAGAAACTAGAAGAAACATTGGGTAATTAAAATGTTACAAAAAATTCTAACATAAGAATAAGCAAAATTGCTGAAACTTTTGTATACAAAAAGAATTATGTTAAACAAAAAGTAAATTATTTAAAGTATAATTTTAAGGAAATCAATTTATTAAAAAGAAATTTATTATAAGAAAATAATAATTATAATTCACCTATTTCTTGAAATATTATTAAATCTTTAAAAAAATCTTTACAACGCAATATCGTTATTCTAATCATTAAAAAACTTATTTTCTCATTGAAAAATAAAACCTTTGAAATTCGTGAAAAACAACTTTGTAAATACACACCTAAGTATTCTATATTGATATGTTAAACTATAAATTACCATCTGAAAACTAATGACTTCTGCAACATTTATTTCTAAATTCCTTTATTCTAATTTCAAATGTCTACATTAGAATTTCCTTAAAATATTGCCTTTAGGTTCAATGACTAAAAACCATAACCAAATTTATGAAAACAGTGCATGAAATGATGTCAAAACTCTAAACTTTTTAATTTTGTTGATAATTATCGCAATAAATAATATTATTACAGGAAACTTAGAAACTACAGATAATCTCAAACTCAGAAATCTGATGTTACAAGCATCTGAATTTCGACCCCAAAATTAATAATAAAATGGGCTTTGAACACATTATCTACAAAATGAATCAATACATGCTTTAAAACAGTTATAAATTTGTACTTCGCGTTACTACATTTTTAGAATGAAAAAACAACATAACTAAAATAATTGAAAGAAAATTTCAAAAGACTGTAAAAGAGATAATGATACAGCATTGGATTTCCAGGTTTGAAGTGACTCTTTAGTTACATCCTGATCAAATAAGGAATTTTATATCGGCTGTAATTAAAGAACTCTTTAAAGTATTCAGAATAGATAAAACCCAAACGACACCTTTATCTCCGCAGTTAGATGGCATGATACAGAGGTTTAATCGAAACAGCCTTAAAACCTCTCTCTGATGATTTCCAGAAATCAGCAGGACTGGGATCAGTAGCTACCTCTGCTCTTATTGGCATATCGCAGTGTTGTCCACGAGACTAGCGGCTGTTTCCCATCGCAGATGCTCTTCGGTTGTGACCTTTACCTGTCTTGTGTGTTTGGTCACCCTTCAAATGTGCCTCCATCGCCTGAAGAGTACATACAAGATCTCCAGGCACAGTTTGAAGTGATGCAAAATTATGCACGAAACCGAGTCAACTTGGCACCGAAGAAGATGAAGAGCCAACGCAAAAGAGCTACAGGACGTCTTTCAGGGACGGTGGCAAGGTGTGGTTATAGAAATTTCGACGGAAAGGACACTCGCCTTAACAACAGTGACCCTGGGATTGTCCTGACGCAGTCCTAAAACAAGCTGAAAGAAGTCGTAGTTGGGATTCATAAGTAATCAATTTCTAAGCATAAAATCGTTCATTACGACAGGTTAGTCGCATATTATGACCATAGTACGTCATCCCATAGTGTATATAACAAGACAAACGTCCTGTTTTGTTATATACACTATGGGACGTCCTGTTTGTATATAAATTTCGTAAATGTATTTATTTGCTCATTTATTATTTGATCTTTTGCATGTTATCTATTGAAATTATTGTTTTAGCATTGCATTGATTTGCCTTAGTTTTAAGAATGGCTTCCTGTCCAGGCGTTTTATTGCCCGGGATGTGCCGTCCATGGAAAGGAGGCAATGGTATGAATCTTTTATAAATGTAAATGGTTTTGGCGACTTATATTTGTGCCCAAATTTGATTCATTTAGTAGTATTAGTAGAAAAATAAGTCTATTAATTTCATCTTGTTTGATGTCAAGAACCACCCATAGAGTCGCAAATTATTCTCATTTGTTGTGTGGTACACTTGGCGAGATTTTAGTGTAGTCCCTGAATAATTATAATTGGTACTGTCATTGAATATCTGTAATTGATCCCTATGTATAACTGAAAATATCCGGCCTGTATATATAACTTTAACCGTGCATGCCTTCAAGTAATTTTGAGAAATGGAAGACACTAGAGATTTTTCGGCGGCTGGAGTAAAACTATATAAACGCGGAGACAGAATTTGATCTTGGTTTAAGTGATTAGGACTCAGCGGCTCAGCGATACTAAAAGAGACACTTTTGATGGACTATGGGACAGCAGGCCTATCACTGATACTGCATAGAAATATTATCTAAATGTATTGTACACTTAGTGAATTTAAAATTTCATCATTTGCTTACTTTATTAACAAAATAAGAATTTCATCATATTCTAGTAATTAATGCTAATATAAAAAACGCTAAAAACTTTAACTCATACTCGCAAAAAACGTACTGTTCCAATTACTATCTGACATTACTTACTATTTCAATTGCTATATGACATTACAGTACTTATTATTCCAATTACTCTATAACATTACTTACTATTCCAATTACATATTACTTACCTGCACCACCTAGGTCTAGGAGATATTCTTACTCTATGATATCTATGATGATATTTTATCAAAAATTGCCAGTCAAATTAATAATATTCCAATGCAATAAATGCGTTTATTAATTTTTTAAATCACTGAATTTATTAAGCAGATACAATTTAAAGAGATAAGCTAAATATCTGATCTCCTTACGTTTTCCTAAATAAAGGCGCTGTTATATTTTTTATGCATGAACCTGCACGCAAGACCAATTAAAGACCTTATATGTTTCGTGTTATGACAACATTTGTTAAGGAGAGAAGATGTTAAATGCAAGGAAACGTCATTTAACAACGTAGCATAACGCAAAGAATGCAATCTTTCATAAATCTTGGAAAGACATTTCTAATGTTAATAATTCCCAGTTCATCTGAGGGTTGATTTAATTTAATTTATTAACAAACAATATCAGTTCCAAACTGAAACAGGTTTTATTTCAGTGCCATGGAATAATAAAGTTTGTTTTACCTTTTCTGACCTCTTATTGTAAATAGTTTATTAAATGATTAATTTCAGCTCTCAAATCAACTTTCAAAATCATCGAGCTCTTCAGGATACTGCTGAATGCGAGCATTCACTAAAAGTAATTGCACTTATTGGAGCAGCGTACCTTTTTAAAGTTAAGCTCAAAAGTCACCGTATCTTTAGAATGCAATGTTAAAAAGCTTTGAAAGGAACGGTCGCAATTATTCGTATAATGATCTAGTTATGGAAATTCGAAAAGACGAAATGCGTCCGCCATAACGGAGCTGAAATTCTCTTTTCTGACTTTTATATTCTGGATATTAATTGAGACTCTCTAGTGCGTTGAACTGCAGGAAAAAGAAATTATACTTTTTTCGTTCCTATTTTTAAAATATTCAGGAATTTAAATTATTTCTTTTGATTGTGAAGTAACGGGAACAGCATGAAAAATGTTAATGAGCTCATGCAGATAAAGAATACTGTTAATGACTCGGAAAGACATCTCAAAGGAACACATTAGGGAATATTTTCTGAGTTAACATTTTTAAATCGGACCCGATGGATTAAAATTAATGTAATATGAAATCAGAAAGAAAGGAATTTTATTCTTCAGTTGTAATAGATATGCCAAAATCATATGGACAGGGAATTTTGTACTGATATGCATTTGTGCTTAAACATGCTTTTCTTTTAGGTATATGAAGTGTTTAAGTTTGATTAGAATGAGAGCATGTTAGGAAATAAAAACAACAGTTACAATAAAAGAGAGATGATATTCTGAAGTCTCAAAGATGTAGAACTATTAAATTCTTTCGAAGCCCAAAATGTGAAAAATAGCCATTCCTTCCCCAGGATTCGAACGCCAGATCTTCTGATCTATCTGAGCATGAGCATGCTGCTATTTACACGATGGAGACATGCACTGAGAAAAAGGTCAATTTACTTACACTCTTCCCCTATTTAAAAGGAGAATGGGGGGACAGCAACGAGGCCTTCTCACCAAAATGTTTTTCTTTTTTTTTTTTTTTTTTTTCCTGAAACTGAAATGTAAAAATTACCTGAGCTATCTATAAAAATTAGCTGAATTCTCAACGGAATTCAAGCTTTGGATCTTCCGAGTGTTAGCAGGACTTGCTCCCAGTTTTGCTAGGAAGATAAGAGATAGAGAAGTGTTTTTAAATAACATAGTTATGTTATTTAAAAACACTTCTCTGTCTTCGTTAAAATAAATGCTCTTAGCCGACTTCGTGGAAGGATTACCTTGAGTTGGTGAAAAAGAAAAGTAAAAATACAGGTTTTTATGTAGTGAGTTGATTTGATTTCCCGATTTCTCCTAGTGGCAACAAAGATTTATACCGAGAGTTTGTTTAGAACATGCACATTACGAGCAATATGACATATGTAACCGTATGCCATCGGTTATATAAAGGGAAATCATTGTTGTCCCCTTTCCATTGTTGACCATGAAAGTGAATAGGGTGAAATGCTTGCTTTTGTCAAGCGAGTTGAACTGTTTCTTAGCCTTTTTTTTCTCCTTAGGTAAAAATAGTTTTGCATAAAAATTTTGCTCGAGTATTTCGTTAACCATGTTATATGATCTGGCATGCAAACCTCTTAGCGTGTATTCAAATATCAAACCACTGTTCTAAATATATTTCATAAGAAAATGAATTATATTTACTGATTATGATTCTTTTAGAATTATTTAAGAAATAAAAAGTGGGAATTTAATGTCAAGTTGTACTTTAATAAAAACTCTATTTGAACTTTGTGAATTATTAAAAAAGAACACTTGGTTTCAAAAATGGTCATAGATTGGTAAATGGGTGTCAAATAAGTCAAATAATGCACTATGTGATGAAATAAAAGTAAATTAACAGCTGAACCATTTGAAAACTGTTACAATTCACAGAAGTTTATTCCTTTTTCTTTTGACAAAGCTTAAAAAAATTTCCTCTAATCAACTTTTCTCTATATTAAGAATAATCTAATATTCTTATCTTCATATAAAATATTTTCCTATTTTTACAAAACTGTTCGGAATTTCTATCAATTCGACATCCAAATTAATTTTGTCCTACTTGAAATAATCCACATTTAAAGTTTCTAAAATAATATTTTATACTACTCTTCTTTGTAGTTTTTGTCAGCTTAAATGATTCAAGTTAAAACTGCTTAAAATTTCTGCATAAAATTACTAATCGTGTACTAAAAAATCATAACTTAATAATTTTAAGATTGAAGATCATTATTAGACCCTTACCTCTGCTATATTTAATTTTTTTAAATTACCAGAATTTTTTTTCAGTTGGAATAAATGCTGTTGGTTGACATTAGTATTCATTAAAATCCATCAATTTCAAATAATTATCTGAAATTCAATGTTGCGCTTTAGAAGTAATACAAAAACTTTATCTTACTATATTTTTAACATTTCATTTGTATTTTATCAAAATCTGGCATCGCAATGCTTTCATTTTTGGGAATTTTAAGTTGTCTATGCAAGCGAAGAAATAGTAGTAAAATAGCGTAGAGTAATTTCTCAATTTGAGAAAAAAGGACCTGTATCATAACTTCTTAAAAGGCTTAGAACGTATCTCTTAATTTAAACTAAAATGTTTCTCTTGCATCTATCATTTATAGTCACTAAGACTGCAACATAGAATGCTTCATCAAACTTGTTTTAGTTTATTATTTTCCCATATGGGTTAAAATTATGCTGTAGAAAAACTTGGGCATTTTCGAAATGCACGTGGTATTATTTTTATAGGTTTAGATCTTTACTGGAATGTGGTTAGTTTCTATACTTCTCCCCTTCCCCGATTCCGCCATCGGTTTCTGGAAAGGAAAACTTGTGTTTTGCATTTTGAATGCATTGGGATAAGCAAACTTCTACATTTATAACTTTCTGAATATCTTAAAGTTAAGAAGTTCTGAATATCGATTTTACCTAGAGTAAAGCCAAAGAAGGATATATACATAAAAATCGAGATTTCGATATTTTGCTACAAGACTTGAGATAGTATATTCTTGGCAACTTGCGACAGAAAGTACTATTTTTTACAGAGCATGAAGTACTAACATTCTTCATGATTTTGCCATTAATTTTTAAATTGTACTTTGCAGTTTGCAGCACTAAATCTGAGGAAAATGGAGATATCAGACTGTTTTTAATTCATTTATTTTTGCTATTACTTTGCCTCCTGATCTGAGCATAAGGTAGGTCACGTACAATAATTTGCTACAGCTATAAGAGGAAGGTGGTGTTTATACTCGCCTTGATCGGTGTAATGATTAGAACTGCTGGCTGCTATATCATTGGTTAAAAATTTAAATCACGACGTAGGCTTGGATGTTTGTAAATATATAGTGTTTTTAAGAAATGGGGGCACTTAAAATACAAGCATAAAACATCCAAGCGTCACCTCGAATGGTTTTGAGGTAGGAAAAAGAATGAAAGACCCTTTCACCCATTCCCCAGGAAAATTTTCGTCAAAACTGAGACGGAACAGAACAAACACCTTGCACAGTTTGTATAAGCTCAAGGCATTTGCTAATGAAAGACGCAATCCTGCGCTCAATGCGACAGTAACATTCGTGGTCTCATGGTTTTGGCAAACATGTGAAATAAATCACAACAGATAGAGCATATCGTTAGCCATAACCACCTTATAGGTAACAGTACGATTTTATTCAGATTCATCAGTTTTCATTAAAAACTTATAGGAAACGAAATCGGAAGGTTTCGTACACCTCTCTCTGTCACCAAATTATCAGCAAACTTTTCTGTTTGACGATATTTTAAGTGGTCATGGAGCAAAGACACTTCATATTTTGGAACACTACACCGGAATTGAAACCTGGGCTTGATGATATGACAGTCAACTCTGCTACCACCATAGCCAACAGGTCAGTGCTTCGAAGTCTACAAAAGTTCGTAATTACAGAACTTATGTAAGGGATCAGTGTCAGTGAGGGCAAGAACAATACTGTATTTCTAAGTAGAAGAGAGACATCTTTATGTTTACAAGGAATAGACATTCGAGTCTCGAATCTTGAAACACTTACGAGATAGAAGTCGAACTATGCTCGTTTTAATTATTCGAATCTTTCCAATAATAATTTACTGTTAAATGGTTCCAATATCTGAAAAGATTAGTTAAACGTCGAACAGAAGCGCTCGCTTAGCTCAACAAGTACCAAAGCCTTTGACAAAGGTGAAAAATGCAAGCGAATAGGTCTTTTATTAGCATCTTATGAACTGTAAAAATGTCAGTCTCTCTTCAACACAACACTACGAGAAGTGTCTATGTCCTACAGATACCAAATATGGCATGCAAATATCCACATTGCCGCAACCGACGAAATTCAGAACTCCCTTGTCTGCCATACAATCATGGCAAGGTGGTTTGAGCCCTGTTAAGTACTTTTCTTGAAGAATACTTTCTTCAAAGTACAATTATAGTTGTTACGCATTGTTGCCATACTAATGACAGGAATACTCATTGCCATCTACCAGAACAGAACAGCAACAACGCAAAATTTTTTTTTTATTCTTGCACTTTAATACGAGATCTCACACTGTTCAACTCATTCATCTTTGCATTGTAGATTTCTTTTGAGAGGTTTCGAAACATACTTTCCTAATATCTGAAAATTACGCTGTATAATACTACTGTCTTTCTTCGAGTTCATAGAAAAATATCTCCATGAATGATGATTTAGAGGTTTTAGAGAACCGACGAGAGGACGTCATCTACCTCAAGGATGATGAATTGTTTTCTAGCGGAATGAAAGTGTTGGTAATTCTATGGAATAAAACCGTGAACATATTACGTGAAATATTACGTGAATTCTGGATGTTACGTGAAAGCAAGATGCGTCTTGTTTCATCCATGCTATTGTGGTCATATTTTTGTAACTCTAACATATGTACAAGAAACTTCATTTAATGCTCTTTCCTTGTATAATTTTTCCCATCGTATCTAGCTCTACAGGTCTTTAGATAAATATATAAATAAAAAAAAAAAAAAATGAAGAATTTTAGCAGGTATTATCTACTGTAAAAAAATAATATTATTATCGTTAGGTCTCATTTTTAACGTCTACTTAATAAAAAGATAAAAAGCCGATTATCTGGCATTCAAATAACCGAAAAGCTCAAGCAGCGGGAGTATATTAGATTTTTAGAGACTCCCTTCCCTTCCCCGAAAATTTAGTAAATGAGACTTATAAAGCCATCGTGAAGAGTATATATGACGCCGTTCGTCAAATGGAGTGATTTAATGCCATTAATGGATAAGCTGGACCTCTGAATATAATCTTTATATGGACCTACCTTATAAGGAGTTATTTCTTCTAAAGCCCTTAAAAATGGTAATATCTTCGCCTGGTGTCATGTGAACCCGTTTAGTTATCAACAACTGATTTAGCTTTTATAAAGAAAGAATAACTTTAAATAAGTTTATTGCTATTTATCTGTTTTTCTCTCACAGTTTGAAAAAATAATTAGAATTTATTACTTACTTTCTACGCAACAGCATGCATTGGAGTACTTTTATTCAGCATTTTTGCCGCTATAGAAAGATGTTAATTCTGCGTTATTTATTTTCTGATTTTATATATATATATGTGTGATGTACCAGCTTTAGTCGTAGCTTAAATTATCAGATGATAAGTTTAAAAAAAAGCAGGATCCATTTATTATTATTCAAGAGAAATAGCAGTTATAAAATCAGATATCCAGAGTAAATAAAATGAATTACTAATAACTTTTTGTATGAAGTTTCCTGCATCGTGACATTTAAGAAAAAGCCCCCGATATTCTTTTGCGAGTCCTTTTATAGCCTCTGGAAAGGCGGAGATTCCAAGAAATGACGTCAGCCTCGTCAGCCAATCCAGTTCGCTTTAAATATTTCCAGAACATTCTATAACTGTACGTGTAGAAAAGGCGGGAAAAACAAATTGACTACGGGGCTGTGGATTTAACTCCAAGTACTTTCAAATAAGAGACCGTCGCTATTAAAAATGAAAAGAACATACAGTTAGAATTTTAATTGTATTCTTGACTATGGAATTTTATCATTACAAAATATATATATATATTTGTTTCAAAAGTATAAATTGAATTTAAATACAAATTTAATTAATTCTTTGCGCCATTGCTGCAAGGAATGAAATTTAAATTTTAAAGAACATGTATATACGTAAAAAAGCAAATTTAAAGTTAAAATAATTAAAAAATGTGCAAACATATAAAAGATTTAATTTTCGAAATAATCTACAATATCATTTAAATTCAGATAGCATAAGTAAAGCAAGTGCAAAACCAAACCAGGAAAATAAATTCACCAATTTAGCAAATTAAAACTAATCTAATTTGTTTTTTAAATGCATAAGTGAATGATTGTTGAGCAGGCAGGAGACAGACTTATCAAAGGGAAGTTGCCTCCAAACCTAACTCTTCAATCATTCAATTCGTGTTTCGTCATTCATACAGGCAAGGGTAAAAGTCAAAACCAAAAGTAAATGCATAGTGAAGAATGTTCAAAAGGAAATACCAATAAAGTGGTACCTTGAGAAATTAGAAATTAAAAATTAAAGGTATAAAATGAAAATACCAATAATGAAGTATTTTGAGAAATAAGCAATGTAAAGTCTAGTATTAAATTAAATTTTTTAAAAATTTAATTTTCCGGAAAAATTAATATAGAAACCAATGCATTTTAGAAGCCCTTGTCTACAGAAACCTCCCCGACACGAATATGCATACCAATCAAAAAGAAACTAAAAAGGAACTAGACATAATTTATATAAACCAATAAGAAACTAAAAAGTAACTAGACATAATTATATAAACCAATAAGAAACTAAAAAGAACTAATTCATAATTTATAAAAACAAATATATACTTAAAAATATAATTACATATCTAGAAAATACTTAAATACTACATAAAAATACTTAAAAACTACTTTAAAGCAAGTAAATAGTAAGTTTTAATTCTAACTTATCTACCATATTAGCTTTGGGGTCTGCAAAAGTATTTCCTAAGTGATGTAAGTGTGTTCTGCAAATTATATAGATGGCGCTTATGTAAGTAAAGTTGAGTGCCAAGCTGCTATCTTTGTTTTATTAAAAATTTTTTAAACTTTAATATTATTGGTATTTCTTTTTGTACATTCTTCACTATGTATTTACTTTTGGTTTTGACTTTTACCCTTGCCTGCATGAATGACAAAACATGAATGATTGAAGAGTTAGGTTTGGAGGCAACATTTCCCTTGTTAAGTCTGTCTCCTGCCTGCTCAATAGTCATTCACTTATGCATCTAAAAAAATTTTTAGATTAATTTTAATTTGCTAAATTGGTGAATTTATTTTCATGATTTGGTTTTGCACTTGATTTATTTATGCTATCTGAATTTAAATGATATTGTAGATTAGTTCGAAAATTAAATCTTTTATATGTTTGCACATTTTAAAATTATTTTAACTTTAAATTTGCTTTTTTACGTATATACATGTTTGTTAATATATATATATATATATATATATATATATAATTTCTTTTGACTCTGCATTCGGATGATTATTTCTCTACCTATCCGTAGTTCAAACCTCGACAGTTTTGTTGTATCATTAAACAAAGATATGAGGAAAATTTAAGACTAACATGAAGTCACTATTGAAATTTGAAGAAAACATTCTGTGCATTATTATATTGAAATAGTACGTAGAAACTACGAAAAATGAATATGCTAAAAAACTGTCAAAACTTAATTTACAACCTAATTTAAAAATCTGACGCTAACAAAGAAACAAACAAACGAAGAAACCAAGGAGAATAAAATAGAATAAAAAATAATTATGATGTTCAGAGTACGTACGTCTTGTATTCTGAGTCACACATTCTCTGAAATAAAACAGAGCAATCACAGAAATAAAATACCTTTATTTGCAATAAGATAAATAATTATTTTGCTTATAGAATTAGAAAAAAGTCTTACTTATTTGCGTCACTCGACGTCCTAAACTATTTAAATTCCACGATGACCGTATTTTATGTAATTCCATAACAATGATTTCCAAAATATTCAACATTGTGAGATTAAGAGTTTTTTAAAGAATCCAAATATGAGATAACAGAAACAACTATAGCAGAATTTGCAGTTTTTCGCGTTTTCTTCCCCAAATGACGGAAATGAAGTATGCTTATTAGGGGTTACTTTTGGGAACAATCATCGCCTCATTTCTGTGCAAATGAATATCTTGCTAATTAGGAAAACAAAATTTCTAATTACCAGATTTTGGAGAAATATATCACGCGCTGTAATTTTAAATTATTCTAAAGCATAAAACTAATTTTGATACTTTCTAAGAGGAAAACTAAACTTATTGGAGTCCTTGAAGCGTATATCAGTGTTATGGATCTCAATGAATTATGCATTATAAGTAAAATTAATGATAATATGTTATGACAACGTGTAATTAATAACTGCGAAGTTTAAAGCATTTTCGATTCGTTGGTAAATGCTTTTTTTAAACATTTTTTTTCTGTTTTTTCCTGAAAATAAAAATAAATTTCCATTTCGGTTATTCGGGATAGGATTCCTACATGAAATACTTAGGGTTTCCAAATTCAGCTGTGAAACTGTTCTGTATTTGACGTTCCTTAGCTTAATTGTGGGTTGGTGTTTTTCTTTTTTTTTCCTTTCGTTTTTTTTCTCAGACTCAGATGCATAAAAACTTGTAATGGCCTATCCTTTACTAATCTTAATGATTACATTAACTAATTTACAAGCTAGATTAAGCTACAGCATTTTGTTTTTAGCTTACACAAATAATTGTTTAACAGAAGTGATAAAAAATTAATAAAAACAAGAAAATTGTAATTTGAACAAATATCGATTACCACCTAACCACACAGAGAAATATTTGCTTACGTTTAAAGATTTCAAAAACTTTCAATCTTCTAAATAAGCAAAAAATGTAAAAAATATCTTAAAAATAACAAAGCACATTATTCTGTACCATTTGCTTAATACATGGCATCAGAAAACATCTTTTTTTAACTGTGACAAATCTGCAAATCTTCCTAAAATTATCGGTTTTATATGCTATAAATTAAACGTATTTTAACTTATATCAATTATTAAAAATGTAAAAAAATTTCATTATTCGTTTGAAATTTTCACCTTCCTCACTAGGTTCCTTAGGTCTCTAAGTGGCAGCTCGCAGTCAGTCGAAGGCCGATGAGGACATAGCTTATCTTCTGTATTTCTCGTGAAATAATTCTATAATGGCGGCCATTGGGCGTAGTAAATTATGCCAAGAGATAATGCTAGCTTTAACTTAACTCTTGCATGCTGATGGAAGTCCTGTGCAAGACTTTTTGTTTCTATGATTTTCTGTGAAATACGATGCGAACATCGACGAAACGCGATGTTAATTTTGACGGTAGGCTCTCGTGTTTAGTTTCGTTGAAAAACTCAGTAGTCCTTTTCTCCTGCGTCGAAAAACTTAATTAATTCTACAACTAGCGCCCGACTAAAATTATATGGTGGACATAAACTCATCATCTCCTGGATTTGCCAACTGAGTTTCATTCCTCCTCAGTCACTATTTAAATTGGCAGGGAATAGGAGGACTTTTCACCTTACCCACTGCGTCCTTCGTAAGTGGTTGTACATCAGGATAGCAATTGAAAGATCTGAAATTCCAGTTCCGGCCAGGGTATAGCTTACGTTTACTGTTTCCTGTTCCAAACTACTTGTAAAGACAGTAGTTTTTTTCCGAAGCAGGAGACGTGAAAAATGAGCAATCCCCTCGCCGGGACTCGAACCACGGACCTCTCGAACGCGCGTCAAGTATGCTGGCCACTATATTACGAAGGTATGCTACGAAGGCGGGAGAAATACCTTATATACTCCCCTTTTAAAGGGCGACTGGGTTTTAGGGGACCCAATCGCCAAATCCTGAACTAAAGAACCATCATTCATCACCTTTTTATTTCGGGCCCTACTGTAGAGACTATTAGATTATTTCGACTCAGGAGACGTGAAAAATGAGCAATGCCCTCGCCGGGTCTCGAACTACGGACCTCTTGAATACGCGTCTAGCGTGCTGACCACTACACTAAGAAGGGATGCTAAGAAGGCGGGAGAAATACTTTATAAACTAACAAATAAATTTATATATTTTGTTTTGATGCTTTACATATCTCAGTCTCTTAATCCATACCCGTCTGATTTAATTGAAAAAAGGTTTACGCTTTGCTGAATGGCAATGCTTTGAGAATCGGCTATATGCGACTCACTTGGAAGATAACTATCGCATACTTCAAAGCACTTGTATTGTGTTGTAATTAATAAAATATTTTCCTAACACCATATGTTAAATAAGTGATACATAATAATTCGTTTTTTTAATTTTTAGATACCTTGAGGAGAACAGGCTATGCATGATACGAGTGGAAGATAAAGGTGGTAGTTTTATGATGTGGCAAAGTAAGTCATGGGCTGCTTCTGATTTCTTTTTGTTTTTGACCGCCATTTTTCAAGGCATAATCATTTCTACAGATATTTCGCGAGGGTATGATTTTACATTATAATTATAAAAAAATACTTAGGAAACGTAATATATAGGTTGATTATAACCTTGTATATTCCACTTAAGTTCCACATAAGGAAAACTACTGGACTAAATGTTATCAAACTTGGTAATCGTGTAAAAGAAGTCATGAGAATGTATTTGCCACGAAAATAAATGTTCAAAAACTCACCACCAGAGGGGAAATGGCGCTGCGTGCAATATTGTTAAACGAAATAAGGGTCGGAATCTAACTTAACTTTTTTATTACACAGATTTAACATGTTGTATACCTTTAAGGATCATTGACCTAAACAAGATTACCTTTTAAAAGCGATGAAAGTCGATTGCGCCATCCGTGTTACGGAGAAATTCTTCCGTGAAAACCACAAATAAGCGACCAGGAAACGTGAAATCGCAAATCCCTCGCAAAAGTGTGAGCATTCCGGAAATCGTGTTCTTACGGATCTTGCGTTTTTTTGAAGTCTGACTTCTGCTCTAAGACATGAAGATATCGGTTTAAAACGTTTTTAATCGTTTCTAAATCGAAACTGTTTGCGCGGTGAGGCAAAACCACAATGGCTTGTAATTGGCTTACTGCAGAAAGAAGCAAATGATTTATGCAAATAATCTAAACAATTTGGCGTAATTGAAAGATTCGATGCACCGACATGTACGTAAGATTCCTCCTCATATGCAAATAGCTGCTGATCAGAATGCATTAATACGATTTAACTTGCTTACAGAAAATGGTTGACGCCACACTGAACATGCTTTGTAGCACGTTTCAGAAATGATTAAACACATTTTAAAACGATGTTCTCACGTCTTATTTCGTTTATTCGTTTAAAAATATTGCATACAGCGCTAATCACTCCTAGTGATGAATTTTTAACTTTTTTTTTTTTTCGGAAAATGAATTCCCATGGCCTCCTTTACAAGATTACCATGTTTGATAACATTTGGTCTAGTAGTATCCCTCTTATGACCATTTCAAAGTGGAAATTTAATTATAACCACCCTGCATAATGATATGAAAACAAGGGAAAAGGAAATAAAATATTTAATATAAACTGGTCTGGAGACAAGCACAAACTGGAAACTTGAAAGTTTCCAGTTTGTGCTTCCAGAAGATTCGATTTTGCTTCAGATTATAAAGACTGTAAAGCAGACTGCAAGTTTAGTATTGAATTATAACATGCTATTACTTAGTAAAAATGGTAACGCGGTAACGTAAAGCTCTCCAGTATTTTCCCGGTGATTAGCATGTAACGCATTATTGAAGTAACAGCTCTGATATTTATGTTGCAACTAAACTCATTGATAAAATAAGGAGCAATACAAAACACTTCAAAGGATCTCAGACAGCTTACGTTTTCTCGTTTATATCGATAGACACTTACGAATGCTACTCTGCGTTAGGCAGCAATATCTTGATGTGCACTGCATCTTAATGTACATTTGTCACTAATACTTTTGCCTCAGAATACGTCAGAATTTTGTTTCATGTACACCGACTACCAATACGTATTTGGACACCTATGCAAATGACGATATCTGCGGTCCTAAGGTACGTCACGAACTCCGCCGGTATATATCGTGTAGGAAATAGCATCGGCTTTAGTCGCATGCAAGATGCCTCGCAGTTCGGAGCTCTCTGATTTCGAGAAAGGTATAATTGTCGGGTATCACAAATGTGACCGATCCTTAAAGGGCATATCTAGCGATCTGAAGTACTCAAAATCGACAGTGGCCTATGTGATTAAGAAGTGGAAGGTGAGCGGTGACTGTCGGAATGTGCCCCGAGTCGGCAGACCAACGAAACTGCGAGATAAAGACCGACGAGTGCTGTCCAGAGAAATTCGGAAGAATCGCACCCAACCGATGGCCCTCATCCGCGAGGAGTTTCAACAGGCATCCGGGAGTATTGTTTCATTGAATACCATCCGTTAGGAAGCACATCTGCTTGGGTTTCATGCTGCTGCCCATAAGCCTTTGATCACAAAGTCCAGCCGCGCTGCTCGGTTAGTGTGGTGCAAATCACATCGAAATTGGACCGTAGATCAGTGGAAACGGATTCTTTGGAGTGACGAATCAAGGTTCACCCTTTACCGTTCGGATGGCACGGTCTGGGTCTGGCGTCTGCCTGGAGAATGTCTCCTGCCAAAATGCATTGTGCCAACAGTCAAGTTCAGAGGAGGTGGAATTATGGTCTGGGGTGTTTCTCCTGGTATGAGGTGGGACCCTTAGTCCCCATTCATGGTAAGCTCAACTCCGATGCCTACTGCACTATTTTAGATGATAATGTGTTTCCTACGTTGTGGCAGTTTTACGGGTTGGACCCCTGTTACTTTCAGGACGACAATGCCAGTTGTCATGTTTCGACGTTAACCAAGGCTTGGTATGGTGCCAATGGAGTTCATCGAATGAACTGGCCTGCCCAGAGTCCAGACCTGAACCCTATCGAGAGCCTCTGGGACGAGTTGCATCGCCGAATTCAGGGGTGCACTTACCTGTGCAAAATCGGTGAAGGAAATTTTATGTCTTCTCCAAGCCATGTGGAAGAAAATACCACTAGCTGCCATACAAAAACTTGTGGAAAGTAAGCCGTGGAGGGTCCAGGCTGTAATTACCTATTGTGGAGGCTCTACCAACTATTGATTTTGAATAAAGTTAGTTTTTCTTTTCTATCACAGGTGTCCAAATACTTATTGGTAGTCAGTGTATTATTCACACATGCCCATTTTAGGAATGCGTTCATATTTTTGTTGTGATTAACAAATTTTGTATGATTTCTTTTGTTGATTTGACTTGTCAAACTAAAAATACTTGGAAAAAAAATGTGATCGCATTGAATTTTAAATCATATTTATAAATATTTACATTATGAAAAATATTTCAATTTTGTTTTGTAACCGAGTTTTGCAGCGTTCGTTCGTTTGTAAAGACTGTAAAGCAGTTTTGCAGCGAGTTTTGTAACTGAGTTTTGCAGCGTTTATATTTTACTTGTTATATTCAGTCATTTGCAACTACAAACCGGATTGGCATTGCAAATCAAGAGATTTCATTGCTGTCGGTGTACTTATTGCTACGTCCTTGTCATCACGTAACTGAATTTAAAGCATTTATTCTATCTTTCGAGTCTATTTCTAGCGCTTCCTAATTCTGTTAATTCTTTCTGTTACATTATGATGTTTTAATTGTGAAAATTGTGAAAGATTTTTTCAAGCATTTTAGTATGAAAAATCTAGCAGTTTATTTTGTGTTTATTAAAAATATTTGTCTCCTTATTTTTCAGCTAGGTTACCTTACCTCCAAAATTCTGGTTAAACTAGCACAACTAATTTTAGGAAATTTAAATGCTGAAAAACACTTATTGAAAAATACGAAAAAAATATACCATTATATACAGTAGCTATATATAATGCAGTAGTATATAAAAGAAAAAAATATACAGTAGCTGACGAAAAAGTATGACATTTTTGCTAAACGTTTGCAAAAATTGCTCGTAGAAGTGTACGGCAACACATTATCAAAATTAATGAATCATCTTACTAAGGTTTTAAAACTTCATGTGTTTTTAATTTCTTTAGTATATTTCAAAATATTTTCATATATAAAAATTTCATATATTTAGCTTGTCCAATCTTGGAGACATGAACAATAAGTGTATTGCCCGATTCGAGCAAGAAATTTCTTATGCTGAAAAACGGTCAGCAAATTCCAATAGTTTTCTGGCTTAACGTCTTCAAGCATGTTGCTCAGGCCAAAAGCTACAAAAAAGGGCTTTGCGTAGAAAAAGTAATCAAATCGATGCAATTTTCAGGTTTTAAACACAAACGGATATCAGTATTCAGTAAGTAGTCTTGGATCATTGATTGGTTCAAGAAACGTTTACATTGTTAAGTTAACAGTTAAGCGACAAAGATATACAATACAAAATTATTGTTTTTCTTTAACGAGTATATTTTTACGGCCTCTTATTGTTTAATAAATTCCTATAATAACTTCGCAAATTTCTGTGTTTTTCGATATATATAATACGTTTATATATGGATTTCTAAAAATCCTCTGCGCAAAAAAAGGCATTTTCCTTTAAGCAGTTAGGCTTGACATGTATTGCTAATTTAAAATTTATTTTAATTTGAAAATTAGTTTTATATTAATTCTTTCCTGAAATTTCTGTTCCTTTCATAACCTTACCAGAATGAAAATTAGTTGTAATTTATAGAGAGAGTTTGACACGAAACTGGAAGGCTATTTTTTTCGTAAATTGCCTATCTAATTCTCCTAGCTGGTTTCGGTGATTGTGCTTTCTGATATTTGGTAGGGTTTATACGTAGAAGTTGCACATAATTGGAAGTGAAGATTATAGCTATTAAATCTACTTATAGCGGGCTGAATATTTAAGTGTTTTGTATTTCGAAGATTCTGCAAAGAACGGTCAACAAATGTTTTTCAGTTTTATTTGTACCTACAAACATTAACATTAAAATAATTTTCAGCTTAATTTTACTTCTTGTCAGCATTTCTTGAACGCCTAAACATCAAACTGAAGTACGCAGATGATATGTTGTCCGAAGCACACGAAAGTTAAAGAAAATGTACTTTAAGAGGAAAATTGGTTTAACCTTTCGCCATTATCAATTACTCAGTCTTTTTAAATTATTTTTAATATCTCTTTACTTTTATACGTCATTTTTTTTTATTTTCCCTTTCCCTTTTATTTTTTAAAAAGTTTTTTTCCCCTTTGCAGTGTTTTAGCACTTGTATATTTAGTTACTTCTATAACATATTTGTATAACCCTCGTGATATACTCTGCGTATTGGAGCAGTTGGTGTTAGAGTTAACAAAAAGAAAAAAAGAAAAAAACTTTGAAAATAAACTTTTCTGAGAAATAATCGTAGCAGAATTAATTCCTTCTTGATTTCAGTGATTTTTTGAAATTGCCTAAAAGCAATCAAACAAATTTATACAAAATTACGAATTAAGGGTTTTATATAATTTCTGAGAAGGAAAAGATTTCAAAAAAATATGTTATTATACTGCTATACAAAAGCGCAAGAAAAATTACTACCAATAGATCTCTCACGAGTAGGTAACTTCCTTGGGGAGAACATGCCCATTCAATACAGTCTAGCGAGAAACGTAACAGATTCTATTGACAGCGGCTCCTTGATGAATGTCCTCCTGGTACATGAACAGGCAGGTATGCAGTTCTGCTCAGCCAGATTAAATTGATCTCAATGTATTGAGCTAATCGTAGAAGGTACTTCCATCCTGAAACTGAAATTTATATCTTGAACACTCATGAAAACTTTTCATATTTTCCTTTCCTGTAATGCAGCAAGCCAATAATTAACTAATGTTCATTAATGAAATATGATAATTATAATTTTTGTTCTACTAGACATAAACTGTGAAGTAAGTAAAGTACCAAAAATAGAAATATCAAACATTCTAAGAAATTATAAGCCAGTCTTCGCAAGAGATCATCCGAAGAGAATTTTAGCCTTTTTGAAAGGCATGACTCCTTTTGGTCACATCCAGCTGCCAAATAAAAGATCCATGATTCGAATCCCGACGAAGGCAGAGTTGATTTCTTATGTTCCCTGCTTTGAATCAATCAGATAATCTCTAAAATGGCACCCGAAAGGAATTGAACAAATATTACCTACCGTTAGAATAAGTAGTATTTACAATGAGAGTTCGGAAACTTCTGAAAATATTCCATAATTACAATTCCGTATAATTTAAATCATTGCATATTAGTGATATTTATAACTAAACATGAAATTGAAAAAACCTTGCTGCCACTGATAAGTGTGAAAATAATTCTCTTGTATCCGTAAATAATATAATAATACAATTTGAAAACTACGTAAATCTTTTGCTTGCAGAAGAATATGGCATGCCCATAGTCAAAGTTTGTTTTTTGTTGAGTCTGAAGTACACGCCTGAGAACATACTAGTTTTAAGTTCGATACTATCCCACGGAAACTACAGCGCTTCAAATTCTTATTAATAGATGGGGCTGTTTTCATAACCATTGCGTAAAATAGCTGCGAGTACTTCAGAGATATAATGTAATTTTTCATTGATTTCCAGTGTCATAGTTTTATTTTGTTCTTCCTCAGCAATTTACACTTTACAGCAATGTCACAGCAATTTATTTTTTATCTTTAAATACTGTATAAGGTATTTCTGCCGCTTTCCTAGCGTTCCTACGTGGTGTAGTGGTTCTGCGTAATTACCAGCTCATTTTCCATCTCGCCTGCTTCCAAAAAATAGCTTATGTCTCTACAACTGAGTGTTATTTTTTATGGATTTTCATAATAAAAGAATTCTAAGTAACTTTTTCCCAGTTAGTTCGAGTAAGAAACCCTCTACTGCTCTAGTAATTAGAATACATTGGTGCTTTAAATTTTTCTGTATAATAAATAAATTTACTTTCTTTTCAAATTGAAAACGCTTTTGACAGTGACCTCGAGCTTTGAAGGAATTCACTAGTTATGCAAATCTAGTGGCAATAAAACTTGTGGCATTTTCAACTGAAAACTTATTCAATTCTTCTCAACTTCATGAAGAAGATTTGTTCTAACCAAGTTAAAAAACCTTCCAGATTTAATAATATGTTCTTCTCTCTTGCTTGAAACACGTAATAAAGTACAGAAAAAAAATCTGAAATATGAAATGCTATTCTGAGCATTAATTGAGAAACTAGAGAAGTAGGTTTCCCACACATGTCTAATATTTTAATTTGTACTCAGTAAATAAATGTTCTTCCAACTTCGACTTGATTACACTTAAACATGTCCAAGTCTATGTATGACGTCCACTTCTGTCTCCAAGACTGTTCTTCCTTTAGAGTTATATACAAAGACTTTGCTTCAACGGAAGCAAAATGTTTGCTCCTGCTGTTTCCCATACAAAGACTATGACTACTGAAATGGAAACTATAACCATTTAAAAAGTTTTTAAATGGCCTGTGACTGGGATCTGAACATAGGATATAATTCAAACGAAAATATGACTTGATCGCTGATTTACAAAGTCAGCTGCCAGCTTCGGATATTTCCACTTCAGTATGAGATTCAAATAATATCACTAAAAATTTTGAAATCTGACAGCATTGGAATAGACACACTGCGAAAAAAAAGTCAGCTCTATATCTCCTGTTCTACTAGGCCAACTGGCGAAATTCAACTTGTGTTACTGTCAAGTTCTCTAAAAATCGTACGAGTAGTTTTTAAAAACTTAGCTCTCAAAATTTTAGATCTACAGTGTTAATTGAATTTGGTATATAATTATTAATATCTCTTTTATATATATATATATATGTATTAACACACTGACTGCCAGTCTCTAGAGATGGGGTTGATAGTTATTGCCTTGACATCGAAGTAGATTGTACCCAGAAGCCAACATACTAATTATTGAAAATATGATTTAAAATTATTAATGAAATATGATTATTTTATATCTAAGTATTATTTAAGCATTTCCATATGGAATTTCTTAACTACGCGCCAGCGCGTGATTGGCACTGCACAACAATTTTTTTCCCAAATGCCACATTACGCGCTGGCGCGTGATTTGCAAAAAGTGAATCAAAATAAGTAAAATAAGTGACAGTATGCATTATTTTTATATAAATCTCTATTACAAACATATATATTACAAATGAATTTATTACATGATACTTATAATGGTATTATTAATAAACTTACATTTTAGAGTGTTATTTGTGTGTAATCTTAGAACAATCTAGGCAGTATCCGGGAGATCCTTCGCAAACTTTGCACACATATATGGTATCTTTTCGTTTTCCTTCCGAATAACAGCTTTTACACTGCTTTCGCAGTATTTTTCCACCTTTTTTCTCTTCCCGCGTTTTTAGTACATGCTCCGATTCAGATGGATGACACACAGAAGCACGATGAACAGATGGCTGTTTCAATAAGCATCTTATCACGGATAGACGATAGTCATAAAGTGACATATTTCTATTGGAATACTTGTTGTAGATAAAGTGGGAATTGGACATCATTATTTGCAAAATATGCACAAAAATTTTCGTGGGCCACCTAATCGTTTTTCTTTCACAAGGATAATAAGCAAGCATCTGGTCTTGCTTATCAATACCTGCCATAAATCTATTATACTGAATTACAGGTAGTGGTTTTGTTTTAACTTCACCTCTTTTGTTTGTTTTTTCCACCATATCATTTTTATATTCATTGGAAATATAAGTGACGTCTCTCTTATCCTTCCACTTAGCAATCATCACACCATTAGTATATTTTGCTACAGTTTGCCCTTTCTTCAGTTTTTTTTTCTTTTACCTCTTTCGGAAATGTCTTCCTGTTGTTTCTAATTGTCCCAGTACAATGAGTTTTTCTATCAGAAAGACATTTTGCCAGTTCATAGCTGTTATAATAATTATCCATAAATACTCTATGCCCTACATCCAACATTCCCTCAAGTAAATTCATTACGACTTTCTGTGCATGTCCTTTTCCACAAGAATCATCCAACATACCTGTATATACCATAAATTTGAGAACCATACCATCAGGGGTTGTGATCATGTACAGCTTGATACCATATTTGTGACGTTTATTTGGTATATACTGTCTAAATATAAGTCGTCCACGCCATAATACCATCGACTCATCTAAACTAATCTCTCGTCCTGGGTAATATATTTCAGATACTCGTGCGTTGAACAAATTTACCATTCTTCTTATTTTATATAATCGATCCTTTGGAATTTCTGTATTCTGCTCTGGAATTTTTGCGAAGTGCAATGCCCTCAGTAATAATAAAAACCGATTCCTGCTCATGTTTTCAGAAAAAACATGTAAACCAAACAATGAATCGGTTTTCCAATAATCTTGTATGCGGTTGATTCGTATAGTTCCCATATGTAAGATCAATCCCACAAATGTCAAAAGTTCCTCTTTTGTAGTGTCTTTCCAGGCATTGATTCGTGAATGTTTCTTTTTTTCACGGTGAAAGAGAACTTTATGAGCATAATTATTAGTTTCAGCAACTACTTCCTCCAAGATACCGTCGGTGAAAAAATGCCGAAAGTAATCTGTAGGATTGTTACCTGAAACAGTTTGGAGCAAACACTCGGATTTTATGAAAGAAAACTGCTTCATGGATGTTAAATCGTTTTCCCAAGTTAAATTTTCCATTATAGCGGAATTATCGCGCTGACATGTTGCACCTTGAACGATTTGTTCATCATCTTCATCTGCAGAATCCGAAATATCATGGGCATCATTGGGAGGAATGAATTCTTCGTCACTGTCACTGTCGTAGCCGTCGTAACTATAATCACTCGGGTACTCGTCCGATAGCTCAGCCAACAAATTTGCAATTTCATCATCCGTTAAATTCTTATTATTTTGAACTTTTCTTTTTTGGGGCGCGAAGGCCCTGCACAATTATCATCTGTATAACTCATATCACAAGATTATTTTTTCAATCAAAAATTAAATATTAAATTCGAAACCACGATTATTTACAGATAGTTTCTAATCATAACTACATGCCAATACCAGCAGAAATACCCTGAAAGCAATGCCAAATGAACTAGAGAATGAATAATCAGAAGTGGATTTTCCCGCGCCAGCGCGTGACTGGCTACTGAGACATCACCCCACATCACGCGCTGGCGCGTGATTGGCTTTTCGGCGATAGCGCCACGCCACGCGCAAGCGCGTGATAAGCAGTCAATGTGTTAATATCTCTTTTATATCTAAATGTGATTATTATGGCTTTTGCATTCTCGCGTAGCTGAGCCAAGCTTGTTTTATTGAATGTGTAGTCTTAGGCTACTTTATCAGCGTTAAATCTGATTGACTGTTATTTTTAATTTACATCGTCACGAGAGGTGGTTTCTCTGTAATACAAATTATGCCTTTTACGTTAAAAAATCAGATTAAATAGAAATGTTGTTTTAAAAACTTTCTTCAGCCCTTTGTGAATTTTTAAGACATAGCAATACCTTCCTGACCTGTCTAGTCAGGTCTGTAGGACCTAAAATCAGAATTTAGATAAATACATATCTTAAAACATAAAACATTTTTACTGAAATAGAAAGAAGGAAATTAAAACTATAAATTATAAGCAAATGTTCACGCTATGTGTAGCAGTTTATAGAATTTTAAGCTTATGTATCTTTCTGTTTCTAACTTTGTTAACACCATATTTTTTCATTCCACTTTCCTTAATCTTCTTGTCGCGAAAGAAGCGTTAAATAATTTTTGTTTTTCTAAGAACTTTCGGTAAATGTTATTCTAAAATACATGAGATCTAGCACACCTTCGAACTTAAAAACAGTAAAAATCAGACAGATTTTAAAAAGAAAATTAAAAAAGTGTTTTGAAGCAAATTTTACGTAGAAATGTGCAACATATCTGAATATTTTGATTACAAGAAGAAAAGGGCTTACCATAAAGAATGGAAAATTAAATAACGACATTAATTTTAATATATTTAAAAATTTTTTAATGTTTTGCTATAACGTAATACGAAAATTGTGCTTTATAACATTTATCTGGTTTAGTTCGCTTTAATCGCTCAGAATAAAGATATCCAAAAAATATTCGGAGTGTAAAGACATTTTTAAATATTATAGAATTAAATAAAATAATTATTTTAATTCCACTCCCTTAAAAACTAATATTGGTGTATTACCGTTATTTTAAAGCTATCGTAATAATATTATTATTTTGTTAAAAAAGATGAAGTCATGAAATTTGCAAACAACCGAAATCAAAATTTTGGTGGAATTATACTTAAAAATCCCCCAAGTCGACTAGCTTCCAATCTGCCAACCAACAGCAAAAGTCTCAACTCAAGCAAGTGAAGGTTTATTTTGTTACAATAAGAGGGTGAATGGAAACGGTAACCCGAATATCTGTTTAAAGTTCGCGATTAAAATTCTGGGTTGGCAATAAATAGGCAAACCGCTGGCGCGATCTGTAGCAAAATATTGTAAAACTAGAAAAAAAAATGAATAACGTACGGAAGTTAAAATGCTTTCCATAAATATTACTAGTAAATGGAAAAATTCACATTACAAATTTCTTTTGACCAACACAGTTTCACTTAGAAAGTCCTCCACGAAGGCATCCCTCCCCTTAGGCAGATAGCCCTCGAGGCTTTGCCATAATCACACACACACACACACTTTTAAACAACAATAGTAGTGTAAGTGTTAAAAAAATTATCTGTCAAATACAATATGAAGCATGCTTAAAATGCTTAAAATTGATAGAAAAATATATACCCTCGAAGACGGAGAAATCGAAATTATTAAGAAGTGCATTTAAACCGCTCATTTTTTTAAACAATAAATCATAGTTTGAAAGACATAATAAAATTTTATATTGTAAGGTTATATTTAAATAAATAACAGATGTTATGTTGATTTTTTGTCTGTCATTTCTGTTTTTTCCTGTTGGCATTTACTAGAATGCAAATCAAATTTAAATAGCTCGGGTAGCTAATATTTAGTAAAGGTACACTGGCAACATTTAAATGGCTGTTTATTCTACTGCTTAACGATTCCTAGCCACCGCATGCACCTACCGTGAACTGATGTTGCAGTTGGTGAGTAATTTACTAATCTGAAGCGAGTTAGCCACTCCGGAGCTAGAGATTGCATAATAATTATGCTCGTGCTATTCAGTTTAAATATCTTAACTTAGATTCATAACTCTCACGTAGCTGAGGATAAATTCTGTTTATTTTGAGTTTTACTTGTACGAAGTCTAAAATGTAGCAATAAATGTTTTAGTTCAATTTTATTTAAGTGTCTGAAGTTCTAATAAGAATCCAGCTTGAATGCAATAAGGCTAATGCAACCATGCAAGAAAATGTAGTACATTAAGTTAGTTTAAGCCAATAAATATAATTTCTCATTGAATGGAATACCCTGGAAACTCGTTAGTCACTATGCCGCATGGACGATAAAATAATATAGATCTCGTGTTTCATGCAAAGGCAGCACTTGTCGAATTAATGGAATCATAAATGTATAGTAGTATAGCGGAATGGTACAAATTTTATAAAAACGTCAGTCGATAATAAAAGTTGTAGAATTTCTATTGGCTGTTTAGGTTTTAGTTCCCAAAATATACCATTTACATCACCAGCGTTATGCAAAAGACATATGATATGGATTAACATGGAAATAGTGCAGTCCGGAAAAATTTATTAAAAGAAATTACTATTTTTGCAACAAAACAACAACAACCCAAATTCAAACGAATAATTAAGAGCCTTGATTTATATATTTTTTACCTTGCATATATATATATATATATATATATATGCACATATATGTATATATACTTTAATTTAATCTTTAGGAAATAAATATATATATAAGTAAACAATTTAGTTAATCGTAATAAATTACATACTTGCGCAAAAGCTGCAAAGTAATAAAATAATATTTTATTTTCTAATAGATTATTTAGTATATTATCTCCTTTGACAAAGGTAGTTAGAACTCTATTGAGATGAAGTAAATCATTAGCATATTTAAAAACTGAATCTTGAATAAATTTAAAATGGAGCCATCAAAAATTAATCTTGAATAAATACAAAATGGAAACTTTAAAAAGGTATAATTGAAAACGTTTAATCAATAAACCAAGTAATTATCACCGCTGACCGGAAATTACACTCATGTCCATAAATTAAGGATAATTCGGAGTCACGCGAAAATAGAACTCTTAAAATAAATATAAAACCTGTAAAATCACTACACACATCTACAAGAATCATATGCAAATTTCAGGAAGCAACCAGATGACACCGATGGTATGTCACAATGATGAGAGTGTAAGAGAGTGATATATAAGGAATACAGGCAAAGAAGTAAAATTGTTCGCAGGCGCTTTATAAGCATTTCAGTGCAATGACCGAATAGTTATGACACAAAGGGCGCATTTGGATGATTTTTTACGTGGTAGAATTATAGGCCGTCTGGAATGTGGGCGTACCCAACTGGAAGTATCAGATGAACTTGGAATTGCCCAGAGTGTCATCTCCAGTCTTTGGCAACGATTCCAAGATGATGGTAATGTGAGTAGCCGTTACAGCACAGGTCGCCCAGAGTTACAACGCAGAATGAGGACCGGTATTTGGCAGTTACTGCCAAAAGAAACAGGCAGAGCACAGTCTCAGACCTGTCTCGTCAACTCTCTTCAGACAATGGTACGACAATTTCAAAGCAGACCGTGTACAGACGCTTAGGGCAGATTGGTCTATATGCTCGTAGACCTGTCAGATGCGTTTCACTTACTGCAACTCACTGTCGCCTGCGGTTAGCCTGGAGTAGAAAGCATGCATCGTGGACACAGCAACAGTGGGCTTGTGTGATGTTTTCCGACGAGTCCAGGTTTAGCTTGCAGTCTGATTCTTGCCGGACTTTCATATGGAGAGCTCCAGGTACCCGTTACCACCAAGAAATCATCATTGAAGGACATCGTTACTGTGGTGCAGGAGTGCTCGTTTGGGGTGGAATTATTCTGGGTTTCAGAACTGGCCTGCGTGTTCAAATTGGAACCATGACAAGCCAAATCTATCGGGACGTCATTCTGAAACAACATGTACGATTGTTTCGGGGCGCCATGGGCGCACAATTTGTGTTTATGGATGACAACGGCCGTCCTCACCGTGCAAACATCGTAAGCGAATGCCTTCAATCGGAGGATATCACCCGTATGGACTGGCCAGCATTCTCACCGGACTTAAATCCAGTAGAGCACGTGTGGGACATGCTTGGCCGACGAGTTGCAACCCGTCAACCTCCTCCTACATGTCTACCGGAACTTCGGAGAGCATTGCTTTTTGAGTGGTGTAATATCCCCCAAGATCAGATCGATAATTTGATACTCAGCATGCCTAGGCGTTGTACGGACTGTATTGCATCGTCTGGGGGACATACAATGTATTAACAATCATACCAACCATGTACTATTGGTTTTCTGTAAATAGTTTTTTTTTTTTTTTTTTTTTTTTTTTTTGTAATTTGCTCCTGGGAGAAAAAATCGCTAATCTTTTTAATAATATCAAACATATAGCATCTTTTTTTGCTCTTTACCTCTTGTTTAATAAATAAACTTTACAAATATGTCAAATTTGTTTTGCTTTTAACTCTTCCTTTGCCTGATTTCGCATTATCCTTAATTTATGGACATGAGTGTAGTTTACTTTTCAAGGGGAACAAACACCCTCCGATCAATTGAAAATAATAAAATAATAAACGCGGTGTTGTTTCGTCTTTTTCTTTACGAATGATTATGACAAAAAAGCTTTTTAGTAAGATGAGTTTAAGCTCAGTAAGTTGAGGTTAAGTGAAATGAGTGGAAGTAAAAGCGCTGTTTAGAATTCAGTAAAAAAGTGGTTGTTCCGTCAAGTTTTAAAATAAATCTGAAAATCGTGATATATTTTTGTAAAAGTGAGTTTTATTTTTTACTTGAGAAAAATGCCCTCGAACACCTTCGCCTTTAATCATATTACCTCAATGTAAACTTTGTGAAAACAATGAACACAATGCAATCTTTGTAAAAAGAATTAAACAAGTGAGAAAAGTTGAATAAAATTATATTTACATGAGTCTAAAAGGTAAAATTTTAAATATATGAAAAGGAAATGTACATAATATACATAAATAGCTAGGAGGTGAATTAATTAACTTACATGTTTGATAGCTTTTAAAGTGAGAGATGTCCGTTACTTTCTTCGTACTCATAATGGAATTTGGAATTCGAACCAGGAGGGAGAATGGAGGAGTTTGGAGAATGAGTGAAGGCATAAGCTGGAACTTGTTGGAATCTGTTTTTAGACTGAGGGAAAGAAGTGGTCGTGGAACTCTCTTTCAAGTGTGAGATGAGTCTGTTGAAATTTTCATTTTAAATTAAACGAACAAAAGAAATTAATGGCATTAATTTCTGGCAAATTGTCGCAGTGGAAAGAGGAAAATGTACTAATAATCTTCACTGCTCAAGAGCTGTTCAGTAGGCTTAGAAAGGTTTGAAAGAGGCCCATGGTTTTAGTAAAGAAAATGCCAGAAAAAATGATTTTTACATTATACACAATAGCTTCAGTAATTACACTATTTACAATCTTTTAACTGATAGTCATCCAACATATACCGATTAAGGTTTAGGAATGATTTTTTTTTATATCCGTGTCAGCCAAATGATTTATCTCAAATACTTAACGCCTGCTCTTTTAAGTCAACGATTAATAAAATTATTTGGTACTTGATTAGTTTTATGAATTTTAATAAGTAGTAGAATTTGTTGTTACATATTTATTGTATCTGTGCAAATGCTTTTAATGTGTTGTATTTGATTTAATATAATATTACTAATAACTTTTTTGAAATGTTGGAAGTCCAATTTGTTTGCAGTAATGGATAACCGTTTTTATTTGGAGTTTTAGTAAAATTTTGCCCGCCAAAGAAGTAAAACAGACTATTTACTGAAGGAACGTAAGACAGAATCGGCAAAATGTAATATTGCATAGCCCTTCTGAAATGTAGAGCGAGGATGACTGCGGATATGCGGACATTAAAATGTCAGGTAATGTGAAGGTGTCTGACCAAAGTAATAAATTTATGGAGTAACTCTGAGCGTAATGTGTATCCAATAGCACCCCCCCCCATTTTGATCAGTACATTTGCTGGTTCAGATAAAGAAAGCAAGCATTCAGCATTTGCTCTCCTCAATGTTTCCACACATATGGACACGACCATCATGATGGTATAACTAAATATAGAGTAATTCAGAAAAGACGTTAACTTTACATGCTTCAAATGTGCGTCGTTAAAGGCATTATTGAAGGATGTGATTTCTGTGTTGTATCATCAAGGAATATCAAAGCAGTTGTTGACCTTCTGCGGCTTTATAGACATCACCGCAACATACTTACGTAAGGATATTTGAGTGGGACACACCCAATAATCTTATCAAGGATACGCGATGTGGTTGTATGATTTCTAACAGTGATGCGGACATTACATCCATCATCTCGGACATAGGAGCTTGGAGACGGTGAAATCTGGCACACCACTCTTTTCGGCCTTTTTGAATTCATCCAATGCAAAGCCCTATAAATCATTGGATATTAACAATGAATTTTGCGAACATCATTCGTCTGGTACGATAAGCCTCAGACCCGGTAGTTTACGATTTTCTCGCAATCGAATTCTGAGTCCTTTTTTCTCGTACGAGGAATAAGACGATGTCAAACACACAAAGAAAAAAGTAAATATGATTTCCGAACATAAAATGAGCATTTCAGTCTCTTATTTTATAGTGCTTCGAGGTGTCATTATTCTTGCTTGTAATCTGCGCATGGCATAAAATGCTAATCATTTGGATATCTTAGGAAATTCAACTTGTCATGAAATTGTAGGTTTGTTGTGCGCTTCCTTTTAGTGTAGCGTTTTAATGGCTATAAGTGTAGAATTATCACGAAGAGATTAAAAGGTAAGAAATTAATGTACGGAAAATTTTCTAAGAAAAATAACTTTTGGCCTTAAGGTAAAAAAATCTCATTGTAATTAACCAGCATTTTTACAATATTCAAACAGATAAGTTAAACCAATTTTTTAAGCATCTTTAGAATCTTTAATTATGGCAAAAAAATTAGAAATGCATCTTTATTTATAATTTCTAAATGTAACAGCAATACAGAAATATCGGTTAATTGATTAAAAATGATCTGTACTTTTATAATTACATAGAAATATTTTCGAGTGTCAGAATTGAATGTTTTAGTTTCATAACTTAGTTTCAGTAACTTGGTTGTTTTCTCCGTAAGATTTTATATTTTAAACAAAATTATGGTTTTATATCGATAATTCTTGAAAATGTACACGAAAACATTTTACGCAGCATTTAAAAAAATTAATTCCTTTAACTGTGCATTTTTATTCTTAATTTAGTTTGAAAAATTAATGCTAACAAAAGTTTTGAAAGAATTTAGTATTTAAGTTATACTACATTGCACGGGAATTTAAAGTATAGCGTGACCGTTGCATCACTTTATTTTCCTATTCGAGACTCGAATATATTTTATTAATTTAACAAAATTCTTAAGTTTCACATTTTTGTTAGAAACATTATCATCTCAGATTATAACTAAATAATTATTATGAAAAAAAATGCCTCAGATTTTTCAAAGTAATTGCTTCGCTCTGTCAAACAAACGTTTTGGAATTAACGCTGCGCAATTTAATGAATATTTTTAGTTTTATTTTATTCATTTCAATTTTCTATTTTTCTAGTGTTTAATCATTTCTTTTAAGCACTTTTTAAACTTTTTTTTTTTTTTTTGGTTTCTATTTATTTATTTTTTTAGCATTTATTTAATTTCCTATCGAATTTTTAATTTGCTTTTCCTTTTTCCTAAATTTTTCCATAATGCTTTTACGATTCTTTCATTATTTTTTGCTTTACTGTTTTGCATTTGTATGCTTTTGTATTTGCGTTCATCTTTGCCTGTGAAAAAGCGTATGAATTTAATTAATTGATTTCTTAAAGTGAACTTTTAAACTCTTGAAAGCTTTGAAAAGAAAATTCAAAATAAAAGTGATTTAAAAGAATATATTTACATTACATTTAATGTTTCTTTAAATAAATGGTTGGCTGGACCCTTATTACATTATGTATGTATACTATTTTACACTTATATAAAATGTCGGGCAAAATGCTAAAAGTTTGTTGTAAACTTAAGTAGAGTCCCTAACACGTGTTTATGCTGCTTGTGGAAAGTGAGGGAACAGTACACACGCAACACCTGAAACACTAATTTCTCACTGGGGGAAAGTTATAAAAAAACTTTAACCTAAAGGTGATTAGTTATAAGTATCATGCACAGAATGGTAAAAAATTAGGATTATAAGTATAAATGCCCTTCTCGGCTTAAATATGTTCTCAAAAATAGAAACTGATCTCTGCTCGGGTTTTATTTTTCCAATGCGTTGTCGCTTTTTGGCTGCAGAAATTTCTCTCTCGTCGCATTTCATTACTTCAATGTATTCTTGGAAGTTTTTAGCTGTAGGATATGATCTCCATTCAGATTTTTTCGGCTTCCAATGCGAGTTCTGAGCTTCGTTTGACTGTCAGAATTAATCTCCGCTCGCATCGTATCCTTCAAGACTTTCCTGCAAGAATGTTTGGTTGCAGAAGTTAATCTCTATTCAATTTTTCGTCCGTTCTAATTTGTTTTCTGAGATTCGCGAGTATAGAAGTGATCTCTGTCCAGTTTTATGTTTCCACCGCATCCTTCGAAATATTTTGGCGATAGGATAGTCCGAAAATCTTTGGGAGTGAAAACTGATCTTTGTTCCTTATTTATTCTTCCAACGCTTTCACCGATGTTTTTAAATATAGGAAATGACACTGGTTTTCGTTTCCTCTTCAGATGCTTTTGTAAAATGCTTTAAATATACGAGTTGAACACTGTTCTTCGATTTGTCTCTCGATGTGGTTTCCAAAGGATTTTGACTGTAGGAATTGATATCGGTTCGCGGAATTTTTATTCCTCCTTCTTCCTTTCAAAGCATTTTCTTAAATATTTGAACTCTAAGAAATTATCTCAGTCGGAATTTCTTTTCTTAATTATTACAGCAACTATATCGTTGGGGTGGCGACCGAGTGATTAAAACTTATGAAGAATGGTAGGATAACCTGGGTTCCAGCCTTCAAACTCAGCGAACAGGCTAGCCGCATGTGCGTTATTCGGGGTCTTTACTATGCGGAGTATAAATATGTGAAAATATCCCTTAGAACAGCCTCTGTGAAGGTGGAGCAGATTCGAGTACTTTGTCATACGCAAATAATCAGCAAAAAAGCTCAGACACAGATCAAACTGCTCTCATAATCTGTCTGCATATGGTAAATTGTTCATTTATTATATGCAGCCCAGTTTTCTAGCTTTAAGCCAGTTTTAATGGAAAATACCGTAGAAAGGAAGTCTGATTTCTCATTTGTATGCCTTTTCCACAGCCTCTCGACAAGACTTTTAGAACTACTCACTTTAAGTTCCTCTTCTCCTTTTAAAAACTAAAGTTATAAATATTAATGTCTTAATCGAGATATGAATTTTCATCCTGTGAGAATGGAGCACCCTTCGCTGATTCAACACAAAAGATCAGCAAAAATTTCAGGACATAAATAGAGGAGCTAAGGAAAAGAAGTCAGGTCTCTTCTAGTATAATCAAGAATTAAGCCTGCAGAATGGTAAATGTTATGATATCTAAACAAAGCTCATGAGCCAGGATTTTAAAGTAACCATGTAGAGTTTTTTTTTAATTCTCATAACAAGTTTATTTTAAGTTTTCCTGTTCTCAACTTCTCAAACATCCCGTCACATTCTCTCGCCAGGATGTAAATTTAAAGTGAAGTGCTATTTAAACGTGTGATTATCTCAGTTTATTCAGAGCGTGTTTCGCTAGTCTAACGCACGTTTGGTTGTTATTTCGCGGTCACTCTAGTAAGCCTCTTGTTATCAGTTTAGTATAACGTCGGTTAGATTTCTGTGAGTCCATCTCTTAGGTGTAATTTTGAAGTGCATTCTTGCACTCCTTTATTTTTCAGATTTGATTTATATTATAGTCTACGTTTAGTTTCCGCCGCAAGTGAATGGTGTTTTTGTAACGCACGAAGTCCGTGCTGTCTGTTATTTTGCACCCTATTTCTGTGCTGGTATTAATTTCACGCCTGTGCGAGAATTCGCCAGGTTCATTGTAGGATCTAAGTTAGTGTATGTGGAAAAGTAGAGATAGATCTTACAACCATATTAACATGAATTATCAGCAGAAGTGTAATGATACTTTTGTGGGATTAAATGGGCAGTTTGAAGTCATATTTGCATATCAATTGAAATGTGGTAGAATATGCATGCTGTATGTCTCATCATAAATAATTAGTAAATATTAAATTTGCTTTGCTTGGCCATATTTAAATTATCATTAAAATACAATTAATTAATCATTTAAAGACCGCGATATAATGTGATACGTTTGTAATCCGAGCTCTGACCAGGAATTTACATAGACACAAACCTCAGGATGCGTAAAAGCCTTGAAATGGATTGATACTGTAATACAAGCAATCATTGCTTTACGAGCGTTCTATTTACATGATCTAGCTCTTAAGAAAATATTCCATTGATAACATTTTTAAGTTATTTGAAATAATCCAAAAAGAATTTTTGTTTATTCGAAAAATATCTGAAACTTCTGTTCAGCAATTTGTGAGTACGTGTGCGTGTGTTAAGCAGGTTTTTTTTTTTTTTTTTTCAGTACCACTTTGCATGAATTGACTATAACTATTTCAAGACTATGAAAGGCTGCATTGATTTCCTCCGATTATTTGGTTTTTGAAATGAAAAAATGAAGAAAAATTGTTCTGCTTCCTACCCAAGAATCGAACTTTGAATCTTCCGACTGCTAACCAGATGCCCTACAAGTTACACCACCAGGACAAGAAGTAAAGAACGTGAAAATTCCTTATACATTTAGAACAGTTTTGAGGGATAATGTTTTTGCTTACGGAATACGATACAAAATTATTAATTTGAGTAATCAGAAGTATTTTTCAAAAATTTTTCATCAGTCATAGCATTTAAGAAACATTAATTTTCAATAATAAAGCAGGCAGGCATATTTTTGTTTTTCAGGTCATACTAGATTTTAAAAATACATATTATTATTTTAGAAATACAAATTACAGTGGTACCTCGCGATATGATCTTAATCCGTTCCTGGACCGGGATCGTATCGTAAAAAAATCGTATAATGAACAATGTAATCTTATGTAATTTAATTAATTCGTGCAACGCCCCATATATAAACACCAAAATCGTCTATACGTAATAATAATTAGTCACAAAATAGTATATTAAGTACCACATACACACAATAAACATTTATACCACATTTATAAATTAAAATAACCTTATAAATAAATAAAAAAGAAAAAGAAAAATTAATTTCACTTACCGTAAAGTACTGTACAGTCAGCGAGGGATAGTTTTTATTACGACACTGATAAATTGCGCACAGCTTTTATAAAACTTAGACACAGTAATGAAAACTTAAAATTAAATTAAATTTCTTTTAAAATTAAATTTCTTATGTAAAATTACAGACACAGTAATGAAAACTTAAAATCAATTTTTTTTTATAATTTTTATCTTTTGTAATTTTTTTTTTTTTTTTTGCTTTTCTTTTTTTAAACTAACTGAACTTAAAATTTGAGGTGATACATCATCGTCTACATCATCGTCTTCACTTTCCTTTCTAGTTTTCTTACTAGAAACACTCGCTTCTTCACTTTCTGTGGCACTTCTCTTCGAAAAATATCTATCTAAAGAAGCCTGTTTCTGACGACTCCTCAAAAGGTTAGAAAATGACTCATACAAATGTCATTCACATTGTCCATTGCATGAGCTGCACGCATTTTTTCTGGGTGCTTTTTTTCAATAAAACTGTTTAAGTTTTCAAACCAACCGATGGCTTCCCGTATTTCCGTAGATGTCAGTGCCACCTCCACCTACTCCTCAACACTCGAATGATGTTCCTCTTGAAGATCGCTGATTTGTATCGCCTCCAATGCCTTCAAGTCGTCAGTGTTGAGCTCCTCCTTGTGCTCGTCGAGTAGGTTGTCAATGTCAGCCTCATCGACAACAAGCCCCAAAGACTTTGACAGAGAAATAATCTCCTCCAATGCACCAGGATCATCCACAGCTTCTTCTTCAGTAGGGATTTCGAAACCCTCAAAGTCTCGTTCTGCAACCACAGCTGCCCAGAGTTTCCTCCATGCTGAGTTCAAGGTGCGCCTTGAAACCTCACCCCATGCCTTTTCTATGATTTTTAAGCAATGGACAATGTCGTAGTGACTATTCCAAAACTCACGGAGTGTGAGTTGCGTGCTCTCTGTCACTTCGAAGCATCGTTTGAAAAGGTGCTTCGTGTAAAGCTTCTTAAAATTAGCAATGACTTGCTGGTACATAGGCTGGAGGATGGAAGTGGTGTTTGGTGGCAGATAGAGCACTTCAGTCGAAGTCGGGATGTATTTGTTCTTCAAGGCCAGGAGGATGAGCAGGGGCATTGTCGAGCACAAGGAGGCATTTTAGAGGAAGACCATTCTCCTCTAAATATTTTTTCACTGCAGGTCCGAAGCAGCAATTAACCCACTCAACAAATAAAAGCCTCGTGACCCAGGCTTTGGCGTTGGACCTCCAAAAGACGGCGAGCTTATCCTTCGACACATTATGCGCCTTGAAGGCACGAGGATTTTCTGGGTGGTATAAGAGTAGGGGTTTTATTTTTAAATCCCCACTGGCATTCGCACATAGGGCAAGAGTAAGCCTATCCTTCATGGGTTTGTGTCCAGGAAGTTTCTTTTCTTCTTCTGTGATGTATGTACGACGGGGCATTTTCTTCCAGAAAAGCCCCGTTTCATCACAGTTGAAGACTTGTTGAGGGATGTAGCCTTCATCGAGGATTAACTTTTTGAAGGCCTCGATAAATTCTTGCGCTGCTTTTTCATCGGCGCTGGCAGCTTCCCCATGCCTGACCACGTTATGTATCCCCGATCTCTTCTTGAACCGTTCAAACCACCCATGAGATGCTTTGAACGTTGGGGCCTCTTGTGTTGATGTCCCTTCGCCTCCTTCGTCTCTCTGGGATTTTGCGAGGTCTTCAAAGATCGCAGTGGCTTTATGGCATATAGCAGCTTGTGTTATCGTATCACCAGCAATTTCCTTCTCTTTTATCCAAATAAGAAGAAGAGTCTCCATCTCGTCATTAAGGGCAGTTCTATTGTATGAGAAGGTGGTAACGCCCTTTGCAGACTTGCTGGCTTTAATGGCTTCTTTATTCTTTATAATGGTACTAATCGTCGATTGGTTTCGTCCATATGCATTAGCAATAGCCATGATGCGTATGACACTTTCGTATTTTTTTATAATTTCCAACTTCACTTCCATGGTTATCGATGACTTTCTTTTCCCCTTATCACCACCAGCACTAGAAGCACATTTAGGACCCATGGCGAATAAAGTTTATCACAAAATAATATTACGATCACACAATCACAAGAATATCGTATGAACTGTACGAACGCCACGCGGTCTCGAGAAGGAGAGAACGATATCATATCGACCCTTTGTGTGGACTCGGTATAATACGATGCCGTGATGCCGACCAATAGGAGAACAGGATTTATAGGGAAAGGAAGATGACGTCACGTCGACCAATACCAGAACAGCTTGAATAGTGACGTATTGAGGCTTGCTGAGGCTTGCTTAGTGACGCGTGAGGTTTGCCCGTAGCGCTCCAACTTCAAAACAATTTCAAGCGGCAAGAGATATTGGGATCGCATAGCGAAAAACGTATCGTTTCGCGAGCACGAATATTTGCGATATTCCACTTCGTATCTTGAACACATCGTATCGTGAACCCATCGTATCGTGAGGTACTACTGTATTATTATATACACTTATTTTAATATATTAAAATACATTTAAGATATAAGATATCTAATTGATGGTATTTACAACTTTGCTTAACTAATAAAAGAGGTGTTTATTTTAAATTCTTCAATACAGAATCTTTTTTTTTCACTTATTTTATGAAAATCGACTCTTAAGCCTAAGAAAATGGCGTTAACATTGTTATTGTATCTCAAACGTCTATATTTAAAAAAAATAAAAAACTATTGTATATTAATGAAACATTTTAATTGGATATTGAGATTAAGTTTTATAACCCCTTTAACAAAAGAATATTTCAAATTTTATTTCAGCTGTCTTATACTTGAAGAAGATTTTCATTTTTGCTAATGGATCGATGTTATGAGTTCTCGAAACATGTCGCAATATGGCGTCACATCTTTCCCACTAAAGCCCGAGAGTCATGTTCCATCCTTTTTACTACTCGGAATGCTTTTAGCTTTTGAAACAGATGCTTTTATCTCAGATTCTGTTCTGTATTCATCACCGGCAGGAGCCTGTAGCTCAGTCTTTTAACTTCTCACTGTGTGATTCAACCACCAGACGCCTAAAGGCAGCTATCGAGAATACCGAAGAAAAAAAGAGATTCGCGCGTGTTTCTTCCTAACCCAAACCAAAATTCTCTGCTTTTCTATCTCTCAGACTTTTAAAACAGAAGGAAAGGATATTTCGGCTGAAAAATTCAAACCACGGAATTGGGAAAGCCATTTTGAGGGTTGCCTAAAAATAAAAAGTAAAAAACATCATAGTGGTATCGTTTGGAAAAATTCAGACGCATAAAAGAAAGAACTACGTAAAAAATAATGTGACTTTTTTAGCGTCTGAAAGGGATATTTCTCAGTTAGGCTTGTATGCGATGGTTGTGGCAAAGGAGAAGGAATTTTGCGCAAGGGCGCTTAGAACAGTGAAAGAGTTGAAACACAAAGCTAGGACACTTTTGGCAATGCCTTAGGGTTTGGCTGCGAAACGATCAGATTTTTGAAAGAAAACTCAAATTTTATTCATACTTTAGTATTCCCATATATCATTTTGAGAAAAGAATTGTCAGTTGTAGAGATTATTTATTCAAAGTGGAAATATGAAGAATCAAATGTATCCTCGACAGAAATCGAGCAACGAATCTTCTATTTGCCACCTGGGTGTAGCTAATACTACCCGACAAGAATAAGTCGAAACAATATCATAATTCTTTCCAAATACGCAACATATAATGTAGTTAAATGTGAAAGAGATTACTAATATTTTCTTCGTGTTATTCCATGTTTATGTAAAATCTAAACTGTTCAAATGCCCGGGGCCTTGCTGGTAAATCCTTTTGTTTATGTTTTTGACACTAAGTGAACTATTTCTTTCCTGTGTATAATTCAAGTCGAACTCATTACCCTCTGATGCCCTCTAAGAATGCATCTTTAACACTAGATACTCTCTCCAAAAAATTTTGTAATAACTTATCTTTTAGATGTCCATAAGGAAAATATACGTATATTTAATTTACCAACTCAAGCATGCTATTGTATTAGAAACTAAGTACACTCCGTCACTGAAACTAAGTAAAGAGAAACATCCATGAGTGCTCACTGATATGACACTCAGTTCTAGTTAATCTCAGTGTGGAATGTTATTTCCTACAGAAAATGAAGATATTTAAAAAAGAATGTACTTTACACACTAAAGTATATTGAAGAAAGCGCTGAAGTTTGTAGGACTTGAAATAGACTTCAGTTAATAGTTACGTAACATAAAACGTTTCAAACCTGAGAAGGTCAGTTACATAACCAAGAATCCTATTAATAGTAATAATAATAAAAGAAAGAAAAAAATCTGAAAGGTTAGCTGTCTCCTAAAAAGGGTTTCGTAAGATTTTTTTAACGCTCTTTTTGATCTCGCTGTCTACCAGTCTGGTGTTCCACACATTTCTGCTAACCCATTTTTGCGTGTGTATGTCTTCTTAGCTTTATTACTAAAATTCGGTTTCTTAGAACTTATGCCATGCACAATTCAACAGCAAAATCACAAAATCTTTAAAAGCAGAATAGCAAGATATGTTTAGAATTCCCGATGCAGAGATAATGGAAAGTTTTTTCAGTCAGGACTGAAAAATATATTTTCAGAAAGGACTGAAAAACATTTTTAAGTTAATCATATAAGTGCTCAGGTTTCTTAGTGAAATGGCTTACAAAACATTTTTTGGTATTTTTACTATCAGCGTTTTGTGCGTTAAAAATAGCATATCTTTAAAATTTCTTATAGGCAGCTTCGCGAGCTGGACAACTTATAGGCAGCTTCGCTTATTGAGTTTCAAGCACTTCCTTTCAGAATGTTTTCCGAGGTTTCACCAAATGGTAATGGATGATGAGAAATGTGTTCTGTAATGAAAGGTAAAGACAATAGAGCTGTTTTTACTACAAGCACATTTCCGAATCTAATTTCCGTAAAACATGGATTAAATCCATGAATATTATACTATGTTTCTTGTGGGATTACAATAGAGCATTTTTATTGGCTCCTATAACTGAATCAGACATTAAATGGGAAGGTACTGCCCATAGTTGGACCCTCTTTGCAATGCGCTGAAAAGAAATCGCCTATCATTGGCGAATGTTAAAACGCAGAAGACCATTTGCGACAATACAAAGTTGCACATATTTGTCCGAATTCATGAAACGTTGCAGGGGTTTGGGTGATAGCTTGAACCACCTGTTTCGTTTTTATCGAATGTTGCTGGAACAGATTATTACCTCTTCCATTCATTACACAACTTTCTTCAGGTGCAACAACACGATAAGCTGAAGCATCTTCCAGATGCATTACAAAAGTACTTCTTTTAGGTTAGTTTAGTTAATTAAGGCAAAGCAACTCGAAGGCTATTTGCCTATGGGGATTGAATGCCTTTGTAGAGGATGTTTAATGGAAAACTAGCTCGTATCCATGTTACAGACAGAGAAAACCACGGCAGAGACTCCACCGCTCATCTGCTGGTGAGCCCAAAACGTCTTCGCAGTACATAAGAGTAATTTTACGGAAACCTTAGGAAAGTTTACCTGATTATTGCAACAAGTAACAGACAACATTCAAGACTATATTACAGACTGAAAATTTAAAAGTGTATTCTAAAACGTAAACAATTTTTTATGGAAAACAGCGAAACGTTTGCTTACACCCTTTCTGAAAGGCATCAAAACCTGTCTTTGTTCATAACTAAAATTAGCGTTCCGAACTATAACGCCTTTTTCCCTGCAAAAAAATACTTTTTAGCTACTTCTTTGTGTATTGATTTTAGAAACAAAGATATGATCACAAAATTTAGAAACAAATCCTTCAATTTGTAACTTTTGATAGCCAAACAGTAATTGTGTACATTCTCACAGCATTACATTTAGTATAAAAAGACAATGTAAGCAAGCTCATTGGTTTTTACACTACTGGCCATTACAATTGCAAAGCCAAGAAGGAATGATCTGACGAACGTCAAATTCACATAAAAGGTAGAAAAAGTAAGGATATGCAAATGATTAGTATTTCAGCCCATTTAGACGAATCAGGAGGGAAAAACGACGTATGAAGCACTGCATGAAAGAAACTTTGTGTAGTGGATTTCTTATCCGGAAAGAGCTTTGTAAGTTGGAGGTTGCTCGGAATATGGTGTTATGCCTCAAATAAGGAGTGTCGGAATTGGATAGATGCAGGATCGAGAGTGCGGGTTATCGTTCCATGATATCGTCCGTCGCACTGGTCGACATCCAACCCCTGTCATACGAATATGCTACTATATGGAAAGAAAGAATGAGGTTTCAGATGACTATTACTTGCAAACAAATGTCAATCTGAGTATTGGAGTCGTATGAAAAGAAGATGTAAAAATTCTGGAATTAATTATTGTTATGAAATGAATACATGTATAAGGTTCAGAATCGCTTCCTCGTTTTTGCTGTGGAGAGACCAGCTAGACGTCCTGATCGTTGATATTTTGTCTTTTAAATTGCAGTCATATGGGTCTTGTGTTACTGGAGTCGGGAGTTTTCGGATTCGGAACCGGTGTCAGCGGAACAGTTCCGGCGCGGCCAATACTTCCTTCTGAAGGTATATCCTTCATTCAAGCTGTGTTCTGGCTTGAAATAACACCATACTGTGGAGTCACACCCACTTTCCCCCACCCCCATCGAGTGAAATGTTATCAATAGTTTTCATGCTGAAGTATGCGTTATCATACATACTGTGGAGTCACACCCACTTTCCTCCACCCCCATCGAGTGAAATGTTATCAATAGTTTTCATGCTGAAGTCTGCTATATCATACACCATTTGAGAAAATGCTTGTCGATTGAGAGTCAGAGGTAGTTTCATGATAAAGGGCATTTCGAAACGAATGACTTCTGTGCATAATGACCAAAATCCTTATGAATTCAGCACATCAAATTATTATAGGGTTTTACTTAATGTGGAGAAAGTTACAAGTCTAAAACTCCTAGCAGACGTGAAGCGAATGCGCTATGCATAAAGTTACTACAAAAACATGAAAAGGTTTAAAATAAAACGCTTTATTTAAATAGATATTGAAATATAAGCGCATGTCCAACAACAATATCAAAAACAACATGCTGTGATGCTACTAAAGTAACAGTCAAATGCAATTTAAAACGCACGATAGTAGTCAGAAACTACAAAGGTAAATTCTAAATCTAAGTTGACTCAGAACCTCTAACCAGCGTATCGAATTGAAATATCGAAGTAATAACGCAAAGCCGAATCATTGCATAGTGTTCAGAGATAACAAGAACTAACGAGATGTGTCCGGGAAAGGAAAAAACATACTCTGTCTTAAAATAAAGAAACCTCAGATTAAATACGATCTTAACTAATTTGCATGTTGGTGAGGAAACGGAAAGGAAATGTTCTGGTAAAAGCTGAAATCATAAACAACTGGTTAGTTTCAATAATAATCTAACAAATTAACCAGAGTGATCCAAATTTTCTATAAAAAAGTTTTAACCCCCAATTACAGAGGAAATATATATTTGACTTTATAGCCTCATAGCTAAAATTAAGCAGTATATCAGTGAAGATGATTTCTTCCTTCAATTTTCAATATTTCTTTCTTCTTGTTCATTACTATAGCACCTGTAAAAGCTTGAAGAGATTGTAGAATGAGATATTCCACGCCTTCCTGAAATTAATCTTCTGGTCGGTAACGTGTCATGTCGTACATTTCAGATCGTGCATCCTCATGGATAATAGCAGCTGCCTTTTTTTACATTTCTTTGCCTTTTCTCGTCCTCTGAAAAACTCTCCTGATATCGTAAATCAATAATTACCTTGCGACTTGTAACCTTGAAACACACGATATAAGGCAAATTAACTGTTAAAAATTTGACTTACTTTTCAAATAGGCGTGCCTTTACTATTTTTTGAGTCAGAACGAGAGTTACCCTCTGTCTCATTCATCAATTTTAAATTGGCATTCGTCTGCACTGTCTTCAGGAAACATGAAAACTGATTGCTTTGCTGCTTCCACATCATCTCTAGATATGCCAATATTTAGTCTTCCTATTTTGTGTGGTAGCTGGTATGGAACCTTGATGCAAAAGAAATGGTATTGCGCATCAGCAGCTAGCAAATCCTGCACTGACTCGCTACAATACACAATGGAACCTCTCTAGTCATCTTGCTTTCTAATCTGTTCCTTCGAGTAATCTGACGGCACTTCCTCACCGCACACAAACTTAATGTAGATGCATTAGCTGCTCATTACTTCTCTTCACAAAAGCAGCAATCAATTTTTGTTAGTGTACTGTTTTCTACATTTTTCGTGAATCTCAACTTGCTTACATCTTTTAAACAAAACTACCTCAATGACTTTCGCTTTTTCCTTGAAAGACTTAAACCCCTTTGGCTATACTACAACTGTGTTCCACCTTCCAACGCTCCGTCACGTATAACACACTCCGGAGACGTTATGCACACTTAATAACTGAACAAGGTTCGTAATATTTAACCGGATGCGATAAGGAGCCGGTTAAATATTGAATCGTTGATTACCAAACCAAGTGGCCTCGAAGATTAAGGATAGGAGAAGTTGAGGGAAAACGTTTGCTGAGACCATAATTTACGACAAGCAGGTAGTTCTGTGGCTTTGCGCAGGTTCTAAAAATATTTAGTTAATAACGCTTACACGTTTATAGTTTGGCGTTTTTGACGGAGGACAAAGAAAGGACCTTTTTTCAGCGCGCCATGGCCTCTGGCAAAGTGACAAACCTAAAATTTGGATACAGCACCCCAAAAAACGTATAGAACTGGTAAAAAAAAAAAAAAAAAAAGAAATTCTATACGTTTTTCCTGAAAACCCCCTTTTCGAAATTCGATGACTGGACTTACTACAGCAGCGGCGCAGGTCAGAGTCTTTAAGACCGAATCTTTTTAACCATGCTGGATAATGACCACTGCAGGTCAGAATTTTATTTGATTCGACATTCATATACATTTTTTTTTTAAAGTTAATTTTACAAATAACCAGTTCTTGAGTTAGAACTACCTACGAAGTAAAGCACGAGACTCTTCATGTTAATGCGTATATATATCACGTATCTTGAGTAAGACCTACCTACGAAAACTTGAGTAAGAACTACCTACGAAAATTCTGAACACAATTATCAGCTTGATTTCTATCATGAATCTGATCTTTGTCACTGTATTTAAGAGACTGCACTGTGTTTCTTTACAGTTTCCAGCAAGAGAACTGTTGCTTAAGAATGAAACTGGTCTTCAAAATATATATATACATGAATTCTCGATATTTTGACTTTTCGAAGAAGCTATTGTCAGAAACAAAACTAAAAGATTCGGCATTTCAGTATACTAGGATCATATATTCGTTTCTTAAATTACAAGAGTACATCACTTATTGATATAATGAAATATATTTTGTGAAAGAACATGCGCATCTTAATAATATTTTGATTCTTCTCGACAGCGACAAGTGTAAATTAATAGCATTAGTATAGCTAAAAAATATATTTCTACATTTATTATGTATAGGATGGATAATTTTTTGCTAACCGTAGTACCTATAACAAATTATCTGCACGAGAAATAAAACATAATGGCATTAAAAAAGTTCTGCAGCAACACATAAATTTCAAGCACTAAAATATTTCTTATTCTCTCTCAATCTGTACTATTAAAATATGTGTACGTCTGTTTGTTTGTTTATGACATCATCACCTCCGGAACGGCGCGGAGTTGAGTTTCGAGAGACACACCCCCCGGATTTTAAAAATTTGTGGGAAGCCACTTCGACCAACCTTATCTTTGTACGACTTTAATCAGTCGAGATATTAATTAAAAATTTTAAGAACGCTAATTTACGCACTTATGTTTTCGAGTGGCAACAGTCTCACGAGCTAGAAATAAAAGAGTCTCCTGCTTTGCTTCAGAAGCTGTTGCCACTGCTCGCTTTCAAATCATAGAGTTTGTTAGTAAAAATATTGTTACGAATTTGGTATTTAAAAAGCTAATGTTAGTTCAATTATAAATTAAATGGTTTTATTTCTCGCGCAGTGCAGCGCGTGACGAATATTAAAGAAAGCTAAGCCAGAAAATTGAAAATACAGGAGCGCGTGCATTAAATAAATGAATATCTCTTTCTGATTTCGAGAAAGTACTGGAAAATTCTAGCGCGTGATTTTAAAATCTTATAAAAGGAGGAAAACATCTCACTTTGTAGTAGTTGCTTAGTTTGTTGTTGTTTAGAAAACTGCTCTTGTTGATTGTAGCGAATTCGCGGATTAGCGTTCTTTAGCTATTTTGAATTACGTTCTATTGGACATTTTAGTAGTTAAAAGATAACTACTGTGAGATATTGTAATACTGCATGATAATTTGAGAAAATTTAAGCATTTTTGTTGTGATAATAATAAATTTTTGTTCATTTTTCATCGGACTTGTGCATTCATTTCGTAACGAACCCGTACGCACGCAACAATTTTTGGTGTCATGTGTGGGGTTTGAATGCCAATAACAAGAGCGATGGAAGAGCAATTAAGGCAGTTAATATCAGCCTTTGCCTCATTTAAAGAAGAAATTAAAGAGGAAATGAAATTGGGCCAGGAATTCGTTAAGGAAGAAATGAAATTGGGCCAGGAATCCGTTAAGGGAGAAATGAAATTGGGCCAAGATTCCGTTAAAGGAGAGATGAGATCCGTTAAAAGGGAAATGGAAGCTGTCATGCCTCGCGCTCGTTCAAACACGAGGTGGGTTCTTCTGTGTAAACTTACCATAGTGGGAAAATAACAGTTGTCCGCTTTGACATTTTCTTCACTAATTTATTACACAAACTGCACTATGGATACACCATACAACGAGTACACTGTAACATAAACTATATACAATATATATATACAAGGCGCGCAAAAGAAATTAAAACATATTTCTTTTCTCTACGTTCTCACACGGCATGCTTGCCGGTCCAACTCCCAGTGCCCTCTTCTTCCAGTCTTTCTTCCCCCCACCAGCCTGCCTCGACCGGTTTTTCCGGGGTAAGTCACTTCCGTTCTTCCTCTTTCATCAGGGGAAGGAACTTCACAGAAGCTGTTCACGAAAAGTTGGAAGCTGGTCAAGTAACTTTTAAAGAAGACATAAAAGCTGTACAAGAAAAGATTGAAGCAGGTCAAGACGAAATGAAAGAGAAATAACCTGCGTAATAGAAAGTAAATTTGAGGCTATGGAAGACAGAATAGGAGCTGTCGAAAATAAAGTCGGGCAAATTGAAGAAAAGGTTTCTTCTGTCAAAGATGAAATAGAAGATAGAGTGTCGGCTGTGGAGCGACGAGTCGAAGGAAGATTTTCGGCCTTACAACAACAAATTGAAGAAAGAGTTTCTGCCGTCCAAGGACATATTGAACAACAAATCGAAGACAGAATTTCTGCTGTCATCGCCAAAGAAGTTGACACTTTAAAGAAATTCGTAGCGACGGCAGGGAGCACTTCAGATGGTTTAAAATTTCTACCCATGCCTGCTCGTCCCTCTCTGAAGCTATCGACATATGATAAGAAGACCTCCTGGCAGGTGTATAAGACACAATTTTCTATCGTAGCGGATGCGAATGGATGGGATTCCCAAGCTAAGGCCTGTCATCTCGCCGCTTCTTTAAGAGCGGATATCCTTCAGACTCTTCCCGAAAACAAAAGGTTAGATTTCGAAGCTCTGTCCGGCGCCTTGGAGCTGCGCTTCGGGGAGAAATGTTTAAAAGACTACAGCAGGCTGAAATCCCGTCAACAGAAGCTCACCGAAACACTTCAGGAGCTCGCCACGGATGTTGAAAGGCTGTCACATCACGCCTTTTCGGAGTGCCCGACAGAAACATGGGAAATCCTGTCCCTGCAATATTTCATCGATGGCATCCGGGACCTTGAAATACAGAAAGCACTGCGAATGGCGGATGTTAAAGATCTGAAAAGCGCTTTAGTGTACGCCATGAAATTCGAGGCAGCCCAGCAAGCCACCCGTCGAGACCGCCATCCAGTCAGAGCTGCTCAAGTCCAGGAGCCAGGGGATCAAGTCACTGCTCGTCTAGACGATTTAACTAGACAACTGAATGCCTTGAGACGGAGTATTGGTGACAAGAAACCGACCATAAAGTGCTGGAACTGCGGTGCTGAAGGACACATACGACGAAACTGCAGAACACCCCAGGGTACGGATGTTAAAACCGCTCTTAACAAACAGCAGGGAAACTAATTAGTGGCCATCTCGCGGGGCGGGGGTTGCCAGATAATGAAAAGCCCCAGTTTAAAGCGCTTCAGATTTCTGCAGTGAGAGGCGGCAGTAATGGACTTTTCATAATAGGACATATTAATAGAGTTCCGTGCAATATGACGATAGATACAGGAGCCAACGTTACCATCATCCAAAAAGATTTGGCTGAACAACTGGGAAGCAAACTTATCTGGACGCAGCCCTGCGTTACCCTACAGACTGTGTCCGGTGAGAAGATCGACATCGATGGAAAAGTAAATGTTAACATCACGTTTGGAAGTGCCGCTTACCATCACACGGCATATGTAGCAGAGATCACTGATTCTTGCATACTCGGATTGGACTTTCTAAGGAAATACAATTTTTCCTTGGACTTTAAAAATAACCAATTGCATTCTACATCTGAGGACATAGCGTTATTTGGAGTTAATTATGAAGAAGTTAAATCTGTTCATAAAATCATAGCACAAGTCAATATCACAATACCGGCAAGAACAGAAATTTTACTTCCTGGATCCATTGCCGAAAACAGAAATTTCCGCTACGGCCTCATAGAATATCCCAATAACTGTAATAGCCCAAAAGGAGTACTAGTAGCCTCAACACTCGTCGACCTATCCAGAACGGTTATCCCGGTGAGAATCGCCAATGTAACTGAGAAGGGGAGAATTATTAAGAAAGGTGAAGTGGTTGCAGTATGTACTCCAGTAACAAGCGTTGAAAGAAAGAGTAACATCCAAGAATCCGTGGCTTCAGAAAACATTACATCAGAGTTACTTCAGAATGCGCAATTAAACGATGAAGAGAAGAATGCTGCTGATCGCGTCATTAAAGATCTTCAAGTTGTTTTCTCCCGCTCGTCTTCTGACGTGGGTCGAACTAGTTTGACACAACATAGAATAGATACTGGCGATCATCCCCCGATCAAGCAACATCCAAGACGTCTACCGTTTGCTAAACAGGAAGAGGTGGGAACACTGTTAAAAGATATGGAAGAAGGCGATGTCATCGAGCCTTCATCGAGTCCATGGGCATCCTCCCATCGTCCTAATCAGAAAGAAAGACGGCTCAACAAGATTTTGCGTCGACTATCGCCGGTTGAATTAGGTTACGAAGAAAGACAGTTACCCTCTTCCTAGAATTAACGACATTCTAGACACTCTTTCTGGAAGCAATTTCTTTTTCTCAACACTTGATTTAAAGAGTGGGTATTGGCAGGTAGAAATACAGCCTGAAGACCGAGAAAAGACGGCATTTACTACGGGACAAGGGCTTTGGCAATTCAAGGTGATGCCGTTTGGACTGTGTAATGCGCCGGCAACATTCGAACGTCTTATGGAGACTGTTTTGAAAGTCCTACCTACGAAGCCTGCCTGATATACCTGAACGACATCATCATCGTCGGAAAGAGTTTTGAAGAACATTTAGAAAATCTTAGGAAGGTGCTTCAGAAACTTAAAGAAGCCAATCTGAAGCTGAGTCCCGCTAAATGCAAATAGTTCCGAAAGGAAGTGACTTACCTGGGACATGTCATCTCTGCAGAAGGTGTGCGCACGGATCCTGAAAAGGTATCAGAGGTTAAATCCTGGAAACGTCCCGAAAATGTCCATCAGCTGAGAAGCTTTTTAGGGCTTTGCACCTACTATAGAAGATTCGTGAAGGACTTTTCTTCCATCGCAAAATCCCTTCACAAGCTGACAGAGAGCAAGTAAAGATTCTTGTGGACAAAAGAATGCGAGGATGCATTTAAAAACTTAAGGGAGGCTTTAACATCTTCACCAATCCTGACGTATCCTCAGGTCGACCGACCATTTATTCTCGACACCGACGCGAACAATGAAAGTTTCGGTGTTGTTTTGTCCCAAGAAATAGACGGCCAAGAACGTGTAGTGGCGTATTGGAGCAAGTGCCTGTATAAACCGGAGAGGAATTATTGTGTCACCAGGAAAGAGTTGCTCGCCATAGTCAAAGCTGTAGAACAGTTCCATCACTATCTATACGGCAGAAAATTCCTGCTCCGCACCGATCATGCATCATTGACCTGGCTTTTAAATTTCAAGAATTCTGAGGGAGTTAAATAGCCAGGTGGATACAGAGACTCCAAGAATATGACATCACTATCCGTCATCGTAAGGGATCATCACACGGAAACGCCGACGCCCTGTCTAGAAGACCTTGCCAAGAAAGCTGCCGATATTGTTCCAGGGTGGAAGCGAAATACGAGCTGCTGACTCCGGTCGCAAGACAAATTACAACATCAACATCGGTTGATCGAGAACCGTGGAATGATGATGAAGTCAGGAAAGACCAGCTGGAAGACCGCGACATTAAACCCATAATTGATTTAATGGAGTCATTAACCAGAAAACCTACCTGGCAAGACATTTCTATCTGTAGTCCTACAACCAAACAGTAATGGGCACTCTGGGATTCACTTCACATTCGAAACGGTGTCATATACCGGAAATTCGAATCGAATGATGGGAAGACGTTCCGTAGGCAGCTGATACTTCCAAGATCCCGCATTCCTGATGTCCTTAAAGAACTACATAACAGCCCTACGGGAGGTCACTTTGGAATAATGAAGACCTTACAGAGAATTCGTGAGCGCTTTTACTGGAATAATGCAAAGGATGACGTGCAAAACTGGTGCCGATCCTGCGATGCCTGTGCAGGTCGGAAAGGACCGAAGAGACGCAGCCGAGGCAAGCTGCAACGTTACAACGTAGGGGCGCCTTTGAATGTATCGCCTTTGACATCTTGGGACCTCTGCCACGAACTGCTGGTGGCAACAAATACATACTCGTTGTCATTGATTACTTCACCAAGTGGCCTGAAGCGTACCCTGTTCCTGTTCAAGAGGCTGTCACAGTAGCTGAGGTAATGATACAGCACTGGAGTTCGGAGTGCCTCTTCAGTTACATTCCGATCAGGGAAGGAATTTGCCTCGGTAGTAATCAAAGAACTATGCAAACTACTCAGCATTGACAAAACTCAAACGACGCCATTGCATCCCCAGTCGGACGGCATGGTAGAGAGGTTCAATCGAACCATCCTTAATAACCTCTCATTAGTGGTTTCCAGAAACCAACAGGACTGGGACAAGAAATTACCACTCTTTTTACTGGCTTACCGCAGTGCTGTCCACGAGACTACCGGCTATTCTCCATCACAGATGCTCTTCGGTCGTGATCTTCGTCTGCCTTGTGATCTACTGTTTGGCCGCCCTCCGGATGCTCCTTCTTCGTCTGAGGAATATATTCAAGATCTCCAGGCCCGGTTTGAAGGGATGCACAACACGAGAGCGAGTCAACTTGGCGACGAAGAAGATGAAGACCCGATACGACACAAGAGCTACTGAACTTCAATTCCACGAAGGAGACAAGGTGTGGTTGTGGAATCCGACTCGACGAAAAGGACTTTGTCCGAAATTACAGTCACCTTGGGATGGGCCGTACACAGTCCTAAACAGGCTGAATGACGTCGTGGTTCGGATTCGTAAGTCTTCGAACTCTAAACCTAAAGTCGTTCATTACGACAGGTTAGCTCATTACTATGGCCATAGTACATAATGTAAATAATTGTAAATAGTATAAGACCATGGTCCATTTTGTTTTTAAATGTGTCTTTGATTTGATTTGTATTTAGTATTTGAATTGCATATAGTATTTGATTTGTATTTGATAGCATTTGATTTGTTTTATGTATTGCATTTATTGTTCATGTTGTTTATTATTGTAATGTAATGCTTATTAATGCATTTACGCCACAGTTGTAAGTTTGGCTTCCTGTCCAGGGATTGTACTGCCCGGGGCGTGCAGTCCTTGGGAAGGAGGCAGTGTTACGAATTTGGTATTTAAAAAGCTAATGTTAGTTCAATTATAAATTAAATGGTTTTATTTCTCGCGCAGTGCAGCGCGTGACGAATATTAAAAGAAAGCTAAGCCAGAAAATTGAAAATACAGGAGCGCGTGCATTAAATAAATGAATATCTCTTTTTGATTTCGAGAAAGTACTGGAAAATTCTAGCGCGTGATTTTAAAATCTTATAAAAGGAGGAAAACATCTCACTTTGTAGTAGTTGCTTAGTTTGTTGTTGTTTAGAAAACTGCTCTTGTTGATTGTAGCGAATTCGCGGATTAGCGTTCTTTAGCTATTTTGAATTACGTTCTATTGGACATTTTAGTAGTTAAAAGATAACTACTGTGAGATATTGTAATACTGCATGATAATTTGAGAAAATTTAAGCATTTTTGTTGTGATAATAATAAATTTTTGTTCATTTTTCATCGGACTTGTGCATTCATTTCATAACGAACCCGTACCCACGCAACAATATGTAAGTTTTACAAAATACGAAATACAAATAGCATTGCCAAACATTAAATATATAATTATTATTATATAAGGTCATATTCTGACGTTGAACAAAACACGCGACTGCGTGTGACGTCATTGTATGTCGGAAATGTTTCGTTAATGTCCGCATTTTAAATTAATAGCTGATGTAGACCCTTTTTAATAGCATTAGTATAGCTAAAAGTATATTTCTACATTATTATTATATTATATTATTAGATCAGATTAGGATAATTGACACAGTATGTTGTTTTGACAGGTTAATTCTTTTATGATATTGAGAAAAAGTTGTTTTATTACATTAAATTTAAATCGTGACGTAATATCTATACGTATTAAGTTGAAGATTCAATTTTCATTTCCTGGTATGGCAGCAAAGAAATTATTTACGGATTGGTTGTTGCTTGAAACGAATGAACTGATTTCACTCATATTGAAATATTTTTGTGCATTTTCATTTCAGTACATAGAACTTGGTTTGGCTACAGCTAGCAGTTTGCGTACAGTACATTAAATTAATAGTTCATTTTATTTTGTCAGTGCACAGAATTTACAAATAAACTGACGTATATGAAATGTTTGATTTATGCAAATTTTCAGCTGTTTCTTCTCCAAAATTCGAAGTCTACATTCGTATATAGATTTATAATGATATATATGTAACAGTATGATATTTCTCTTTATAAAAGAAATATCGTTTCTGCGATTCAACCCTATCATTTTCTTCAAATGCAATAAAAAATATGTCGAGTACGATAAACACTGAAAAAGACTAAAAAACATTTCAGAACTTTCCTAATAGCTACGTTGTATAGACACTTCTAGATAATATTTTGATTCTTGCTGTTATACATTTGGTTTTACTTGATACATTATTTTTTTTTTTTTTTCATTTCGATGTGGTTTGTCTTTTCAGTTCTCTCATTTCGTGTCCGGAAAAAATATAAGTTACGGCCATTTGGTAGAAATATTTGTTTCGAGTGCAAGCAATCCAGTGAAATAAGTGCACAGCTAGATCTTGAATAATTAAATCTTTTCTTTATTAAATAAATGCACAGTTATCGACGTGGCATCAAATTATGTCGAGATTATATAATATAATTCTTAATGTTTTCTACTACTTGGCTTCGATTTAATTACAATTTTTTATGTTATATACTCTTAATTTCTGGGAAAACCAAATCTTATATTTTTGAAACTGTCGTTTCTGCTTAGTTTAAAGCTGTTTTAGGTAATAAACTGAAACTTGCATACCAAGATCAGATTGCAAGTTCTTTTTAATTTTATAAGCTTTAGCTTTTTAGCTATTTCTTTTATCTTTGGATCTTTAATGTTTTAACTTTCTGAGGCATAATCGCAGGCTTTAAGCTCGCAGTTTTATTCTTAGCCCAAAGTGGAAATTTGCCAAGAAGGGCTATTAATTTCATTTTGCCAGTTTGCATCGCAGACTTTAAAACAATGTTTCACTTTCGAAATTGTTGCCACCAAATATTAGTGCCCTGCATTTTATTTAAGGAAATTAAATAATGGAGAATCTGCATGAATGTATGTATGTTTCCCGCGTTGTTAAAAGGCAATGGGACCTAGAGACATAAAACTTTGAATAACGCAGTCCTCTACTCGAATATGGGCATCTGGAAGCACAAATTGGAATTTGTTTTATTACCTATTTCATATTTTGCAAACTTTTAACGAATTTTTGATTAACAAACTCAACGATTTCCAAGCGAGCAATGGCAACACTATACGAAAAAAAAATCTGATGTGTACACCACATGACTTCCTTGTACGGAATATTAAATTATACGCATTTTTTCTTGCATTTTATTTAAACTAATTAGATTAAATTAAACCTACTTCGCCGACAGCGCATAAACCACAATAGAATAAATGCATTCTTTAAAATTCACTTTGTTTACCATAGCGACACTCTGGCGCTAGGTTTACTTAACAGTATTATATTTCGTTCATATTATAACTCAGAATGCACAAAATTTATATCATTTAAGGAATAGAATTATCTGATCGTTGCCACATGTTCTGTTGAAATAAAGCTAGAACGATGTATAAAAGAAATTAATCAAACAAAACAAAAAAGAAACAGTTTTTCACAGACGATTGAGTATTTCTCATTTAATTAGTTCAGTTCTCACTTCGCGAGAAGGCAAAAATACATAAAAACTCAAAATATCTACATTAAAAATTACGAAGTAAATCTCAAACGCTTATTTCCTCAAAAAAATTCTATAAATTAAGCATGATTTAATTGGCAATAATAAATGAATGCGTTATCTTTGTTGTTGCGAAGCTAAGTTTCTCTAGATTGGCAACAAATCCACTAGTCTCCTGTTTCAAATGTAAACATCAATGGCCGCCATTAAAAACAGGCTTAGCGGCAATTAAACAACTTTAAAATTGCTGATAATTCTAAAAATATTGCACGCAGATTTACTAAAGGGCATAAAATCCTTAACCTGAAGATAAAAACAACATAATTCAATCGTTTTTAAAGCAAAAAAATGTACAATTTACCAACATATAAGAGCAAAGAAACTGAGATCACTGAGCCGGGTAACAGAGTGGTTTTATATATAAATATATTTATACACGTTTGGTGCGGCCGATTGCAACCAAAATACGAGGTGCACATCGACATGTTATATTAGTCCTATATACAAAATTTCAACGTTCTGAGGCTACTCGTTTTTGATTTATGTTTTTTTTTTGAGATACGTACGTACAAACGTTCGTACAGACGCCACGAAAAATTCTCTTCAGAATTAATTTTAAAGCAGTTTTATAATTTTTTGAAGGAAAAGAGTATTTTATTCTGTCCTTACGTACAGATATCACGCAAAAACATCGTTAAATTGCATTCGATAGCGGTCAAAATGGATATTTTCGTTGAAATATGCTGCCTGAAACTTTTCGCGATTACAATACTTCCTTTTTACTTCGTACAAGGAAGTAACAAAATTTTATCTCCAGCGCGCAGGATCTTAAATTCCTGTATTCCTGCAGGATGTGTATCTTAAATTCTAAAGATATGCTCATTTTAAAAGTATATTGCCATATTGCTGTTGAATTGAATTTTATGTGGTTTAAGTGCAAAGAACAAAAAAGGTAACATACCAAACGTTAAAAAACTCCCCTTTGGACGTAATATAAAATCTGAAAGCTTTGAGATTTAAAAAAAAATTAAATATTTTGTTTTATTTATCTTTAAAGACAGTCATATGCTTCTGCATTCCAAGGATAATTGCTTATGATATATTTCAGGTGTTATGTTGAAATCCAAAGAATCAAGCTGAATTTTATTTTATTATACTGAAATTTACGCCAATATGATACTGGAAAGCATGACTCATTAAAAAGGACATGCTTCACCCTTAATAGTATTTACAGCACGTACCACAGAAAGAGTGAAAGCTCGAAATTTCATCAGGCAATTAGAATTGACGTACAACTAGCAGTTTTCGGTGATTTTTATTATTTATTTCACTGCTGGTTTTTATTTTTCCAATGCTTATGTTTTATTACATCTATTGAACCACATTCCATTTCAGTTATTGAACCACAATCTAAAAATCTACTTTTTCTACGAAATATGCAAATCTAATCACCAACACGGATAAATTAAACAAATGGCAAATGACAGTTAAGTTAAACGCCTGCTATATATTTGAATCCTATAGCTGTAATTGTCACTTAAGGAGATAAATACACAGAAAATTTGAATTGACAGTTAACGTCAAATTATCACGCAAATATTTGACCACATTTCATTTTAGCAAAGTGGGACGACTTTGATAAAATTATTAAATGGATCAGGAATCCGTATTAGATCATACAACTTATTAACCAATAATCCAGTTACGAGCGCAGTTTTGGTGAAATGAATCCTCTGCAAGAGCTGACACAGTCTGATGGATCGTTTCTAACTTTAACCGTAATGCTATTAACTGTTTCGTCAAGCAAGTGTATATTCTACAATAATGGAAAATTATGACCTTGTAGAAGCTTTAATACAATTACATAAAAGGGTGAGGAAAATAATGGTTTATCTTCGTGAATCACAGTTTGGAATACAATAAATATTTATTCAAAAGAAAGCAGAATTATCTGATAAAATTTAATACTTGTCCTAACCTATTAAAAACGAATTCGGTCATATAAGCTCAGGATGTGAAAGATAAGCCAAAAGCATGTTGAGACAAAACAATAGTGCCATTTGGACCATTTGTCTGAGTATATCTATTAACTCATTCTTATGACTTAAAATAGCTTAGAGTTAAAAATACCCGTCAAAATCCTTAGCAGGTGCATAACGAAAAGTAACCCTTTTATTTTATCATAATTGTACAAATATTTACTAAACTTATTGCTTAGATGTGTTATAAACCATTAGATGTATTGTAAATTATATTAATAACAGAAATAATTACTGAATCATTTCGCTGAGGCCATCTTCCTAAGACAAACACCTTTGAAAGTGACAGGTGTTTTTAAGTGCCTAAATAAATATCAGGAATGTATACTCTGCGAGAAAAAAATTAGCAGTTCTATATCTACATTCTACTAAGCCATTGACGAAATTTAGATTTATATATAACATTGTTAGAATATAGGTATTTTGAGTACGGATTTTTTCTGAAATGATGTACCGATTGTTTTCCATATTTCGATTCTACTACTTAAATTATTCCTAGATATTAGATTTTGTAAAATTTGGGAAGAAATTTAAAAAGTTATCTTGGCATACTTTTTTCAGTTTGCGCCAAGAATAATTCGCTTGACGAAATTCTTAATTTATGGTAACCTATTTTCCTGTCTCTTTAATTGTGCACGAGCGGGAAAAATCTGCTTCACTCATTCTTTCAAATAATTTTAACAAATTGCGTATATCACATTTGGCGTTACCCTTGGTTATAATAAATATCCTACATTTCGAAACCCGCCGCTATATAAATTCACGTGCATGTTGCGAAATTCTGAATTAAAACTATAATGACTAGAAATACATCTACTTTAAGGTGACGATAAAAATTCTATTAATTCAAAAATGTTTTTTAAAAATTTATGAAAATTACTTGAAAATACAAATTTAAAAAATAAATCAGGAAATACCTGAGAATTGTATTTGGATTGAACGTGAATTTCGAATTATGAATGAAGAAATCACTTAAATTTAATAAAAAAATCTGATGTATACACACCACATGACTTCCTTGTACGGAATATTAAATTATACGCATTTTTTATTGCATTTCATTTAAACTTATTGGACTGAATTAAATCTACTTCATCGATAGCGCATAAAACATAATAGAATAAATGCACTCTTTAAAATTCACTATATTTGTTTACCATAGCGACACTCTGGAGCTAGTTTCCCTTAACAACGTTATATTTGGTTCATATTATAACTCAGAATGCACAAAACTTATATCATTTGAAGAATTACCTAATCGTTTCCACATGTTCTGTTCAAATACTATAATAAATCTAGAACGATATATAAAAGAAATAACGCAAACAAAACAAAAAGAAACAGTTTTTCACAGATGATTCAGCATTTCTCATTCAATTATTTCAGTTCTCACTTCGCGACAAGGCAAAAATACATAAAAACTCAAAATACCTATATTAAAAATTACGAAGTAAATCTTAAACACTTATTTCTTCGAAAAATTTCCAGAAAGGATTAAGCATGATTTAATTCGCAATAATAAATGAAGGCGTTATCTTTGCTGTTACGAAGCTTAGTCTCTCTAGATTGGCAACAAATCTACTATTCTGCTGTTTCAAATGTAATCAAATATGTCCGCCATGTTATTTAAAAATTAGACTTAACCGCACTTTACAGCTTTTAAATTTTTCTATCCTGTTCATTTGCGGTTTTTGCAGCAGAGGATGGTGGTTCGGTAAAACCATCGAAACTAGTCCTGTGGAAAGTTTGAAAATTAACGCTGATTTTGTTGTTTGACTTGTGAATTAGTACTTACTCGGTGTGTGTTTGTGTCGTAATTAGCTTTTAAATTGTTGATAATTCTACATATATTGCTTGCAGATTTCCTAAAGGCATAAAACACTTAACCGGAAGATATGAGCAACATAATTCAATTATTTCTAAAGCAAAAAATGCACAATTTAAAAACATATAACAGTAAAGAAACTGAGTTCACTGAGCCGGGTAACGAAGTGGATATATATATAAATATATTTATATATGTTTGGTGCAGCCGATTTCAACCAAATTATGAGGTGCACATCTACATGTTATACCAGTCCTATATACAAACTTTCATCGTTCTGAGGCTACTCTTTTTTGAGTTATGCGAGATACATACTTACGTACCTACAGACACCACGAAAAATTATCTTCAGAGTTCATTTTAAGGCAGTTTTATAAATTTTTTGGAGGAAAAGAGTCTGTCCTTGCGTACAGATGTCACCCAAAAACATCGTTAAATTGCATTCGATAGCGATCAAAATGGATATTTTCGTTGAAATATGCTGCCTGAAACTTTTCGCGATTAAAATACTTCCTTTTTATTTCGTACAAAAAAGTAAAAAAGAGATATTAATGAATATGTTGATCAAATTCAATTATTATTGAGGACCTAAAAGTTTGAGAGTTAAGTTTTTGAAAACTACTACTGCTATTAGATAACTTTGCACTTTTGCATAATTTGAGTCGTAGGATCGAAATCTGGAAAATAATGCATATGTAATTTCACGAAAATTCCCATTTTGTGCCAAAATACCTATGTTTGAGCAACGATATATTCAAATCTAAAATATATCCTCCTATCTTGCGATTTCGAGACGTGAAAAAGGTAAGTTAAATTTCGGCAGTCGGTCCAGTAGAAAGGGAAATTCAAAACTGCTCCCCCCTTTTTTTTTTCGGTATGTGTGTGTGTGAGTGTGCATGCAGAGTATATGTTAGATCTCTGGAGCAGTGGTTTGCAGAAGTAGGGTACGAAAGTTGATATTTGGGAGTGCGCCCAATTTGGTATTTTGGCACAAAATGGGAATAAAGTAACCTTTCGATCACTTTTAACTGGATGATCTATAGATTGCATTACATACATTTTTTATTTACATTACATAGGGTACAACTTTTTATTTTCTTAGGGGTACTCAGTTAAAACAGTTTGAAGATCTCTGCTCTGGAGCAGAAGACCTCATTTCTGCAGAAGACCAAAACCGTCTGCAACCTTGATTGATCGAGAAGAGAAAGTTTTCTTTTATTGATTTTAAATCGTTTCTTTAGTAAATTAATGAATTATTTTTAATTGAACTTTGAATTTAAAGATCTTGTAACACATTTAAAGGCAGCATTTTTGAGAATTCGTTATTCGACAGAACGCCTGGGAAATACCTTACAGACCTCTGGTCCTGTGTGATTGCAATTTAACGAACCGCATGCGGGACAAATAAGATGGTATCTAATATAACGTATAAAATTTTAAATTACCCCGCTAATGTGCTTTTAATGTGGATTAAGATTTATATTACGTATTCAACCACTGAAAGAAATGTTTTAATGAAAATGCAAATTTCTGGTTAGTAATATTATAATTCGATTTATATTTATATTCCTATTGAAAAAATATAAATAAACACTCACGTTTGTATATATAAATTGCTTTTATTATTTTAATAATAAAAGTAGTAATTTATTACTTGTATTATTAAAATAATAAGAGAATTATTCCTTATTTTAATAACAAAAGCCATTTTCAGAATTATTTTGATAATGCCTTAAAAGATTCATCGCAATTCTGCTGTTGTTCAATTTCCTAAAATGTTAGCTCTCACTAAAATTGATTGCTGTGACATTAGGCAACATTTAGCTAAAATTTTCGTGTAATCTTCACTTTGAAAGTAGTTTGGAACAGTCTTATTAGAGAACAGGACAATTCTTTAAAATTGTCACCCTCGAAAATCAGATTTCTAAGCTTTGAATCATGGACGTCAGATTCGCCGCTAGCATTTGAATTTGTAAAATTGGTGATGTTTAAAAGCACATTCTTTTATTTCTCTGGAAATTAAAAAAGCTTTAAGCGAAAAGATTCACCAAGACATTTCAGGCGTAATTATTAGGATGACAGAATTTCGCTCCTGTGGAACTTACATATCATTCGAAAAGGAATGCAATATTCGCAAAAGTATGCTTTTTTTTTCAATACCTTATTTATTTATCGAAGATTTTTAAGACGCTGTTTCCCGTATTCACGCTACGTACGAGAAAGGAAGAAAACATTATACAGCGTCTGGTATAGTAGCTGGAAAATGAACTCAGGGAGTGTTTTATTGCCTTGTCAATTCTGTCAATGGTAAGATGTAAACTACCTTAAGTACATAAATGCATTTGTGTGACGTCCTTATTTGTTTCCGTATTTATTTAACTGCTGAATAGAATTCTAATGATTTGCTAGAAGGGAATTATTTCAATAGTTCTTTCTCTCTCTACCAATTTGGATACTGGATTTTTGCTACACTGAATAAAACAATTGGTAGATAGTATTTTGTTTATATATCTCAATAACTCTAAAACTATAATGAAATATCATCTTGTTGCGAGCATGTTTAATTAGATAAAATTATTTAGGAGCATTCTGATTTTGTTTTATTTTTTTTTTATATATTACACACACACAAACATATATATGTATGGGTGTATTCCAACTGCGCTAATGAAAATGCCCCCCGGGTCGAGCTATAGTCCAACTGCGCCAATTAAAATTCTTCCTCCTGCTGCCTACAAGGTTACAATTTAACTTTTCGAAGCCAATTGTATCCAAGAGGAAAATTTTTAAAAAAATAAATAGAATTACATATCACAAGAACAAGTAAAAAAATATCTAACAAGCAGGCTAATTGCTTGAATAACAGTAATAAATGCGAGAGCTAACAAAGGAAATAAAAGGTATTGGTAAACATAACATATTAGCATTACAAACATCTTTCTTTTTATATAATAATATCATAAATTAAATAATTATAAAGCATACAAATTATATTTTTAATAAATTACATCAATAATAGTCAAGATGTCTGAACTAGACTGGAAAATTTAATAGAGTTCACTAGCGTGCAAAACATTATTCCATATCAAAGTGTGTTAAAGTGTGCTAAAATTTTTTTGTTAATTAAAGTAATCATGTAAATGTTTGCAGAAATTAAATTTAGTTAAATTTAAAAAAAGCTTAGCATGAAATCTATTATAACAACATTAGTATGCATTTGGAACACTGACGTATAAATTGTAAATAAATTTAAATTATTATGCTAAGAAGTTTTTTCTAAAATTTATCTAGAAGAAAGGAATTAGATAAACAATACTGTAAATTAATATAATCAATCAGGCCTCTCAATAAATAAAAGTTTATTTTTTTAACCAAAAATTAAAAATTTGGATGCAAAAGTTTGTGTAATATACTTGGAAATATCTGAACATATAATTAATTAGAAATGTATAATTAAATTAATAACAAGCTAATTGACAGTAACATTAAGCTTAATTTCATTCAATCTAAAACAAGCAATCGATCAGGAGCTCCGCATAACTGAAGTTTTAATGCTATTTTACGTAGATTTGCGTATAAAATAAACGTTGCACTTGTAAAACAAGTGAATAATGTACTGATAGTCAACAGGAATTAAAATACAGTGGTTAAAAATATAACTACTTGTCAGAAGGTATGCAAAGTTGCCATGGCTAGAGAAATTGAATGATTATAGAAAACTCATAAAGTTAAGCGCTACAGTGTGAAAATAAAATTCTGGAATAAACATGATAAGAAAATTAGACGAAGAAATAATCCTTAATTTATTGATATCCATGTAAACTCTATGCTTTTGGAAAAATGTTACATATAATTTGCACCGAGGTATCAATCACCGAAACCGAGTTAATTTCTTTCCTTATTTTTTCTTATTAGAAGGATTTGTAAAAAGATATGCTAAGGTAAAGGTGAAAATTTTTGCAATGTTTTTAAAGAATAAATTAAAAAAGTATTTTTACTTCATGAACTGAAATTTTTACGCTACATTTTTTACACAGTAAATAAGTACAAAAAAAGAAAGAGCTGGGGGATCAGTGGGACTAGAAATCGGGTCGAACTACCAATGTTTAGTGACTTTTCTGCTTGATCATAAGACCTTTTGAAATTAGGCTGAACAAAATATTAAAAAAATAAAAGATACAGCATACGTAAGAACAAAAGTGGGCTGAATTAGAGATTTACATGTTTAATGAATGAGTTAAACTTACCTGTATGCCATTATGAAATATTAGGAATGTAGCATAAAAGCATGAGTGAAGAAGGCAATGGCAATCTAAATCATTGTAATCTAAATGTATAACATTATCATTATCTCCTATTAATTCCAATACTGCTGAAAAAATCATAAATGAATTATATTCTAAATCACATGAACTCGTTGCATTATAAATTACAACAGTTAGAAATATTATTAGCGTGATTTAGCGACCATCTTTGTTAACAAATAATTTCAAGTAATTAATTATACAAATAATTCAGCCTGAAACTAGGTTAGAAAATAAGCTACATGCTGAAGATTAAGCTTTGCCAAGGTGTTAGAAACATCTTCTGTTAACTAGAGTTGTGATGCAAGAATTTGTAAAAATTATCATTTAAATATAAATTGGCATAAGTTCAATACAAAGTATATAAATTCTACATACATGAAAACTTGAGTACAGTGCAACAATATGTGAAAAAGGAATGGATTAAAAGGGAACTGAAAATCCCAGGATATGAATATAAAGGAGTTTGAATTTTTTTTATGTATTTTTTTTTTTTTTTTTTTTTTTTTTGTTAACTATGAAAATTCTGCTGACGCTCATAATTATTAATTTATTAATTAAATGTGTATTAGAAATTAAATGTATGCCAAAGTACATCAGGTGGAAAACAGAATAAATATTTAAACGTTTCTAGTATTAAAATATGGAATTTGTAACAAAGTTTAAAATAACTGCAATGACTAAAAATGGAAAGCTTAATACGGGAATATATTGCAATAATATTAGTGTGAATTTAGAATGACATAAGAAGTCCAATTTTTAGATTTAATAAAGAGAATTTTTTAAATTAAATTAGAACTGTTTACCTAAAATGGTAAATTTGGAAGTTAAAATCATTCTGCTATCTAAGAAGATTTGTTAATATTTATCTAGACAAGAAACTTATTTAAGGTGAGCTACAAATCCGATATTTGATAGGTTGATTATGTATCAATTTTGCGTATGTCATTAATCTATCAATTTTACTATTCAAAACTGATTTATATCAGCGACTAAAATCTACAACTTGGAAAATTTTCAATTCTTACAGAGAATAAGAATGATCTGGCTTATCATTCCTTTAAGCATCATAAAACTTTAAATGAGTGTAAAAGAAATTAATTTTTACTTTAGCACACGCCAGACTTTAAATTAATATTTGTTTTGCATGCACAATTTTTACAATATTGATAAACGAAAATAAAGGCTTGCAGTCTCAATAGAATGTCTCATTAATGGCGATAAATGACTTTTTGTAGCACCCAATCTTCTTGGGAAAGAAATAGGGGACAGGAAACGTCACGCAGTTCGTGGATTAGATAACAGGTAACCGGGGATCTTCGATCAAATTTGGCGCAGTTCGTACGCTACCATATGTATATATAACAACATAAACAAATAAACAAATGTAAGAAAGGCGTGTTAAGAATCCTGTGATTAGAATGCAGTGATTTAATTAAACATAATTATAATTAAAGGGAATATTCCTATTAAAATTCTTACATTTCAAAGTAAAATTTAGAACGCCAATGAAGTAAAAGGATTACAATCTGAAGTGAAAATAAATTCTAATTTACAAATTCGTTATTTTTAAGTAATATTTATTTATTTTTTTTAATTTTAAATAGTTTTAGAACAATTTTATAAGTATTAAATAGTAAAAGGAAAATCGGCATAGAAAAATTGCTTTAACACGCAATGGCTAATAGTAGTGGATATAATTATTATAATTTATACGGCTATAACTATTATTAGCAATTTTTGCATCACAATTTTAAGCATATCCGCCTCTATTAGCCATTGTTTCTAAAGCAGTTTTCCCATGCCTATTTTCCTTTTACTATTTAATACTTTAAAAAAATTCTAAAATTATTTAAAATTAAAACAAAAGTTTTAATATTACTTAAAATTATGAATTCGTAAATTAGAATTCATTTACAGTTCAGATTGTAATTCTTTTCCTTTATTGGCTGTCTTCATTTTAATTTGAAATATAAGAATTTTAATAGGATTATTCCTCTTTAAATATATATATATATTTGTTGTAAAAGAAAGAAACGCAGATGCATTTCTAGGTTTAAAAACATAAAATAGTTTTGTTTTTCTATAATTTAGAGTACACATTGCTTTATTTCAGTTTAGGTTAGTATTAAGGACTTAGATATATTACTTCGATATTCATCAAATAGTTACCTTTTCAGGATCAAAATTTATTTTGAATAACGGATTTTTTTTTTTTTTTTTTTTTTTTTTTTTTTTTTTTTGTATATTTTTTAATAGCAAGAATGAGCTGAGTAACCAACTTTTCCAGAATAGTGAATAACAAAAGGAATAAAGACATTTTAATTATTTAAATATTCAAAATCAAATAAATTTTTTGATATTTTATAAATCATTTTCAGATTTTTTTCCAAATATTTCATTTCAGTTTCTAAATCATTTATAAGGTATAAAATTAGGCCAAAAAACAGTGTTAACTTGGCTTAGATTTTGAATAAAACTCTGTCGACTTAGGAAGCGATCAGCTACAGATCTCTCTTCTTCAGGATAAAAAAAAATGTTTCATTCCTAAGCAAGAGGAGTCTGCATATGGTCGGGCGTTTTCGTATTTAGTCCGATTTTGCGTTTCCACATTGATTTCTTTTTTTCTGCGCTTTTTTTGTAGTCCTAAAAATATAGCAAAATCATTAGTTGTTAAAATAATGAACGTATTCTAAAATAACTTTCTGTACCCACTGACAGTTAGCGTTTATCAAATATTAGTTAGCATTTCCCGTTTATGTTTCCTCTCTATATCTGTCCTTTGCCATCCTTTCAAATTAGTGAAAAGATCGCTAGCTATTCACGGCTAAAACCTATGCTTTCAGCATTCAGATAGTATTTTCACATAGACTGTGCGATTTGCGAATGTTAGGTCAGCATCCGCCTACGCAGCCACCCTTACTGCAGTTGCATAACACCGAAGGGTATAAATGTAAAAGAGGATTGAGAAGGTTTCGTGATATTTAAACATGTTCATATCAAAAAGGAACATATAAATATTATGAACGAACTACCATTAACTTTTACGAGCACAGTAAATTAGAGCATTAACTGTAAAAACATGGACTGCACCAATAAACTATTCAATGGCATTTTCCATTGCTCGATTTAATTCATAAAGTATCTTTTCATCAAAAAAGGTAATAGCTTTTTTTGTGAATCGTATTGGTGCCAGAAACTGAGCAGGATTTCCTTGATAAGCCGAAATATCTTTTTAAATATAGCCTCTTGTATAGTGCATTGCAAGTGATACATCAAGCCATCAGCAAAAAGAAGAGAAATGTGCTTTTTAGTAGAACTTCTTTTTCTCAGTTCGTCACCAAAATAGCTTTTCTTAATATTTATTAGATTAGAACCCTTTCTGGATAAATTAATAAAACTAACTTATCTCCTATATTGTCATAATGATCATAACTAAATCCCCCTCACTTAAATGGTGAAATTTCTTCACACTAAATACCATATAACGATTACATAATCAGTATTAGGAGCTATTATAAATACCTCTGCAAAATTCTTAAGAGCTTATAGTTTTAAATTTGGCTTTTGAACTAAATCTTTCTTATCCAAGATCTGACCTTCAGTCATTAAAATGTGCATGTTATTACGTTCTTAATTTTGAAATAGCAGACATACATTAATGAATGAACATAGCCCCTAAGGCATACTAAAATACGCAGGACAGCTAATACTGGGGCACGCTGAAATCCGTAAGATTGGGAAGACCTATCAATACACTGGCAACATTCCACCTTTGTATACTGGAATCGTTCACAATGCTTGACTAAAATTCTTATTAAAAGAGTAGTACTGAGAGATTTAAAAGTAAAAAAAAAAAAAAACAGCAGGCATATTAATAAACAATTTGACGTTAATGACGTTATTGGATGTTGTACTTTGAGTTTAGTAAAGTTCAAACCATCATTGATCAAGCATTGTTTACAGAAATATGCTCAATAGAATTATAATACTAAAAATAGCATAACTCTTAGAAATTAATCTTAGTTACCTGTGCCAGTCCTTTCGAGAAAATGGTCAGCTCCAATAAATTGTAAAAATTTACATTTTGCATGTCTTCAGTGTAGCTTAAAATGTGCTGAGGTAGAGCAAAACACACGTCACTGTAAAACATACCTTGGCACAAAGAAGTGGGCAAGAACTATTTGTTATGTCAACCAAATCTATGCTATTTATGTCAACCAAAGCTTACTCTGTTATAATTGTAAACATCAACAATCATAGAAAAGAATGAACAATTGAAAATAATCTCTGATTTAATTTTGACAGAAATCATTGCTCTTCTGCCAATTAAATGCCTATCATTAATAGTAAATAGATAAAGAACAGCTGTACATATGATAAAGACTGACTTCTCCCTTATTTTAGTTGATATAATTACATGTACCTTTATTTCATGGTAGAGATTTGACCATTCTAAGTAGAAGGCAAACTTTAACTAAACTTGTAAATATTAATTTAGACAATTAACCTACAGAATGAAACTGTGAGACTAGTTTCTTGCCGAATTATTTTAAAGAAATATAAAAATTAATTCATTAATTAATTAATTTAATAATTATACTTAAATAACTGGAAATATACACTTAAAACATTCTAAAGCAGTTGTCTCAAACTGGCAGTCCCCGAAGCAATTTTATGCGGCCCGTAAATACATTTCTTATAAATTAATTAGCAATGTTAGGACATTATTTATTGTAGCAAGGATTTGAAGAAAAGGTAAAGATGTTAACAGTTTGAGCCCATTTTAATATTATTATTTTCATTACCATTAAAAATACACGTGAGTAACGCCCCAGAAAAATCTGAAAATGGAGCTAATTAATTTTCACTATGATATAAATCTTATTCAAAGATCTCAAGATATAAATATGATTAACTTTAATCGTACTTGCCAAAAGACGAATACCCTCAATTAATAATTCTTGCAATTAAAGTAATCATTTTATTTAGGAATAAATTTATATGCGAACAGTTTTTCCCCAAAATGCCGTAGATCTACAAAAAAAAAAAAAAAAAAAAAAAAAAAAAAGGTCCATGTTAATCGATGAGTGTCTATAATTCGTGATAATGTTTCTAGTCATTTTTTTGTACAAGGTTATAAAATTTATCGAAATCGAAACGTCATGTGATGCTTAAGCTGAAAGCTGTAGTAAGAAATAAAGTTTATAATTATTTATATACAAATGTATTTATTTTTCTGTATAAGTTAAAGAAAAAATTAATAAAATAAACTTATATAATGGATTGTCATTATTTATTCTCATGTTTTGTGCTGCTTGGAAACTTTTCGTCGTTTCCATATTTTAAGTTATAACTTATTTAGTTTAAAACTTTAATACGAAAACAAGTTACTTGTCATACATGTTAAACCGCGTATGGTTTTCATTTAGTTTGCGTACTTTTTTAAAGAGATTAAACTTTGAATAAAATTAAAATAAAAGACAGAAGAAAAAATTAAGTTAGTTATTTATTTAAACACAAAGCATATAGCTTTACAACTGGAAGAAGCGCACTTCCAAACACAGCCATTTATACCTCAACGGATCCCTCTGGAGAAAGAATAGAAAAAATATGGCTCAATTGTCATTTTTGAATCCTGTGACACTTTTATTAAAAATAAGTTTATTTCTTTTCTCGAGCTCCGCTTTGTCTGGCTAAGAAAAAGGGAAAGAGACGCTGGAATTCTGAGACGAAGAAGATGAAGACGAAAACATCAAAAACGGACACCTCTTGTCGTGAACTGTTATAAGAGTTAATTTTCACGGAGACAAAGAAATGAGATTAACTTTGGGATGGGAATTCTTTTGATCTCTTTTTACGCGTGTACTTCATTATGTATCGTTATTTACTTTTACGACGTCGAACAAAGGATATCGAGGAGTACGAGCTTTAAAGGAAAAGAGCTTTCCAGCTTTCTTGGTTATACTCCTATACATTCATTCTAAGCAAGTAAACTCCTTAGAGCTATAAAAATAATAGCACGAGAGTTTCATTGGCAAGCAATTCCGATGAAGCGTAAGTTTTAAATTAAATTGTTAAGGCTGTCAGTTCATGAACTTCAGCAAAAAATAGGATGGTTATGTCTATGCATTCTCCACGAAATTTAATAAAGGTAAGAAATTTTATTTTTGAAGCTATGTAGAAGTGCACTAATGTGTGAAATTGCACAGAGCGAAAGGAATCATGAACGATAAAAAGGAAAAGAATTTGAATTTGATTGTATAACCACATGTAAAATTACACTTTTTCTCATTTCTCTCGAAGTAAATTTGTTAAAAAATTAAAACTTTTGATCATTAGAAAACTGAGACCAAAATGTATCATATGTTTTAGAAGTATCTGAAAATGTCCATAAATTATACTACATTTACTAATAAATATGTGCAACTAAAACTCCAAATATCCGGACTAACTGAAACCACAACTCATTCGAATTATTAGATAATAACATTAATTTTATTCTGCATAGAGGAAATACGCATTTATATTAATGCGAGTAAAAAAATATTAATTTTTCGTATGTGTTTTGTTTTGCTTATCTCTTGTTTTATTTCAACAAGGCTATGAAGTAAACGTAAAAAATTTAACATTGAAAGTAACTGTATTTAGCTAGATTTAAAAACTAAATAAGTATTTTTTTACATTTTTATTCAACATAAAATAAGGAAACCCAGCTCTCATCACATGGTTCTTTTTAAATTTTTTCTCTGTTCATTGTCAGTATACTATTTGAGTCAAACATTAAAATTAACTTTTGACTCCTTCCACTGCCTTGACGTTTCTGAAAATCTATAAGTACATATTGAAAAAAAAAACAAAAATATTCCATACAAGCATTTTCAAAATTCGATACAGATCTTTGTTTTGATTTAATATTGAATATTTCGCACAGATCTACGTTTAACCTTAAAACTGTCTTCTTCCCACCATCTGATAAATTAGAAAATATGCTTTCAAATGAAGGTCTTTTAGAATCTGTGACGGAATTTGTTGAACTTTAATTTATTTTTAAAAATCATTTTATTTTTTTAGTATGGTCCTTGATCGATAGAAAGAATGAATTATTTCAAGCTTTTGTACAATGGGTTCTCGTCTGTTCGTGATCCGCGCAAGTGATGAATAAATAAGGTATGACTGCAGTTTATGAAGCTTGAATTCAAACAAAATAATAAAATATTTATTTTGAAAGACAAACATTTTGTATTCCTGTCATTAGCGGCCAAAGTTTCTTTCAGACACTGAACTGATCAAAACATAAATAATGCATTGCATGCGCATAGCGTCATCCATACATTAAAATTATTTACACCATGATTTTACGTAATGAAGGAATTAGATTTCTCAATGAAGCAGAAACTTAAATTAACTGATTGTGATTTCACACAAAATTAAGAAAAATTAACGTTCCTCCTATCAGAAGCAGAGAGGTCCTTGTATTATTACTGTTTTACATTTCAGATTTAAATGTTTTAGAATGAAATTTTGTGCACGAAAACCTTTCGATCCAGCATGCAAAGGAATAAATTTTGGCTATCAATGAACAAATACTCTGAGCTACAAAACAGAAAAGTGATCATGCGAATAATGTCTAAAAACTAACAACCTCCAATTCTAGGGCATAAATTCCTTTCGAATTTGACTCCATCTGTTTAGTTTGGACAGTAGCAATGCTGCCGTTCTTTGATGTTGGAAGCAATGCTTGAATCACAGCAGAGCGCAGTGTCAAGAATGCAACCAGCAATCGATCTAAGGAGGCACAGCAAAACATAAAGACACTGCAATCAACTATCCCCTCACACGCAAATACCTACTAGCACGTTTACAGTGGTACCGACCCCATTGTACCTGTAATCTCTTTGACTGAAGTAAAACTGTTTTAATCGAAGGGTGGCGCTTCGAATTGAGCGGCAATGACGTGGGAAAATGCGTCAAGAAACATCCAGGGCAGAGGCGGGCTATTGAATTGATTATCGCTCGGCAAAAAAGGAGTTTTACTCTCGACTGTCGTTTCATTTGACATCTCTACTCGAAGAGGCGGCTCCTGACTTAAACTGTCCTGTAGGACAATGAACAGAATAATACCATCGCACGGAAGGCAGAAACCACTATGAGAGCATCACAGCCAAGGGCCGGGTGGCGGATCAGATGTGCTAAATTGAACGACAGTCATAAGAAAATGAAAGTTTTTGTTATAAAGACTATTGTGCCTTGTGCAGTAGATGCTTCGTGCGATTAGAAAAAGAAAAATGATTTAGGAATAAAACTATGTCTTGAAAGGAAAATGTAAAAAGCATTGATATGAAAGTTAGGCATGGTAATTAAAATTTGGACTTTGATATTTTAAATTTAAAGAACTAGCATATACATCACAACCAAAGAGTACATAATTTGTGAATAAACATAATTTGACAGAATTTTTATAAAAGAACTAAAAGTAAAGAGAAGCTGTTTTAATAGATCTAGCAAAGCTACAGAACACTGATGTTAAAAAAAAAATTTCATTATTCATAGTTAATACGAAAAACAAAGCAGTAAAATTTAGTTCAAAGAACATTAGCTATTTGTAATGATTCTTATCTATCTAAATCAATTCCTATCTAGGCAATAATTTATCTTAATTATAGAATAAATGCCCTCCTAGTTAATATATTTCGGTTTGAAATAAAATTATTCTCAAAAACTAAGAAAATAAAAACAAACAAATAATATAGCAATAACATTTAGTTTGCTATTTTAAGACATAGCCCTTAACTGAGAACGTAACTCTTTTTTAAAAACCGGGCAAGCATAAGAATTAGAAGTGTGACAAATGTTGTACTGTGTGTGAGTTTCTAAATTTGATCCTAAACAGTTAATACAAGATGGACCCTTTTTACAGTTCGGAACTAAATTATCATGCGTATGAGAGCAAAACAAAGAATTTGTACAATTTCGAATATGGTGGCCAAAAGCCTGGCAACCCTAACATCTTAAAATTCGAATATATTTACGAAAACTACAAGAATGGAATCCAACATAAACGCGACCCTTATGACCCAGTAATGTCAAAGACTGCTCGTCTATTTGTAGAATGAAATTCTTACTATTGTCTGTGCATTTAAAGCTTATGACAAAATTTAAATTTAAATTAGTATCTCTCGGCAAGAGCGCCCTAAAAGCATCTTCAATAGCAGCCTCAGTTACATTAATAAGAACTCCAAATAAAATAATTTGGCTGATCTTTGGAATATGGTAACTGGTAGTTTGGCGACATTTTGGAGGCGATAAAGGTTACTACCTAGGACTTTGGTAATAATGTGAGAAGTACTTAGTTCCGATTACGCATTATTTTGTGTGAGGGAAATGAGAGATCATGAGATATGTCATGTGACATTAATGGACGAATTACAGTTTTTTAATCGGAAAAGGGGGGGGATTTGGAAAACTGTAGTACTATATTATTTTGTATTAAGTTTCATTGTGTGTTGTGTGAAATAGTGGAAGTGTGCGTGCCACGTAATGAAGATTCTGAAGATTAGGTAAGTTAGTATTTTTAATCATTTGAGGATATTATTTTTATGCATTGTTCTAAATGTAAGGAGTAAATAAATTAATATGATATTATTGGAAAATTGTTATTAGCAATAATTTAGTTTAAAGTAATTAGGATTGTAATCTAATTTTTATTAATTTAATGGTATGTGCTTATTTATATTTTAAGTAGTGTTTTTTAATTTAGTTATATTTTAATTTAATGATCGTGATTTTGTGAGTTATACGTTGAGTATTTTCATGCATTTTCGTGAAATTTTTCTAATTTATGAGAAAAAAGCAGTGTACATGGATATAGTGAAGAGTGTGAGGAATACCATTTTTGTGCAATTCTGGGATTTTTTTTAAGTAAAAATAAGTCAACGTGTACATGGTTTAGTGATATTTTAATTAAATGATAGTTATTTTGTGAATTTTATGTTTGTAGGAATTTGGTATACGTTTCAGTTGAAGTAAACGTGCATGGAAGTAATTTCAATATTTGACACTAAGTATTTGTAACCATTTGTAATGTTTGCGGTATGAATTCGTTGGTGACGTTTATAATATAATAGATAATTTAGAGGTAAACGTTTTCGGATATTTTTATTTTATACGTGGAAATGTTCATCTTTGGAAACGGTATATACTTTTTGCGATCAGGTAATTTCATATATGTTCTTTTTACCGGATTTAAAGATTCACAAAATTTTCATGCATTTTCGTGAAATTTTTCTAATTTATGAGAAAATAGCAGTGTAGATGGATGAAGTTAAGAGTGTGCGCAATGCCATTTTTGTGCAATTCTGGGATTTTTTTTTTTTTTTTTTTTAGTAAAAATAAGTCGACGTGTAAATGGTTTATGTGTATGTGCTATTCTGAAAAACGCGCAAGGAGTTTGCGATTGTGCACTTTTCCCAATTTTGCAGTTAATATTTGTCATGATTAAGCAGTTTTGTTACATAAAATTTCTAGCATAAGTGTAATTCGGCTAGTAGATTGTTGGAAAAAGTTTTCAGTATATAAAAAGAAAAGAAACATGTCTTTACTTCGTAAAGACAAAATGGCGGTGAAAAAAAAATAATAGAGGGTTGCTGTAGCAGAGTTGGTCGCCAAATTTTCGCCAAAACACACGCCAAGTTACCATAATTAAAAAATCAACCAATAATTCTATTCATATGCAATCTGGGGACTCGTGCCGAAATACTGGCATCTGGAGAAGATGATATCAAATCTTTAAGCTGTTCTTGATACTCATGTGTATCACAACCTATCAGGAGATCCTTCGAACGAGTTAAACGCATATTCGTAATGTGGATTCCTGTATTTGAAACATCAATTTTATCTAACTTAGATTGAAATTCAGCCAAAGTATTGACTGGTTGCAATGAGGAGACAATGATAATATTATCATTTAGAAGACATTTAGAAGAATTACCAATCATAGAAAATTTATTCTTAAATGCAACTTTTCTGGTGTATTCTGTCAAAGAAACTTCCCTTACTGGGATAAGTATTTGTGAAATTTTTTCTATCTATTATTTATTTTATCTTTTCTGCCAATTATATCCGTCTGAATCTCTTTAGTTTTATTACAGGAATACGAGTCCAAATATGCATAATTAGTTTGAATGCAAGTGTCTGAGACACCTATTGAATTTGTTTGAGAAAATTTATCTTCATAATGTATTGAAATGGGTTAGCTATTTGGCCCTTGATCAGTTAGATCATCTGCCGCAAAAGTTCTCTCTTCAACAATTTGTTTAAAATCCATTAAAGACTGTAGCATAGGTGCCGTTTGCCTTTATTGTCTAATTAGATCAGCTTGTGAGCTAGTAATCTCAAAACTGCTTTCAGTAAAAGTATATTTTAAGATACCCCTTGGCGAAACTTGGCGATTTTTGGCGGTACATGGTACGATTTTTGGCGCAAAAATTGCAGCTACTCAAGCTAAAATAACAAGTCAAAGAATTGCACAAACTCGGTATCCATGTACACATCGACCTATTTTCACTTGAAAAAACATAAAATTGCACAAACTCGGCATTGCGCACAAAAAAAATATATAATCTCAATAAAGTGCGTTTTAAATTAAACAATGAAATAACATAAAAAAGCACTACGCACTACACAAAGGAATAGCCACCTATCTTATTTATAAATTTCCCTGTCTTCAGTCTGTGGCACACAAGACTCCTAAACAGATTCCAAAACCTTTCCTCAAACCATGTTCCCTTTCTAACGAAACGCTTTATATGGTGACAATTTGAACCTTTCTTGCGACAAACCCATTCAAAGCCATCTGAATAACCTTTACGTTCGACCATATGCATTTCCTTTGTACAAACAGGACACTTATAATTGCTACTAAGTAAACCTTCATTTACACACCAGTCAATTAATGCTTCTCCCCTTCGTTCCAAATCCTATAGAAATTTCGGTAAAATCCTAGTATACGGTGCAACCTTGGCGCGATTTTGAAAATTATCGCCAACACCAAAAATTACCAAAAGAACATCGATGTATATATAGTGATAGTATACTATACACTATATACTATCACTATATACTATGTATAACTATATATATTCTTTGAATACCCGTTTACTACTCATCGTATATGTCCCGTTTTTACTGCTCATCATAAAAGTCGCCAAAAGTAGCCAAATCCCGAGTGCACTGGATACTAGGATTAAACCGAAATTTCAAATTAATCTTACCACATTCTGCCATTTTATAGTGTAAACCACAAAATAAGCAACTTTCTAACCAACATCCAACACATTAAAAAAGCAATTACGAATCTTTTCCCATCAGTCAAATTCACGCAACCAATTAAGTCATAATAGGGTTTTCATAACATTCAACTACTCAGGTTACCATAAATGATACAACAACTTGGCGATAAACGAAACAACAACTTGGCGATAAATGAAACAACAACTTCGCGATAATACAAAGGGTACCTTAAAGTCAACTCTAACCTTGCTTTCAAGCGTTGCTTTTAGATTGTTTAAAAGATTACGAAGTCTTTTAGTATGTTTCCTGCATAATTTGTGAATTTTTTTATTTTAAAGTTTGGACTGAAAATAAGCAAAATCTACCAAATCCTTTTGGTTTTCTAGTTGGTCAGCACTTTCAGCCATGATAAAGGCAACGGAAAGGAAGCCCCCAAGGAATCGGTTAACAAAATAATTAATTCAATAACTCAATGGGAACAAGTAGATCCAGTACTCAGTATTTAACATTTGAGCCGTTATCCAAGAAAGAACCACAAAAGTTTAATTTCTATTATTATATGAATATTAAAATAATATGAAGATAAAAATTACTAAAATAGTAGTGACAACTTCACACGTTAAAAGGGAATGTGGCGTACCCCAGAATTGCATATACTTATTCTAATATTTAAGTGATCAAAAAGGTGTAAATCTATTGGCGACAAACTAAGGCAATAAGGGAGCCAATATGGGAAACAATTATTTTTAAAAACCGATTGAAAAATACGAAATACAGCTGAAAAAGGACATGGAATTTAACTGTGAGTCCTTAAATGTAGAAATTAATAAATTAAAGGCCACAATAAGGGAAATAAATTTTAAGAAAAGCTAATAGGTTAAAAAAAGGCATTAAACTGTATCGCCAATCTTACAGACATACGAAATATGGAAAATAATTAATTAAAGTGTAAATAAGCATAAATTAGTACAAAAATTATCATTGATCTAAACTGTGCTTAAAATAGAACTATACTAATGTAAATAGAACGATACAAACGCTAAAATTTTGTAAATGAAAATATGTAAACAAGTATGGAAACTCTGGGATTATATGGCCAAGAACACTGCAAATCAAAGCTATTTTAGATACAATACCGGCATCAAATTGCAGTCAAAAGGCATAATATTAGTAACGTTTGATTTTAAATTAACATTTCGCACATATTTCAAGCGTGTATCAAATTACGTTATCGCACTGAATGTTACAAACATAATTTGCAGCATCACTGTGTGAACCAAAATGAAGAAACGTTTTTTGAACTACGGAACTAATAATCACAGATAAATAAAACTGGTATCGTTTTAAGCAGCAGAACAAACACACAAATAACAAACTTGCAGCTTCTTGCTATTAGAACTTCGACAAGAAGAAAATTATGAAAAATGTTGTAGCACTTCATAAAACATAACACTTGAATCACATATGCTACACAATGTTGATGTCAAATGATTATATAATAGCACAAGAATAGCATTTATAAAATCCGTAATTCTTATTTAACAAAAATATAACTTGCTGGTCCGAATGCTTTCTCACATCAAAAACTACTAAAGTGACTTGAAATTACTGAAATGGAAAGTATAAATAAAGCAGTAGTGATGGATCAGAAGATTTTCTCGCCGAAGTAGAACTTGTTTTGCATCGGAATGCAGAAAATTGAACGCAAACTGCTGTACACAAATTAGACACTGTAATGCACGTATCCACTCCGTTAAAGGGTGTTTCAAGAGGAACAGCAATCACTATGATAACGCTATGCATTTCGATACCGAAACCAAAATAATAACATATCTTCCCTCCAACGCAACATAGAGCCATAAATTTGGTCTTGAATTGTTCAGAAATACTTCATAAAGATATTTAACACACAATACAACATCTTCACTTTCTTAAAATATCATCTATGAGACTCTAACGCGGAGCTCAAACAGCACGTCCGCTCCAATCACAGCTGTTGCCAGATATCCGTTTCATTTGACAGTCGAAACCCTTTGATTAACAGGCATGACACCGTCCGCCCAGACGGTATATTAGTTAGAGGAGCCTGACTGCGATACCGAAGGGCCCGGGTTCGAATCCCGGAGAAGGCATGGATGTAAATTTGTCTGTCCCTTCATAGGAGGCAATTGGTGCCTATTAGGTGCCTCCATAATAAAGAGAGCACCGCATCTCCTACATAGGAAAGTGCCCGCCGTTAGAAAAAAAAAGGGCCTTCACACTTTGCAACACAACCATATGTGGGGACGATATTCTGTGTCTTGTTATGTTGTCTTTTCTTCTAAGACATCCGAGACTCTCATTTCAAAAGGACATTTGCCCGGTCGAAGACGGCAATCATTTCTACTGATTGTCTTTGTTCTTGTGAAATAACTGTCATGACTCGCAGATGGCATCTTACCTAGAGAGAAGTTTTTGAGTTTGATGAGGAGTTGTCGTTTCTTATTATTCCAGGGTTTTGTAGATCTAACTCGTCATTTAGAGGGAGGTTGTCAAGAAATCCCTTAGGAAGTGCTTCAGTCAATGCCAAGCCTAATAACAACTTATATAATCAGGAAATATGCATACATCATTGCTGATGTCTTTGTTATATGTAGCTTTATTTCCTGAATAAAACATTCAATTCATTTGAAATTTTAGTAATCTCTTCTTCTCCACATATATCTTTCCATTATTCCTTCTTAATATGTCTCTTTTCTTTTCTTTTTTTTTTTTTTTTTTTTTTTTTTTTTCTTCTTTTTGGTGCGTCTTGTAAAAGCTTTTTTAAAATTAAACTGTTTTAGTGAAATGCACTAAAACATTTTAACTATCATAATATTCTTGGAAAATCATAATATAGTAATTTTACTAAGACAAAAAATTTTAAAAACCAGAATAAATGATAATATACTCATTTTTCATGCGAGCTCTACATGGTAATCATGCTGTATTTCTAATCATTTTCATACTTGCCTGGCATGTACTTTCATGCTAAGTCTCATTACGACCCAAGAACTACTTCTTGTTATGTAAATTTTATGGTACTGACGTATATAAAAATGACATGTATAACAAGAGTAACTTACAAATCCTTTAAATTTCCTTTCGGCAATTTTTATTTAAAATCCGCCATGATTATCAGCTTCATCATTTTACATTTGCCACATATGGCTACAAACATTACGATAACTAATGTAAATTGCTTACTTTTTAACGCATTTTATGAAAACGACATAATTTAAAATGTTTTCCAATATATGTTTTCCAAGTCGAATAATTGTTGCTCTTTCTTTATTATTAATTATGCGAACAATTTTCAACCACTATCTTTCCAAAGTCCCTTTTAGAATCAAACACCATCGTATCATTTCTTTCACTTTCCGAATGCTGCTGAAAACCGCATTTTTCGATCGCATGCGTTATTTTCTTTGCTTTTTATCTGAATTTCCTCTTTGGAGTGGAAACGATGTCTTTCCGAATTGGTTTTAAGTTTAGGAAAGAGAAAAGTCTACCGGCTCCAAGTCTAGAGAATAGGAAGGTGGGATACAGCGGAAATGTAACGTTTCGTCTCGTAATTGGTTACGAGGAGTGATGCGTGAAATGAAGCATTGTTATGATGCAACATTCGCTGACCCTCCTTTGCTATCAGCTCATGTCACTTCTTACGCACAGCATCTCTCAGTCAGTCACATTAGAATTATCTGGTAAACTTCCTTGTTTACTCTGCGACCACTTAGTACAAATTTATAGTGAACGATAAATATGCTGGTCGTCTTTTGACGGGGAAGTTCGTCTAGTACTTGGATCATCAGCAACCGACCTGCCCTTCCTGAAACGCTAAAAATCAATCTTGACACTATGTTCGGATCATGTAGTCATCTTTGTATACTTAGTGAAGTAACTGAAATGTTTCTGTGAACGTTTTCCTCGGTTTTACGCAAAATGTCACATAGAGATGTTAATCTTCCATCTCCTCCATTTTTGCTTTATTATGAATCCGACAAGCAGTTTATCTACCACCTCACTTAACTGGTTATTACTCGACAATGCACGCATAGATCGTCACCATTAAAATGCGAAATGCTACCAACATAGATCTCTAAGTGCGCACAGTAACCAGAGTACGCAATTTGCAGCCGTTGTGGCGGAATAAAAGAAAGTTCGGTCCTTTTTTGAACCGAACCGTTCGGTTCTGTTTGTATTCATCTAGAATAAATCTATATTTACTTAGCAAAGAACGTAATTCATACTAAAAAATGATAACATCGTCTACGACATTTCTATGTTTATCAGAAAACTACACATATTAAATTTTTAGCCAGTTACATTTTTATTTGCATACAGAGCTGTTTGTTCTTGAACACTGTTATTATAATTCGCTCAGTCAAAAGTCAGTTCTTGCAAAATACTTTTAAGTGCTTGAAGTTATTTCCTAACTGCAACTATTGCTCTTGCTGAAGACACGTATGATTTTTGTCTCCTAGTTGAAGTTCTCGTCGTTAAATGTAAGATTTATCTCATATTTAGTTGAAGTGTATACTACAAGGCAAAGGTTCTTTGAAAGGAAGCGGAAAAAGAATAACAAACATCAGTTCAATGTTTAGTCTGTTCTTTGAAAAGAGCAATTATTTGAAAAGAGCAATTTTTTTAAAAGTGCAAATTGAATAGTTTACAATTAACTACTACTCTATTAACGTTTAAAATCTAACACTGCGCCTACAGAAATCCACACTGTGGTTTCAGCTTTGCAGATGTCTGTCGTAGACCTATAGGTTCAATTTCAAAAATGCTTTAAAAGTGACAAACATTCATATTTTAGATATCAGTTTTGAAAAATTATAAAGTCTAACTTTTTATACGTTCTTTCGATCCTTATACTTATATTTAGAAAACTAAAATACTCATTATAAAAAAATAAAATATAAAAAGTCGTAGTTTCACTGGAACAGAATTTGACCGAGATATTATATTTTAAAATTTCAGATAGCTTATTTTTTTCAAACTCAGAGTTTGTGTATAAATTTAAGACAGTGATATTCAGATATGTATACATCTACAAATATCAGCTTAAAGATATATATCATCAATTTAGAACAAATTTATTTATCTTTTGACTTGGAGATGTAATTTTATATTTTTGTTGCTTATAATGTCCATATTTTTAACGCTATTATGGTATCTTTCAAGTATGTCCGAGAGAAACCTGGCAACAATGGCAGTGCTAATTATGGTTACAGGATTTTTGCGCGAGCATTGAAAAGCTTTCATATGCTTGAGACTATCTCGTTTTAGTTTTCAGTTTGAGATATTGAACTGATTTCGGGGTTTCGAAATCCGCTGCGTTTATTAAGGAATTCTTTCAATTTGCTGTGTTTAGAAAATGACGTTCTCTGTATATGAGTCTGCGTTTCTCGATCTTCAAAACAGTTCAAGTTTGAGAAATGATTCCAGGTTTATGCTAGACATGCAGTTACGTAGAATTTTTTATGTTATTGTAAGTATTTTTATCTAATTTATTAGTAAATATAATTATATTAAAAGTTCAGTTTTAAAAGTCATTAAAAGTTTCAAAATGGCAATTTTATTTTGTCACTAGCAGCATCGTTGCCAGCCTTCGTCTCGCTTTTAAATGTACCCGAAAATGCCTGAAGGGAACACCAAACGTTAAATTTAAAACCTGCGTAGAATTTTACTCTGCAGAACAACTTCATAAAAAAAGGTTATTAAGTATAACAAAATTAAAACGAAATAAGCAATATCCCTTAATACAAATATTAATTATCCTAATAAATAAATTAATTAACTTCCCTTCGCAAAATCTTAAGAACTCGAATGGTATAAAAGAAATAACATAAAAGAATACAAGAAACAAAAAATTCTGTAAAGCAAAGCATAATTAATGATATTTTATCTTATATTTTCAAGAGAAAAAAACTACAATGAAATAAGCTATATCCTTTAATACAAATATTAATTATCACAGTAAAACAAAAATTAACCAACTTTCCGTTCAAGAAAAAAAATTATGCAAAACTTTTCAATATCTTACAAACAGCGAAATAAGCAAAAAATAACATGAAAGCAACTCAAAAAACAAAAAATTCCGCGCAGAATTTTACTCTGCAGATATAAAAAAGACAATGAAATATGCCAATCTCTTAAAAACAGTGACATAAGAAATACGATGAAAACTTGTTGCCAAACCCATATTTCTAAAAGAATGAAACTATTCAAAATGATGCGATTTCATCAAAAATCTATCAAGAACAATAAGAAAGGAAAATTGTTGCCAAAAATCACATTTTTAAAGATGTGAGATGTGAGAAGTGTACTCGGAAGCTTTATTTAATTTAAAAAAAAAATACAAAGTATTATCATTTTTCCAAAATTCTTTTTGTAAAAGCAGTCGCAAGGATGAAAGCTTAACGTGTCCAAAAATCAAAGAAAAATAAACTGTACATTTTTAAACATAAACTTTTTTAGAAAAAATCCCGTTGAAAAGGTGTTAAGCTCCCTTTGTTAAATAAATTCGTATTTAATCGATTTATTGAAACACGAAATTTATTTTAAGTTCGTAAAATAGCTAAGTGGCTACGTTTCATGACGATGTGAAAATGGAGTGTGTACAGTAAAATCTCGCTTTCCTATAGCCCATTATGACTCAAAATGACGCGATTTCGTCACAAAACATAAAATTAAAAAACTTCTAATTCGAATTTCGAAACAATCGCTTCGAGGTGCACTGGCTCTTGTCTAGATGTACCTATGTACCAAATTTCGTAGCCGTGGGTCTATTAGGTTACGCGCAGCGCAAACGAAACACACACACACGCACACACACCTACAAATAGACTCTTTCCTTTATTATATGTAGAGATAATTGACTACACATTCTATACCAGAGATCACTGCAATCAGGTGCGCAAAGGAATTAACACCTGGCTATAAAAACATTTTGAGAGTTTTGCTTACGACATATATAAATATTTCACACATCTAATTCTTGTTGTACCAGGAACTTGCAAAATTTGCTATGAAATTTGCGGAAACTCCCGAGAAAGAAAGAATGTATATATTTGAGAAACCCTAGTTATTGCTATAAAAATTACATTAATAAAAGCAAGAAATGATTTTTAAATAATGAAAATGCAAAATTTTCAATGAATACAACTTTTGAGTCATTCCAGTTTAATGAAGATCTACTATTTAATCATTCTTTGGAATCCTTAAAAAAGGCAAAATAAATTAAAAAATCAGAGAAATATTGAAAAATAAGGTTTTATAATATAGAATAATAAGGAACTGCTGAACAAACTGAAATTTGAAAATGGAATTCTAAACCCAATGGCTTGCTTAAAAGTTAAGAAATAAATCAAATGAATTCATCTTATGTTATTCTAAAGCCACTCAGTGTTTCGTAAAGTACACATACATGCAAAGAAGTTATGAATTAAGTTCTCGCTTCTTGTGAAAATACTCGATGATATTTGCACAGCAGAATTTAAATATTGACTTTAGTTTTAATGATTTCCATTGATGTAATTGTTGAATTAAATCCACAGTTACTAGTTTGCCGAAGTTTATAATTGCTTTTAGCAATTAATTTTGGTAGGCCCGAATAAGCAAGAACTAAACGCTTCTTAAAGATAATCACTTTAACATTTCTCCATCGTTCTCGAAATTATACTTGAATAACATGCTATTCAATTGCGTATGTAAAAGGAGTTATTTCCCAAGTCTGACTTGTTTGTAAAAGGTCACAAAACAGACATTGGTACTGGCTTAAAACGTTTGGGATTAAATTCGTAAAAATCCGTTATTTGAAAAAAAAATTAAGTTTATATGTTGTTTAGTTTACATAAAATCAATGTAACGCTGGCTTGTTAAGTTTACAGAATTTTTGAAAACTTTCGTAGCAAACAAACGTTAAAAGTTTCTTGTTCGTTCTCCTGAATTTTTGTAAAGTCATCAATAGTCTAATCAGAAAGAGAATGAAAAATAAAAATTACATTTATCGTCAAAGGTTATGGAAATGCGAATGGAAATCTCATAACCGAGAGATCCTTTCCTGGCCTAAAGTGCTGAATTCTTTTCGTCTTCAACCATGCAAAGTATTTGTTTCAGAATGCATAGAAACTTGGCAAGTTTCTTGAAGCGAGAAACTTGAAAACATCGGTTGAGCCCTTGCTATCATTCGAACCGGAGATATTTCATTTGCTTTACTCAACGTATTGATGGCATGCAGGGCACACAATGGGAAATGCAATAGTTCCTTATATTCTTCCCCACTTAAAATATTACCTCATGCGGAGGCGCAAATTAAATTGTTGTTGTCTTTTATGAAAGAATGGTTGCCAGAGCCTCAAGGAGGTTGGACTTCTATTTCAACTCCAATTTTGAAGATAGCACCCCGGGAGGGGGTTCGAGGATCTCTCACCCTACCCCCTACCCCCACACAGTATTCTGTTCGGTAACATTCTTCGTATGCCGTTATGTGTAATGGCGGTAATTCTAAGATTAATATTATGTACCCCCTACCCCCAATCTACACGAGAGAACTTTCGGTTCACCATAGAGTGCCTACCTCGCCGCAAGGACACTCTACATTTATAAAAATCCATATTCTCTCCGGGATTTGAACCAGGGCTCTTCGGTACTGCAGAAGGCTCCCCTAACCACTATTTCATCTAGATGACTCGTAAAAAGGATCTAAAAGACCCTTTTATTAAAACTCAAATTAAACAGAAAAAACGTTTTGTGCTTTCTGTGCTTAAAATTATTTTTAGCATTTATGGCATAACTCAAAAGTACTGAATTCAGTCAAAATTAATTTAAGTCGTATGTTAGCCAATGGCTACATAGAATATATAACGTGCAGGTTGGCTCAAACCTATGCTGGCTGGACGAGCTCTAATGGCAATAATAACGCAACGTCGCTGACAAACTGCAGCCGACGAAATTCAACTACTAACGTGGCCTTCAGCAGGCGGAACAAGCTCTGATTCAAAAACATAAAAAACCTTCCTTTAAATACTATTTCTTTCTACCTCATTCGAGTAGGCACGAACTAATATTTTCATTCTGGGAGGAAAACGAGAAAAAGGAAAAACAACTTGTTAGTAAAATAAATAAATCCTTACCCAGCATTGAATAGAAACACGAGACCACCTCTACAAAATCCAGTTGATAACTACTTACCGTGTTTCCTTTCGGAATGTCATTACTGAATTAGAGAGAGAGGTTATTTATTGGCTTTGTATGAGGAAGAAACAGGAGCAGTCAACGTGCCCTAGGTGGGGTTCAAGTCACACAGCTTCTGTTACTAGCTGGAAACGCTAAATATTTACACCTCGACAGCACTTTAGAGAGATAAATCTTTAAATTCTCCCCCCCCCGCTCAGATCCGATGTACGAGCCCAAGTCCACTATATCAAGGCACTAATGAGTTATCATCTAGCATATTTTATTTCAAGCTTATCGCTCGTAGATTTTACTAAGTAGTTGGAAAATTTAAGAAAATATCTGTGTCCTCTTAAGAAAGTATCTGTGTTAAAATTTAAGTAAATAAGAAAATTAAGAAACTATCTCTGTCTCTGCATCTATCACGGATATGACAGCTGCTGACAGCTGCTAACTACCCATCTTAATCATTTCCAGCATGACAAAGCGCACGAGGAGACTATAAAATTTTCTTACAAATTACTACCCTCCAGTTTAAAGAAATTATGCAAAACGTCCTTTAAAACTCAGTTCTGATAATAAAAAAATCACTAATACGGTCCTCGTTAGAGATTTCTAAACGGTGTTTTCTCTGGACTAGACAAATTTCGTTTTACCTCTGCAGATGTTTATTGGTTTGATTTAGGTTACAAATAAAACTCCACTTTCTTGTACTAACCTCAGTTTAAAAGATAATAATTATTATTATTATTATTAAACAGGGATTAAAAAGCTACCACTTCAATTAAATCCTCTCTGCGTTTTTATTTGTAATGGTCGATGTCGGTTCCATTAATTCAAACAAAGAATTCCATTTAAAGGCTCCTCAGTAAACAAATGATATTTTTAAAGGAGAGGAAATTGCGACACATCAGTAACTGTTGTCATTAATTAGCATTTGTGAAATCCCATGGGACTGACTGAAAACCATTAAGCCTTAGAACTTCTATAAAATTTTGTAATTGAAAATATATGCTTACCAAAGGAAGACTTTTGCTTGCAAGTAATGTTTGATACAGAAAAATTGAGATATATAAAAACGCTGATTTTTCAGAATCTGTTGCTTCTCTTAATTAGGTTCGTGGCTTTACTTATAGAGCTGAAACTGTAGAGACATTAGGTTAATTGGAAAAGCCGCAGAGATGAAAAATTAACAACCGCTTTCGCCGAGAATCGAACCACGGACCACTACACCACGAAGGCACGCTAGGAAAGCGGAAGAAATACCTTATATACTTCCCTTTTAAAGGACGACTGGGGGGGGTTTAGAGAACCCAATCGCCAAATCCTGGGTGTGGAGAATCCTCATCCAACACCCTTTCAGTTCGGGCGCCACTGTAGAGATATTAGGAATTTTTGGAAGCAGGAAAGACGAAAAAGTAACAACGCCTTCGCCGGGAATCAAACCACGGACCTCTGGAATACTGCCCAGCATGCAGAACCGCTACATCACAAAGGCACGCTAGGAAATTGGGAGAAATACGTTATAAAACTACCATTTATAAAATAAAGAAGAAGAACTTCAAAAAGGATAAGACTGCAGTAAAATAATGCAGACATGGCTTATAATGAATGTGCGATTCTCAACCGGTGGTACGCAAGAGAAAAATAAGTAGTACGCATAGAAACAAATAACTTTTAACAATTAAATTCAAAAAAATCTCATGAAGAAAAAGAACAATTGATAGAAATTTCCTCTGATCAAACTTCTGAGAAGATTTCAAAAATAACACACTTGTTAACTTTTGGCTGAACCCCTCAAAAAAGAACTAAGAGGCATTTCAAACAAAGCTATCAAATTTTTATTGCCTTTTTGCACAACCTATTTGTGTGAACAAGGATTTTCTTCCATGTTATATTTGAAAAATAAGTAAAGAAAAAAGGTGGATCCTAATTTACGGTTACAGTTAAGTGAAATAAAACCGGATATAAAGAAACTGATCTCTCTTAAACAGACCCAAATTTCAGCTAAATTTTAGAATTAAAGTATTATAACAAATTTTCATAGTTAAAATAGTAACCGATTTTTAATCTTATATTTTTATGTGTACATATTTAATACAAATAGCCAATAGGTTGTGCAAATGCAAAATATTTTTTTAATATTTCTATTGAGAAATTCAAAAATAATCATTGTAAAATGTAGTGGTGGTACTAAAATGTTTCAGTTTTTATTTAGATGTTGCCCGTTAGTCAAAAGGTCGAAAATCGCTGTACTAGACATTTTATCATCGCTCGTAAAACGCTTTTCTTTCTACTCAAGATTCGTATGTCCCATGAATTTCCAAAATTTAGGACGATGTAAAGCCAAGTATTATATGAATTCTTTATCTTCTTTTTTATTTATTATTTTAGGATACACGTCTTCAAATCCAGGTCACCATCGACTAAAGGAAACGTGCTGACTTTTATCAACAACCGTTTTTGATCTTTTCGTATTCTAAGATCGTAGCAAATGCAACCAGTCAAAACATACAAAGTGAAGTGAAGTTTTATTTTCACTTCGACAAAATGTATGCAGAGAAGCTTATTTTAAAGTCGTTTATGAAATGAAAAAGAAATCTTTTCCCCGAATTTTTGGTGACAGTAGGAGAATATTTGCCGTGTTCTGTTAGCTTACGTTGCCATGCAATTTATCATGATAAATTGCACCTCGGCAAATATTACCAATGCATGAAACACTGCATTGCCTCACATCACTCAGAGTTAACCCGTAAGTCAGCAATTCATAATGGCCTTGTCGGTAACCGATATCGTTTGCTTTAATTTTGTTTTAAATTGTTTAAAAATTTTACTGCACCGTTCATAACCACTGACCTATTTGTTAGTCAGAAGTGAACGTCAACCTATAAGTAACTGGCATGTTTTAAGTTATTTCTAATGTTAATTTATGTTATGAATGTTTTGCCTTACTTAGTTCGTTTAATCAATCCATAAGTCACCGATTCAAATCTCTGAGAAATGAGCTAGCTACATGAGGTTAAGGGATTTTCTCCATGTGTAATGCGAAGATAAGTTAATTTATACTGATATTTTTTTTCCTTCTTGTAAAGACATCCCTCCGATTGAACAGATAGTCTTACTGTGCGCCCATACCAATGGACCCTGGGTGACGTCTGAAGCTATGGGTGACTTCTGATCAATGGCCTTAACAGTCATGTTCTATTTAATTTTATCTTAATGATTCATTTAACTAATGTGATATTAAATAATGTATCCAGATGATAAGTGTAAGTAAATTTCCAACATTGATGTAATTAATAAAATACATTTCTAACCACATATTTCATATTGTTCGAGTTCTAATGTTAATGGTCTTCTAGGCCGTGTGATAATGGTAAAATTAAAATTTAAGAAGAGTTTTAAAGTGTAAAAATACTGTAATTTGATCCTATTGATCATTATCTGCTTTATACAATTAAAAAAAAAACCTTTAAACCCTGGTAATTAAAGTCTAAGTGCAATTCTTGGGAAATGAAACTGAGTTGGTTGCTCAGCTTTTTCCAACTATATTTTTTGGCTTTAATATTTTGACATCCTTAATCAATACCTTATCTATGTAATTCATATTTTTTACTCTTTTATAATATATTTAGAAATACTTTGTTGTCCTATAGACGTTTATAGGCATTGGCCACTACATCGAGCCGGAAGCGGTGGTACTTTATTATGGAAACACACAGTAGGTGGGCCACCATTGGCTTTTATGAAGGGATGGACAAATTACATCCATGCCTTCTCAGGGATTCGAACCTGGGCCTTTCAGTACAGCGGTCAGAGTCACTAACCGCTTTCCCGTATGGGCGGCTCAGAAATAGCTAATGATTTTAAAAATGTGTCCTTTATCAATTCCTATTACAGAACAAATTATAGAATCATCTAGTGTTCTCTTTGGGTTTTATAATTATCATCTGGTTTGAAAGTTAAAACATGCAAAAGCAATCATTATTAGACAGCGCATAAACAATTATTTTACAGGTAGTGGCACATGGCATTGGAAACATCTTCTATTAGGTAAGCCTGGAAATATAAATGGAAATTACCAATTAGATTGGTACAATAGAATGTCGAATCGCAAAAGTACTTCATAACCAACTAGTTGGCAGCGTCTCGAATTACGAACACTCAATATGAGATTTTCAAAGAAATCTTGAGGGCTGAACTAACGGTCAGGAACATCTAGGAGCATTATTTTAATACTTCCTATAGCAGGAATGGGTAAATTACGGCCCGCGGGCCAAATCTGGCCCACCGAAAGGCTTTATCCGGCCCGCGGATAGAATTTTAATTTGCTTGTCCGATGCAAACTAAAAGAAATATGTATTTATATATTATATATCCATCTCGTTTTCTACTTGGTTTAAATATTATTTTTTTCTTCCTTTTTTTCCAAAGGACTGATGATGTAGACGCAATTTTGATTTTGGTTCTGCTAAAATTATCCAGAAAGCTGGTTCTATTAGGGAATTGGATTTTCTTGAAGCTTTTCACTTTAACAAAAATTTATCCTGTTTAGTGAATCACTTTAATTCCAATCTAGTCTTGCTTAATGCATTTAAAATTCTACTAATTTAACCCTTCATTTTTCGTTACTATATCTGCCGACAGATGGCGCTATCGGTCATGCCATTGGTCACCTGTAGGGTATAAATATGATCGATATTCGCTAAAAGCGTTTACAGGATTCTTGCCAGTGTGGTTTAATTTAAATTGCTCAAATTATGAGAGCCTTAAAATTTCGCGTTAAGGAACATGAGGCATATGTTAGAAAAAAGGAATCACAGAAGTAAACTGTTGCCCAGCATTGTTGGTCCGAAAATCACACTTTCAATTTTTCTGCAGCCAAAATTATTCAAAAAACATCTACCATTGCTGAACTAGATTTTCTAGAGGCATTTCACATTCAAAAAATCATTCTGTTCTAGTTAACGACTCTAATTCCAATCCATTTTCGCCTTCAGCCTTTAAAGAAATTATGTTTTAGTAATGGTTTCATCAACAGATGGCGCCAGAAGCTTGTCAAGTCTTTCTTATCTAATCACTATATCTTATCTTGTTCATTTGTGCTTTTGCAGCTGAGGATGATGGTTCGGTAAAACCATCGAAACTAGTCCTGTGAAAATTTGAACATATAACGCAGATTTTTGTTGTTTGACTTCTAAATTAATACTTGTTCGGCGTGTTATTGTACCTTAATCTGACGGTTTTTCATTCTTCATGTCATTAACAGTATGCACATGATAAACACTAGTCAAAGCAACGTTAAAAATGCATGATTCTCAATCGTAATTGCTCTGCTTCCTCTACCTCACTATATCACAGAGTATCATGCTCTACTAAAGGTTCTTTTATCAAAGTGGATCATAAAATATAAAACTTGAAATTTTTTATATTTTTATGTTGCAAAAGTACATATAAATATAAGATTGATTATATTTAATGAATAGTCATTATTTGTATGCTGGTTAAAATTTAAATTCGTATTATATTCATTAAATATAAATGGAAACTTTTGAATGATGTCAGTATGCTTGCGTGATGCCTAAATGTTGGCTTTTTCAGCACTGATGGGTCGCGTAATTTCGACTTAATTTTTCTTTGCTGTGAAATATTTTGCTACAGTTTTAATCCATCTAACTAAGTTAAATAATTTCTTCCTCCCAAACCGTGAAATTTCCCTCTCAGACGGGGGTTTGCATGCTGACGGGGAAATGGAAGGAAAAAGTGACAGTAATGATCTAAATTACAATAACTGGTTAATTAAAATAATAAAACCTAACAAAATAAAATAGTTTTTAAGTAATTTTGCGTTTCTAATTAAACTCAAATAAAGAAGAAATATACTAAAAACCTAATCTTTAATTAGTATGAAAAATACATATGATTCTGAGAACGTTATATTTAAAATCAAATATAGCTGTTTTATTTATGATGCTTTTTGGAAATTATTTTTTGCTTATTGTTTAAGGTTACAAATTTTCTCATAAATTACATTTACGGTTGTAATTTAATTTATTCTCAAGGGTGTTACACTCCTTATAAATTGTCCAAAAATAAATGTTAAGAAACAGTGGAGATTTTATTCTTATGCATATTTTAACACATTATTAAGTTTCTTCCTCTCATTCAGCTCTATTAATAGCAACAAGTATCTATACTAAATGAATTCTGGCGTTATCTTAAAAGTTGTTTCGTATTCATTTCTTTACGGCTCTCAAATTTTCAAAATCTAAAGCAATAACCAAAACTAACATAATATTATCATTTTTGCCAAGGAGTGGAGTCAGAATTGAAGAAAGGAAAAAAAAAAGAACTGTTTAAAGTAGGGAAAGAAAGTTAAAGCAAATACATATTTTTCATTAATTTAATCGAAAACTTGGTTTTCAGCCTGCAGACTATTTACTTCGGAAAATAATTTCTTATCGTTTGCATTTATTGGCAACAAAGAAAGCAAGTGAATTTTAAATGCATTAAATAAATGTAAGTAAATTCAATTACTCAAAACATTTTTTCATTTAAGGTAAATGCTGTTATTCATGTGGTACAAGAAAATTAATGAATTTTTTTGGGGGGGACGTGTAAACACGAATCTTCTTAGTCAGTTAATCTGAAAAGTAAAGTTCTTCAAACTGAGCTTTTAAATGTTTCTGTTAAAAAATTTAAAACAATTCCTTCCGTCTAAAAAATATTGAGTTAATGAGTCATTTTAGGCGTGCCTTTAAAATACGAAATTAATTCAATTTAGATATCTTTCGACTATACGAAATTTTTAATTTCTGTATCTTGAGTCCACAAAAACCAGTACTCGAAAGAAAGTACTATGTAATAAATGAATAGCGGCACATATGAATGTATGTTCATGTGTATTCAATGTATTCTCTTTCGAGGAGAGCACTTTATATTATTAAATGAAGAAATTCTAAACATAAATAAGGGAATTTAATAAGTTGACTATGTAAGTACACCGAGGGAAAAAACATTTTAGAATTTAATGTTAACTAAAAAATTTTAAAATATATTTGCAAATATTTATAAGATAAATTTATTTCACATTTCATGGATATTTACAAATCTAGAAAACAAAATACAATTTGTAATATTTAGTATTACTAAAATATTCCTGTATCTTACATTATAACGTAGGAAAGAAAAATATTCAAAACGTGTGTCTCCGAAGCTGAATTTAATGAATGGGAGTTAAACATATACTTCGTAAAAGTTTTTATAAAACAAAACGAAAGACGAGGAGATTCATTTACTGAAGCAGCATTGTAGCAATGTTTCATAATATTATGTTGTCAGAATGCGATTTTAGATGAAATCCAATGCCTCCTGTGTGATGTTTAAAAATCAGCTGTCAGCAGCAGACACAGTCAATCTTAAAGTGCTTATTCACTTTTCAGATAGTACATCTCATTCTCGTTGGAAGGAATAGATTAAAGCTCCAGAGGATAGAAGAATGTTTATCGGTTTGTGATGTGGTGCGATGTCCAGTGTCATTTCCATATGTTCCAATCGAATTTAAATATAGCGATTGGTCAGACAATAAATATCGCACAATCTTCTCTTGCTCGAATTCCATATATTTTGAATTATTACGTCGAAAGAAATGATGGTCAATAGCTTATAGGGAATCTAACTGAAAAGCACTTCATCTAATGTCTGTTGTTTAGTGTCTGTATTGTGCGTAACAAACTTATATAGTATTTGCATTGTACATTGTTTTGCTATTCAGCTACTGGTATCAGCTCTGTCATTCTGTATCATATTGCCAATTACTTACTATGCCACTTAACATAATAGAGCACGTAATGACAAGTACTTATCCTTAAGGCCTCAGCTTACTATATTAGTGCACAGTTTCTCTTAGTTCTTTAGTGCCCACAACGTCACAGTGCATTCAGGATTACAAAGTCTCTTCAAGTCTAGTGTCACCAAGTGTGTTTTCAAGTTCAGTGTGTGTTTTCAAGTTCAGTGTGTGTTTTCAAGTTCAGTGTGTGTTTTCAAGTTCAGTGTGTGTTTTCAAGTTCAGTGTGTGTTCTCAAGTTCAGTGTGTGTTTTCAAGTTCAGTGTCACTAATATTTGCTCAACACCTCTTTCCACTGAGTTAAAATACTCAACTTCAAGTGCAGCTTCTTTAGCGCATTTCTAGTGCTGCTTCAGTACCCACATTTTACGCCATAAGCGCACAATTATCCCGTGCAAAGGATTTCAAGTTTATGTTCCTTCAGCCGCCTACACATTCACAAGCTGCAGAACAAACGCAAAAGTCACAGTTTCCGCAGGATGTCTGATCCATACACCTATGTCAGCAGCATAGTTCCAGAAACATTACTCACCTCTACGGAGCACACCTACGAAGAAACGATCCAAGCACTTTATAAAGAGTGCTACTGCATTGCTACATGCAAGAGAGGCGGAAGATACCTCCTCCCCACGGACGTAAGAGACGCCATCACCAAAACACTTAGAGTCCTCAAGACACTAGCCCTAAAGGGCCCAGGCATTAAGGAGACCCACGACTGTGCTTCAAATACAGGACTTTCACTTGCCCCAGACGTTCCAGTACCTTTTTTACCAAGCAACCCTACACAGCTGCATACAACTGCTGTGCGCACATACTCCCAGGTCGCAGCTGCCTCTCCACAGCCGCAATCACTACCTACACTACTCATCTCACTACATCAAGAGGAATTAACCAGCAAAGACTTAAGGCAAAAACTGACAGAAGAATTTCCACTACCAAAGATTGGAGTAAAAGTGCATAGAATCAGGCACATACAAAAAGGAGGTTTAGCCGTAGAGTGTGCTACTACAGAAGATAACGACAGGCTTTCCGAGAAACTTTCAAATTCTAGTGCTAAAAAATTGGTAAAGATCAAAAGCCCTACCACGCGACTCCCGCGCATTGCCATCCATAACCTACCTGCCACTTTGCAACAGCAAGACCTAGAAGCATCCTTAGAATCAGAACTTGGTGTCAGAAAATCTTCAATTAACTTACTACATCGACTAAAAGAAAACCAAAATGTTAAATGGATCGCCGAGTGCCAACCCTCCACCTTCCACAGGATCATGCAATTCGGACGTCTGTACATTGGCTGGAGAGCCCACCGTATCACGGAACACTTCAGCACAAAACGCTGCTACCGATGTCAGGAGTTTGGACACCTGCAGCACGAATGTCGCAATAAGGAATACTGTGCGTTCTGCTCAGGTGAGCATAACGTCAAAATCTGCACTGCCAAAAGACCAGCCTGTATCAACTGTGCTGATTACAACCACAGGACAAGAAGTAACATCCCATGCGACCACCCAGCATACCATACCACCTGCCCTTCCTACAGCAACTACGTGGACCGCGTCCGCAGAAGTACTATTTACGACGACCTCCAGCCAGCAAGGCAGCACGCAAGTAGTGCACAGTGCCAATTTGACCACCAACAACAGCACTTCACTGCAGCTAACCAGTCCTCTGTGCTGTCTACAGATTAACCTACAACGAGCTAAAGCCGCAGCAACACAGGCCACAACACACGCAATTCAACAAAACATTGACCTTATCCTCATTCAAGAGCCATACTGCAAAGAAGGCCAAATAGCAGGCTTCCCACTAACTTGGAGGATCATCCAAAAGCAGAATGTCTCTTCGGACTCTCCACCGCGCGCTGCAATTATCATATGTAATCCAGCCTGGTCCCCCATCAACATTCTCACAGAGCGCGACTGTGTCTCCATCCTATTGGAAACAAACAATCTTGCTCTTGCCATTACCTCACTTTACTCCCCGCCCACGGACTCTATACAAGATGCTACAATAGCTTTAGACACAATCAAGCAGAAGTGTCCACACACTCCGCACATCATTGGTGGGGATTTTAATGCCCACCACACGCATTGGGGATACCCGGACACAAGCCCAAAGGGGCGGAGTCTAGAGGACTACATTGCCACGCAAAACCTGCATCTCCACAACTCGTTAGAAGCACCACCTACCTTTGACAACACTTATCCCAAGGGCTGGCCTGACTTAACCCTCTCTAGAAGCAACGCAACTAATCTCCTGCAAAACTGGGAAGTGGTAGATACAGAAAGCCTGTCAGACCACAAATTCATACTCTTCCAGCTGACACACAATGCAACCATCCCAATACTCAAAAGATACAGACTCCCAGGCAGTAAAATAAACAGGCTCAAGAATCAACTCAAAACCCTCCTCACAGACGCCATCCCAACAATTCACAGCTGTAATAACGCTGAGGACCTTGACAACTTCACAACTAGCATAACCAAAGAAATCCAAAACTGCTGCGATGCAGTCCTTCCCATGCGCACTGCCAAAAAACTCGATGGGATCACATGGTGGACCAAGAGCCTACGAACACAACGGCAAAAATGCCGTGCCTTACGACGCAAGATCAACAAAGTCATAGGAGATGAAGGAAAGGCACATTATCTAGCCCTCTACAGAATGGAGAGAGCATCTTACAAAAGAAATATCCTTACCGCTAAAACTACCAGCTGGAAACGCTTCTGCACCACAAATGCAAACCCCTTTGGCATCCTGCACAAAATCAGCACCAATAAAGTCTTTCGCCCACATCAACTTCATCTTCAACAAGCCGCAGGCTCACAGGACAATAACCTTACATCCGCCACGGCCACCATCACGATGGACGCGATCTTTCCTCCCGATGATCCAACCACAGACACAGCTGAACAACGCAGCATCAGACAGGACACCACCTGCCCTGACACGGCAAATGACATGGACTTCAGCATGCAAGAAATCTCAGAAATCTTTAGAATCCTCTCAACAAAGAAAGCGCCAGGGCCTGACGGCCTGGACTACAATATTCTCAAAACTGCTTTCGCCGCACAACCTGCCTTCTTCTTGCATCTATTTAATGGCCTATTTAAACTTCAAATCTTTCCAACTGCCTTTAAAACAGGTCATGTTGTCTTTTTTGCCAAAAAGAATAAAGACCTACAAGACCCCCGTTCCTTAAGACCGATATGCCTGCTCCCAGCCATGGGCAAAATTTATGAAAAATTGTTAGTCCAGCGCCTCAGTCACCACCTTGAATGTAATAATATCCTCAGTAGTAAGCAATACGGCTTCAGACCAGGAAGATCCACCATCCACGCACTTGAAGAAATTCGCCGCATCATCCACAGCAACAGGAAACAACAACTTCACAGTGCCTTCATCTCTCTCGATCTGCGCAGCGCCTTTGATACACTTTGGTGGCCCGCCATTAGACAGGCCCTCAGAACAGCTCGCTGCCCACAAAATCTCTTCAATACCTTCAGCCAATATCTAAGCAATCGCAAGCTGATGGTGCCACACAACCAAGGCATTACAGTCAAGGTCCAGGAGAGAGGCTGCCCACAAGGCTCATGTGCCGGCCCTCTCCTCTGGAACCTTACGTTCAACACAGTCCTCACCTATGCATGGCCGCCCTATGCAAAGATCACTGCCTACGCGGATGACGCGGCTATCATCATCCAAGGACGTACGCGAAATGAGTTAGAAGAAAGAGGTAAAGCCGCATGTGAAATTTTCAACACCTTATGCACCAAACTCAAACTCACGCTCTCCATCGATAAATCCGCAGCATTAATTATTCCAAAGCCAGGCACCAACCCAACACGGAAACCCTGTATCAAGCTACAGCAAACCAATATCAAGATCGTTTCTGAGCTCAAATACCTCGGATTATCTGGGATCGAGACCTGACGTGGATCCCCCATCTTCAGTACATACGCAGCAAAACAAACGCAATAGCCAGAAAAGCCAAACTCTTCCAAGGAATCAACTGGGGTCAGAATCCTCATATCAACAAAATCCTGTACACAACCGTCATAGAACGCATCTGCTTGTATGCCGCAACAATCTGGGCAAATCCAATGCAGGGCAGAAAGCAAAAACAGCTACTCACTATCCAGCGTCCTTTCGCGCTTATGATATGCAAAGGTTTTCGAACCACTGCGACATCCGCAGCACTAACACTAGCCGGCATCCCTCCCCTTTATCACAGAGCCACGCAGGAAGCAACGACCACCAGGATTCTACAACTCAGACAAGATGCCACCTTTAATGGACACACCTTCAGCCCCACCTCCTACGAACACCTAAGGCATCACAGCAGACAACATCCAGGTGACAAAGGAAAAGAAGTCATCATCAGCATCCCAAAAGCTCCCTCTTCAAATATCACAAGCGCTCATCCTGTCTACTATACGGACGGCTCTAAGCAGGACGCAGGAGTCGGCAGCGCCTTCCTTCTTACCCACCATAATGAAGTCATCCCAAGCTGGAAGGGCCATCTCCAACCACATAATAGCATCTTCCAAGCTGAGGCACTCGCCATCCTGAAGGCCATAGCACACGCTGCACGCTTTAACTACCGCTCACCCATAATCTGCACTGACAGCCAGTCAACACTACATGCCATAAAAAATCACATACATACATCACCAATCATCAAAGACATTCAAAGTCTACTGCAGCAGCATCGCTCCAACCCAGCAAGACTCATATGGGTGAAGGCCCATGTGGGCCTTGCTGGCAATGAAGCTGCAGATGCCCTAGCCAACGAGGCAGCCACCAACCATGAGGCCATAGAAGTGAACCTACCAGCTCCATCCTCCTACCTCAAGTCACAGCTCACACGAGGAACCATTACAGCCTGGGACAGCTGCGACACGGGGCGTCGCGCTCACATTTTTCTACCAAAAGTCTCAACTAGCCGACTCTGCTCCATACCGCCGCTTACCAGGTTTATAACAGGGCATGGGCCCTTTCCCACGTACTACCACAGACATGGCATATCCACCACAGACATCTGCATATGCGGACAAGAAGGCAACCCTAACCACTACCTGTTCGCATGCCCTCTTACCTCGGCCATGCACCTTCCAGAGCCTACCACCGATCTCGATGCCTTTCTCCGTTTCACGGTTAAAAACCGTGCAGTGGTGAATAAAATTTGCCAAATGGTTAACTACCTAGCCACACAGGGTCAAGACGTCTGTCACCCGACTTAAAACGTCCATCGCCGTTCTTCACAGAAGTCCTCAACCGCAGTATACTGAGTACCTGTGCTAACTGAGCTACGCTAACTGTGCTACGCTAACTGTGCTACGCTAATTGTGCTATAATCTGTGCAACAAACGTGCATAACGGACCAACGCATCACATGTTAATTTTTTTAAGCATGATATATGCCATGCATGTTTATATCCCTGTTTATTACATATGTGCACTATGTATAGTAATTTAAGTTTGGGGTATAGTGTTTTGTATCTTAAGCGCATGCGTTTTGCTCATCTGTGTATTTTGTTTTCAGCATTGCGTTATATGTGTTTATCACAGTATATTTATTTTATGTGTATGTCCAATGTGTATCGCACTATATGCATCTGTCACTGAATAAGTATTTGCCTCAATGGCAGAACTGAATGTACATTACTATTGCTTCTGTATTGCGCTCGTAATATACTCATGTCTCCGAATTATAACTTATGTGTCACGCATATCGTCTCCTGCATATCTGCATTTTGCTTCTTGTACCTTTTGTATATTTTGCGCATATGAGTACTGCACTACAATATATGTGTATATGTAATTATTATTGTAAATTGCAAGACTGCAATAATTGCCAGACTGCAATTTATCGCCAGATTGAAATGTGCGCCTTTGTACGAAATAACCAAACTTTGGAAATTGCCATTTGATTTGTAATTATGCTATTGCAACAACACTGTGCGCGGAAAATGCTTATATTTGATTTTAATACGTAATGTGTACATTGTAATGTTTAATTATGTGTAATTATGTTTACTTGGGTGTTTTAATTATGTTGATGTAATGTTTAATTATGAGTATAATGAAATTTGCGTAACGTGTTTTAATGCGCAATGTATGCAACATGTTTATATCTCTGTTACTTATGTGCAATGGGTATAGTATTTTATGTGTCGGTGTATAGGGTTTCGTATATTAAGCACACGCGTTTTGCGCATCCGTGTATTGCGATTTGTATCAATTGAGCATGAGTCTTGCTTTACATATGCTTATCACAGCATATTGTATTTTATGTATGTATAATACGTATCGCATCATATGTATACCCTGTACAAGTACTTACCTCTATGGCGGCATTGCTCGTACACTACTATTGCTGCTGTACTGCGCGCGTAAATGCTAATGCATTAAATTATTACTTATGCGTCATGCATATCATTTCCTGCGTTTTGTATCTTTTTTATCTTTTGTGCTTATGAGTATTGCATTACATTTGCTTATTATTGCACTATATCATTGTATATTGCATTACTTCTATTGCACATCGTATTACCTCTATGGCTTCACTGATTGTACACTATTATTGCTACTGCACTGTGCGCGTAATATGCTAATATCTCCGATTATTACATATGTGTCCTGAGTAAAGTGTTTTGCGTATTTGTGTATTGCGTTATGTAAATTATATGCATATGAATTCTGCACTATATGTGATTATTACTGTATTACTGTATATTATATTACCTCCGCTGCATATTGCATTGTATCCTGTGTCCTACGTACTGCATCCCATGTATCTGTGTACTGCGTCTGGTATCAATTGTGCATATGAGTACAGCATAATATGTGTTTATTATTGCACTTTGTATTATTGTATATTGTATTACCTCTATTGCAAATTGTATTACCTCTGCAGCCACATTGATTGTACACTACTATCGCTACTGCATTGCGCGCGTTAACATGCTAATATCTCAGATTATCACTCATGTGTCCTGCGTAATGTGTACTGTGTACATATGCACTTCGTTACGTATCTTCTGAGCATGTGAGTATTGCATTATATGCGTTTATTATTGCATATTGTCACTGTACATTGTATTACCTCAATTGCATATTGTATTGTGTATTGTATTAATTGTTTAATTGTTTTTGTGTACGTTCTCAAGTGTCTTTAAGTGTTTAGGTGTCTACGTGTCTGAAGCGTCTTAGGTGTTTGAAAGTTATAGGTGTTTTTAATATTCATGTATTCTTTTTATTTATTTATGTGCACATTTCATGTGTGTTTATGCTCTGTTTAATGTACAAACAAGACTGCCCCACCCACAAATGTACATCAAATTTCAATGTAGCACAATGTCGCCCCTGTATGGCCATGTTTAATCTGAATGGAATATCAATAAGCTCCAGGTGCGGCCTTGTGCGGCTCCAGGGAGTTGTTGCATCTGGTTAGTGGAGGGCGTGGGACATATGCCTGCTTACCCCCGTTAAACACCAGGCGTCCCCGTCCTCCGTCACCTGTCACCTGTATCCCGTGTATGAGTTCCAGAAAGTCACCTTAGCTACCAGCGCTTTGAGGGGCCAAGCGCTTAATTGGTTCAAATATATAGGCAGAAGTCTCTTGGGTCAAGCGAGAAGTCCCACCTATACTTACGAAAATTTCAAGACTGCCTTAGTAAAAGCCTTACCTGTCGTAAGGGATCGTGCAAAATTAGAAACGGAACTTTTCAGCATATATCAGCAACGAATCGAAAATCTTTCCACCTTTATTTTAAGAAAAATTCACGTCTTCAAACTCTTGTATCAAAACCGTCCGGATCCTGAGATAATTCAAGTGATTTTGCCGAGGTTACTTCCCCAAGTACAAAACTTTATTGAATTAAGGAATCCGACTACACTGGAAAAGTTATTTGAGCTAGCAATCCAGTTTGAAAGTAGAAGAACGGCGGACATTGAAAGAAGACGCCAGTATGAGCAACGAAACCAATTTGGTGCGCCAAGACCACAGCAAAGTCAAGCACACGGCTACGGAAGCAAAGCGAATCAGTGGGCAAGGAAACCCGAGTATCAAAAAACAACCGGCGAACGTCGACAGTTCAATAGTAATCCAGGAAAAAAGTCTGAAGGCCAGTGGAAAAAGAAGGAAAGCACGGAAAGGAAAAAACAAGATTTAAACTAAAACGGATTTCTGCTGACGGGAGGGTGCAGAAATCCGAAGGCCAAGAAAACCCTCTTCCTTCAAGTTAAATACAGTAATGGTGAAAAATTTGACTCTTCCAAAGATTGAAGTGTTGGTGAATAACATCCCAGCCACCGCACTCCTGGATACAGGCGCGCAGTGTTCCTGCGTGGCAGAAGATTTTTTTAGGAAGTATTTTCGGAAATACCGCATATATAATTCGGATAATACGACAGTGTTAGCTGCGCAGGGAGAAAGATGCAAGTGTATAGGTAAATTACCGCTATACGTTCGTATCAAGGACGAACAAGTAAAGATTATGTTTTTTATAGTAAAGAATCTGCAAGCACATATCATCTTAGGAATAGATTTTCTTTCAGAGGCAGAAGCAACACTGGATTTTAACGAAGCGACCCTTAAGCTGACGATGAAACCAGTTCGAGAAGAGAAAACAGAACCACCAATGTTAAATCTTGACCACCTGCCTAAGGAAGAGCAACAAAAAATCCGACAAGTGATCTTTTGCAGGATCCGGCACAGCAGGCACTGCAGGCACAATCTCTAGAGGTGGAACAACGACAAGCACAAGGGCAAGCCATTAGGAGGCAGGAGCAATTGAAAAAAAAAGTTTCCCCGTTGGAAAATTGAAGGTAACAAGAAAAAGAGGCCTTTCCACCGACCAGAAAAGAGAGCGCACGACCACCCCCAGAATGAAGAAGGGAGAAGTACGACGAATGCAAAGAGAGCCAGGAGAAATAACGGCAACTATAACCCGGCTCCCAAACGGAAGATCTACCCATCGGACGGGAGTCTACGCAGCAAATGTCGACGAATTGCTGAAGGAACACCAGCTGTGGAGGCAAAGAAACAAGGAAAATTTGAACAGCCAGCAACGAGATCCAAGCAGGAACGAGAGAGAAGTGTCCCGGTTCCGCCAAGACCAGCTGCCATCAAACGGCCAAGACCACAGGCAGAGGCGAAAAAGAAGGTCTTCAAGGGTGACCGAACTGGAAGGAAAAGAAAGCTCATAAAGGAAGGAACTGAAGTGCGAGCCCACACAAGAAGGAAGATAAACCAAACGCTAATCTTTGCACTGGGCAGAAAAAAGAATGTCCGAATATCACAAAGATAAGTAAAACTTTATGTTACTTTGCAACCTTAAGTTAATCTTTCATTCTTACTGCAAGTCGCAGAATTCAAGACGTTTTACCTCATGTGAGGTCTACCTTTATCGCCAAAAAGGCGAGAAATGAGTTGTTACCTATTTTGGTATTATGTTTTTCAATTACTCGCGAGTAAAACTAAAATTAATATATAATAGGAATGTGTAAATACTTGAATATTGTAAAAGTTGTTGTATACCATTTTATTTAAAAGATTCTGGCAAGAAAGAAGTTTTACTCTGAAAGACTTTTGAAATGTAGTATTTCAAAGTAGAAGAATTGGCACTTGCTTGGAAAAGAATAGAAGTTAACAATGTACTACTAATGTATGTTTTAAAATGCGTAAAATTAACGGCATGTTAATATGTTCTTATATACAATGTGAACTGTTATTTTAAACGTTAAGAAATACTGTGATATGTTAAAAGTGAAAGTAATGCCAAAAATTTTAAACTTATTCGTGTGACTGTAAAAAGAGAAATTTATTCTGAATATGTGTTAAAGGTTGAATGAATGTAGTTAGGCTCTCTGACGCTACACTTCAAAGTTAGCCACTTTCAGAATAGTACCTCAGGGTTTAGAGATGAATATAAGGTGTGTTATGAGGTCTTGTTATGTTGAATTTTAGCACGTCAGTGTTTTGATTGCAGGCGGTAGTGTTGAACACTTGTACATAAACACATTCGTGTTTGGTGTTTTCTTTTACAACACATGTCAGAGAGCACGGGGAGAGATAATTAAATAAAGTCATGAATGAAATAAGAATGTTAAGAGAAATATAAATATTCATGTTACTTGCCATTTCATTGTGTAACATTTCATTACACTAGTTTTCCTTCCAGATCTCTGGAAGGAACCAGATTTGAACTAGAAACTCCTGTTTAGATGCTGTACAGATGAAAAGTAATTGTCCATGGAATTGATAATGTAAAAACGAATTTTTTTTTAAATTTCTAGTTTCTAGTGAGAAATGTTTGTAAAAGATTAGCCTCGCGTTAGATTCTAGAGCTAAAAGTTTTCAACAAGTTCGTTTTAGACCTCAGTTTCAAACTAATTAATTCTGGCGGGAAGTATGTAAGGATCTTAAGTTTTACTAACGTTTATTTTATTTTAAATCTTTACTATCACTTCTTATTTTCTACTTCCGGCCAGAATTAAAAGCTTTAACTTATTTATGCAAATTTTTCTTGCGAACGCCAAGTACTTAAGTTGTGGCTTTTTGCGAAGCAAGAGAGAGAGGAAGGAGTGATTAGGAGCGGGCCGCTTGCCATTGCAGTTTTACTCGGTTTCTGGTTGCCTTCAAGGCCAGAGGTTTAATCCTCTTGATAATTTTAAACGTATCGTAGTGTTAACACTTCTCTGTACTACATACGGCCTTTCTGTTAATATACGGCCAATCTTCAGGTAGACACTTGTTTATTAATCCAAAGCTAGTTTAGTTAGAATTTAGTTAATATTTTTATATTCTTACGTTCAGAACACAAGTGGTTGGTCTCTGTATTCCGAAGTCCGGAAATCATTGTAAAGAGAGAAAAATAAAGGGTTTCGTATACCCTTCCTGTGTATCTTGTCTACTTCCCATATTTATTGAACATAGCTTTAGTAAGCTCCCTGTTCCGAGTCAGGTCATTTAATGCTCCCAAAGCAAGTAAGGAGGAGAACTGAACCTGATAACATAATCACATTCACGAATTCGTCGTAGAAGAATAAAACATCGAAGAAAGTGAAATCGAGATACATTGTTAAAGTCAGTAATAATATTTCAACTTAATGCTTGCAGAATGCTATAAACCTTAAGAAAAGGTTGAACTAATGTTTTACGAAATGTCTGCTTGGTATATTTACTTCACCGGTATGAAAATAAATTATTATAGGAAGAAGAATGAGAACTTGTTACAAAAACTGTAGCGTCGAATCGGCGTGGGACGAAAAGTTGCCAGCAATGTTTCACACCCTTCATTCACACGTGCGAGCATAATACTGAAGATGGGAAAGAGCGCGAAGGAACTTCAAAAATGGCCTATTTACGGTTATTTTAGCCAATAGCAGTTACCACGTTGCAATGGAGACTTCATATCACGCATTACCCGCCAGTTTCAGTTGAAGGTAATAGTATGATAAAGTTTCTTTAAGGTGACCATCCATGGTTTCAAACGATTTTGAACTTTTGCGAATGGAGTTTGCCTCAAAATGTCTATTAGTGATAGTGATCATTGATTTGCGTAAACTTAGCTGAAATACAATATAACGATTTAGTAACGAAGCTACAAATTAACTATTTTGGTAAGTAATGAATAGAGTAGCAACAAAAAAATCAGAAATGAAACTTACATTTCTTTACTTACAAAACAGCATAATTTGATTCCATTCCTAATTGCAAATAATTTTTTAATGTTACATTTCTGGACAAATTCTGGATTCTAGTCTTGCCATTGCAAAAATGTTCCCCAGTATATAAAATGAAAGTAAAAGAGAAAATCTGAAGGAAGTAAAAAGAATTTTTTGTCTCATTAGATTTGAAAACATTGTTTAAATGTTTGACATATTGCAGTCCTCTCTTTTTGAACATTTAATACACCGTTTCGAATTGCAAAGAAATGCTCCTTAAAAATAATGGGAAAAGAAAAAGTTCTCCAAACATGCTTATTGCCATCCCTCTCTTTTAAAAGCATACATGTCTCTAATTTATCTCAATAAAAGCACTACTTGATGGATCTTGGAGGCAGGAAAGATAGCTGCGGGGTTGGGGAAGAATCAATGCCAGACATTTCTCGCCTTTTTTTTTTTTCACTCGAAAATAAATGGCAGATGGGAAGAAAACTTTCATCGATTCTGCGAAGGTTGAGATGAGAATGCTGCTCACGTAATCGTCAGCGCGATTCTGAAGCCGAGGCAGACGACCATTACATAGCCGATAGAGTTCCTTCTGACCCCCCCCCCCCTTTACAGACTCCAGAGAATTGCAGTGAAGCACACGTGTTTCATTTTCTATGATTCGGAATGAGGAATAAATGATTGCGATTTGAAGCTTTGTTTTATTTATCTTTATTAAACATTTGCTATTGTAATGATTAATAGCTCTAAAATATTAAAGGATCATTTTGTGCCGCTTTTCATATCTATCTGGAGAAAACTTTACATTCATCAATATTTTTAATGACAAAGTTTAGCAGAATATGAATCTGGAATGGTATTTTTATTTCTCTTGCACTCTTATTTTGCATGTTGTGCGTAATTAAAAGCAATAATACATTAAAAATAGACGGTGACGATTGCTTCATCACTCAGATGCGGCGCATTGGTGAGAGAAGTAATTTTACTCATTAAGGTGCTTCCTTATGTTTACCTACCTGGTTTAATAATAAAAGCAAGAAAATCATTTGGAAGAACTTCTATTTTACTGGCTGGGGCAGTATATCACACAGGACTATAAAAACGAATTCAGATATTAAGCCCCAGTACTACTAACGACACTAAGATATAGCGACGTATGTAGCCTTTCGTTTCGTTACAGTAATTAGCCCAAAAGGGGCTTTAGCCCAAATGGGCTTTTAGTCTCAAAACGGGATTTTGCCTTGAATCACTATAAAGGCTATATGACGTTTTGCTGTTGCCACCAAATATTATCACCCAGTATTATTTTTAAAGAAATTAATTAATGGAACATCTGTGTGAATGTATGTACATTTCTCGCATTGTGAAGATACCTACAGTCTTCAATTTTGAATAACGTAGTCTTCCACCCGAATATGTGCACAGAAAAGCCCGAATTTTGGATTTAGAACTTGTTTTATTATCTGTTTCATGTTTCGTAAAACTTTTTTGAATTTTTGATTAACCAACTCAGAGATTCGAAAGTGAGCAATTGCAATACTGCACGGAATAAAACATTTTTATCTCCAACACGGGAGACTGTCGGTCGGAAATTCTAAACGATATAAAATTTTTTAATGTTTTGCGAATTTTCTGTTGAATCAAATTTTATGTCGCGTAAATGTGAAGAACGGGATGTTTAATAAAGAATGTTAACGTACAAAACGTTAACAATAAAAACAGGAAAAAAGTTCTGCAAGCCATCTTACTCAGGAAATTAAACATTGATACGATAAACTGAGATAAGACTTAAAAAAATAAAAAATGCCCGTGCCGTTTTATTATTTATCTCTAAATAAGATTATTCGATTAAACACGAATTCAGTCATAGTAAAAGAATTAAATTCTTGAAATTTTTAACATTTAAGGTAGGTTAAGAACTAATGCGTTGTAGTAGCGTGAATCTTCGATTAATTTTGTATTCACTTTAACTGAAATACGAAGAAACATGGAAAGATTTTATCCATTCCAGTATTTTACTTCTAACTAACTGCGCATAGTACTATCCTTCTGTCTATAACTAAAACTACAGGCCATATTTTCCAGCTCTGCACAAAACTTCAGTAGAAGAGTTAATCTTATTTTCGCATAGCATTGCTAGTTTTCGAATTGAACACTGGTGATTCCACGTATCTGTCTAAATAATCTTTATGTAAAACTTACCAGCAAATATTATTCTCGAGAGTCCACCTGAGCGCTATGTGGGTTGAATTTTCACCGAGAAGGGGAACATCTGTCCGCAGTTGCCAGAAATAGCAAATCTTGTCAATCCTTCCAAGTCAGACACCTAAAGACACAGTAATACTACACAATCTAAACTAATTATCTACTTAATTAAGGACGTATGTATTTCACTGAGCTGTATTTTGGTTTGAAACAAAACGAAATTTATTTTCCACATTAGCAAATCTAATCTGAATTTCTTTATTTTTTAAATGGAGGTTTGCTTATTTTTTAAATACAACTTCAACCATCTAGAGGCTGGATGAGTTTCATTCATAAGTAACAAGTAAAGATGAGCATAGCTATTGATTAATATTTTTAAAAGCATGTAAATACTCATAAAATATATCTTGTCATATGGTAGAATGCCATATGACAAGATATCAGAAAGCTCGAACAAAGATATCATAGTTTGAAAAAGGGATATCAGAAACCACTATGGCATTCTGTCTTAGCAGTTTCTGATATCTTTTTCTGGAACAGATGCTTCTTTCTGTAGTAAATATTGTTTTGTGCTAGAGAATCATAAAGGCATCCAATAATGATTGGACTAAATATTCAAAGAAAACTTAAACCCCTATAACACTTCTTGTAGGGAAGAAAAACAGCTGAAGTAGTTCAAGTAAAATGCAGATATAAGCCTCAGTTCTCCGTAATAGAGAATATTATTGTAAACCGAAATCGGTCATAAACAAAGTCTAAAGTAATAAATCACAAAGAAGAACGCTCTACACTGTAAAAAAATATTTTAAGGATCTCAACATCACAAATTGAACAACTCATAGCTCAGAGCGCTGAAAGCTCGTACTTCTGAATTGCATTCCTGTTTCAAGTGATAAGTCCGATGTATTTACGTACCTTATCTGAAGGAAAGACTTAAAGCACATCTGAAACCTTCTAGAATTTTTCCAAGCTAGTAAGAAATCCAATGTCTCCAGTTTGGATGCTAAAATTGTTTTTAGAACCCTGTTAGAAATATTTCTGCTCATATCTGCGGTTACGATGATGGCTCCTGATTTACCGGGATAAGACAGAAAAGTGGTAGATCTGTTTAGTATGGAAAGGTAGAAAAATTACTGCCGCAAGTCGAAGAAAACAAACTTATAAACGATTTTTTACATCAGTCTGATGTGCTGTGTAAATATAGTTTTATAATACCGTTTATAACTTAGATTCTCCGTTTCTAATGAATTTTATATACTATTATTGCCATCATCTATGCTATTAATTCTATGATACGAACGCTATGTTTCATACTATTAATATAATTCTGTACTATTCATGATATGCTTCAAGCTATTATTGCATGTTATTAATTCTATACTTCTATCCTATCGATTCCATCTGCTATGCTATTTTTGAGTTCTTTTCGTTTTTAATAATGAAGTTAAATAATTTATAAACTCATTCTCTAGACTAAACTGCTTGAAAGTATAGGTAAATTATTTACAATATTTTTCTGTTAATTACAATATGGACTTTTCCTCTTTCTTGAGGTTTTAACTGGCATCGAATTTTGAATTAACCATGGACGTCAACTTTGATATTATACTGGTAAATACAGAAATGCGCATATTTTGAGTTATCCTAGAAGTTCTTATGTAGGTCGACTCGTAATGAAAAGCTTCACTAAATAATGAAAAAAATAAACACATGCACACAAATAAAGCAGTCAAATATTCAAAATTAAATAAAATACTTAAGAAACAAGCATAAAATTGCCATCCAAAGCGCAGTAAAATAAACAAATAGAAAGTATTACATAACAGTACAAAAATATATTGAAACTAAATTAAAATTCCATAACCACAGGTATTTGCGTAATTGCGTAGCTTACAATAGTATTCATTCTGAATCAGTTGTTTGTAATAGTCTCAGAAGAAGCCATAGCTTGGCAAGACGGGTTCTATTTACCATCTAGACCCGCAAAACGCTCTCTTTTACCTCTCAGGCCGATACGGCGGTGCGGTCTCGTATTTTAGGGTGCTCCCAAAATTCTTAATAATCTTGTTTTCTCTCTCAACAATAGGAAACTACGAATGGAAGGCTTTGAAGCTTATCCTAATGCCTCAAATCATATAAAGGTACTAAAACAGACTCAATCGAACTTGCCTTTATATTATCTAATTCGAATAAGTAGTATATCAGGTAATTTGACAAAGAATGTGAAATTATTAACAATTGCCATTATGTAATTTAATTTCAGGGGGAATAATATTTGTTCTTTCCACCTATTAAAAGTATATAATATTTTTAAATAAAAATTGGGAATTAATTATTTTTTCCACTCTCAGTGTAAAAAACTTTCAACTACTTTTTTAAAATATTATCTTTTTCATGCGATCGTATCAAAAACCTCTATTAAGTACAGAAAATGAATTGGATCAAAGTCTTATAGAGTTTTAACTAATTCTTTGTAGCTTTTAAACATATTTAAAGGTTTAAATTTACGATCTAAGAGCAATATTGCAACAATAAGTTTCATTTTATATGGCTTCTATATCATCTTCAGCAAAAGATATGATACCTTCATCATCTATAGTAATTAGAGCACTCAAAAGTAGTATGAGAGCATGAAAAATAAATATTCACATTTAACAATAGGTTTCGAGAGATGAGATTTCACATAGATTTAATTATATATGAAAGCTTGTGAACGCAAAAAATAAATGTACCTTATTTTACCCTCTCAGATTTCGATTTCACATCTCACGACAGACTCCGTAAACTTTTCAAAAATTCGATAAAAACGCTGTCCGCTGACTTTACCAATTTACCGTACCTTGATGGAATGTTGCAAAAATTGGATTATATCCCAGACGCCTTCATGGATCCTTTTCGCATTATAGTAAAAGGTAGCTGTCTTCCAAATCCGCGACCTTCAGTGCAATGCTGAGAAGCGCAAGCGTAAATAATTCGTTTTCGAAAATTCGATTAGAAACAGCGTGAGGCCGGAGCGCATTCATCTGGCAAAAGTCATTTAAAAGATAATTCTCATTACAGTATACGTTCGACTTTAAATGAGGTAGCGGATATTTTTTCCAGAGGCTCTAAATCAGCTTACATGGTATTGGAATTGGTTACTATGAATGTTTTTGCTTCGAAACATAAGATAGTATACTATTACCTAGAGAAAGAAATTTAGTAAAAAACCAGAAATGTATCCAAATAAGCCTCCTTTTTATTCAAAAACATAACTGTATGCATTTTTAAGAAGAGTATTTTTCACAAATATTCTTCATATAAAAATAAATATATTTACATTTTTATAAAACTCTAGTATTTTGTTTAATCGTTTTCAATCATTATACAAAACACTGTTAATTTTTAGGCCGTTTATAATTTTTTTCCAATGTTTATATGCGCAGTCTGTTATAAAACTTCTTCCACAAACATATAAGAAACCTATTGTTCAAGTAGCTTTTCTCTCACCTATTTCTATATCTCCATAGTTGAGCCAAATTTCTTCCGTTCGCTACGCTCTTGCAGTTTCTTTTATTTATCGAGTTTTAATTTATAGTTTAAGTGGTTATTCCTGCCAAAATATATTTATATAAAATTGACGCTAATATAGAATTTTGTTTTCTTTGGGTTTTGTAGTATCTGTCCTTTGTTTGCTTCTTCGCTTCGTCATCTGTTATCATGGCGGGCTGTCAAAATGAAGTAAAAAGCAGAAGATATAAGAGGTACAGAAAAAGACATAAAAATGATTTTGTATTTATTTAAGTAAATGAGAAGTACAACAATTGCGGTTAAAGCTGGGACATTCCAACTTCCAGAGAGTTCGTAAACAGTACTTTCAAAAGTTAGGAAATGTGAAAAGTCAATTTGCTGTCGCCGAGATTCGAGCCACTCTTCATCAACTGTTTATCACTTTGCTAATCACCCTGCATGAGGAATGCAATAATTCCTTACATTCTGATGAAATACATGTAGCGAAGAGTAACCGTTCACCAATTTTTTGTTTGAGCATTGCTACCGACGTTTAGGATTTTCAGCAATAAATCAACTATGTCTTCTATAGAATTTGAACATGAAATTTCCATTTGCTGTATGTAAACCATTTATGCATGGTAGAAAGCGATAATTTTCTAAACATTTATTTTCTGACTTGTAAGTGAGAACTTAGCATTGCTTATGAGAAAAAATGGCTGCAGCCAAAAATGCAAACGAAAGCAGAGGAACGTAAATGTAACTTTAAAGTCTTTTCCTTTAAAACAAGAATGTATTTTACAAACTTTGTAATTGGGCTATAATTAGTTTTTACCATAAAAAAATATTAAATGAAGTTAAAATTAAATTTAAGACATAGAGATAAGATAAATTCTCCCTGATTTTGATAGTGAAAGGTAGGCCACCATAATCTGAAGTTAAGATGCATTGATTCCATCTCAGCAGCAATGCTTAAATATTAATAAAATTTAACATCTTTTCCTAAAACTACGAAACACAAAGATTCAAACGATCTCATTTCACAAAGGAATTATCGATATAACGATAACCCATACGTTAATATGAATTCTAAATATTGTTAAATACACTGGTGTCTGAAATTATGAGAATTTCCACATTTCTTCAATTATTTCCAAAACCGTCGGACATATTTTAATGAAATTGTGTGTAGACATAGGTTATGTAATATAATAAAATATACCATGTCAAATGCCGTGGTTTACACGGCTGGATCATACATAGGGTTCGCACTGCGAAACCTAAAACAAAAGTTTTAAGATTGAATAAGAAAGGAAGGTTAATATTAGGTGGGTATACTACTCTCTAGCTGTCACAGAGCTCTCACAGCGTGCCCTCATACGAAAAATAGAGCAGCCAGTCTAACTCTTGCACCAACCGTAGGCGCAGATATATTCTTGCTATTTACGGTGTATATTTTCGGGATCTAAGGAGAAGGAATTGAAAGAAATGAGATTTTAAAACCCAGGCCCAAGAACTTGTTATTGATCATTATCAAGCTCTTCCAGTCGCCGAAGATTGCTTGCGGCTTGGCGAAAATTCGTACAAAAATATATGTATATAAAGTAAGGTTTCTCATATTTTTTACAAAATCTTCATCCCATTATTTATGTTGGGTAGAAAGTTTCGTTTTGTCTTAAACATGCCATGTAGTCTATATAAATATTTATTTATACGAATCCACTCATATAAATGCTTATTCGGACAGCTGTCATTCTTATAAGTACTTTCTCGATCAGGCAATAAAAATAATGAAACTGAAGGTAAATACATAGAATGATATTTAATCATATATCTAATGTGAATGGGTTAGAGTTCCGCAAGTCAACTTGACAAAGAAATATCTAATGTATTGTTTGGGGACATGAACAGTGAGTACTTTAGCTTTCTTGGGAAAATGGTGGGGTCTTTACGCGCCAAAGGTTCTAATAGGACAGCTATCATGCTGATATCTATTAACTGTAAAAGAAAATGACATGGAAAAAGCAGGATAGAAATAACACTTTTTAACTGATCTGTGCCTTACGAAGCTTGTGAAGTTTCTAATACTACTGCTTACAGCCATCGAACCAATGCTTGTACTTTTGGGGTACTAATTGACTGTGGACATTTTTACACAGCAAAAAGCAGATATATTTGCCACATTTATATTTCATATGTCCAGAAACATTTTTTATTTTATTAAATTTCCCAATTATGCTTGGATTTCTAAGGGTTTTATTTGGTTCTTCTTTATTTCATGATTTCTAGATTTTGAGAGTTATATAATCCTAAATGAGAGTATGTCCTTCCTTCTTTAATGAAGGTACCCCATGTGTGTCTTATAGCCGGTATTTTTTATTGCTAAGTGAATTGAAACTTCCTTGTATAACCCTAAAAATCTTTCGGCTGGATCGACTAGTACATTCGCCGAGAAACATTGTAGAGACATTAGGTATTTTTTGGAGGCCGGGGAGATGAACAATTAGCAACGCTTTCGCCGGGAATCGAACCACGGACCTCTGGAATACCGGCCCAATGTGCAGAACCACTATACAACGAAGGCACGCCAGGAAAGTGGGAGAAATACCTTCTAACATCACTATTTAAAATTCCTGGGATGTTTGAAAACCTTAGGTGTAGCATGCAATCTTCCTCTTGAGAATCGCCAGGAGTTTAGATTTACTCCTCATATAAAAATTTGAATGCTATTGGATTTACTTTGCACTGTTAGTTAATGCCCTAATGCATACATAGCCAGTTTATCATATCCCATATTAAATTATCTTTCCTGAAAAATTTGCTTCACAAAATTCTACTGTGCAGCAATTCGGCCTTAAATATATGTATATGTAAAACCAGAGCATTGGACTTACACACATCACAAGTTACATCAAAATTTCGAAGTTATTCTTCAATATTACATATCAATATACATTTTTATTTTTATACTAAGCTTTCTGACTGACAGCGCTAAAGAGAAAGAAATAAATTTTCGGTAAAACTGTAAGGATCTTAAGTTTTACTAACGTTTATTTTTATTTTAAATCTTTACTATCACTTCTTATTTTCTACTTCCGGCCAGAATTAAAAGCTTTAACTTATTTATGCAAATTTGTCTCGCGAACGCCAAGTACTTAAGTTGTGGCTTTTTGCCAAGCAAGAAAGAGAGGAAGGAGATAGTAGAAGCAGGCCGCTTGCCTTAGCAGTTTTACTCGGTTGCTGGTTGCCTTCGAGGCCAGAGGTTTAATCCCCTTGATAATTTTAAACGTATCGTAGTATTAACAGTTCTCTGCACTACATACGGCCTTTCTGTTAATATACGGCCAATCTTGGAGTAGACACTTGTTTATTAATCCAAAGTTAGTTTAGTTAGAATTTAGTTAATATTTTTTATATTCTTACGTTCAGACCACAAGTGGTTCGTCTCTGTATTCCGAAGTTCGGAAATCATTGTAAAGAGAGAAAAATAAAGGGTTTCGTATACCCTTCCTGTGTATCTTGTCTACTTCCCACATTTATTGAACATAGCTTTAGTAAGCTCCCTGTTCCGAGTCAAGTCATTTAAATGTTCCCCAAGCAAGTAAGGAGGAACACTGAACCTGATAAAACGAATATTTAAACAGTATAATCTCAGATAAAAGCATATTTTTTTATATATTGAATAAATTTATCTTCGCATGTTTTCTTAAATCGAACCTTTATCATAAGAAGATCTTAAGGCTATTTGCATATGAAACATAAGCACAAAATAAGATTTCCGTGTGCCAAAGTAAATATCTTTCTACTTTCACAAATAAAATTGTTTCAAAATTTTCCTTTTCTTTATTTTCCATATGATGATAGTGTTCTCATTGCTCTTCGTCAATAATTCTTAAAACCTTGATAACAAGAAATAAGCAAAAAGAGAGAAAAAACATCTTACTCGACTCACTTATGAGCATTACTTTTGAATTTTATCCCATAAAACAAGCATTTTTAAAACCCTTACTTCAATAATATTTCTCCTCAAAGTAAGATTGGAAGTAATGGTTGTGAAATTTTTCATCCGTTTTGTATCTAAAAGTAAAGAATATAGCTACTTAAATATATTTTCTGAAAACTGTACCAGACCACAGACATCAAGCAATTAGGCCTACATTTGTCATCAAGATTATTATTTTTTTTTAAAGCATCTCATTGCACTAACTCCGTAAAAAGAATTACAAAGCAAAATATGGCAAAAAGAGAAGAAAGGGTTGATCAAATGGATGGGGAAAAAATTCTTCCATTATGCATTAAACTAATAAAAGTTTGAAGACATAAAAACTTTCTCCGTTTATTCGCCATTTGCCTAACAACCCGTGCAAATGTTGTCTGAGGGAAGACAGTTTCTTCTTCACCCGATGATTTATATCGTGCTGATTTTCTTAATGTAACTAAGATCTAAAGAATCTTCTTTCTGTTGATGGTATGAGTCGAGCACGGGGGAACTACTAATGGTTTGGGGAGCAAGTTAAGCTGCCGAAATATCAAAGAATTCAACAAAACGGTTAAAGTCAATAAAACGTTTTTTAATGCTCTTTTTTCATAAAAGAGAGGAGAATAAGAAATGAGCGCAGTTTAATTAGAAGTCGATTTGTTGACTGTTAACAAATACAGAATATTGATGAAGATAGCTGGATATATTACACCAAAGTCTATTACAATTATAGAGATTAATTACCCTTCATAAATAATGACTGTAGCATCTTGGCGGCTTGCGGCTTCTCTATCTACTGCTCAGTCTTCATTGTGCTGTTTGGTGAGATATATTTCATATGAATAGTATAATTAACTTCTTTGCGCCCCAGACTCTTTTTAAAGATGCGTAACTATTAACTACAAAGTATTTTTATCACGACCTTTAAAGCTCGTAAGAAGTAGGCTCTTTCGGAAAGAGTCTGAATTTCTGCATTTTGGTATCGGGATTTTAAGTATTTTTCGCATCCGGAAATACGAAAAGTCAACTATGTTCTTGCTGGGATTTAAACCACTTCTTAGCACCAGGTCTAATAAGAGGCGAGATGATGAAAAAATTAAACACTGATTATTTGAACATGGAAAATCATACAAGAGCTTTTACTTTATTTTGCTTCACTGACAGAGCAGCTGGTCCTGTAACAGCTTTAAATAATATTAAAATCTTGTAGTTTAAATAATTTAACATTAAGGTATTTGTGAATGGCAATATATGAAACCAGACTCGAGTGCCTCGTGCGACTCTCGCACGAAGAATGTAATTTATTTTTAAATGTTAGAATATGTTTTCTCTTCTTGTTTGTATGTCGCCATTTTTTTAGTGTTAAATAAAAGTTATTGCTGTGTTCTATCATTGGAGTTGCTTCATACTGCCAAAGAAGTATCACAGTCATAATTATTTTGGAGGCACCGACCGAGATCGAATAATCGTGCGTATTTTTATTTTATTTGTTCATCACTGAACGTAACTTCCTGTTGATATCGAATTGTCTTATTTTATTAGTTCATCACTGAACATAATATTAGTGATACCAGGTTATTACTTCCTGTTAATATAGAATTGCCTTATTTTATTAGTTCATCACTGAACGTAATATTAGTGATATCAGGTTATTACTTCCCGTTAACACTGAACTGCCTTATTTTATTAGTTTATCACTTGAACTTAGTGATACCATTTTAATGCCGTTTCTACTAGAACTCAAAGGAAAAGAAAAATAGCTGAAGAGCAGATCCTGGAACCGATGAAAGAAGAAAATAAAGCACCCAGAGATGTCTTTGAAGAAGAAGTTAAATCATCAGAATTAAACGTGGAGGATGTTCACGAAAATTTGAAAAACGATAAAGAAATTAATATTGAGAATCATTTTGCAATGCAGCGTTATCATCTTTCGGCTTTTGATTTAATATCAAAGCCGCTACTAATAGACGAAGAAAACAATTGTCGAAAGCAAATGACAAATGAATATTATCCGAAAGGCACAGATGAACTGAGGAAAGGCTTTGCTGTGAATTATAGCCGAGGAACTGGTCCACCATGGAAGAGATCTAGGCGCCGTCAAGAAAAAAAGAAGACTAATTTGAACACTGTCCATTTTTTTCTATTTAAATGTGGTGTAAAAATATTTGTTTAAAATTTAAAATTTTCGGCCTGAAAATTTGGAAAATTATGAGAGAAAATATCTTTTCTCTTTAAGCAATTGAGCAAGCCGAGCTTATAAACTTTCGAAATTTACAGAACTTTTCCTTTCGGTAAAAGTCTCTCCGTTGGGCGAGAGGTTGTTACAGCTTTAAATAATATTAAAATCTTGTAGTTTAAATAATTTAACATTAAGGTATTTGTGAATGGCAATATATGAGACCAGACTCGAGTGCCTCGTGCGACTCTCGCACGAAGAATGTAATTTATTTTTAAATGTTAGAATATGTTTTCTCTTCTTGTTTGTATGTCGCCATTTTTTTTTTTTTTTTTTTTTTTGAGTGTTAAATAAAAGTTATTGCTGTGTTCTATCATTGGAGTTGCTTCATACTGCCAAAGAAGTATCACAGTCCGGCACAGCTTTAGTATAGCCCACCTGGAATTTTAAACAAAAAAATATCACCAAGAGCGGCGATAAATGATATGATCTGGTAACCCATACTATTCACCAAACGCAATGTAAACAAGAGGATGGAATTACGGTTACAGCTAATTTAGTAGTCAGTTACATTTATTCAGTTTCAATACAAATTACCGACATATCCGTTTACTCAAAGTTTAATGCACGTGCCTTGTATTCTTACTTTTCCGGTATAGATTTCTCTTAAAATTTGTCTCACGCTGCGTTGCAGGAGGAAATACAACATTTTAAATTAGAATTCTACTAAAATTAATATCTAAATACACAATTCGTAACACTGTTATTGGCGATTGTTTAACGCTCAGATACCGTGAATATTATTTTGTATATATATTTTTGGCTACTTGAGGTGATATTTTTGCGTTTAGTTATTGCTTGCTCTAAAACTGCTGTTAGTGATAATGTAATTAAATATCAGGAGATTATAAAGGAAAATTTAAGGTGGGAGTTTTCAAACAAGCGTAAAATTTTGGAAACAGATATTTTATGTATGAATTAACAATAGAGTATGAACGTTTTAGAGGATTTTTGATGGATTATCGATTATTGAAGGATAACGTTTTCTGTGAAAAATGTAAGATACCATGCTGGTTAGTTAGTCAGGAAAAGTCATCGAATGGTAGTATTTGCAAGAAATGTACGGCTGAAAAATCAATTAGGCTAGGATCTTGATTCGCCTGTAGTAAACTCAATTTTTCTAGAAACTTTTTTTTTTTTTTTTTTTTTTTTTTTTTTCCCCAACGCGAATCAATGGAGTTGCTTATGCGCGAATTTCTGCAATTCTCCGATTTCTTTTAAGTGAAAGCAGATTTCTTAGTATATGAGCAATGCAGAGTCTATTCAATTTCTGATTTTTAAGTAAAAAGAGATCGTTATATACATGGGCAGAGCACTACAGACCAGGCTTCCGGCCTCAGGTATAACCAATCGGAATAGTGCCTGACCTGTAGAAATTATCTACTATCTACTTCCGCCACTGCCAGGGCGAGTCCCGCAAACCAGCGGCATTTATTGAGTCTAAGTCAGAAGTTACCGATTCACAGTAATGGTTGTTACAATGGCACCTTTGCAGACGTTGTCTGCTACATGAAAAGATGTAATTTCTGTACTGACCTGAGTATTATTCATACGCGCGTGTAATTACAATTGCTCTGATTGTGTAATGTTCCATCGGCAGTAATGGGTTAAGAGCACTGCATGAAATTTAGTACATTGAGTTAGTAAGGTGTCCGGACTTCACTAGAAATTGTTATTGGTGAACTTGGCTAAATCTAAGCTGCATATCTGTCCGTGTCACATACTAAAGACATACTGTACATACATACATACATAGCATGATGATATACATAGCATGAAGGTTACATACATAGCATGAAGATTATACATAGCACTAAAAATTACACATAGCATTAAATAAATATACATAGCATCAAACATTATTACTGTTTTGCTCAAGCCAATGCAGTGCGCAATGCCGAGGTTGTGCGCGGTACCTAGTTTGTGCAATTCTAGGATGTTTTTTAAGTGGAAATAGATCGATGTGTACATGGGCAGAGCCAATGTAGTGCGCTATCCTGATGTTGTGCGCGGTGCCTAGTTTGTGCAGTTCTAGGATGTTTTCTAAGTGAAAATAGATCAATGTGTACATGGGCAGAGCCAATGTAGTGCGCAATGCCGAGGTTGTGGTGCCTAGTTTGTGCAATTCTAGGATGTTTTTTTAAGTGAAAATAGATCGATGTCTACATGGGCAGAGCACTACAGACCAGGCTTCCGGCCTCAGGTATAACCAATCGGAATAGTGACTGACCTGTAGAAATTATCTACTATCTACTTCCGCCACTGCCAGGGCGAGCCCCGCAAACCAGCGGCATTTATTGAGTCTATGTCAGAAGTTACCGATTCACAGTGATGGTTGTTACAATGGCACCTTTGCAGACGTTGTCTGCTACATGAAAAGATGTAAGTGCTGTACTGAGCTGAGTATTATTCATACGCGCGTGTAATTACAATTGCTCTAATTGTGTAATGTTCCATCGGCAGTAATGGGTTAAGAGCACTGCATGAGATTTAGTACATTGAGTTAGTAAGGTGTCCGGACTTCACTACAAATCGTTATTGGTGAACTTGGCTTAATTTATGCTGCGTATCTGTCCGTGTCACATACTAAAGACGTACTGTACATACATACATAGCATGATGATATACATAGCATGAAGATTACATACATAGCATGAAGATTATACATAGCACTAAAAATTACACATAGCACTAAAAATTACACATAGCATTAAAAAAAAAATTATACATAGCATCAAACATTATTACTGTTTTGCTCAATTAACAAATTATATAACTTACTATCCGCACAAATATTGTACTGATTAGTAGCTGTGCACACAGAATATTATAAACATTAAATAGGTCCTAGCAGCCACACGTTATTTACATATTACATAATATATGCGTTTCATAATATGCGCTTACATAATATATAGGATTATAAGATAAATAATTAAATACTCGAATGAAGAACATTGCAAATTTGAATAGGTAAGTAAATGAATGATACTGAGATACATTAATAACGATTAATAGTGAGTAACTAAAGAATAGTATTTAATACTAAAGCTCATAAGTGCATAACAAAGTTCGCAAATAGTACTATAACTTTCAAAATTTCTTAATTTAATGCAAAACATACAGCTGTGTTTCAGGAATTTTGTGCGGAAATCGAAATGATGCAACTATCTTATAACTATTAATACTAAGTAAGCGCATGATAAATTCTAGATTAGATATGCTTGCTTAGTAGTTTACACGATTTGCAATAAGGCATAATTACATAGCAGTAAAATAATAAAGAATATAGGGAAGTGACTTAAGAGATAAAAATGGCAACATACTGAGATGAATGAGTACTAAGAATGAAGTTTCTGAGTACAGTAAGCAAAGCACAGAATACCATGGTACAATGATTAAACAAGCATGAAATTTTGTACAACTGGCAACACATATTGTTGATACGCATACAGGATCTTGCTTACATTACTTATGGCAATGCTTATATATACATAATATAATACATTCTTAAGATAATTTGCTTATGATTCATACTTATAAGAGTGTCAGTTCATTACTTAATGCTGATGGGAATCCACTTACATATATATACGTTGGATTATGTATTTACTACATTGAATTTAAGTGAAAGGCATAAGATTACGATTATAATGATTAAATTAATATATTAGACACGTTAATGTGTTGACAACATATACTGTAGTTACAAAATTCAGATTAAAATGAAAGCATATGATATCAATTATAATAATTAGCTAATACTATAAACACATCGAGGATCATTATTACAGTCAAGTAAAAGTCACATAAAGTGTAGTATTTAAGGTAATACGTTAAATGCATCTAACGAATAGGATAAGAGTATGATGAAAATAATATGGACATAACAGTAGCAAACAGATATTACTTATCTGGTAGCAGGGTTATGCGCTGGGAGGTATTAGGTGACAAATGAAAAGTGTACCCTGCAGAACTTGATGATCTTGTGAAGCTTAAAGCACGCACCCCTCCGTTCTAGTAGCACTTTTGTCCATTCCCTCCAATATCTATCTGAAGGAGGACGCATGTGGTGCGCCTCTGTCAATCTGCATGTAAATGCATAATGGTCTGGCGTTCCGATTAGTCCACATTCACAGAGATCACAGTCTCTAAGTCCAAATCTGTGTAGGTAATCAGGAAACGGGCCGTGCCCAGAGAGGAACGTAGTCAATGAAGATGAGTTGGAGAAGACAAGGTCTGTAACTTTTGGGATAAATTTATACGTCCTTCGACCTGTCCGGGAAGTATCCCATCTCTGCTGCCATTCTGCGTAAAGGTCGCCGCGTGTAATCTTTTTGAGATAAGAGGAAGGCAGAGGTAGAGCATGTTCTGGCAGGAAGATACCCGAAGCCGCTTGTTTTGCCTGTTCATCCGCCAGCTCGTTGCCGACTACACCTGTGTGCGCTGGTACCCAGCTAATGATGGGACGATAATTGAGTGGGAGGTTGACTAATGCCCTTTGTATGTTGAGTACGAAGGGGTCTCGGCTGGCTGGTCTTTCTATGGCGGCTATGCTCGACAGTGAGTCACTATAGATATAGACAGTTTCTTGGTGACCATATGAGAGATCGATTGCTTTTTTAATAGCTAGCAATTCAGCTTGGTAGACTGTGTTGTTCGGATTGAGTCTACGTTTCCAGCGGTATTTGATTTCTCCATCGATCATTGTGCATAAGCCGCATCCAGTGCCATCCTTTGTTTTGGAACCATCCGTGTAGATGGCTATTGAGTTCTGCCGACAGATAAGTGTCTGCGTGTATATATTTTCCGCGAGGTTATGCTGGGCTGGGTGGCAGGGATAGTCTAAGATCTTGTGCATATACTCCGAGGTATGCAAGTTCCTGTTCCAGAGTTTATAGTCTTTCCCAAGTCGGAGAGTATTGGAGATGGCCGCCTCTCGCTCTGCCACCAAGTCTAGTGGTGGTATCCCTGTTAGGACTTGCAGTGCCGCTGTTGAAGTTGTCCTGTATCCTCTGCTTATTTGCAAAAGGTGTAGGCGTTGGAGTGAGTTAAGTAGGCGCCTCTCTTGTACCGTTAGATGTTTTGCCCAAATGCCGGATCCGTATAAAACTATGGCCTGAGTAACGGTGAGATACCAATGTTTTAGCAGTTTCGATGAAATGCCCCAGGTTCGAGCCGCTGTTCTCTGCATGTAATTTTTAAGACTGTCTGTTTTTATTTTTAGATACTGAAGATACGGAAGCCAGGATAACCTTGAGTCAATGATTAAGCCCAAGTATTTGAGTTGTTTAACTATCTTGATGGGGTTGCCATAAAGTTTGATGGATGGATTCCTTTTGAGAGGTCTTTTGCCGCCTATGAGCAAAGCTTGGGATTTTGAGGCAGAGATCGTGATCTTGTGGTCCCTTGCCCAGAAGCTAAACTTGTCGAGGTAGAATTGCGCTGTCATTTCTAATTTGGATCTTCCATGGACTATAATCAAGAAGTCGTCCCCGTAGACCAGTATGTCACACTCCTGGCAATTGTCATCAAATTCCTTGAAGATTGAGTTTGCAACTATCGACCAAAGTACTGGTCCAAGGCATGAGCCCTGGGGGCATCCTTTCTGTAGGTGATGTCTGACTATACCATCGTTCGCTGTATACTGGAGTGTGCGATCGCTGAGGTAACTATGAATTATCTCTTGTAGTTCTGCCGGGCAGTTCATCTGAGATAAAGCCTGTATAACGTCTGGCCACCACAGGGAGTCAAATGCTCCCTGGATGTCCAGACTAATGATCAAGGAGTGGTGCCCCTTGTTTCTGTTGCACTCTATCAAGTTCATTAACTTGGAGATGGCGTGTTCTGTAGAAAGTCCTCCTCGGAAGCCAAATTGCCTGGGGTCTATGGAATTGTTTCTTTGTAGGAAAAAATTTAGTCTTCCAAGTACTACCCTTTCTAGCAGCTTGCCAAACGAGGGGATGAGACATATTGGCCTGTAGGATGTGGGTTGTTGTGGATCTTTGCCCGTTTTATGGAAGAGCGCTACCTCTGCATTTTTGGTCGATTTCGGAAAGTGTCTATTCTTCCAACAGGCACCGATGTACTCTTCGACTAGGTCAGGCGCAAAAGCATAAATCATGCGTATTACGGCATTGTCTAGCCCGTCCGGGCCTGGTGCCTTCTTTGTGTTTAGGTGTTTGACGATAGCCTCTATCTCATGCCTAGTAGGAGGGGGTTCCAAAGAAGTCTGATATCTGGTGAAGTTATTGAATGAAGTTCTTACCTCTGATTGCGCAAGGTTGTCATCTGTCGGTGGGTCTTCTTTGAAGAGTGACTTAAGTATGTAGCTGATTGCTTCGGTTGCACTGGTGGCTGTTGGAGCTATTGACAGGGGGATTTGTGTTGGTATAAAGACCTTGTTGGTTGCAATCTTGAAAACCTTGTCGTATTTCTCAACGGTGCGAGAGCAGTATTCGCGCCAGGAGTCTTGCTTGGCTATAGAGATCTGTCTCTTATATTGCGCTTGTTGTATTTTGTAACGGGCGAAGAGTGTCCTGCGAACCATTGGCTCCTGTGTGGATTGAGCTTGCCGTCTCAGTTTTCTGAGTTTGCTCCGTTCCTGTGACAACTGGGGTGTCCACCATGAGGCTGATGTCCGAATTTTAATTTTTTTTGTCTTGAAAGTCTTGCGGCAGGCATCAGTGCATTGGTCAATTAATTGGTCATAGGCTTTGTCTAGAGCTGCTCTGGTCGCGCTATTCTGAAGTGCTGTTTTAATAGAGGGGATGAAGGGAGAAAGGTGTTGTTCCAGTTTTTGTGTCCCACCATATGCCGTCTTAAATCTTTGTTTAATTACAATGCTGCGTGGGGATTGCAAGTTAAACATGATAGCTTGATGGTCACTAAGAGAAGGGAAGTCTGCTACTGTCCAGGCTGCAATATGTGAGGATAGCTGTGGTGTTGCCAAAGAGAGATCAGGCCAGCCTCTGGCACGTATTGTGTCAAAGGAGGGAGGGGAGTCGCTTTTATTGAGGATGACCAATCCATGAGAACTTATGAAATCTATGAGAGGAAAGGAGCGAGGACTGTCTGTTGGTGAGCCCCAAAGGCGGTTAGCAGCGTTAAAATCCCCGCAGATCAGGATGTGGGTTAGAGGAGTATGGTGTAAGAAGTCAAGTTCAGTTAGGAGGTCGTTGATACTGAGACTAGGGGGAAAGTAGCATGAAATGACCATGAGGCTTCCCTCTATTGAGTCCAGAATGATGGCAATTGTGTGGTTTGTCGTTCTCCAGACCATGGGATTCATTGCACCGTTATAGACGATCATAGCTAGCTTGTTATGGGAAAGAAAAATTTTGTTGTCTGAAGTTGAGCCAACTGGAAGACCTTCTTTAGTAATATAAACCTCTTGAAAGATACCTAAGTCCGCCTGCTGTTGGAATTGGGCATGCAGCATGTGACTTGTGGCTACTGAGGATCTTTGTAAGTTACATTGGATGACTTTGAGAACTGGAATTCTTGATCTTTGGGTGTTATCTATTGTTGTCCTGCTGTCCGCAGGAGTTTCTGGACCGCAGTCCTGTATACAGGACATTGTCTTGAACTAGCCGCGTGGTGGCAGTCGTGATCTGTACCTTGTTGCTGATTTGCCAATGTGCAGTTTTTGCATATAGGATGCTCCTTGCAGGATCCTATGGGCATGGAATGTGGGCCTGCGCACTGCACACAAGAGGGTTGTTCTTGGCAATTCCTGCTGATGTGGCCTAGACCTTGACAGTTGAAGCAACGAGGGACACGGAGGTATCTTCTAAAAGGGCAGGAGAAGAAGCCTAAGTAGATGCGGCCGCTAGATCCAAGCCTGTTGAAGTAGTCCCTATCCAAATGGATAATCCAGTTATTCTTGGAGTTGGATTGGTGTAGGGGAGTTCTTGGGTGGATAGCCCCTACTTTGTTGGACGGGAGATGTAACTCAAATGCCGTAACGATGTCTTTTGTAGTGAATTCTTCCGGTGCACCAAAGAGGATTATCGACTCTCTTCTTGGCTTTGGCTCTCGAAGGGTGAGTGAATCTTTTAAAGATGGTACTTGTTCTATTGAACTTTTCAGCTTGAGTAATTGCTCGCGGGTGTTACCCCTGACTAAAAGCTCTTTGGATCTTGTGGTGCGAATCTGCTCTATAGGGATGCCCAATCTAGAGGGGTTTAGCTGAGAAGTAAGCTGCTTTTGGATGGCAATCGGGGAAGTGGTGAAATCTATGGGGGCTAGAAGTAGGACGTTGTCCGACAGCTTTTTCTGTGGCCGTTTCTTTTTCCGTTGAATCAAGGTGAATTGACCTCCCTCGTCTTCTTGAACTTCCTGCTGTGCCTCTGCAGTGGTGGGGAGATGAGAGGAGGTTGGAACAGAAACTGATGCTGAGGAAGGTTCGAATAATGTTAACAATTTCTGCAGGGAATCTGCTTGTCCGTTGTAGACTTCCAGTTGTGCTTGATGGGAGTTTATTATTAATTCCTGTTCAAGCACCAATTTCTGAGCCAGTTCCACAAAGTCCAATATTACTTTGAGATCCTCTTTGTTCAGTTTGCGTTTGGCGTTGTTGGCTGCCAGGAACCGGGAAATGAAGGCGATCTGAGCCAAAACGTTCGGTGTTCTTGAAAGGGATGAGTCGATAACGGGTGGACACGGTAAGCCTTCTGATGTAACGGAGGGGGTGCAGAGGGAGGGAGTGAGGAGTCTTTAGCGGCCATTAGAAAATGGTCATATGATGAAATGGCATACACAGCGATTGACAACAATATTATGACTGATAAAATGGCGAATTAATAATAAAGGTACTATACACTTATTGGTGTAAAATAACAGGTCTTAAATGCAGCTTTGCAAAATAATTAACAAGGATTTGGTGTAGGTGACAAAATGGCCGACATACAGGATTTAGAAAAAAAAATTAAACATACATATGCTAATACAAAATCAAAACACTAATTAATGCAATTAAACAAAATTAATAATATAGAATGATGCAGTAATAAATTCCAAGATAATAAATACTTCTTTAGATGGTAGAATACAACAATTCATTACTGAGAAATTGATTTACAAAAATAAAGCAATTGTTTAAGACTTAGAATCTGTCAACTGTAACTCTGGTCAACTCTTAGATACTGTCAACAGGTAATATCACATATACGCTTATTAATGTAGGCAATTAAAGAGATAATGCAGTACCAAATATAGAGATAACATAAATTAGCACTCTGGCTCAACAACGAAAATAGACTAACGAGATTAATTTATCAATGAATAAGTGATGTACTTAAGGTATAAATGCAACATTTTAAAGTAAACAATTAGATATATGAACAGTCGTTAGTAATGAAAATCATGAATGCAAGCATTTTAAATACGATTAAAACATCTGTAAAAAGCTGGGATATTAAATAGAAAACTCCCCTTAAGTTTCGGAACTGCATAAGCGGCTAGGTTTGAAGATTAATTACTAATTAATAAAAACACATTTTAGCAAGAGATCATTATAAACGACACTAAAGTATATGTAGATTAAGATTAAGAGCTTAGTAAATGTATAAGAACATTTCAAATCAGTTAAAAATTGCTTAAAAGTGACTGTAGCAGCCGAATTTACTTCAGTAAATACTCTAAGACCTGGTTATGCTGAATAGAACCAGTGTTCATAACTTTTATACATATTAATTTTTTTTTAATTAAACCAAAAGAATGATCAAAATTCTGCCTCGACAAGTTTGCCAAACTCGATCTACTATATTGATATAAAAATTTTGGTTGTTCTAAGTATATTAGAAAAATATGACACTTTATATTACAAGAGGTACATTGAAGAGATGACACGCAGACGGGAACCAGTGAATATCTTACTATTAAGATTGCTGTTGCATACAAGATATTACAAAAACATAGTTATCAAACATTTAGATGTGATATACAAAGAGAAACTTTCAGTTAAGAGTAGAATAGGCGTATTAAATGCTAATAGCTGTATTACAATTAATATAAACTATTGAGTTAAAATTGTTCAATCATAGAAACTGTGATATAAAGGAAGTGCCTGTTACTAGGCTCTATTGAGCTGTGTATGTGACCTTTGCCAAGGACGAGTTGTTGTTGCGTCCTCTTGGCAGGATGGCTGACGTAAAAAATCAGAGTCAACAGTACAAAATTACATAAGATATTACGATTTAACTAACAATGCTTTTACATGAATTATCAAAGATATTAGAAAATAGACAGCTCAATAGCAAGTTAAAAATTTCCCTACTTTGGTAATGATGAGATGAACTTGTTACAACGAGGTAATCAAAAGAAATGAATTTTACACAATTAATGCACTAATTTTGAGACTTAGAAAAAAAATCCCATACACTTATCCTGTGCTTCACAATGCTGTAAACACGCAATGAACGCTAACAATGACACAACAATAGACGAATCACAAGAACACTTATTACTTGAAAACTACTGCACGCACAAATACAAAACTTATATCGAATTGCTCCGCTAACAATTAGACAACTGATTATCAACTTTGTTTGCACTTTTAATTAGGATTTCCGCTAATTACGAAAGATAATCCAGGAACTTCAACACACACGTCTTTCCTCCTCGGCGGAGGGATGGGCTCATTCAGTGTACATGGGAAGAGCACTACAGACCAGGCTTCCGGCCTCAGGTATAACCAATCGGAATAGTGCCTGACCTGTAGAAATGATCTACTATCTACTTCCGCCACTGCCAGGGCGAGCCCCGGAAACCAGCGGCATTTATTGAGTCTAAGTCAGAAGTTACCGATTCACAGTAATGGTTGTTACAATGGCACCTTTGCAGACGTTGTCTGCTACATGAAAAGATGTAAGTGCTGTACTGAGCTGAGTATTATTCATACGCGCGTGGAATTACAATTGCTCTGATTGTGTAATGTTCCATCGGCAGTAATGGGTTAAGAGCACTGCATGAAATTTAGTATATTGAGTTAGTAAGGTGTCCGGACTTCACTACAAATCGTTATTGGTGAACTTGGCTTAATCTATGCTGCGTATCTGTCCGTGTCACATACTAAAGACATACTGTACATACATACATACATAGCATGATGATATACATAGCATGAAGATTACATACATAGTATGAAGATTATACAAAGCACTAAAATTTACACATAGCATTAAAAAAATATACATACTATCAAACATTATTACTGTTTTGCTCAATGAACAAATTATATAACTTACTATCCGCACAAATATTGTACTCATTAGTAGCTGTGCACACAGAATATTATAAACATTAAATAGGTCCTAGCAGCCACACGTTATTTACATATTACATAATATATGCGTTTCATAATATGCGCTTACATAATATATAGGATTATAAGATAAATAATTAAATACTCGAATGCAGAACATTGCAAATTTGAATAGGTAAGTAAATGAATGATACTGAGATATATTAATAACAATTAATAGTGAGTAACTAAAGAATAGTATTTAATACTAAAGCTAGTGTACATGGGCAGAGCACTACAGACCAGGCTTCCGGCCTCAGGTATAACCAATCGGAATAGTGCCTGACCTGTAGAAATTATCTACTATCTACTTCCGCCACTGCCAGGGCGAGCCCCGCAAACCAGCGGCATTTATTGAGTATAAGTCAGAAGTTACCGATTCACAGTAATGGTTGTTACAATGGCACCTTTGCAGACGTTGTCTGCTACATGAAAAGATGTAATTTCTGTACTGACCTGAGTATTATTCATACGCGCGTGTAATTACAATTGCTCTGATTGTGTAATGTTCCATCGGCAGTAATGGGTTAAGAGCACTGCATGAAATTTAGTACATTGAGTTAGTAAGGTGTCCGGACTTCACTACAAATCGCTATTGGTGAACTTGGCTTAATCTATGCTGCGTATCTGTCCGTGTCACATACTAAAGACATACTGTACATACATACATACATAGCATGATGATATACATAGCATGAAGATTACATACATAGCATGAAGATTATACATAGCACTAAAAATTACACATAGCATTAAATAAATATACATAGCATCAAACATTATTACTGTTTTGCTCAAGCCAATGCAGTGCGCAATGCCGAGGTTGTGCGCGGTACCTAGTTTGTGCAATTCTAGGATGTTTTTTTAAGTGGAAATAGATCGATGTGTACATGGGCAGAGCCAATGTAGTGCGCTATCCTGATGTTGTGCGCGGTGCCTAGTTTGTGCAGTTCTAGGATGTTTTCTAAGTGAAAATAGATCAATGTGTACATGGGCAGAGCCAATGTAGTGCGCAATGCCGAGGTTGTGGTGCCTAGTTTGTGCAATTCAAGGATGTTTTTTTAAGTGAAAATAGATCGATGTCTACATGGGCAGAGCACTACAGACCAGGCTTCCGGCCTCAGGTATAACCAATCGGAATAGTGCCTGACCTCTAGAAATTATCTACTATCTACTTCCGCCACTGCCAGGGCGAGTCCCGCAAACCAGCGGCATTTATTGAGTCTAAGTCAGAAGTTACCGATTCACAGTGATGGTTGTTACAATGGCACCTTTGCAGACGTTGTCTGCTACATGAAAAGATGTAAGTGCTGTACTGAGCTGAGTATTATTCATACGCGCGTGGAATTACAATTGCTCTGATTGTGTAATGTTCCATCGGCAGTAATGGCTTAAGAGCACTGCATGAGATTTAGTACATTGAAATAGTAAGGTGTCCGGACTTCACTACAAATCGTTATTGGTGAACTTGGCTTAATCTATCCTGCGTATCTGTCCGTGTCAGATACTAAAGACATACTGTACATACATACATAGCATGATGATATACATAGCATGAAGATTACATACATAGCATGAAGATTATACATAGCACTAAAAATTACACATAGCACTAAAAATTACACATAGCATTAAAAAAAAATTATACATAGCATCAAACATTATTACTGTTTTGCTCAATTAACAAATTATATAACTTACTATCCGCACAAATATTGTACTGATTAGTAGCTGTGCACACAGAATATTATAAACATTAAATAGGTCCTAGCAGCCACACGTTATTTACATATTACATAATATATGCGTTTCATAATATGCGCTTACATAATATATAGGATTATAAGATAAATAATTAAATACTCGAATGCAGAACATTGTAAATTTGAATAGGTAAGTAAATGAATGATACTGAGATACATTAATAACGATTAATAGTGAGTAACTAAAGAATAGTATTTAATACTAAAGCTCATAAGTGCATAACGAAGTTCGCAAATAGTACTATAAGTTTCAAAATTTCTTAATTTAATGCAAAACATACAGCTGTGTTTCAGGAATTTTGTGCGGAAATCGAAATGATGCAACTATCTTATAACTATTAATACTAAGTAAGCGCATGATAAATTCTAGATTAGATATGCTTGCTTAGTAGTTTACACGATTTGCAATAAGGCATAATTACATAGCAGTAAAATAATAAAGAATATAGGGAAGTGACTTAAGAGATAAAAATGGCAACATACTGAGATGAATGAGTACTAAGAATGAAGTTTCTGAGTACAGTAAGCAAAGCACAGAATACCATGGTACAATGATTAAACAAGCATGAAATTTTGTACAACTGGCAACACATATTGTTGATACGCATACAGGATCTTGCTTACATTACTTATGGCAATGCTTATATATACATACTATAATACATTCTTAAGATAATTTGCTTATGATTCATACTTATAAGAGTGTCAGTTCATTACTTAATGCTGATGGGAATCCACTTACATATATATACTTTGGATTATGTATTTACTACATTCAATTTAAGTGAAAGGCATAAGATTACGATTATAATGATTAAATTAATATATTAGACACGTTAATGTGTTGACAACATATACTGTAGTTACAAAATTCAGATTAAAATGAAAGCATATGATATCAATTATAATAATTAGCTAATACTATAAACACATCGAGGATCATTATTACAGTCAAGTAAAAGTCACATAAAGTGTAGTATTTAAGGTAATACGTTAAATGCATCTAACGAATAGGATAAGAGTATGATGAAAATAATATGGACATAACAGTAGCAAACAGATATTACTTATCTGGTAGCAGGGTTATGCGCTGGGAGGTATTAGGTGACAAATGAAAAGTGTACCCTGCAGAACGTGATGATCTTGTGAAGCTTAAAGCACGCACCCCTCCGTTCTAGTAGCACTTTTGTCCATTCCCTCCAATATCTATCTAAAGGAGGACGCATGTGGTGCGCCTCTGTCAATCTGCATGTAAATGCATAATGGTCTGGCGTTCCGATTAGTCCACATTCACAGAGATCACAGTCTCTAAGTCCAAATCTGTGTAGGTAATCAGGAAACGGGCCGTGCCCAGAGAGGAACGTAGTCAATGAAGATGAGTTGGAGAAGACAAGGTCTGTAACTTTTGGGATAAATTTATACGTCCTTCGACCTGTCCGGGAAGTATCCCATCTCTGCCGCCATTCTGCGTAAAGGTCGCCGCGTGTAATCTTTTTGAGATAAGAGGAAGGCAGAGGTAGAGCATGTTCTGGCAGGAAGATACCCGAAGCCGCTTGTTTTGCCTGTTCATCCGCCAGCTCGTTGCCGACTACACCTGTGTGCGCTGGTACCCAGCTAATGATGGGAAGATAATTGAGTGGGAGGTTGACTAATGCCCTTTGTATGTTGAGTACGAAGGGGTCTCGGCTGGCTGGTCTTTCTATGGCGGCTATGCTCGACAGTGAGTCACTATAGATATAGACAGTTTCTTGGTGACCATATGAGAGATCGATTGCTTTTTTAATAGCTAGCAATTCAGCTTGGTAGACTGTGTTGTTCGGATTGAGTCTACGTTTCCAGCGGTATTTGATTTCTCCATCGATCATTGTGCATAAGCCGCATCCAGTGCCATCCTTTGTTTTGGAACCATCCGTGTAGATGGCTATTGAGTTCTGCCGACAGAGAAGTGTCTGCGTGTATATATTTTCCGCGAGGTTATGCTGGGCTGGGTGGCAGGGATAGTCTAAGATCTTGTGCATATACTCCGAGGTATGCAAGTTCCTGTTCCAGAGTTTATAGTCTTTCCCAAGTCGGAGAGTATTGGAGATGGCCGCCTCTCGCTCTGCCACCAAGTCTAGTGGTGGTATCCCTGTTAGGACTTGCAGTGCCGCCGTTGAAGTTGTCCTGTATCCTCTGCTTATTTGCAAAAGGTGTGGGCTTTGGAGTGAGTTAAGTAGGCGCCTCTCTTGTACCGTTAGATGTTTTGCCCAAATGCCGGATCCGTATAAAACTATGGCCTGAGTAACGGTGAGATACCAATGTTTTAGCAGTTTCGATGAAATGCCCCAGGTTCGAGCCGCTGTTCTCTGCATGTAATTTTTAAGACTGTCTGTTTTTATTTTTAGATACTGAAGATACGGAAGCCAGGATAACCTTGAGTCAATGATTAAGCCCAAGTATTTGAGTTGTTTAACTATCTTGATGGGGTTGCCATAAAGTTTGATGGATGGATTCCTTTTGAGAGGTCTTTTGCCGCCTATGAGCAAAGCTTGGGATTTTGAGGCAGAGATCGTGATATTGTGGTCCCTTGCCCAGAAGCTAAACTTGTCGAGGTAGAATTGCGCTGTCATTTCTAATTTGGATCTTCCATGGACTATAATCAAGAAGTCGTCCGCGTAGGCCAGTATGTCACAGTCCTGGCAATTGTCATCAAATTGCTTGAAGATTGAGTTGGCAACTATCGACCAAAGTACTGGTCCAAGGCATGAGTCCTGGGGGCATCCTTTCTGTAGGTGATGTCTGACTATACCATCGTTCGCTGTATACTGGAGTGTGCGATCGCTGAGGTAACTATGAATTAGCTCTTGTAGTTCTCCCGGGCAGTTCATCTGAGATAAAGTTTGTATAACGTCTGGCCACCACAGGGAGTCAAATGCTCCCTGGATGTCCAGACTAATGATAAAGGAGTGGTGCCCCTTGTTTCTGTTGCACTCTATCAAGTTCATTAACTTGGAGATGGCGTGTTCTGTAGAAAGTCCTCCTCGGAAACCAAATTGCCTGGGGTCTATGGAATTGTTTCTTTGTAGGAAAAAATTTAGTCTTCCAAGTACTACCTTTCTAGCAGCTTGCCAAACGAGGGGATGAGACATATTGGCCTGTAGGATGTGGGTTGTTGTGGATCTTTGCCCGTTTTATGGAAGAGCGCTACCTCTGCATTTTTGGTCGATTTCGGAAAGTGTCTATTCTTCCAACAGGCACCGATGTACTCTTCGACTAGGTCAGGCGCAAAAGCATAAATCATGCGTATTACGGCATTGTCTAGCCCGTCCGGGCCTGGTGCCTTCTTTGTGTTTAGGTGTTTGACGATAGCCTCTATCTCATGCCTAGTAGGAGGGGGTTCCAAACAAATCTGATATCTGGTGAAGTTATTGAATGAAGTTCTTACCTCTGATTGCGCAAGGTTGTCATCTGTCGGTGGGTCTTCTTTGAAGAGTGACTTAAGTATGTAGCTGATTGCTTCGGTTGCACTGGTGGCTGTTGGAGCTATTGACAGGGGGATTTGTGTTGGTATAAAGACCTTGTTGGTTGCAATCTTGAAAACCTTGTCGTATTTCACAACGGTGCGAGAGCAGTATTCGCGCCAGGAGTCTTGCCTGGCTATAGAGATCTGTCTCTTATATTGCGCTTGTTGTATTTTGTAACGGGCGAAGAGTGTCCTGCGAACCATTGGCTCCTGTGTGGATTGAGCTTGCCGTCTCAGTTTTCTGAGTTTGCTCCGTTCCTGTGACAACTGGGGTGTCCACCATGAGGCTGATGTCCGAATTTTCATTTTTTTTGTCTTGAAAGTCTTGCGGCAGACATCAGTGCATTGGTCAATTAATTGGTCATAGGCTTTGTCTAGAGCTGCTCTAGTCGCGCTATTCTGAAGTGCTGTTTTAATAGAGGGGATGAAGGGAGAAAGGTGTTGTTCCAGTTTTTGTGTCCCACCATATGCCGTCTTAAATCTTTGTTTAATTACAATGCTGCTTGGGGATTGCAAGTTAAACATGATAGCTTGATGGTCACTAAGAGAAGGGAAGTCTGCTACTGTCCAGGCTGCAATATGTGAGGATAGCTGTGGTGTTGCCAAAGAGAGATCAGGCCAGCCTCTGGCACGTATTGTGTCAAAGGAGGGAGGGGAGTCGCTTTTATTGAGGATGACCAATCCATGAGAACTTATGAAATCTATGAGAGGAAAGGAGCGAGGACTGTCTGTTGGTGAGCCCCAAAGGCGGTTAGCAGCGTTAAAATCCCCGCAGATCAGGATGTGGGTTAGAGGAGTATGGTGTAAGAAGTCAAGTTCAGTTAGGAGGTCGTTGATACTGAGACTAGGGGGAAAGTAGCATGAAATGACCATGAGGCTTCCCTCTATTGAGTCCAGAATGATGGCAATTGTGTGGTTTGTCGTTCTCCAGACCATGGGATTCATTGCACCGTTATAGACGATCATAGCTAGCTTGTTATGGGAAAGAAAAATTTTGTTGTGTGAAGTTGAGCCAACTGGAAGACCTTCTTTAGTAATATAAACTTCTTGAAAGATACCTAAGTCCGCCTGCTGTTGGAATTGGGCATGCAGCATGTGACTTGTGGCTACTGAGGATCTTTGTAAGTTACATTGGATGACTTTGAGAACTGGAATTCTTGATCTTTGGGTGTTATCTATTGTTGTCCTGCTGTCCGCAGGAGTTTCTGGACCGCAGTCCTGTATACAGGACATTGTCTTGAACTAGCCGCGTGGTGGCAGTCGTGATCTGTACCTTGTTGCTGATTTGCCAATGTGCAGTTTTTGCATATAGGATGCTCCTTGCAGGATCCTATGGGCATGGAATGTGGGCCTGCGCACTGCACACAAGAGGGTTGTTCTTGGCAATTCCTGCTGATGTGGCCTAGACCTTGACAGTTGAAGCAACGAGGGACACGGAGGTATCTTCTAAAAGGGCAGGAGAAGAAGCCTAAGTAGATGCGGCCGCTAGATCCAAGCCTGTTGAAGTAGTCCCTATCCAAATGGATAATCCAGTTATTCTTGGAGTTGGATTGGTGTAGGGGAGTTCTTGGGTGGATAGCCCCTACTTTGTTCGACGGGAGATGTAACTCAAATGCCGTAACGATGTCTTTTGTAGTGAATTCTTCCGGTGCACCAAAGAGGATTATCGACTCTCTTCTTGGCTTTGGCTCTCGAAGGGTGAGTGAATCTTTTAAAGATGGTACTTGTTCTATTGAACTTTTCAGCTTGAGTAATTGCTCGCGGGTGTTACCCCTGACTAAAAGCTCTTTGGATCTTGTGGTGCGAATCTGCTCTATAGGGATGCCCAATCTAGAGGGGTTTAGCTGAGAAGTAAGCTGCTTTTGGATGGCAATCGGGGAAGTGGTGGAATCTATGGGGGCTAGAAGTAGGACGTTGTCCGACAGCTTTTTCTGTGGCCGTTTCTTTTTCCGTTGAATCAAGGTGAATTGACCTCCCTCGTCTTCTTGAACTTCCTGCTGTGCCTTTGCAGTGGTGGGGAGATGAGAGGAGGTTGGAACAGAAACTGATGCTGAGGAAGGTTCGAATAATGTTAACAATTTCTGCAGGGAATCTGCTTGTCCGTTGTAGACTTCCAGTTGTGCTTGATGGGAGTTTATTATTAATTCCTGTTAAAACACCAATTTCTGAGCCAGGTCCACAAAGTCCAATATTATTTTGAGATCCTCTTTGTTCAGTTTGCGTTTGGCGTTGTTGGCTGCCAGGAACCGGGAAATGAAGGCGATCTGAGCCAAAAAGTTCTGTGTTCTTGAAAGGGATGAGTCGATAACGGGTGGACACGGTAAGCCTTCTGATGTAACGGAGGGGGTGCAGAGGGAGGGAGTGAGGAGTCTTTAGCGGCCATTAGAAAATGGTCATATGATGAAATGGCATACACAGCGATTGACAACAGTATTATGACTGATAAAATGGCGAATTAATAATAAAGGTACTATACACTTATTGGTGTAAAGTAACAGGTCTTAAATGCAGCTTTGCAAAATAATTAACAAGGATTTGGTGTAGGTGACAAAATGGCCGACATACAGGATTTAGAAAAAATAATTAAACATACATATGCTAATACAAAATCAAAACACTAATTAATGCAATTAAACAAAATTAATAATATAGAATGATGCAGTAATAAATTCCAAGATAATAAATACTTCTTTAGATGGTAAAATACAACAATTCATTACTGAGAAATTGATTTACAAAAATAAAGCAGTTGTTTAAGACTTAGAATCTGTCAACTGTAACTCTGGTCAACTCTTAGATACTGTCAACAGGTAATATCACATATACGCTTATTAATGTAGGCAATTAAAGAGATAATGCAGTACCAAATATAGAGATAACATAAATTAGCACTCTGGCTCAACAACGAAAATAGCCTAACGAGATTAATTTAACAATGAATAAGTGATGTACTTAAGGTATAAATGCAACATTTTAAAGTAAACAATTAGATATATGAACAGTCGTTAGTAATGAAAATCATGAATGCAAGCATTTTAAATACGATTAAAACATCTGTAAAAAGTTGGGATATTAAATAGAAAACTCCCCTTAAGTTTCTGAACTGCCTAAGCGGCTAGGTTTGAAGATTAATTACTAATTAATAAAAACACATTTTAGCAAGAGATCATTATAAACCACACTAAAGTATATGTAGATTAAGATTAAGAGCTTAGTAAATGTATAAGAACATTTCAAATCAGTTAAAAATTGCTTAAAAGTGTCTGTAGCAGCCGAATTTACTTCAGTAAATACTCTAAGACCTGGTTATGCTGAATAAAACCAGTGTTCATAACTTTTATACATATTAATTTTTTTTTAATTAAACAAAATGAATGATCAAAATTCTGCCTCGACAAGTTTGCCAAACTCGATCTACTATATTGATATAAAAATTTTGGTTGTTCTAAGTATATTAGAAAAATATGACACTTTATATTACAAGAGGTACATTGAAGAGATGACACGCAGACGGGAACCAGTGAACATCTTACTATTAAGATTGCTGTTGCATACAAGATATTACAAAAACATAGTTATCAAACATTTAGATGTGATATACAAAGAGAAACTTTCAGTTAAGAGTAGAATAGGCGTATTAAATGCTAATAGCTGTATTACAATTAATATAAACTATTGAGTTAAAATTGTTCAATCATAGAAACTGTGATATAAAGGAAGTGCTTGTTACTAGGCTCTATTGAGCTGTGTATGTGACCTTTGCCAAGGACGAGTTGTTGTTGCGTCCTCTTGGCAGGATGGCTGACGTAAAAAATCAGAGTCAACAGTACAAAATTACATAAGATATTACGATTTAACTAACAATGCTTTTACATGAATTATCAAAGATATTAGGAAAATACACAGCTCAATAGCAAGTTAAAAATTTCCCTACTTTGGTAATGATGAGATGAACTTGTTACAACGAGGTAATCAAAAGAAATGAATTTTACACAATTAATGCACTAATTTTGAGACTTAGAAAAAAAATCCCATACACTTATCCTGTGCTTCACAATGCTGTAAACACGCAATGAACGCTAACAATGACACAACAATAGACGAATCACAAGAACACTTATTACTTGAAAACTACTGCACGCACAAATACAAAACTTATATCGAATTGCTCCGCTAACAATTAGACAACTGATTATCAACTTTGTTTGCACTTTTAATTAGGATTTCCGCTAATTACGAAAGATAATCCAGGAACTTCAACACACACGTCTTTCCTCCTCGGCGGAGGGATGGGCTCATTCAGTGTACATGGGAAGAGCACTACAGACCAGGCTTCCGGCCTCAGGTATAACCAATCGGAATAGTGCCTGACCTGTAGAAATGATCTACTATCTACTTCCGCCACTGCCAGGGCGAGCCCCGGAAACCAGCGGCATTTATTGAGTCTAAGTCAGAAGTTACCGATTCACAGTAATGGTTGTTACAATGGCACCTTTGCAGACGTTGTCTGCTACATGAAAAGATGTAAGTGCTGTACTGAGCTGAGTATTATTCATACGCGCGTGGAATTACAATTGCTCTGATTGTGTAATGTTCCATCGGCAGTAATGGGTTAAGAGCACTGCATGAAATTTAGTACATTGAGTTAGTAAGGTGTCCGGACTTCACTACAAATCGTTATTGGTGAACTTGGCTTAATCTATGCTGCGTATCTGTCCGTGTCACATACTAAAGACATACTGTACATACATACATACATAGCATGATGATATACATAGCATGAAGATTACATACATAGTATGAAGATTATACAAAGCACTAAAATTTACACATAGCATTAAAAAAATATACATAGTATCAAACATTATTACTGTTTTGCTCAATGAACAAATTATATAACTTACTATCCGCACAATTATTGTACTCATTAGTAGCTGTGCACACAGAATATTATAAACATTAAATAGGTCCTAGCAGACACACGTTATTTACATATTACATAATATATGCGTTTCATAATATGCGCTTACATAATATATAGGATTATAAGATAAATAATTAAATACTCGAATGCAGAGCATTGCAAATTTGAATAGGTAAGTAAATAAATGATACTGAGATATATTAATAACAATTAATAGTGAGTAACTAAAGAATAGTATTTAATACTAAAGCTAGTGTACATGGGCAGAGCACTACAGACCAGGCTTCCGGCCTCAGGTATAACCAATCGGAATAGTGCCTGACCTGTAGAAATTATCTACTATCTACTTCCGCCACTGCCAGGGCGAGCCCCGCAAACCAGCGGCATTTATTGAGTATAAGTCAGAAGTTACCGATTCACAGTAATGGTTGTTACAATGGCACCTTTGCAGACGTTGTCTGCTACATGAAAAGATGTAATTTCTGTACTGACCTGAGTATTATTCATACGCGCGTGTAATTACAATTGCTCTGATTTTGTAATGTTCCATCGGCAGTAATGGGTTAAGAGCACTGCATGAAATTTAGTACATTGAGTTAGTAAGGTGTCCGGACTTCACTACAAATCGTTATTGGTGAACTTGGCTTAATCTATGCTGCGTATCTGTCCGTGTCACATACTAAAGACATACTGTACATACATACATACATAGCATGATGATATACATAGCATGAAGATTACATACATAGCATGAAGATTATACATAGCACTAAAAATTACACATAGCATTAAATAAATATACATAGCATCAAACATTATTACTGTTTTGCTCAAGCCAATGCAGTGCGCAATGCCGAGGTTGTGCGCGGTACCTAGTTTGTGCAATTCTAGGATGTATTTTTAAGTGGAAATAGATCGATGTGTACATGGGCAGAGCCAATGTAGTGCGCTACCCTGATGTTGTGCGCGGTGCCTAGTTTGTGCAGTTCTAGGATGTTTTCTAAGTGAAAATAGATCAATGTGTACATGGGCAGAGCCAATGTAGTGCGCAATGCCGAGGTTGTGGTGCCTAGTTTGTGCAATTCTAGGATGTTTTTTTAAGTGAAAATAGATCGATGTCTACATGGGCAGAGCACTACAGACCAGGCTTCCGGCCTCAGGTATAACCAATCGGAATAGTGCCTGACCTGTAGAAATTATCTACTATCTACTTCCGCCACTGCCAGGGCGAGTCCCGCAAACCAGCGGCATTTATTGAGTCTAAGTCAGAAGTTACCGATTCACAGTGATGGTTGTTACAATGGCACCTTTGCAGACGTTGTCTGCTACATGAAAAGATGTAAGTGCTGTACTCAGCTGAGTATTATTCATACGCGCGTGTAATTACAATTGCTCTGATTGTGTAATGTTCCATCGGCAGTAATGGCTTAAGAGCACTGCATGAGATTTAGTACATTGAAATAGTAAGGTGTCCGGACTTCACTACAAATCGTTATTGGTGAACTTGGCTTAATCTATGCTGCGTATCTGTCCGTGTCACATACTAAAGACATACTGTACATACATACATAGCATGATGATATACATAGCATGAAGATTACATACATAGCATGAAGATTATACATAGCACTAAAAATTACACATAGCACTAAAAATTACACATAGCATTAAAAAAAAATTATACATAGCATCAAACATTATTACTGTTTTGCTCAATTAACAAATTATATAACTTACTATCCGCACCAATATTGTACTCATTAGTAGCTGTGCACGCAGAATATTATAAACATTAAATAGGTCCTAGCAGCCACACGTTATTTACATATTACATAATATATGCGTTTCATAATATGCGCTTACATAATATATAGGATTATAAGATAAATAATTAAATACTCGAATGCAGAACATTGCAAATTTGAATAGGTAAGTAAATGAATGATACTGAGGTACATTAATAACGATTAATAGTGAGTAACTAAAGAATAGTATTTAATACTAAAGCTCATAAGTGCATAACAAAGTTCGCAAATTGTACTATAAGTTTCAAAATTTCTTAATTTAATGCAAAACATACAGCTGTGTTTCAGGAATTTTGTGCGGAAATCGAAATGATGCAACTATCTTATAACTATTAATACTAAGTAAGCGCATGATAAATTCTAGATTAGATATGCTTGCTTAGTAGGTTACACGATTTGCAATAAGGCATAATTACATAGCAGTAAAATAATAAAGAATATAGGGAAGTGACTTAAGAGATAAAAATGGCAACATACTGAGATGAATGAGTACTAAGAATGAAGTTTCTGAGTACAGTAAGCAAAGCACAGAATACCATGGTACAATGATTAAACAAGCATGAAATTTTGTACAACTGGCAACACATATTGTTGATACGCATACAGGATCTTGCTTACATTACTTATGGCAATGCTTATATATACATAATATAATACATTCTTAAGATAATTTGCTTATGATTCATACTTATAAGAGTGTCAGTTCATTACTTAATGCTGATGGGAATCCACTTACATATATATACGTTGGATTATGTATTTACTACATTGAATTTAAGTGAAAGGCATAAGATTACGATTATAATGATTAAATTAATATATTAGACACGTTAATGTGTTGACAACATATACTGTAGTTACAAAATTCAGATTAAAATGAAAGCATATGATATCAATTATAATAATTAGCTAATACTATAAACACATCGAGGATCATTATTACAGTCAAGTAAAAGTCACATAAAGTGTAGTATTTAAGGTAATACGTTAAATGCATCTAACGAATAGGATAAGAGTATGATGAAAATAATATGGACATAACAGTAGCAAACAGATATTACTTATCTGGTAGCAGGGTTATGCGCTGGGAGGTATTAGGTGACAAATGAAAAGTGTACCCTGCAGAACTTGATGATCTTGTGAAGCTTAAAGCACGCACCCCTCCGTTCTAGTAGCACTTTTGTCCATTCCCTCCAATATCTATCTGAAGGAGGACGCATGTGGTGCGCCTCTGTCAATCTGCATGTAAATGCATAATGGTCTGGCGTTCCGATTAGTCCACATTCACAGAGATCACAGTCTCTAAGTCCAAATCTGTGTAGGTAATCAGGAAACGGGCCGTGCCCAGAGAGGAACGTAGTCAATGAAGATGAGTTGGAGAAGACAAGGTCTGTAACTTTTGGGATAAATTTATACGTCCTTCGACCTGTCCGGGAAGTATCCCATCTCTGCCGCCATTCTGCGTAAAGGTCGCCGCGTGTAATCTTTTTGAGATAAGAGGAAGGCAGAGGTAGAGCATGTTCTGGCAGGAAGATACCCGAAGCTGCTTGTTTTGCCTGTTCATCCGCCAGCTCGTTGCCGACTACACCTGTGTGCGCTGGTACCCAGCTAATGATGGGACGATAATTGAGTGGGAGGTTGACTAATGCCCTTTGTATGTTGAGTACGAAGGGGTCTCGGCTGGCTGGTCTTTCTATGGCGGCTATGCTCGACAGTGAGTCACTATAGATATAGACAGTTTCTTGGTGACCATATGAGAGATCGATTGCTTTTTGAATAGCTAGCAATTCAGCTTGGTAGACTGTGTTGTTCGGATTGAGTCTACGTTTCCAGCGGTATTTGATTTCTCCATCGATCATTGTGCATAAGCCGCATCCAGTGCCATCCTTTGTTTTGGAACCATCCGTGTAGATGGCTATTGAGTTCTGCCGACAGAGAAGTGTCTGCGTGTATATATTGTCCGCGAGGTTATGCTGGGCTGGGTGGCAGGGATAGTCTAAGATCTTGTGCATATAATCCGAGGTATGCAAGTTCCTGTTCCAGAGTTTATAGTCTTTCCCAAGTCGGAGAGTATTGGAGACGGCCGCCTCTCGCTCTGCCACCAAGTCTAGTGGTGGTATCCCTGTTAGGACTTGCAGTGCCGCTGTTGAAGTTGTCCTGTATCCTCTGCTTATTTGCAAAAGGTGTGGGCGTTGGAGTGAGTTAAGTAGGCGCCTCTCTTGTACCGTTAGATGTTTTGCCCAAATGCCGGATCCGTATAAAACTATGGCCTGAGTAACGGTGAGATACCAATGTTTTAGCAGTTTCGATGAAATGCCCCAGGTTCGAGCCGCTGTTCTCTGCATGTAATTTTTAAGACTGTCTGTTTTTATTTTTAGATACTGAAGATACGGAAGCCAGGATAACCTTGAGTCAATGATTAAGCCCAAGTATTTGAGTTGTTTAACTATCTTGATGGGGTTGCCATAAAGTTTGATGGATGGATTCCTTTTGAGAGGTCTTTTGCCGCCTATGAGCAAAGCTTGGGATTTTGAGGCAGAGATCGTGATCTTGTGGTCCCTTGCCCAGAAGCTAAACTTGTCGAGGTAGAATTGCGCTGTCATTTCTAATTTGGATCTTCCATGGACTATAATCAAGAAGTCGTCCGCGTAGACCAGTATGTCACACTCCTGGCAATTGTCATCAAATTCCTTGAAGATTGAGTTTGCAACTATCGACCAAAGTACTGGTCCAAGGCATGAGCCCTGGGGGCATCCTTTCTGTAGGTGATGTCTGACTATACCATCGTTCGCTGTATACTGGAGTGTGCGATCGCTGAGGTAACTATGAATTAGCTCTTGTAGTTCTCCCGGGCAGTTCATCTGAGATAAAGTTTGTATAACGTCTGGCCACCACAGGGAGTCAAATGCTCCCTGGATGTCCAGACTAATGATAAAGGAGTGGTGCCCCTTGTTTCTGTTGCACTCTATCAAGTTCATTAACTTGGAGATGGCGTGTTCTGTAGAAAGTCCTCCTCGGAAGCCAAATTGCCTGGGGTCTATGGAATTGTTTCTTTGTAGGAAAAAATTTAGTCTTCCAAGTACTACCCTTTCTAGCAGCTTGCCAAACGAGGGGATGAGACATATTGGCCTGTAGGATGTGGGTTGTTGTGGATCTTTGCCCGTTTTATGGAAGAGCGCTACCTCTGCATTTTTGGTCGATTTCGGAAAGTGTCTATTCTTCCAACAGGCACCGATGTACTCTTCGACTAGGTCAGGCGCAAAAGCATAAATCATGCGTATTACGGCATTGTCTAGCCCGTCCGGGCCTGGTGCCTTCTTTGTGTTTAGGTGTTTGACGATAGCCTCTATCTCATGCCTAGTAGGAGGGGGTTCCAAAGAAGTCTGATATCTGGTGAAGTTATTGAATGAAGTTCTTACCTCTGATTGCGCAAGGTTGTCATCTGTCGGTGGGTCTTCTTTGAAGAGTGACTTAAGTATGTAGCTGATTGCTTCGGTTGCACTGGTGGCTGTTGGAGCTATTAACAGGGGGATTTGTGTTGGTATAAAGACCTTGTTGGTTGCAATCTTGAAAACCTTGTCGTATTTCTCAACGGTGCGAGAGCAGTATTCGCGCCAGGAGTCTTGCTTGGCTATAGAGATCTGTCTCTTATATTGCGCTTGTTGTATTTTGTAACGGGCGAAGAGTGTCCTGCGAACCATTGGCTCCTGTGTGGATTGAGCTTGCTGTCTCAGTTTTCTGAGTTTGCTCCGTTCCTGTGACAACTGGGGTGTCCACCATGAGGCTGATGTCCGAATTTTAATTTTTTTTGTCTTGAAAGTCTTGCGGCAGGCATCAGTGCATTGGTCAATTAATTGGTCATAGGCTTTGTCTACAGCTGCTCTGGTCGCGCTATTCTGAAGTGCTGTTTTAATAGAGGGGATGAAGGGAGAAAGGTGTTGTTCCAGTTTTTGTGTCCCACCATATGCCGTCTTAAATCTTTGTTTAATTACAATGCTGCGTGGGGATTGCAAGTTAAACATGATAGCTTGATGGTCACTAAGAGAAGGGAAGTCTGCTACTTTCCAGGCTGCAATATGTGAGGATAGCTGTGGTGTTGCCAAAGAGAGATCAGGCCAGCCTCTGGCACGTATTGTGTCAAAGGAGGGAGGGGAGTCGCTTTTATTGAGGATGACCAATCCATGAGAACTTATGAAATCTATGACAGGAAAGGAGCGAGGACTGTCTGTTGGTGAGCCCCAAAGGCGGTTAGCAGCGTTAAAATCCCCGCAGATCAGGATGTGGGTTAGAGGAGTATGGTGTAAGAAGTCAAGTTCAGTTAGGAGGTCGTTGATACTGAGATTAGGGGGAAAGTAGCATGAAATGACCATGAGGCTTCCCTCTATTGAATCCAGAATGATAACAATTGTGTGGTTTGTCGTTCTCCAGACCATGGGATTCATTGCACCGTTATAGACGATCATAGCTAGCTTGTTATGGGAAAGAAAAATTTTGTTGTCTGAAGTTGAGCCAACTGGAAGACCTTCTTTAGTAATATAAACCTCTTGAAAGATACCTAAGTCCGCCTGCTGTTGGAATTGGGCATGCAGCATGTGACTTGTGGCTACTGAGGATCTTTGTAAGTTACATTGGATTACTTTGAGAACTGGAATTCTTGATCTTTGGGTGTTATCTATTGTTGTCCTGCTGTCCGCAGGAGTTTCTGGACCGCAGTCCTGTATACAGCACATTGTCTTGAACTAGCCGCGTGGTGGCAGTCGTGATCTGTACCTTGTTGCTGATTTGCCAATGTGCAGTTTTTGCATATAGGATGCTCCTTGCAGGATCCTATGGGCATGGAATGTGGGCCTGCGCACTGCACACAAGAGGGTTGTTCTTGGCAATTCCTGCTGATGTGGCCTAGACCTTGACAGTTGAAGCAACGAGGGACACGGAGGTATCTTCTAAAAGGGCAGGAGAAGAAGCCTAAGTAGATGCGGCCGCTAGATCCAAGCCTGTTGAAGTAGTCCCTATCCAATTGGATAATCCAGTTATTCTTGGAGTTGGATTGGTGTAGGGGAGTTCTTGGGTGGATAGCCCCTACTTTGTTGGACGGGAGATGTAACTCAAATGCCGTAACGATGTCTTTTGTAGTGAATTCTTCCGGTGCACCAAAGAGGATTATCGACTCTCTTCTTGGCTTTGGCTCTCGAAAGGTTAGTGAATCTTTTAAAGATGGTACTTGTTCTATTGAACTTTTCAGCTTGAGTAATTGCTCGCGGGTGTTACCCCTGACTAAAAGCTCTTTGGATCTTATGGTGCGAATCTGCTCTATAGGGATGCCCAATCTAGAGGGGTTTAGCTGAGAAGTAAGCTGCTTTTGGATGGCAATCGGGGAAGTGGTGGAATCTATGGGGGCTAGAAGTAGGACGTTGTCCGACAGCTTTTTCTGTGGCCGTTTCTTTTTCCGTTGAATCAAGGTGAATTGACCTCCCTCGTCTTCTTGAACTTCCTGCTGTGCCTCTGCAGTGGTGGGGAGATGAGAGGAGGTTGGAACAGAAACTGATGCTGAGGAAGGTTCGAATAATGTTAACAATTTCTGCAGGGAATCTGCTTGTCCGTTGTAGACTTCCAGTTGTGCTTGATGGGAGTTTATTATTAATTCCTCTTCAAGCACCAATTTCTGAGCCAGGTCCACAAAGTCCAATATTATTTTGAGATCCTCTTTGTTCAGTTTGCGTTTGGCGTTGTTGGCTGCCAGGAACCGGGAAATGAAGGCGATCTGAGCCAAAAAGTTCTGTGTTCTTGAAATTGATGAGTCGATAACGGGTGGACACGGTAAGCCTTCTGATGTAACGGAGGGGGTGCAGAGGGAGGGAGTGAGGAGTCTTTAGCGGCCATTAGAAAATGGTCATATGATGAAATGGCATACACAGCGATTGACAACAGTATTATGACTGATAAAATGGCGAATTAATAATAAAGGTACTATACACTTATTGGTGTAAAGTAACAGGTCTTAAATGCAGCTTTGCAAAATAATTAACAAGGATTTGGTGTAGGTGACAAAATGGCCGACATACAGGATTTAGAAAAAAAAATTAAACATACATATGCTAATACAAAATCAAAACACTAATTAATGCAATTAAACAAAATTAATAATATAGAATGATGCAGTAATAAATTCCAAGATAATAAATACTTCTTTAGATGGTAAAATACAACAATTCATTACTGAGAAATTGATTTACAAAAATAAAGCAGTTGTTTAAGACTTAGAATCTGTCAACTGTAACTCTGGTCAACTCTTAGATACTGTCAACAGGTAATATCACATATACGCTTATTAATGTAGGCAATTAAAGAGATAATGCAGTACCAAATATAGAGATAACATAAATTAGCACTCTGGCTCAACAACGAAAATAGCCTAACGAGATTAATTTAACAATGAATAAGTGATGTACTTAAGGTATAAATGCAACATTTTAAAGTAAACAATTAGATATATGAACAGTCGTTAGTAATGAAAATCATGAATGCAAGCATTTTAAATAGATTAAAACATCTGTAAAAAGCTGGGATATTAAATAGAAAACTCCCCTTAAGTTTCTGAACTGCCTAAGCGGCTAGGTTTGAAGATTAATTACTAATTAATAAAAACACATTTTAGCAAGACATCATTATAAACCACACTAAAGTATATGTAGATTAAGATTAAGAGCTTAGTAAATGTATAAGAACATTTCAAATCAGTTAAAAATTGCTTAAAAGTGTCTGTAGCAGCCGAATTTACTTCAGTAAATACTCTAAGACCTGGTTATGCTGAATAGAACCAGTGTTCATAACTTTTATACATATTAATTTTTTTTTAATTAAACCAAAAGAATGATCAAAATTCTGCCTCGACAAGTTTGCCAAACTCGATCTACTATATTGATATAAAAATTTTGGTTGTTCTAAGTATATTAGAAAAATATGACACTTTATATTACAAGAGGTACATTGAAGAGATGACACGCAGACGGGAACCAGTGAATATCTTACTATTAAGATTGCTGTTGCATACAAGATATTACAAAAACATAGTTATCAAACATTTAGATGTGATATACAAAGAGAAACTTTAAGTTAAGAGTAGAATAGGCGTATTAAATGCTAATAGCTGTATTACAATTAATATAAACTATTGAGTTAAAATTGTTCAATCATAGAAACTGTGATATAAAGGAAGTGCCTGTTACTAGGCTCTATTGAGCTGTGTATGTGACCTTTGCCAAGGACGAGTTGTTATTGCGTCCTCTTGGCAGGATGGCTGACGTAAAAAATCAGAGTCAACAGTACAAAATTACATAAGATATTACGATTTAACTAACAATGCTTTTACATGAATTATCAAAGATATTAGAAAATACACAGCTCAATAGCAAGTTAAAAATTTCCCTACTTTGGTAATGATGAGATGAACTTGTTACAACGAGGTAATCAAAAGAAATGAATTTTACACTATTAATGCACTAATTTTGAGACTTAGAAAAAAAAATCCCATACACTTATCCTGTGCTTCACAATGCTGTAAACACGCAATGAACGCTAACAATGACACAACAATAGACGAATCACAAGAACACTTATTACTTGAAAACTACTGCACGCACAAATACAAAACTTATATCGAATTGCTCCGCTAACAATTAGACAACTGATTATCAACTTTGTTTGCACTTTTATTTAGGATTTCCGCTAATTACGAAAGATAATCCAGGAACTTCAACACACACGTCTTTCCTCCTCGGCGGAGGGATGGGCTCATTCAGTGTACATGGGAAGAGCACTACAGACCAGGCTTCCGGCCTCAGGTATAACCAATCGGAATAGTGCCTGACCTGTAGAAATGATCTACTATCTACTTCCGCCACTGCCAGGGCGAGCCCCGGAAACCAGCGGCATTTATTGAGTCTAAGTCAGAAGTTACCGATTCACAGTAATGGTTGTTACAATGGCACCTTTGCAGACGTTGTCTGCTACATGAAAAGATGTAAGTGCTGTACTGAGCTGAGTATTATTCATACGCGCGTGGAATTACAATTGCTCTGATTGTGTAATGTTCCATCGGCAGTAATGGGTTAAGAGCACTGCATGAAATTTAGTACATTGAGTTAGTAAGGTGTCCGGACTTCACTACAAATCGTTATTGGTGAACTTGGCTTAATCTATGCTGCGTATCTGTCCGTGTCACATACTAAAGACATACTGTACATACATACATAGATAGCATGATGATATACATAGCATGAAGATTACATACATAGTATGAAGATTATACAAAGCACTAAAAATTACACATAGCATTAAAAAAATATACATAGTATCAAACATTATTACTGTTTTGCTCAATGAACAAATTTTATAACTTACTATCCGCACAAATATTGTACTCATTAGTAGCTGTGCACACAGAATATTATAAACATTATATAGGTCCTAGCAGACACACGTTATTTACATATTACATAATATATGCGTTTCATAATATGCGCTTACATAATATATAGGATTATAAGATAAATAATTAAATACTCGAATGCAGAACATTGCAAATTTGAATAGGTAAGTAAATAAATGATACTGAGATATATTAATAACAATTAATAGTGAGTAACTAAAGAATAGTATTTAATACTAAAGCTAGTGTACATGGGCAGAGCACTACAGACCAGGCTTCCGGCCTCAGGTATAACCAATCGGAATAGTGCCTGACCTGTAGATATTATGTACTATCTACTTCCGCCACTGCCTGGGGGAGCCCCGCAAACCAGCGGCATTTATTGAGTCTAAGTCAGAAGTTACCGATTCACAGTAATGGTTGTTACAATGGCACTTTTGCAGACGTTGTCTGCTACATGAAAAGATGTAAGTGCTGTACTGAGCTGAGTATTATTCATACGCGCGTGTAATTACAATTGCTCTAATTGTGTAATGTTCCATCGGCAGTAATGGGTTAAGAGCACTGCATGAGATTTAGTGCATTGAGTTAGTAAGGTGTCCGGACTTCACTACAAATCGTTATTGGTGAACTTGGCTTAGTCTATGCTGCGTATCTGTCCGTGTCACATACTAAAGACATACTGTACATACATACATACATATCATGATGATATACATAGCATGAAGATTACATACATAGCATGAAGATTATACATAGCACTAAAAATTACACATAGCACTAAAAATTACACATAGCATTAAAAAAAAATTATACATAGCATCAAACATTATTACTGTTTTGCTCAATGAACAAATTTTATAACTTACTATCCGCACAAATATTGTACTCATTAGTAGCTGGGCACACAGAATATTATAAACATTAAATAGGTCCTAGCAGCCACACGTTATTTACATATTACATGATATATGCGTTTCATAATATGCGCTTACATAATATATAGGATTATAAGATAAATAATTAAATACTCGAATGCAGAACATTGCAAATTTGAATAGGTAAGTAAATGAATGATACTGAGATACATTAATAACGATTAATAGTGAGTAACTAAAGAATAGTATTTAATACTAAAGCTCATAAGTGCATAACGAAGTTCGCAAATAGTACTATAAGTTTCAAAATTTCTTAATTTAATGCAAAACATACAGCTGTGTTTCAGGAATTTTGTGCGGAAATCGAAATGATGCAACTATCTTATAACTATTAATACTAAGTAAGCGCATGATAAATTCTAGATTAGATATGCTTGCTTAGTAGGTTACACGATTTGCAATAAGGCATAATTACATAGCAGTAAAATAATAAAGAATATAGGGAAGTGCTATGGCTGACATGACTTAGTGCGCATTTTGATTACATGACACTTCTTGGTAATATGCAATAAAAACATAAGAGATAAAAATGGCAACATACTGAGATGAATGAGTACTAAGAAAGAAGTTTCTGAAGTTTTCTGTGTACATGGGCAGAGCCAATATAGTGCGCAATGCCGAGGTTGTGCGCGGTGCCTAGTTTGCGCAATTCTATGGTGTTTTTTTAAGTGATAAAAGATCGATGTGTACATGAGCAAAGCCAACGTAGTGCGCAATGCCGAGGTTGTGCGCGGTGCCTAGTTTATGCAATTCTAGGATGTTTTTTTAAGTGAAAATAGATCGATGTGTACATGGGCAAAGCCAATATTGTGCGCGGTGCCTAGTTTGGGCAATTCTAGGATATTTTTAAGTAAAAATAGATCGATTTGTACATGGGCAAAGCCAATGTAGTTCGCAATGCCGAGGTTGTGCGCGGTGCCTAGTTTGTGCAATTCTAGGATGTTTTTAAGTCAAAATAGATCGATGTGTACATAGGCAAAGCGAATGTAGTGCGCAATGCCGAGGTTGTGCGAAATGCCTAGTTTGGGCAATTCTAGGATGTTTTTTAAGTGAAAAAAGATCGATGTGTACATGGGCAAAGCCAATGTAGTGCGCGGTACCTAGTTTGTGCAATTTTAGGATTTTTTTAAGTGAAAATAGTGCCCAATGTAGTTCGCAATACCGAGGTTGTGCGCGGTGCCTAGTTTGTGCAATTATAGGATGTTTTTTTAAGTGAAAATAGATCGATGTGTACATGGGCAAAGCCAATGTAGTGCGCGGTGCCTAGTTCGTGCAATTCTAGGATGTTTTTAAGTGAAAATACATCGATGTGTACATGGGCAAAGCGAATGTATTGCGCAATGCCGAGGTTGTGCGTGTTGCCTAGTTTGTGCAATTATAGGATGTTTTTTAAGTCAAAATAGATCGATGTGTACATGGGCAGAGCACTACACACCAGGCTTCCGGCCTCAGGTATAACCAATCGGAATAGTGCCTGACCTGCAGAAATTATCTACTATCTACTTCCGCCACTGCCAGGGCGAGCCCCGCAAACCAGCGGCATTTATTGAGTCTAAGTCAGAAGTTACCGATTCACAGTAATGGTTGTTACAATGGCACCGTTGCAGACGTTGTCTGCTACATGAAAAGATGTAAGTGCTGAGTGTACATGGGCAAAGCCAATGTAGTGCGCAATGCCGAGGTTGTGCGCGGTGCCTAGTTTGTGCAGTTTTAGGATTTTTTTAAGTGAAAATAGGTCGATGTGTACATGGGCAGAGCCAATGTAGTGCGCAATGCCGAAGTTGTGCTCGGTGCCTAGTTTGCGCAATTCTAGGATGTTTTTTAAATGAAAATAAATCGATGTGTACATGGGCAAAGCCAATGTACTGCGCAATGCCGAGGTTGTGCGCGGTGCCTAGTTTGTGCAATTCTAGGATGTTTTTTAAGTGAAAATAGATCGATGTGTACATGGGCAGAGCACTACAGACCAGACTTCCGGCCTCAGGTATAACCAATCGGAATAGTGCCTGACCTGTAGAAATTATCTACTATCTACTTCCGCCACTGCCAGGGCGAGTCCCGCAAACCAGCGGCATTTATTGAGTCTAAGTCAGAAGTTACCGATTCACAGTAATGGTTGTTACAATGGCACCTTTGCAGACGTTGTCTGCTACATGAAAAGATGTAAGTGCTGTACTGAGCTGAGTATTATTCATACGCGCGTGTAATTACAATTGCTCTGATTGTGTAATGTTCCATCGGCAGTAATGGGTTAAGAGCACTGCATGAAATTTAGTACATTGAGTTAGTAAGGTGTCCGTACTTCACTAGAAATTGTTATTGGTGAACTTGGCTAAATCTAAGCTGCATATCTGTCCGTGTCACATACTAAAGACATACTGTACATACGTACATACATAGCATGTTGATATACATAGCATGAAAATTATACATAGCACTAAAAATTACACATAGCATTAAAAATATATACATAGCATCAAACATTATTACTGTTTTGCTCAATGAAAAATTATATAACTTACTATCCGCACAAATATTGTACTCATTAGTAGCTGGGCACACAGAATATTATAAACATTAAATAGGTCCTAGCAGCCACACGTTATTTACATATTACATGATATATGCGTTTCATAATATGCGCTTACATAATATATAGGATTATAAGATAAATAATTAAATACTCGAATGCAGAACATTGCAAATTTGAATAGGTAAGTAAATGAATGATACTGAGATACATTAATAACGATTAATAGTGAGTAACTAAAGAATAGTATTTAATACTAAAGCTCATAAGTGCATAACGAAGTTCGCAAATAGTACTATAAGTTTCAAAATTTCTTAATTTAATGCAAAACATACAGCTGTGTTTCAGGAATTTTGTGCGGAAATCGAAATGATGCAACTATCTTATAACTATTAATACTAAGTAAGCGCATGATAAATTCTAGATTAGATATGCTTGCTTAGTAGGTTACACGATTTGCAATAAGGCATAATTACATAGCAGTAAAATAATAAAGAATATAGGGAAGTGCTATGGCTGACATGACTTAGTGCGCATTTTGATTACATGACACTTCTTGGTAATATGCAATAAAAACATAAGAGATAAAAATGGCAACATACTGAGATGAATGAGTACTAAGAAAGAAGTTTCTGAAGTTTTCTGTGTACATGGGCAGAGCCAATATAGTGCGCAATGCCGAGGTTGTGCGCGGTGCCTAGTTTGCGCAATTCTATGGTGTTTTTTTAAGTGATAAAAGATCGATGTGTACATGAGCAAAGCCAACGTAGTGCGCAATGCCGAGGTTGTGCGCGGTGCCTAGTTTATGCAATTCTAGGATGTTTTTTTAAGTGAAAATAGATCGATGTGTACATGGGCAAAGCCAATATTGTGCGCGGTGCCTAGTTTGGGCAATTCTAGGATATTTTTAAGTAAAAATAGATCGATTTGTACATGGGCAAAGCCAATGTAGTTCGCAATGCCGAGGTTGTGCGCGGTGCCTAGTTTGTGCAATTCTAGGATGTTTTTAAGTCAAAATAGATCGATGTGTACATAGGCAAAGCGAATGTAGTGCGCAATGCCGAGGTTGTGCGAAATGCCTAGTTTGGGCAATTCTAGGATGTTTTTTAAGTGAAAAAAGATCGATGTGTACATGGGCAAAGCCAATGTAGTGCGCGGTACCTAGTTTGTGCAATTTTAGGATTTTTTTAAGTGAAAATAGTGCCCAATGTAGTTCGCAATACCGAGGTTGTGCGCGGTGCCTAGTTTGTGCAATTATAGGATGTTTTTTTAAGTGAAAATAGATCGATGTGTACATGGGCAAAGCCAATGTAGTGCGCGGTGCCTAGTTCGTGCAATTCTAGGATGTTTTTAAGTGAAAATACATCGATGTGTACATGGGCAAAGCGAATGTATTGCGCAATGCCGAGGTTGTGCGTGTTGCCTAGTTTGTGCAATTATAGGATGTTTTTTAAGTCAAAATAGATCGATGTGTACATGGGCAGAGCACTACACACCAGGCTTCCGGCCTCAGGTATAACCAATCGGAATAGTGCCTGACCTGCAGAAATTATCTACTATCTACTTCCGCCACTGCCAGGGCGAGCCCCGCAAACCAGCGGCATTTATTGAGTCTAAGTCAGAAGTTACCGATTCACAGTAATGGTTGTTACAATGGCACCGTTGCAGACGTTGTCTGCTACATGAAAAGATGTAAGTGCTGAGTGTACATGGGCAAAGCCAATGTAGTGCGCAATGCCGAGGTTGTGCGCGGTGCCTAGTTTGTGCAGTTTTAGGATTTTTTTAAGTGAAAATAGGTCGATGTGTACATGGGCAGAGCCAATGTAGTGCGCAATGCCGAAGTTGTGCTCGGTGCCTAGTTTGCGCAATTCTAGGATGTTTTTTAAGTGAAAATAAATCGATGTGTACATGGGCAAAGCCAATGTACTGCGCAATGCCGAGGTTGTGCGCGGTGCCTAGTTTGTGCAATTCTAGGATGTTTTTTAAGTGAAAATAGATCGATGTGTACATGGGCAGAGCACTACAGACCAGACTTCCGGCCTCAGGTATAACCAATCGGAATAGTGCCTGACCTGTAGAAATTATCTACTATCTACTTCCGCCACTGCCAGGGCGAGTCCCGCAAACCAGCGGCATTTATTGAGTCTAAGTCAGAAGTTACCGATTCACAGTAATGGTTGTTACAATGGCACCTTTGCAGACGTTGTCTGCTACATGAAAAGATGTAAGTGCTGTACTGAGCTGAGTATTATTCATACGCGCGTGTAATTACAATTGCTCTGATTGTGTAATGTTCCATCGGCAGTAATGGGTTAAGAGCACTGCATGAAATTTAGTACATTGAGTTAGTAAGGTGTCCGTACTTCACTAGAAATTGTTATTGGTGAACTTGGCTAAATCTAAGCTGCATATCTGTCCGTGTCACATACTAAAGACATACTGTACATACGTACATACATAGCATGTTGATATACATAGCATGAAAATTATACATAGCACTAAAAATTACACATAGCATTAAAAATATATACATAGCATCAAACATTATTACTGTTTTGCTCAATGAAAAATTATATAACTTACTATCCGCACAAATATTGTACTCATTAGCAGCTGTGCACACAGAATATTATAAACATTAAATAGGTCCTAGCAGCTACACGTTATTTACATATTACATAATATATGCGTTTCATAATATGCGCTTACATAATATATAGGATTATAAGATAAATAATTAAATACTCGAATGCAGAACATTGCAAATTTGAATAGGTAAGTAAATGAATGATACTGAGATACATTAATAACGATTAATAGTGAGTAACTAAAGAATAGTATTTAATACTAAAGCTCATAAGTGCATAACGAAGTTCGCAAATAGTACTATAAGTTTCAAAATTTCTTAATTTAATGCAAAACATACAGCTGTGTTTCAGGAATTTTGTGCGGAAATCGAAATGATGCAACTATCTTATAACTATTAATACAAAGTAAGCGCATGATAAATTCTAGATTAGATATGCTTGCTTAGTAGGTTACACGATTTGCAATAAGGCACAATTACATAGCAGTAAAATAATAAAGAATATAGGGAAGTGCTATGGCTGACATGACTTAGTGCGCATTTTGATTACATGACACTTCTTGGTAATATGCAATAAAAACATAAGAGATGAAAATGGCAACATACTGAGATGAATGAGTACTAAGAATGAAGTTTCTGAGTACACTAAGCAAAGCACAGAATACCATGGTACAATGATTAAACAAGCATGAAATTTTGTACAACTGGCAACACATATTGTTGATACGCATACAGGATCTTGCTTACATTACTTATGGCAATGCTTAAATATACATAATATAATACATTCTTAAGATAATTTGCTTATGAAACATACTTATAAGAGTGTCAGTTCATTACTTAATGCTGATGGGAATCCACTTACATATATATACGTTGGATTATGTATTTACTACATTCAATTTAAGTGGAAGGCATAAGATTACGATTAAAATGATTAAATTAATATATTAGACACGTTAATGTGTTGACAACATATACTGTAGTTAGAAAATTCAGATTAAAATGAAAGCATATGATATCAATTATAATAATTAAGTTAATACTATAAACACATCGAGGATGATTATTACAGTCAAGTAAAAGTCACATAAAGTGTAGTATTTAAGGTAAGACGTTAAATGCATCTAACGAATAGGATAAGAGTATGATGAAAATAATATGGACATAACAGTAGCAAACAGATATTGCTTATCTGGTAGCAGGGTTATGCGCTGGGAGTTATTAGGTGACAAATGAAAAGTGTACCCTGCAGAACTTGATGAACTTGTGAAGCTTAAAGCACGCACCCCTCCGTTCTAGTAGCACTTTTGCCCATTCCCTCCAATATCTATCTGAAGGAGGACGCATGTGGTGCGCCTCTGTCAATCTGCATGTAAATGCATAATGGTCTGGCGTTCCGATTAGTCCACATTCACAGAGATCACAGTCTCTAAGTCCAAATCTGTGTAGGTAATCAGGAAACGGGCCGTGCCCAGAGAGGAACGTAGTCAATGAAGATGAGTTGGAGAAGACAAGGTCTGTAACTTTTGGGATAAATTTATCCGTCCTTCGACCTGTCCGGGAAGTATCCCATCTCTGTTGCCATTCTGCGTAAATGTCGCCGCGTGTAATCTTTTTGAGATAAGAGGAAGGCAGAGGTAGAGCATGTTCTGGCAGGAAGATACCCGAAGCCGCTTGTTTTGCCTGTTCATCCGCCAGCTCGTTGCCGACTACACCTGTGTGCACTGGTACCCAGCTAATCATGGGACGATAATTGAGTGGGAGGTTGACTAATGCCCTTTGTATGTTGAGTACGAAGGGGTCTCGGCTGGCTGGTCTTTCTATGGCGGCTATGCACGACAGTGAGTCACTATAGATATAGACAGTTTCTTGGTGACCATATGAGAGATCGATTGCTTTTTTAATAGCTAGCAATTCAGCTTGGTAGACTGTGTTGTTCGGATTGAGTCTACGTTTCCAGCGGTATTTGATTTCTCCATCGATCATTGTGCATAAGCCGCATCCAGTGCCATCCTTTGTTTTGGAACCATCCGTGTAGATGGCTATTGAGTTCTGCCGACAGAGAAGTGTCTGCGTGTATATATTTTCCGCAAGGTTATGCTGGGCTGGGTGGCAGGGATAGTCAAAGATCTTGTGCATATATTCCGAGGTATGCAAGTTCCTGTTCCAGAGTTTATAGTCTTTCCCAAGTCGGAGAGTATTGGAGATGGCCGCCTCTCGCTCTGCCACCAAGTCTAGTGGTGGTATCCCTGTTAGGACTTGCAGTGCCGCTGTTGAAGTTGTCCTGTATCCTCTGCTTATTTGCAAAAGGTGTGGGCGTTGGAGTGAGTTAAGTAGGCGCCTCTCTTGTACCGTTAGATGTTTTGCCCAAATGCCGGATCCGTATAAAACTATGGCCTGAGTAACGGTGAGATACCAATGTTTTAGCAGTTTCGATGAAATGCCGCAGGTTGGAGCCGCTGTTCTCTGCATGTAATTTTTAAGACTGTCTGTTTTTATTTTTAGATACTGAAGATACGGAAGCCAGGATAACCTTGAGTCAATGATTAAGCCCAAGTATTTGAGTTGTTTAACTATCTTGATGGGGTTGCCATAAAGTTTGATGGATGGATTCCTTTTGAGAGGTCTTTTGGCGCCTATGAGCAAAGCTTGGGATTTTGAGGCAGAGATCGTGATCTTGTGGTCCCTTGCGCAGAAGCTAAACTTGTCGAGGTAGAATTGCGCTGTCATTTCTAATTTGGATCTTCCATGGACTATAATCAAGAAGTCGTCCGCGTAGGCCAGTATGTCACAGTCCTGGCAATTGTCATCAAATTCCTTGAAGATTGAGTTGGCAACTATCGACCAAAGTACTGGTCCAAGGCATGAGCCCTGGGGGCATCCTTTCTGTAGGTGATGTCTGACTATACCATCGTTCGCTGTATACTGGAGTGTGCGATCGCTGAGGTAACTATGAATTAGCTCTTGTAGTTCTGCCGGGCAGTTCATCTGAGATAAAGCCTGTATAACGTCTGGCCACCACAGGGAGTCAAATGCTCCCTGGATGTCCAGCCTAATGATCAAGGAGTGGTGCCCCGTGTTTCTGTTGCACTCTATCAAGTTCATTAACTTGGAGATAGCGTGTTCTGTAGAAAGTCCTCCTCGGAAGCCAAATTGCCTGGGGTCTATGGAATTGTTTCTTTGTAGAAAAAAATTTAGCCAATGTAGTGCGCAATGCCGAGGTTGTGCGCTGTGCCTAGTTTGTGCAATTCTGGGATTTTTTTTAAGTGAAAATCGATCGATGTGTACATGGGCAAAGCCAATGTAGTGCGCAATGCCGAGGTTGTGCGCGGTGCCTAGTTTGTGCAATTCTAGGATGTTTTTTTAAGTGAAAATAGATCGATGTGTACATGGGGAAAGCCAATGTAGTGCGCGGTGCCTAGTTTGTGCAATTCTAGGATGTTTTTTTAAGTGGAAATAGATCGATGTGTACATGGGCAAAGCCAATGTAGTGCGCTATGCCGAGGTTGTGCGCGGTGCCTAATTTGTGCAATTCTAGGATGTTTTTTTAAGTGAAAATAGATCGATGTGTACATGGGCAAAGCCAATGTAGTGCGCAATGCCGAGGTTGTGCGCGGCGCCTAGTTTGTGCAATTATAAGATTTTTTTTAAGTGAAAATAGATCGATGTGTACATGGGCAGAGCCAATGTAATGCGCAATGCCGAGGTTGTGCAATTCTCTGATATTTTTAAGGTGGAAATAGATGGATGTGTACATGGACACCGAGCTTTGATGTTTTTCGGGCGAATTTCGTTGTGTACAAAGGAAAACGAGAAAATGTGTGATGACGAGCTGTAATGTAATGTATTTTATATGCAATGTTTAACATATCGTTTGTGTATTTTAAATTTGTATTGTTGTTTTAATTGTGAATTATATTTAAGACATCATTTTTCATTTAAATTGTATTTTAATGTTTTGGTTTTGATATGTTTATAATGCTTTCCGACTTACGATATATATCGATAGCCCGACGATCTACTCAACAGTAGCAAAACTGTAAACTTTGACCCTATAAGTAACTTTTACCTCATTATTATAATACGTAGTGTTTGCAAACGTAATTGCACTTGATAATATGAGTTCTTTGATAATACAGTGTCTCACAAAAGTGATGGGACACTTGTGCTTTACAAAAGGAAACTGTAATAAAATAAATTAAAAAAACATGTACAAATTTTTTGTGGGTGTGTTTCATGCTTAAATTTAGTAACAATTATTACATCACATACATTTTCTCAAAATATTAATTTAATAAAAATACAGTTGTTTAGAACGGAGCAAAAAATGGTTCACATAAGTGATGGGACACCATTAGATACTACTACGTACTATGCAACAAAAATCGTCTGAAGTAAGCAATAAAAATATTTTGGGGGGTTTTTATTTTTACTCAAAGCAATTGGCAATAATTTATTGCAATCGTCTGCAGTATTTCTCTCCAGTCTGTTTTGGAATATTTGTGTTTTTTATCTCTGTGCAGCCATGAATGCTAAACGAAAAGAATCTTTGCCTGAAATTCGAAAATTAGTTATTAAGTTGCATATTGAACGTGGAAATTCTATTAGAGAAACTGCTAAAACAGTTAACCTGAGTCATTCAACAGTTTTTAATATCATTAAACGATATAAAAAGTATCATATGATTCAGGATAAAGAAGACCTGGCCGACCATCAAAGCTATCCAATGGACTAAAGCGAATTATCGTTCGAAATATTAAAAAAAATCCAAGAATGAGAGCTCCCAAAGTTGCTGCTGATTTACAAGCATTATATGGAGTAATTGTTAATCCTGAGACTATTAGAAGAGTAATTCGATTTGCTGGATATCACGGTAGAGCAGCCAGGAAAACATTCTTCGTGAGTGAAAAGAATAGAAACCTCAGACTGGCTTTCGCAAAATCCAACATAAATAAGAATTCTGATTACTGGAATGAAGTTATATTTGCTGATGAGAGTAAATTTAATATATTTGATTCTGACGGTAAAATCTTGGTGTGGAGAAAACCCAGGAAAGAATTTCGCAAACACAACATTTCTTCAAAACAACAATTAAAATCGGTACTTCAAGAAGAATGGGGTAAAATCACTCCAGAAATCGCAAAAAAATTAGTCGAATCCATCCCAAGAAGATTAAATCATGTTTTAAAAGTAAAAGGAAATCCAACAAAATATTAAAAACTTTTATAAAGTAAAATTTTTGGATAAATATTTGATGGAAAAGTAAGTGTCCCATCACTTATGTGAGCCATTTTTTGTAATTTGTATTAAATTGATATTTCTAAACAATTGTATTTTTATTAAATTGACCTCGGCATTGCGCACTGCATTGGCTTTTGTAAAGCACAAAAGTCCCATCACTTTTGTGAGATACTGTATGTATGTGTGTATGTGAAGCATTGCTTAGTGTTCCTAATTTGTAGTATTTATTTCCTTATAATATTTTCTTTCATTGCGAGAAATTAAATTTTTTATTTATTTATGTGTAGAATTCTAGTATGCCTGCCTACAAAGAATATAATGTGATTTAGAAATTTAAGAACCTGTTTTTCATTAATGTGAAGTTTTAAATTTTTAGAAAATAATGAAAATTGTCTACTTACTGGTATATAAGGGATTATGTTGTTACGTAGCAAAACGTTAATTTGTAAATATGATAAAACTGATATGTTCCAGAGTATTAATTAAAAAAAACTTTTTTTTTTTTTTTGTATAAATGCTAAAGCTTAAAAATCTTTGAAAATATGGAAGCTGTATGAAATACAAGTATGAGAGACTGCGACGTTCTTTATCGTTGTAATAACTGGTAGAATTCGCTTACTGTATCATGATAATTTTAAATATAAACAATTTATTATACTTATTTTCAGTTACTCCTAAGCTCAGAAATGTAAATTTAAAGAATTTGATGTTAATTTACAATAATAAACAATTCATTATTTTTTTTAAAGAGAAAATACAATTTACTCGTAGCATTGAGAATACATTGTGACGTCACACCAAATTATTTATTAAAGGTGAAATAGCTAAAGGTTTCCGGTATTGTTTTTAAAATTACATCCTTTTAACCTTAATCATTTTTATTAATCATTTCTTAATATTTCTTTCTCTTAAAAACGTGTATAATAGTCATAAACTTATTTCTATTATCCACGATTTCTGGTGAAATCAAGATGGCCACCATTTTTTTAAACACGGAGTTTCGTCGAAAATCTGGATGGCAACCATTTTTCAAAACAACGTATTTCATGTGCTTTGGCGCCAAACCAAATTCGCCAAACTTTGAAGGTGGGCTATACTAAAGCTGTTCCCACAGTCCACTTGCGAATAGTGCTTATTACCCTGTTTAAGGCCTGCCAGTGATTCTAATTTCGGAAGACAAGTCTCCCGGGAGCTGTCTTTGTAAAAACAGGCAACAATAATATGCACTAGAAGGGATGAAGTCAGCCATGCGGCTATCTGCCTGAAAAGAGGGATTCCTCCGCGGAGTACTTTCTAAAGGAAACTGGCTCGCATTCAGGCTACATATGGGAAACCATTGAATACTGCTAGTTTCTATTGGAGTTTGATTCCAATGACGGATTGAGATATTCCATGTAATTCCACATATCTGTTATTGGAGTTACAACTTATAGTTACTGTGTTCTTCACAAGAAAGAGGCCTGACAGGTGTAATGAGAAGTATTCCATCTCAAAATCTTAAATGAAAATTTATAAACAGGCGCACAAACTAGCTAAAATTTTAAATCAGATTCGAATCTAAATAAACAAAAATTTATCGCCAGTCTGTCGTTTGGTTAAAATCTGAAATAGTATAAACGGAAAAATTGTTATTTGATCAGCTGTCAATACTAAAAATATTTTCCAATAAACACCTGCAAATATTTAATTAAACGTTTGAAAGTCATGTCCGCAAATGGCCGAACACTCGCATTTTGAATGATCAAAAATAATTAGACTATCAAAATAAGTAGCATCGGTAGTTTGAATTTTTATGCTTATTCGTCTATTGAATGAGCTGACATTGCTTTTATTTTCATTTTGCCTAACCTAATTGCGAACTAGTTTTCTTTAGGAAGTCCCGAAAGAAAATCATTTTTTCTTTTAGCCATAGTTTTCACACGTTTTCCAATAACCATCCAATCCGAAAACAGTGGTTCCCTGTCAATTTGCTTTAGAAGATGCTTCATGAAGATATTCTTACTTTAAGCAAATAATCATAGAATGCTTAGCTGTATGTATTTAATCAGTTAAGGCGAAAAAGAACTTCTGTGCGCCCCTCACTCTTATCGTCCTATCCGTATTTTAAATTAGACTCATTCCTCGATAGTTAAAACCAATTACTAGATGTTAAACAGCAGTGTGAAAAGACAAAACACCAGCAGCTTTCGAATATACGATAAGCTCAAGGCTTCGTTTAAATTAAGTCGAGTAGTCCTGTTTACTTCAGTGATTCAATGCTTAAACTTCATTTCTGATATTTCTGAAGTAAATTAATAAAGTAACCAAAGATGTACAGTATAGAAAACCCAAAGTATACATCTTACGAAAATCATCAAATGTTACGTATTTACTCTAGTAACAAGCTCTAGAAAAGTTTTGTGGAGCTTAGGTCTTGTTTTAGCGATCGTGAATATTACAAACTTCTAAAGCTCAGATTAAACTATAATCCTTTTGCTCAACAAGAACCCGATAACAGGAGTATATTTAGAAAAGATGCAGGTAATATATATATAATTTAAGTTTAACACTTAAATTTAATAGTATCGTGATAGAAATAATTCGACTTAAACAGGTTGAATCTGAAAAGTGGGCAAAACTTTACGGGGTGACAGAACGCAGCCATACGAGCAATATTCGTCATAGAATGTATGGTCAGAAATCAAGCGGTGAGAACTTAAAAGGTAGTTTGTCACTTTCGCATTTAAAGTATTAACAAAAGAATGAGAGGAAAAACTTCAGGAAACATTTTATTAACAGAAATGCAATTGATGTACATGCTCAAAGAAACTGCTCGAAAGACCTTCCGCCAACTGTAACCTGCGGTTTCAGACCTGCGAGAAAGGGGCTAACGCACATTTGCGAAGACACCAGGCATTTCCCAAGTATCGCAGCAACAATGGGAATTCTAGCGCCTAGATTTATATTGGTTTCAACGGGGTACTCGTAGATTAGGCTTTTCATAAGGCCCCAGAGGAAAAGGTCCAAACACGAGAGATTTGCTTGTAGAGACATTAGATTATTTCGAAGCAGGAGATGTGAAAAATGTGCAATACCCTCGCTGGGACTCGAATCTGGACTTCTCGAATATGAGGCAAGTATGCTGACCATCACACCACAAAGGCATGCTAATAAGGCGGGAGAAATACACCCCATTTTAAAGGGCGACTGGAGATTAAGGCACCCAATCGCCAAATCCTGGTGGCGAAGAATTTTCATCCACCACCTTTTTTATTTCGGATGCCACTGTAGTCACAATAATGTTTTGAAGTAGGAGATTTGAAAAATGTGCCGAGACTCGAACCTCGGACCTCTCGAATACGCGCCAAGTGTGCTAACCATTACACCACGAAGAAGTCTAAGGAGGCAGGAGAAATAAATACTTTATACGCTGATCATGATGACCAAGTTATTCGACAAATCCATCTCTTTTCAAACTTTTTATCTAAAGTGTTTCGCACATCCAAGCTGAAGGATGCAGGCACACAGTCGTGCTGAAACCACATTCTCGACTTGAGGGGGTTGTAATCAGACGCAACAGCTGCAGCAACATCTCTTGTAGGAATGTGTGATAAGTCTGGACTATGAGGCAGGGCGTACGAGCCAACCAAATGATCGTAGAGGATGCAAAAGTTCGAATATTTTCCTATATGTAGTGCGTCTCATCGGAAACCGGTCCCGAAAACGTCTCTGCGCCTCACTCGCACTCCCGTTCGCCGCTTCGCGCAATCCACGTTACAAAATGCGGAAGATCGCAGACCATCATTTGTAGTCTTTTTCAGTGTAAGTTTCGATAATCCATTTAGAAGCATGAAAGAGAAAAAAAATGTCCGCTTTGGCAAAACCAAATGGTACATGTAGATAAAAGAGGATGTGAGTAGGCCCGAAATGGGGATAACTGTAGCTTACTGTCGTAACCACTGGGCTACGGTGACGCTTGTTTGAAATTGTGATATTTCTGTCAGATTCTGAAAATTCTGTCAACATTTGTACTTCTTGTAATCCTACAATAAGTTTCAAGAAGGTGGTTTTGATATTCTAAAGTTTGTTTACGATAAGCATAATAATATCTTGAAGGAATTGAAGAATATTTGAGTATGGATGTTTAAAATCGGTAGCATTTCTTTAGGCATTTCTTTGGTATATCTTTCAGTTGAGTACAGTTTTTTCTTTAGAATTTCGCTGTAGATAGAGGTATTTGAGTTTTCAGTCTATTTTCTGGATATTTTCGGAAATGTTTTATGGATGAAACCTGGGATGGAAGTTTTCTTTTCTGACTTTACTTTTAGCTCTGCTAAACGTTTTTCGTACTCCGGATATCCGGTGAATGAACTGACGTAGTTTTGATTGCATGCTACGCACATTAGCTGTTTTCCATCATAAATTTTACATTCTTTGCTCCTATTATCTTTCCCGCATTTACAGTATCTTTGAGGGTAAAAGCATCTCTGTGGAGTATGCCCTAACCGCTGGCATCGAAATCACTGGGTTGGGCGTTTAACTGTGCGTCTATAGGGTTCTATTCTGACGTTAAAACTAAACATTTTGTTTATTTAAATATGGAACGACCTGCTGTGGGGTTTTCAAGTTCAATGAAGCAAGTCGGCAACTTAATAATGGTATCTTCTGTTTTTCTAGTAAATTGCTTGACCTTTAAAACGGGAAATTTCCTATTTGTCAGATCTTTAAAAGTTGCTTCTTCTGAAACTGATTTGGAAATAGCCTTAAGTATGTCTTTAAGAGTTTTATCAGATTCTAACTGATAGGTGTAAAAATTCATTTGAGTCAATAACTTGGTTGTGGTCTTCCCATGATTTTGTAAATAAAAAGATAAATTTGCCTTCAATTTGTGCTTCATAATGATTTTTACAGATTTGGCTAAGAGCTTTGTCAACTGACATCCAATTTGTGACGTCTTGTTCAAAAACTACTGGGGAGATTTTCTCAGTTATCTCTTCATGATCTGCTTCAGAAGATACATTTTCGGATAATTTTTCAAATTTGTTTTCGGTAGTGATGTCCTTTTCTCTTTGTGGAGTCAGGTGTTTACAAGTTTTAGCTGGGGTTATCCAGTTTTATCTTTATTATTTGGTGTCGATTCTGTTTCAAAGACTTCCATTTAATTTTCCAGAGTCTCATTTTCCTTTTTCTCAGCAATTTCTCTTTGTAATTCTACATAGAGGAAAGAAACTGGATTATCATCAATTTTACCTTCTTCCTGAATTTTTAATGCTCAATTTAAATTTTACTCAAATACTGCATAACGTTCCTCTAGATATGAATAAATCTGAATCAGTGTTAGGGGAGAGATCATATTTTACGACTACGTTCATTTTTCTATTTCTTCTTGATTAGCGATTAATTTAGGAAAATACCCTTAAATTTTCCCAAAAGACTGCCAGAGTCCAGAGTTTCTTTATGTAAGGTCTGGGAAGAATTAAGCTTAAGTTTTTTTTTTATTATTTTTTAGAGCTTCTATTGCTCTAATTATCTATTAAGTCAAAATTTGTCTGGAGGTTTCCTACTGGCCGCCGGTATAAATGCCACTGGAACCCAACTTTACTATACCATTTGCAATGCTACCTAGCGGCTCGCCATTTGCATTCCGCCCAAACTTGCTATGATTAATATTGCTTGTATAGCTGCGTTCTATCACCACGTAAAGTTTCACCCAGTTTTTTAGATTTACCTTGCATTAAATAAAATACTAATTATTTCAGTAACCAAATATAAAATAATTGAAATTAAATTTAAAGGAAAACTTGATTGCAAATGATATTACAACTTATCTCAGTGATTTCAAACAGGAGGCTATCCCATAAGGCCCCGAACCAATTACATGCGGCCCTCGAATACATTTTAGTTATGCGTTTGAAAAGAAAGAGGCTTTTCATTATTTATTCGCACGTTTCGTCCCACTTCGAAAATTTTCTTATAACGTGTTTATTTTTAGTTTAAGTAAGTTATTTAATAGTTCAATATATTAGAATTATTTGAAGTAAATATCAGTTTGAAAAATTAACATTTAGCTTTCAATACGTTTGAATTGCGAAGTGTGGCCAAGAGAAATTTCTTGCAGGTACAAAAACTGAGATTTCAGATTAAAAATAAATATAAATTTGAATTTTTTTACTTCACATTTATACATTAATATTGTTGTGACATACGTATATCTGTGAGGTATTAAGCATCTAAAGGAGATACCAAAAAAAAAAGCACTTAGCCGAAAGAAAGAATTTCGTAATAAGAAGGAGAAAAGAATTATAAATTTGAGAAATAAAAATTAAGTTTACAGAAAAACATTGTCAAAAATTCAATTCAATATTATTGAAATAAATGTTAATTTAGTTACGTTCAAAACAAATTAAATTTTGAGTATATACATTCCAAACATATTATTAGCTTACAATAAAAACACTGCATACACAGATCACACATAACGTCAGGTCATAATGGGGTTATATTCATATATTATTTGTAGATACGGCGTATTTTGTTAACAAAACTAATCGAACTTTCAGCTGCATTCAGATCGAATTTGACATCGTTGGCTTATCTAAAAAATTTGTATAATAAATTCATTGACTCCTCGGCCCTGGGGTGATGCCTTGTGTTACGACATCCACTGCCCGCCGAAAGAGGGCGCTGTATCATATTTCTTGTTTCTATTATATATGTATAATGAGTAGGAATAAAAGTATTCTCCGAAATGGCGCTGTTAATTTTTACTAAGTGTAGATTTCAATTTCCGCCCCCCCCCGTAAATGAACCGTTGCCATCTCGACAAAATCTTGCCAAATTACTCATTTACTCAATATTAAATAGACTTACCCCAGTGTTCTTAATTTTTCTGCATAGCTTTTCTCTCAAGATTTTTCCCGTTACATTACGTTGAAAAATACAATCATTTCACATATAACTGTACTAAAATCGTCTATCTACGTATAAAATTCGTAACAGTATGTAGCCCTGTCACACTTAGATGTAAAGCTTCGCCGCAGTTTAAATGGAGAACTCCCTGAAAGACAGTTCGAAGATGTACCACTCATCTGTCCCTTCCACTAAGCCACCCGAGAGAACTTTCATTTCTCCCTGTATTTTAGCGAATTAAATAATTAATTTTAGTGAAATAATTGAGAAATAGCAAATTTAAAAAGAGGACAGTCTTCATCGGTTCGAGGGCCGACAGCTGCCTGTGAATGGTTTAAAATTACCCGGGATGAGTTAGTATTTTATATAAACGAATGAAGCATATGTTGTAGGCCTTTCATTTAACACCAAGCTGATATAAAACCCGTGACTCACAGAACCTCAGACGTTTCAGATCCTGTAGATATCTCGCAGCTGTTTTAAATCTAAACATTTTCCTTTCTGCAGCTAAACGAGCTTTAGAATACTCTCCCTACACTGAGATCATTATTAACTCTTACTCGATTAATTATACTAATAATTCTTGATTTATTTTTAGGTCAATTTTCTGTTATCTGTTTCTAGAATGAGGGAGTGAAACGAGTTCTAGCAGAGAGTAAGGGTGATAGAGCTTATTATTTTAATAAAGTTGAAATAATAAGCTTTAAACTTTCAAATTTCCAACGGGTCAGAATCATGATTATCAGAATTATCAGAATAAAATTTTAAAACTCTACTAAGACTACTCTACTAGCTTAGATATATATTTGTGTGGCCATGCGATCTCTTAGGAACTTGTTGAAACTATGTGAAAGAAATGGAGAACTTTTTTACAGTTCATTTTGACAGAATGCTATTTGCCAGATTGAGAAAATTCAGGAGCTTCGGAAAGGAATTTAGAAAGAAATCTGTAGATTGAAGATTAGAGAACATTATATATTGAAAGGTTCTCTATAAACTTAAATATATATATATATGATCGGGTGCGATGAGTTTAAATATTTTGTTTACGTATATGTAGAATGTTTTACCACCCACATTGCCGTGGAATATTTTACTTAACAGATTCCATGCTAAATTAAGTTTGTAGACTATCCATGTATTTTTATTACCCAGTTATTATATGTAAATTAGCTTTGCTGACTTTCTGGCTTTCCCTTTTATTTCCAGAATGCTAATTTCTAATTCGTGCATATTCAAATGAGGTAGAAAAGAGAATATTTTAAAGGGTACTCGGTACCTTTTGGAGGATTTTGTTTAATTAAAAAATTTTTATGAATATTATTATAAGAGAAAATGATTTCAAGTTGAATTTGTTTGGCTGTAACCTTTTTTAAATTTAAATTTTCTTCAAAAAATTTAACAGACAAAATGCCGTTCTAAAATTTTCAATGTTTTCCTCCAGTTTTTTTTATTTAAAGCGTTGCTAATAACTTTAGGGATCGATTTTAAAATTAATGAATTAGTTTCTGTGAAAAAAAGTAAAAAACAACTTTTATGTAAAAACTTTGAAAAAATATCATCTCAATCATATTTTCACTTCCAATAATTTTCCTTTCCGCTATTTGCAAAACCCGTCTTAGTTTTTAGTAAGTATATAACCTTAAACAAGCAGTAAAACTATTAAATAATTTAGTCTATATCTGTTTTAGGACTTTAAATAAAAGGATTTATCAAAAAAAAATCAAACTGAGAAAACGCAATTTAAAGAATGTAAAGTGTCTGAATTGTCATTAAATCATTTCAGATTTCTTAACAATTTTTATTACTGAATTTCAATACATATGTATATAAAATAAAACCCAATACTATTCAATTGGTGGCCCACAAGCTGCCGAGCAGTAAAGTCGCTGAACACTGGTAATTTGGTCCGAGGTTTGAATTCCTCGAACGGGCTGGCTGCGTGGACGTTTTCTTGATTTTCCCCATGTGGAACGTGTATACGAAGCAGTTTCCCTTGGAAAGTCCTCTACAAAGGCATCCCTCTCCTTAGCCCTCGAGGCTTTGTTATAATCACAAACACACACACACACTATTCAATTGGTTCATATAAACATAAACTAAGCTTTTCCTTAAAACCTAATCTGGCCAGAAATATTGCCCAAAAAAATCATAAAATGCAAGTAGAATTTTTCTTTACCACTTTCTGTTTTTTAAGACACGTTCAAAACAATCTGAAACCATGAATCAATTGTAATATATTTTCTAAAACATTTATAATCAGTATTAACCATATAAATTTGTGTTTTTTTTTTACATTTTTTCAAAAAGCAAAATTTGAAAAATCAGTTTATACATATAAACAAAGACATAACAAAAAGTCGCTTAAGAGGGAGTTCTCTTGCTTTTTTGTGCACTCAGTGCTTTATAGTAAATGCTCAATATCATAGCCATAATTAGTGACATAATGCTGTATAGCAGTTAAGACGTATGTACAGCAGAACAGACATACGTACAACATAGCCTTCAGGATACAACGGGGAAGACAGCTTCACGGCAGAACACTAAATGCAACTCCCGACTCGGTCGATCGCTCTCGGAGCTCAACACACTTCAAGATAAAAATCACGATATGCTCGACGATGCGATGACAATACATTGTTACTTCGCGTACAGGCATTTGGCCTGCCTTCGAGAACATTCCGGGCAAAGCAGGTGAAAATTTACTCTAAAAAGTTCTACATCCGTCTATAACATATCGCCTATTTCGTGGCCAAATGGGCGATCCCACGCCAAATCTGGCAACCATGCCTTCCGTTATCATTTTCTGGCAACCCCAACCTTACTTTGCGGGGAGGCTATCTTGTCTTATGTAGCTGGACATTCCGTAACAGTATTAATATCCAGTACTATGAAACAGCAGTTTCCTATTAATGTTTAATAAACAGTACTATAAAACACCTTTTGTTTCAGATTATTTAATAGACAATAGTGTGAAACAGCCTTTCTTTGGAAATGTTTAATATCCAATAGTATGAAGAAGCATTTATTTAAGAATATTTACCATAGATTTGTACGATATAGTATTTGTTGGAGAATGTTTAAAATACTGTTTTCCATCATTTACTGATAGAATATTCATACAATATACACAATGTTCACAAAAGTTTTCACCCGCCTATATTTTGGCAAACGTATTCCTGAGATATCCATTTAAAATTACCAAAATGTTTAAATATTTTAAATGACGCAAAAATCCATGTTTCTATTCTTTGCATTAAAAAAAAAAAAAAAGAATTTTGCATAAAATACGAAATCTAACTTTTTATACTTTCCTCCGGTCCCTATACTAGTACTCTGCATTTGGAATTTTTGGGAATTTTCTACTCGTTATAAAATATAAAACACAGAAATCCTGACTCCGGTACGACAAATTTGAAGAGATATTTAGCATCGCAGCATATTAGCAAGTCGCCGATCACAGTTAAGGCCGTTCACAAATGGAAAAGCGAAGTGTATTTACATATATACATAACTAGAAATAAAATACTGGCTTAGAAAAATGTTTCTGATATAAAGAGATTAATTTATGAGCATTTATTTCTATACAGTTAATTGTGAAAAGTAATGAGCAAGAAAATTATTTTCCAAAATGGAGATCTTATTCAAAGATTCTTATTAAATATTGGCACGTTGCCAACTCGGAATATTATTAGCATTTATTGAAAGTAAAATATATTTCTACGTTAAGTAATTAATTTTACGACTAAACGATTGTGATTCTAAAGTAATAAAACTTCCAGAGAATATTAATAACTTATTTTTAGACTGAAAAACCGATAAATAGTGCAAACATACCTCGGGATACGGGATATAATAAAATTAATCAAAGACACTAGTAAATCATAAAACAGTATCATTGAATGGAATTTAACCGGAAAACTTTAACACCAGATTATTCTAATTTATTTAGTAGCCGAATCCTCAATGCAAGTTGAATATGATGTCAAAAATCGCTGGTTTTAATCTAAACGTTCTAGGCCAATTGTTTTCGCACAGGAGTTAAACTTTTTGTATTTTATTTTTTTATAACGAATACAAAACTTTCCTAAATATTGCAAAGACAGAAAGAAAATTGCAAAAGTGAGATTTCGTAATTTTTACAAAATTCATATCTTTAAAAATGTCAAAACATGAATGTACATCATTTCAAGCATTATTATAATTGGAAGAATATGTCTAAGACGAATGAATTAATAATTAAAGCACATTTTAATTTGAGGGTTTCTAGACCTATCATGAAGGATCAGCATCACATATTAAGTATTAATAAATAGCTCAAATTTCAGTCCCTATTATCCCACCCCCCATCTCCCAAAAAAAAAAGAAGAAAAAAAGTCTTAAAATGTTTGCATTCTGTTACAACAAGAAATAATCTCTTTTTGTAACAGAATGTTTTCTTTCATTCTGCTGCATTATTTGTGGGCATTTCGTTATACGAAACGAAGGGAACAAGTACGTTGGGCCTCAAGTGCTCATTTTCAATGGGAAAAAGATCCTTGAAGTGCTCTTTCAGGGTTAGTAACGGACTAGTTGCTTTAATATTAAAAAAACTACAATATATGCTAAAATGAATAATAAATGAAATAAGCTGAAAATATTTCATTAGCTAAACAATGCACTAAAAGTTCAGAGTCATTTTAATAGTGACAAAGAAATATGAGGGAAAATAATATTTTTTTCTGAATCAGCCAGAAGCTTTCGTATTTCATTATTTCTCTAAGTTTAATACAATTACATATATACATTTGATTACAATGATATTCACTTTAATTTGAAGATATACAGAGATACTTCAAAATTTGCGTTTCAATGTTTTAAATTTATTTATACGTTTTAGATTGCTATATTATAATTACTAAAATGTGTGTTTGGTTATTGCTCCGCAATTATTACGGATTAAAAAAATCTTGCTATTTTAGTTTGATTGTTATTATGCTCCTGTATTTAACAATTTTTAGGAGTAGTTTTATGCGTTTAACTGAGTTATTTCTTTTATGCTATTTTATTTATATTATTTTATCAACAGAAAATTTATTTATTTCATAATTTGAAGGTAGTTTTGCATTATGTGCTTATTATGTTTTGTCATACGTAAGAGTTGAACCGCATTAATGAACAAGTAGCTACTTTCATGTAAATTTTATGACTTAATTTCACTTTTTTTTTTTTTTTTTTTTTTTTTTTTGCTTTATTGCATTTATCATTGTGTATTTTAGAAACAAGACCATCTTATTACATTATCTGGTGACACCAATCTCCTGAGGACATGTTACAAAAAAGTCTGTTTTTTTTTCCTTGAAATATTTCTTATTCTTCTTTCCTAGTTATATTGTTACGAAATATACAGGCGCGGTAAGATGGCTTCCTCGCAAAGTAGTTTTAGGGTTGCCACATTCGGCGAGAAATCGCCCTTTTGGTGCCATGTACGGATGGATGGACGGACGGATGGTGCAATGGACGGACTCCCATTTGGTGCCATGCGATATGCCATGGACGGATGGAGAACCTTCTGGAACGAATTCTTACCGGTTTAGCCCAGAATGTTCTCGAACACAAGCCGAAAGCTATATAAACCCTACTGGTTCGCAGTCAGTTAGTGTGTGTGTCTTGTCGAGGGGGCGAGTTAGAGAGTGCCTCGTCTAGAGTGGGAGATAGTTAGTCTCGAGTTAGTCAGTCCGTGCGGAGCCGATCGAGTTGACAGCCGACCGACGAGTGCCGAGTGGGTCGTCGTGTGCACCGAAAGAGTCTCTTCGTATATCGCGGTTAGTGCATCCTAGAGAAAGCGTGTTAAGCTTCGGGAATGACTAAACCGAAGAGTCGAGAGCTGTGCTCTGTGTGTCGTCGAGTGCATCGCGAGTTGTAGCGTGGAGAGTCTCGAGAGTACGTGGAGTTCCGAGAACGGCCAAGCTGAGTCGGGAGCTGTACTCTTGTGCTTTGCAGTGAAGCTGTCTTCACCGTGATAGCTTGATAGCCTGGAGACTGTGTCGCTGATCGTGTCAGCGTGTTTATAGTAGTTCATCGACGACTGTAAACGTGTTTTGGAGCTGTCCTGGCAATACTAGCAAATAAAGTGTGTTTTGATATTTCATAAAGTGTCGTCGTTATTCACTCCAAATCTAGGAACCCCGTACGAACGTGAAGGAAGGCCCACCAGCGGCCGAGCGGTAAAGTCGCTGAACACTGGTAATTCGGTCCGAGGCTCGAATCCCGCGAACGGGCTGGCTGCATGGGTGTTTTCGTGGTTTTCCCCATGTGTAACGTGTATACGGGGCAGTTTCCCTTTGAAAGTCCTCCACGAAAGCATCCCTCCCCTTAGGCAGATAACCCTAGTGTGCTTTGCCATAATTAAATACACACATATATACACAAACACGTGAAGGAAGAAAATAATGTAACAATATTTTAGTGTTTCGAGTTCCGGCGGATCCGAAAAAATTTGCTATTCGACTTTTATTAAAACCAAGATATAGCTATTTCAGATAGATGTCCTTAAAAATGTTCAACCCTAAGTTATGAAGAAAACCTAAATTCTTTAATTAAAAATAAAAACTGAACTCTCGCATATCTGAATACCGTTCACGTATCCTGGTAACAGCCGACCATGTTACTTTAACCTCCAGCTCCTGTTTACTCACAAGAGCAAAAGGACTCTGTTGAGTTAATCATTAACAATCGAATGAAGTAAGAACATGACACGAGGTGCTTGGAATGAATAAAATGGCTAGGATGCAAACAATCAGTTCGTCTGTTGAATCCCACAGGAATCCTTCTTTTATCCGATTACTCTGAGGTAGGGGAAAGTTTGTTTAATTAAGAATATCGAATCAACTTGGAAGAGGAAAAGAATTCCAAACTGATCTTCAACGATGCTATTGAAGAACTGCGACTGAGGTTTAGCGTCCGTTTGTTTGCCGAACACCAATGAGGGATTTCGAGTTTTCGAATGTCAGGTTTCGTGGATTTATTCTCCTTGATGATAAGAAGAGACGTGAAAAGAGCTTGTCCCATACTCAAGTAATCTTTTTATCGAGTTGGTTTTTTGGCAAGTCATTGAATTTCGTTGGTAAATAAAAGATGCTTCAGTGTTCAAACATATGAATCTTAACGACAATTTCATACTTCTTTTATTTAATATGATATTTAGATGTAAAAGCAAATTTGTTAAATTAATTATTTATAAGATAACGTTAAGAGAAACGTTGGATGATTACCTTACCATGGTTTTTATGCTGTAAATTTACACCTTTAAAAGATTGTCCTGTCTCTAGTTCACAGAATGTGATAACTTTTAATCAAAAATAAGAAAATATGCTTTAATAAACTGAAGGTTTCAGTTTCTGAAACAGGATCATGTATCTCTGTATAAAATTATATTCTTTTCATTGGAGATATTTCTTCTCGATCAAAAATTAAAAAAATAGATTTAAGTATTTCAGTGAGTATTTATTTATACAGTATAACTTAAAATAAACAATGATCATTGTAATTTTTATTTGTTACGGATGATTGGACAGGTCAGCTACTAACTGAATCTGTTATTCGAATCTGGATGAGGAACAGTTGGTTTTTCAGACTTCTCACTTAATTTTTTTTTTAAATTCTTTATAACTTTAGTATTTAAGCTCTCTCCGTAGGAATTAGTACTGTTAAGGATGAATTACTTATGAGCCTCCTGTACAAGAGAGCATACGGGATGCATGTTTATTCATTTATTCATTATGATTTTGATTTAGTTTATAATAATAAAGCACACTAGGGTTATCTGGCTAAGGGGAGGGAAGCCATCGTGAAGGACTTTCTAAGGGAAACTGACTCGTATACACGTTACACATGGTGAAAACCACGAAAACGTCCATGCAGGCTGGATTCGAAATCAGGGAGGAACTCACAGTGTTCAACAATTTTACCGCTCGGCCACTGGTGTGCTGTAATATATATGACACATATACATTAACTTATTTTACTATAACACATATATTGCATTATGCATACAACTCTTTTCTATTGTTTGTCGTTTTTTATTTACGTAACGCATTAATTGAAATTCATAAAATTATTTTTATGCATTTCAGTTAAAAGTTTAGCAATGTCTTCTTATAGCATGCAATTTTTCTTTGTAAAGCAGATAATCTTGTAATGCGTATTTAATGTTAGCCCCGTCCATTGCCCTATAATGCGAAAGGCCTTGTACAGTTTTCACGATTTGAATTGAGACATACATATTTTATCATCTTTTATTTGGCTTCTTTAAATTTGTTCTTATGATAAAATAAATAACGAGATATGCATTCTCGGTTCGCTGTGTCAGTAACATAAATAAGAGAAAAAATTATTCGTCAAAAATGCATTTTTTATGATTCAGACAGCTCTAGTGTGTTTTTCAGTGACTTAACTATCCATTTAACTGACTAATTCGGTTCGCCTCATTAATTACTCATTAACAAATAATTAATTTAATTAAAAATTTCAAACATGCGAATGTGTAATTGTCGCTATTTGTGAAATAAAAAAAAGTCCCGATTAAAACTGGAAAATTTTAAAAAAGTGAAACAAGATAATGAGTTCTTTAATACGTTAAGTGATTAATCTCCAACTTTTCTCTTTAATTTTTAATTAAGTAAAATGTTTAAATAAATGACATTTGATTTTATTATTTTCGCCAATGGCGAGAATTCAGAAATGAAAATTACCGTTTGCTTAGGCATGCATGTCCATAAAAAAAGATTGATTTAATCTCTGAGATGACGTCTTTAATATTCTTCTTAATATAATAAGTTCTAACATTTAGTTTTTAATAACTTTTCGTAAAAAGGATAAGAAAACACTATTTCTTTCTTTACGAAAACTTTATACGTACTTACGAAGATATTCTTACGTTTTTATTTATTGGCAGTTACCCAGAATGTGACTCCTTGGTTCGTGATACGTTCAATAAAGATGATTAGATAGCATTAAGGTCTCAAGCTTAAGTACACAGTAAGTATTATTAACTATAATTGTAATAACTTTTAGATAGCTTCAAAATTTTCCGCTTATTAATATGTATGTATTAAATATTATTATTTACAATTATTATAATTCTCATTTTCTCGTACGACAGCTATGCGGCCTTTAATTTCGCAACCGTTGTTCGTACACATATACTTCTACTTTCGAAAATGTTTTAAATAATGCAGGCATTCATAGTTTTGAATTTTTAAACTAAAAAATTTCAATCTGTGAAAATTAGGAAATCCAAACTTTTATACGGCTTCCTGTTCTTATGCTGTTTATACGGCTTCCTGTACTTATTCTGATACTTACTAAAGTTACACTGATTCTAAGATATAATATAATTCTCTTATGACACAAATGACCGAGAGCGTTAACTTTAAAAGTTGGGATTATATTCAGGGATCGTAAACAAGCTAAAGAGCAAAATACTTTCATTTGTAAATAAATAAAAATAAAATATCAGATTAGAAAAACGTTTTTGGTGATAATAAACGAATTAAGTGATGGTTATTGTAATGCATACCGTCGTCAAAAGTATTGATCAATTCATAGAAAATAAAAGATCTCATTCGCAGCCTGTTGCAGAATTAATGTTGTGTATAAATGTAGCCGGTTTCAGTACTGGTATATAGCGAATTCAAAATATTATTTGCATAAATTAAAAATGAAAGCTAATTCTATATGATTTTCAAATTGATTATTATAGTATGATTCTAAACTGTATTAATATTAATAATGTATTTCAGAACTTAGAAACTACTAGTGAAAAATTCTTTGGTGATACCAAATGTAACAAAATATAAATTAAAGAATATTATATACTCGGAGATGACAAAAGAGTACTGCTAATTAGCATTAAAGAAAGGAAATATTTTAACTTATATTTTTTAATCCCTTTTTCAAAAAATCCCGTAAGGATGTTAAAAGTCCTAAATTTGGAGATGAAATATCTTGGTCAATTATAGTCATCCGTGAGTTAATTATTTTGTGCTTTAGTTTTTAAAACGAACACAAACATTTACTTAATGTATACGGGACCAGAAGAAAGTCTGATTTAATATTTTTTTCAAAGGTCGTTTTTTTAAATTTAACTATGATTAAAGTTTTAGAAAATAAGGCCATATAAGGACTTTTGTGGACGCAAAAAATTACCTTTATAATGCACTTAAATAAATTTTTAAGAACTGTAAGTAAAGCAAAAAAATGAATGTGAAACATTATTGAGAACACGTATGAAATTTCACATCAAATGGCTTGAATAAAGAAGTAATGTAGCGTCCATAATGCTGCATCTGATATGACTAAATACTGGAATACAGATTATTTAATAATTTCACCTCCCGAGTATATTTATCCTAAATGTATAGCTTCACAATGAAAGATAAAAGTACCATTCTCTTTGAAAAATCATTCAGCCTAGGTTAATAGCCTCTCAGTTCAAATTTTTATGCTCCAGTCACATGAAGCACTCATTTCCCATTATACCCCGAATTGCTATATGGCGTTATAGTGCCAGGGGAAATGTTACGACGACGAAATTTAACTGCTTAGAAAACGATGAAATTGCATCGTATAAACGACTACCTTTATTTAAATTGCCTTTAAACCAACAGTAACGGATTGGGTAGCAATTATTGCAGAAGTTTGAACTACTACTTAAATATGCAGTCAAAAGTAAAGTACAATTAAAAATGGAATAAACGTTCAGGAAATATATAAAAGAAATTATATGTAATCCTCTGGGGAAGTTTCGAATCTGTAATCTGTATTTATCTTCCATGTGACATTATAAAACCATTGTAACATCGTGTCTGATATGTGAAGAGATGTTTGATGAGGTAAAAGGATTTCTGCTTAGGTCTTCTCCAATAAAACGTTAGAACCAAAATGCGGGTCGGTATTACAATTGGATTAAACAGCTTTCAAGGAAAGAAATCCAGGATTGGGTTTCTTTGAAATATAAATTGGATACTGGAGAAAACTCTTTTTAATTTGCTGCGTAGATGTTAATTGTCACCGCTTGTTATGTATATTTTGTCCTTCACTTAATTTAGCGATAGAATGTTCATTATTTGAATCATTTGCAGTTTAAAAAAAGCTGTCAAGGTAATTTTCTAAATAGTTTATAAGAGTTTTTTCTAAATCTGAATGTTATAGCAATTACATTTTCTAAATGCTTTGCTACAAAGCATATTTTTTTAATAATATACGTGACATATCACTACTTTTCTCCAAAGTCTGACACACTGCTAAATAAGTATTCGTTGATAATGGTGAAACTCTTCGGTCCTTTAGCCATTTCATCACCGAATAATGCAGAATGGGGAATCAAGTGAATATACGAGAAATGGAATCCCATTCAAATTTTTAAATACCTCAAGAAGCAGAACCGAGGGTTATCTATTCCTATTACCACCGGAACCAGGGGTTGTCAAGAGGTGGTACGCGAGAGAAAAATAGGTGGTACGCAAAGAAGCAAAGCATTTTTAACTATTAAATTCAAAATTTAAAACCCCAGCATCCTAATTGTTGTTTTTTATCTAAAACTCGTAAATGTATGCGATTTGAGTTTTGTTTAAGGAGTGGTGGTGGTAGTAGTACTTGTAGTGGTGGTGCTAAAGGTTTTCAATTCTTGTTTAGATGGTACTCGTTAGTCAAAAGGTTGAGAACTGCTGCTTTAGACGATTCGGCAGTATTTTAGAAGCCCCCATGCTTCAAAAATACTGCACATTTACAAATGCCTATGCCTTCTACGAAATTCGAACCCGACTCTAAGACCATGACAGCCAACTTCCCTACCACCGAGGTAAGAATGTAACTAACATATTAATATCAAAGGATGTTCATAATTCCATGAAATATTTTTAAATTTCATGACAAATAAACTAATCAGCGGATATTAGATTTTATTTCACTAAAATGCAGGTAAGCTCAATAATCTTTATAATTATTACTCAATTATTCAATAAATCAGCTTTGGCTTTCAAGAAAACTCTTCTCATTATACCCTCCAGCTTTTTCCGCTATAAAATAAATAAATCTTTACAGTGACTCATAGAATTCACTCTCAGGAAAAATTTTCTTAGATATACTGGCAGACAGTTACAGACTATATTACAGTTAAATGAAAACTCTGATGATTACCTCTTTCAATAAACCGGCTGCCCTACTCAGAGATCATTATCAAAACTATATTTGCAAGAGTGTTTAAACCCAAATTAGTCGGAAACACAAATGCATTTACAAGCGTGTTTCTGTTAAAATTTGCAAAGAAGACATTAGAAAGCACAGGACGTGGGAATTATTCCTTATTCTGGTCTGTCGATTTTAATTCCATGTGACTCTTTCATTTGGAGTTTTGTATAGGATACTGTCTTTGTGTCTCCAGTTTGCACAGTCTGTTGGGATTTTCCCGACCATATTACGGATGGCATCCATGAATTTGGTTGACAGGAGTATGATGGCCATGGATGAAACGGATTATTGCTTGATCTGAACTCATATATTGAGCTTATGAAAAATATATACCAAAAAATAATTCAATTTGCCTATGTTTCAGTGTGATAAAATATGTAAAAAGCAATGTAATTTCTTTGACTTCCATAAAATGGCATTATCCGTGTTGGAATGCATTTAAACAATGTGACAACTTCATAAATGAGCATATTTTTCCGTGTTCAAATATAATATAAAAAAAGATAGAAAGAATCTTATTACCACAGATTCTAGAAATTAATAACAACCTGAAACAATTATAATATCCAGTTAAGATATAACATAAATTTATGTGAGAATTACACAAAATAATAGAAATATCAGAGGTAAAAATTTCAGTCTTACATCTTAAGGACTCTTTCAAAAAAATCTGTTTCATTTTTACTTAATTAATACCTGAAACAAGGACTGGAAGACGATTTATTACTATTTGAAGCATTACATTCTGATGAAATAAAAGATATTCAAAAGTTCCTGCCACATCGGAAGACAATTATCTGTACAATGATATCGTCTTGCAACTAACTGCAAGACAAATCACATCTGGGCTGGCGGTAGGCACTAGAATAAGTAGGATTACTGTTTGGCGAAGTTTGGTGCAAAGATGTCTGCATACAATGGCTTTCCCTGTTCTTCATTATCTATCAAGGGAATCTAATATAGTGTTTCCTATTCAAAACAAACTATTGGGATAGAGATACCTTCATTACTAGGTAAAGGCTCAATTTAAATACTAATTCTCAAAGAACATTTGAATAGAGAGAACAAGGATTCAGTAACTTTATAAGGTATTTCTCCCGCCTCCTCAGCATGCTTTCGTAGTGTAATGGTCAGCATGCTCGGCTCGTATTCCAGAGGTCCGTAGTTCGAGTCGCGCCGATGGGCATTCTTCTTTTTCTCCCATCTCATGCTTTCCAAATAATCTAATGTCTCTACAGTGGCGCCCGAACTAAAAGGTTGGTGGTTGATGAACTAAAAGTTTGGTGGTGAAATTTGTACATTTGCCTGTTTCAAAAGTTGCATTTTATATATTACGCCGACATATGTGTCATCTATATTTATCATGCTACTTTCGGGAATAGAAATATCTGTAATTTAATCTTTTCCAGTGTTTGCGTCACTTTATGTTTCATTACATTACGAAGGCCTGTATCATTTTACTTTTTTTCTTAACAATTTGCCTGTTCTTCTCAAATGTGCTGCCACTTCATACGATATAAGATCTCTAATTTATCTTTCACGCTGAAACTGCGCGTTGTTTAATAAACTGATGGCATTATAAAGCAATAAATGTTAATCTTAATATCCGTATTTTATTTTAATAATTCGTATAATTGATATAATTTATGATGCATCTAACTGGTGTTATTTGGACTACATTCAATTCATGTAATTTACACCACATTCAAATAATGAATTTTGTAAACCTTTTCTCGATTGATGTAATTGAATAAAAGTGTGTTTAACGACATATATTACGCAAGGTTCATTCGTTCGATGCCTAGCAGCGAAATTCTTATTATTATTATTAACAATGGGAGTAGCAAACAAAGCAGTACAGTAAAAATATTGACCATTTTTTGATCTTTCAATTATCTTAAGCCCACATAAAATTGTATTTTTCCGTTTATTTTATTAACATCTTGATATTGTTAAGAAATAAAATCATGTCGTGTCAAAATTAAATCCTCAGACACAATCATGCCACGAAACCTGAAGTAAAAAAAATGGGAAACATTTAGAAGTATTATTTTTCAACTATGTAGACACAGCATGAAACGTTAGAAAGTTTATCTTCCGCGCTGTTTGGCATGTAACCGAATCTCAAAGATGCTGCCATTTGTCAAAGCTTAAGATCATTAATATATTTTTCAAATTTATTAAATATTTTATCGATTAACAAACTAGGAAATTTAAAATCAATAAACGCAGTTCTTAACCATTTGCATCTTTAAAATAACGTATCTGTTATTAGCAGTGTATGAAAAATAGATATTCAGTGGAATATTAAGGCAATGTATAGAATTTCTGTCGTTTTAAGACGTATGAAATATCCGAAGTGTTTCAATATTACACATGCTTCCATTAAACTTGTGTGTAAGGCTTCGAAATTATGTAGCAGTGTAAGTACCATTTAGACAAACTATTAAAAGGTAATCATTGAAAGGCTTTTATTAAAAAGGCGTATATTTTGCAGAAGGATAAATGGTATTTAGACAAAGTAACGGAAGTGAGATGTGAAAAGGCTTTCATTAAACAGACGCACATTCTATAGAATGGCAAATATTATTTAGGCAAAGCAGTAAAAGAGCCATAGAAAGGCTTTTATTAAAAAGACGTATATGAGAATGAAACATTTACAAAGCAAAGTATATTATTTTCTAATTCAGGATAATTAGACACGTGTATTGTCTAGATATACTCTACAAGGCCTGCTTTTCATTTACTTGACGGTAATGATATTATGAACGTCATTAGCGGAAATATTTTTATACTTTACATGTTTGTCTTTCGGCGTTATACAGCACTGCAAGGATTTGTGTGAAATATTAATCGTTTTATAATTTGACGATCAATTTTTTTTATATTCTATACATTACTTAGTAATTTTATAGAATATCAATTCTTTTGTATATTCCAGGTAATATCTAATACATATAAATATACATTTAGCTTATGCATTCAAAAGATAAATTTATAAATATTTGATACGTTGTTGCGATTGGTAAAATACATTCTTAATGCCATATTATGCATAACTTGTCTTGACAAAATCTGTTTTTAATAATTGTGATGTTTTAAGATCTTTCTTATTACTTTTCTTCTTTGAAGGTCTATTGAGTTTGCTTTTACGAGCTATCATATTGACTCGAAAGTAAACCTCCCTTGAATATCAGATTCTAAGTACATTTTAGAATAAATGTTGCAAAAATTGTATGTAAATATTTATTTTGTCTTATAAAAATTCTGAGAAAGAGAAAGTTTTTTTCGTTCCTGCAGAATTTCCTTGAAATGACAGTATGCTAGCTGTGGTTAGCATACTGTCATTTCAAAGAACTTTATTAGTGATGCATTGCTGCCTGTTTGTTTTCAAGCTTACCAATAACCAGTACAGAGGATGCAGATGACATAAAATAAAGTCGCTCAGCCAGACATGGCTATTACAGTTAGAAGTTGGTTTTCAGTTTGTATATACAGTTCCTGCCTTTGTGGGTTTAGTACCAAAAATAGAATACATAATTAATATGCAAAATATTATCTTTAAACTCCTTCTCTCATTCTGCTATTTTGTTCATTAAAATTCTGATTTATGGAAAGTTGCCAAATTTTAGAACAAAAATATAGCACAGAAAGTAGGTCTCATATTCTAATTAATGTAATCTATACATTTAATTCGATCAGATATTCTATACATTAATTAACTGATTCGTGTTAGCATAGATTACCTGACTGGTAAATATCAATTAATCCATACATTAACCTGTCAGATAACGTAATGTAGCGTTCTTAAATTCGAGTATTTTTTATATGTCGTTAATGTTTTGTAATCTGATTTTTGCAACTAATATACCGTACTATATAAAGACCTGTAAATCGTGTGTTCTCTTTAGACAAAAGCTGCGTACATATGCATGCATATATATAAAAGTGAAATTTTAATGCGTAGTCGTGATGGCAGAAAAAGCGTAAATATATTAGCGAAGTAAGAGAGAGCTTATTGTATGAGGAAAGACATGAGGAGCATCAAGGACATAGTCTGCAGGTTTTCCTATGCCCCGTCACTGTTCATGACCTTTTTATATACAGTTTATGAAACACATAAACATACAATTGACAACTATTACGATAACAATATAATCTCTAAATAAAACTAAATAACAAATATAATTTTTAAAGTCCTCATTTTCTTAGAATGCTTAATGTAAACTTTGTTAAGTCTCTTGAGGAAACTAGATCCACAAAGTAAATGTTCAAATATCTTTCACAAAGTAAATGTTCAATAAAAGTCGTTCAAACTCTTGTCGACGAAACTATTTCCATTATAATACAGATTTAACTGCTAACATTTCATATAGAAATATAATACTCAGTTTGTGACTAATTGAATAAATTCTTCTTATTGTGGATACACATATCTAATACAAAAGAAAATTCAATATAAAAACATAATAACGTAATGCAATACTAAATAATACAATGATACTTTGACTATTAATCTGGCATGTCCACTTCAACAAAATCAGCGTACCAGCTTGCTGATGGTTGGGACATGTGTAGAAACTGTATTGCACCAGATGGCGCTGTGTGCGCTTAAATTCCTCGGACTAGTTCAGAAACTTGATGCGAAAGATGTAACACCAACGCGAAACATTAACCAAAGTTTATCTGTGCCTCTCTTTGTTGTAAATGTATTTAATTGTGTCGTCAATAAAATATAGAGAAAATGATAAAAGTGGTGAATGCGTCTGACAGGTAAGTGAGATTTCTTTACATTTTGAATTGAATTGAGTTTTAGCGACAAATAATGTATATGCGTATTTACAACATGCTTAAGTACAGCAAACTATGATTGGTTAGTTTTCGTTTTAGTAACCTTTTTCAAGCAATGTTACATAACATGGAAAGATCTCGAATTTGAGTGAACAGATGAATTTAGGGGGAGAGCCCCAATCTTAAATAGTTAATTTTGAGGTCGCCAATTATTCTCTTAAAGCAGCTATCTCAAAGAAGCTATATATATATATATATATATATATATATATATATAATGAAAACGACGTGGCAATGTTGATGGGCAGAATGTGGATACGTACTAAAGAGGAAACTTGGCAGTCAAGTAAGATTAAATATTCAATTTTATTTCAATTGACAACAGAGATAGAAGCAAACGTCCTCGATTATCCAATATGGAGGCTCATCAAGAGAAGGTTTTTGTTTAGGTTGCTTGCTAAGAGCAAGGTTTCAATTCTCGAAATTTGAGTTCAGGTTTCGAATTAGCTACGTCACAAGCGTTACGCAAACCATGAGACATAGCCTGATCTAGAAATGAAGTAGTCCAGAAAGGTATTACTATTTTTAGATTAGAGAAAAAAAATCCAAATTAGAAATGAGAATTAAGAGGCTAAAAGCTGATTTTTCATATTTTTGTATCTTACACATATATATATGTCATAATTTCAAAGCACAGTCGCGATGGCTGAGTGGTAAGGCCAGAGGAAGAAGTTGATACCAAACTAAGTTTAGCCAATTATGATCTTTATTTTCAGACACACTAGAATAATTCCTCGTACAATTTACTCTTTAATCATAACAGTTACGATAATTTCTTATGCATATTGGTTTTAAAATAAAGAATCAGGCGTTTTACAGAAGCAAAGCGAAGAGGTATTAGCAAGTTGGAAGCTAGCAGAATAATGACCTAGTTATTGCGCCACGAAGATTTACACCAAGTCTTAGGTATAAGTAGAGTTAATCTGTGATTGGTTAATATTAATTTTAGTTACCTTTTTCAAGCAGTGTTACATAACGTAGAAAAAACTCGAATTTGGGAGAACAGATGAATTTAAGGGGAGATTACTAAACCTAGAATATTAATTTTGAGATCGCCAATTACTTTTTAAAGCAGGTATCTGCTTTAAAAAGTAATTGTTAATGTGTTATATCTTACATATACATATATATATAGAGAGAGAGAGAAAGAGAGAGAGGGGGGTATAAAATTGTCATTTTCTCTGTCTATAAAATGTCTAAGCACTGAGAAAACTAGTATTTTGAAAAAAAAAAAAAAAAGTTTAAAACCATCGTAAAATGGGAATGGCTGAAAGCAAGAATAAAAGCAAAAATCGAGCAGTGAAGAATAAACGTTTTGATAACGAAAATCTGAAAAGTAAGAATTATTAAAAAAAAGCAGTCAATACAAGGCATTTCGGAAACAGAAGCTAGAAAAGCAGCCTTTTAATAAAAAGAATAAAAGAGGAAGAACTAACAAGGAAAGGCCAAAAAGCAGCTATTTATTTTAAAATAGCGAGTAGCAAAACAAATGTTCCTTTTCAAGGTAATAACCTTCCAAGATTGTTTAACTGTGGAAATAGATGATGAAATACTGCGATTATTTACCAGTGGTTGAAAGACTACTGCAATATGAGCTTGCCGTATGTTTTGAGTTGCTTTCTTTCTCAAAACTAATATTGCAGAATTAGAATTTCACAATTAAAAGCTGCTTTTCATTGGTATATATTTATTTTTCATGTGATTTTAAAAGTTTTGTTTCTATAAAAGTATATATATATATATATATATATTCTTTACACTTTCTGCAATCGTTATTTTATATTACAAAGCATTACGCTATCATGTCATTAATCACTCACAATGCCCCGTAAGTATTGTTCATTCCTCAAAGACGTTATGACTTGAGTTCGTCATCTATGATGTATTTGCCAAATTCCTAGTCCTTCGCAATGCCGTTTTCCGGTGTCATAAGTTCAATAGTGTATCTTTCAACCTAAATCTATGAACTGCTCTTCTGAAAGATTTGAAAGCAGTTCATGCCTTAGTAATTTATATTATTATTTAATTTCTAATAAAATCTCTGGTGTAGGTTATAATGTATTGGAATTATTAGATTTGCATTGCATCTATTTAACTTTTTTTGAAAACATTTGCACCATTATTATAAATAATGGAACATGTCATTAATGTTAAGCATTATCTGCTTTCATATACGAGAATAGCCATTTACCAATCTCTTAATCGATTTTTCATGTTCTGTTATTTAATGTCACATTATGAACATATTAAAGGAAAGAAATAGATTATGGAATAGATGTTTGCGGTAAAGTGGATACATATTATTCCATAATCTTGTTGTTGTTATTATTTCAATAGAGGTATAACAATAATGATGTTATGCCAATAATTTTAATGTTATACATTTGTAGAGTCATTAGGTTTTTTTTTTTTTCAAATGCTGGAGAGGGGAAAATGAGCAATGCCATCGCCGAGATTCAAACCCCACTCGAATACGCGCCGAGTGTGCTACCGCTATACCACGCAAGCATGCTGACAAAAGAGAGAAAATACCTTTTATACTCCCCCTTCCAAAGGGCGACTGTAGATTAGAGAACTCAATCGCCAAATTCTGGAGGTAAAGCATTGTCATCCCCCACCTTTTAGTTCGGGCGCCAGTGTGGAGTCATTAGGTTTGTTTTTTGATTAAAAAAAACAGGAAACACGAGAAATGAGCAATGCCCTCACCAAAACTCGAATCCGGACCTCTCGAATACACGCTGGGTGGGTTACCGTAATACAAGAAAGGTATGCAGTAAGGAGAGAGAAAATATCTTATGCATTACTCCTTTTATACCACTACATAATTCTTAAAAGTTATTTGCTTGTTCAAGAACGAGCTTATTAATAGTTTAAAAGGCAACTCAAACCTTTTATTTTGGTCATACTTTGATTATAGCTACTACAGATGTCTGTCAGCCGTCAAAATGGTTTTAAAATAGTTGGAATGTTTAAGATTGTAAAACAGAGCATGTTCGATGTCATAGTTCTGTCAGGTGTGTCTAATACATTATTCGTGACTGCTGAACTTCTATCCTAATTGCAATCTAGACACGATTAGAAACTGATCCTCGTGATCTTAACTATTCGTAGTAAATTCTGAAACAGGTAAACTTCGAATATTGTATAATGAGGAACAGAATTAAAGTTCGAAATCCCAGCAACGATTAAATTATAATACATACTATTTTGAAGTATAATTATTCTTTCTTTTAAACAGGGTTCGTGAGCACGTGCAACTTGACTGAAAACCTTCTTCAGCATCTTTATCAGTAAAATTAAATGAAGGTTTTTCATAGTGTTTACAAGTGCTCATTAATTCGTACAATAGGCTGCATCAAGCAGTACGTAAATAATCTACGGTTATACGTTAGTATTTCCTTCCTTTTACATGGATTATATGGTATTTCTCCAGCCTTCTTAACAGGCCTTCATGGTGTAATGGTCAGCACGCTCGGCGCGTATCGAGAGGTTCGAGTCCCGGATAAGGCATTGCTCATTTTTCATGTCTCCTGCTTCGAAATAACCTAATGTTTCTACAGGATCACTTTACTAAAATACATAAACCCACATATAGGAAATATTTCAACTTACTTAATATAAGATGTATTGATATAGTAGACACTGAATTAAACGAGACACAGTTGTATGATTAACACATAAACGTTTGATAACGAAATAGATCTGTTTGATAACAGATTAAAATTGATTCAGCCAGTAATTTTTACGTGCTTTTACGTGAACGTACCTTTTAGAGTTTCTGAGAACGGGTGAGAATAATAGGTAGACAATATTTTCTGACAAGAAACTCTTTGAAGGTCACAATTCTATTAGCAAATTTTGAGTAAAGATGTCTCCCGTGAAAAACAAAATTCAATTAAACTTGCTAATCCCGAAATGAAAGGATCCAAAATTTTCCACCGGTGTAGTCTTCACATTTTCCATTTTATCCTTTAATCCTCAAAAATGGAATTTATAATTTGAACGCTTTCATCTTTTAGCGTATCCTTTCTCCAGAGCTGGGAAACAAGAAAGAAATATTTTGCTAGATTTTTCAAAGGGAATGCTCTATTTCAGACTTTCTTAGAACTTAAATAACTTCATTATTTTATATAACTATCAGGTTTTAGAGATAAATGCAATACGCAGAGATGAAACTAGTGAAATAAAAAAAAATGATATTTTAAATAAGCTTATTTTTGTCACCAAAAGTAGTTCTAAAACACTTCTGGGAAAGTTTTTCAGTTTTTCTTTTATAATATACCTCGGAATATTTTCTTTTCTAATATACATTGGAATGTACATAGTAATCAATATGGCAGATAAATTGGTATTTATCTTTTTGGTCTATTTAAATTATTACTCTTATTGATTTTCATGATGCAGATATAATGAGTTAAAAATAGATATTACTATGTGAAGTCTCTTTTACATTAAACATTGTTGTGACTAACTTGTGCGTGATCCTGATCAAATCCAAGAGTTTATCGCGAACTTAATCTGCATTATGCGGATTCGATCGTACACTGTTGATCATCATTAAATAGAGGGTGACACTTGTCATCGTTCAAAACTTTGAGCACGTTAATAGGTGACAATACCAGATTTTTCAGCTTCAAATCAATTCTGATGGAAAATACTTCCTACAAATAGATTCAAGAGTCTCCCACTTTTCTTCAGCTTTCAAGAAGAGTTTTTTCCCTGTGATATTTTAAGTGGGAATCATACCTCAGCTTAGTAAACATCTATAACTACCGATCAAAAGGTGGTTCAGCAGACATATCTTGATGATAAGCATCAAAGAATCAGCTGTGATGCCGCAAGATCCATAGATAACGATCACTCCAGAATTTTAAAGAACCGCTTTATCTTCAGCGTACTTAAATAACATTGGACTTATATAATTACCCCGTGTTTGTTTCATGGAGATAAGAACTTCATAGGCCAGGCGAGTACCTTGTAGGTCTCTTTTAACTTAATGAACTTTTAATTGTGCTTTATTTTGTTGCCATTTACGAAACGCAATATAAAACTGGAAGCGGAATTATGAGTTTCAGATGAAAATTTGCTTTGCGATAAATGTGGATTTTTTCAGTTGATAATCGGAATATCTAGATTGCGTGCACATAGTAACATGTTATGAGGTTTCTAAACTTCTAATAAAAAATACAAAGGCCTAATTTTATACTGTAAGCATATTGCCAGAAGTTAACTTAGAGCTCAATTTAGGGAACTGCATGAAAGTTATATATGCATATATTTTTTTAGTTAACAGCCTCTTTGTAAATTAATTCTGAAGAAAGATAGTCCTTTTAATGCAAAGTATTTTGAAAAAACTGTATTTTAGTTTTGCTTCGGCTGGTATAAATGAATAATAAACAGCTTAAATATAATCTTCACAATAGCAGGAAAATTAAATGGTATCAAACTGGTATAAACTGGTATCAAACTGATATTCAGGGAAACGCTGTTCTACAAGCATAATGCTATTTCATTAGTTGATGGCAAATGGAGCACGGAGAGATTTCTTTTTGAAGTGTACATTGGGTATAAAGAGAAATTAAGTCATTCTGTTGTGTTAATTTTTTTTTTAATTCTGAAGATTGTAACACCCCAAGTCCGCGCAAACAAGTATTAGTTTCTGTGACTAAGATTATCCTGCAAATGTCAGTTTGCTGTTCATTATAATATTAAGTGTAGTCTAAGTCTGCATTCCGCAGTGCACTAATACTCCATTAAGCCTCCTCTTCAAATAAAAAAAAATTTTTAAATCAAATCCGCAATTAAATCAAATGGGGATTTGCAAGAACAAGCATTGGATTTCTCAATAATTATACGCAAATTATTTAAGAAATATGATAAATGTTTACGTCAAGTAACATGTGCATAAAATATATAACGCACCAGCTTTACGAATGTTACTTTTCCTGTCAAAGACAATAATACCTCCCTCTGTTGTTTTAGCCTTACATTTAATATGTTTACATACTTCAGTTTATACATAAGCGCATGCATATCATTTGATAAAATGCAACGCAGTTAATGCGACAATAGTGGAGCAAGTATTTGTATATTCATAGTTTACGCAATATTAAAATTACTTTATCCTTGCGTTTTATTGGTTAAATTAATTCCTTTTAGGAATTAATGTAAGAAATTATTGCTTATATGCTATTTAACAGGAGAGACGTTAGCAAAATTTTTCAAAACTTGAAAACACTACAAAAGTGTAAATTTTGTATAGAAAGTTCGTAATTGTCGAAATAACTCCTTATTGATTTTCTGTAACTATATTTCTATTTTTTCACCTTTTACAGAATTACCGCCATATATAGGACAATAATTTTACGACAACCGAGTTAATTAATTAACAGTTAATTCATGAGCTTTTGGTCTCCGTTACGCGAATTTCTACGTATCCAGAACATCATGCAAAACAACAGAAATCAGGACGTTAAATTATCATAGGATCAGTGCGACGGTATTTGTATTGACGGAGCAGTATCAGAGAAGGAGCAATCAAACAATTTATGACTTAAAGTAAAAATAGCCAATCCAATTGTAATAATACATCGCTGTTTTTTGCAACAAGAGGTAATTGCCATGCAAGCAATGAAGGTTCAAAATCGTATATTGCAACTAAAAAAAATTATTGATTTTGGTCTTCAACTAAAAAACGGTTTGAAAAATGACAGAAGAATGATAAATGGAAAATGAAAAGTTGTAGGATAAATTGGCATCATGTTATCATACGTATTTGGCTGACACACTATCTTTTAATATCTAGACTAGAGCAAGAAGTATTCTATGAATAGCAGTTTTTGTACAATGCTTTTGTAAAGATTTATAACATCCTTCCGATATCTCGTGACGTAAATTGTTAGCAAAACAGGCTGCCAATCAGAAGATCGTGGTTCGATCCGCGAATTAGCATAATTAGTTTCCAGGTTTATTGTTTTGGAAAACCTTATAGTCTCATGCAAGAAAACGACGAAAATATTCTTACATCGACTGACAAATTATGTGCAATAAAAAAAATCTTTTCATGTGAAAGAGACATAAATATTCCTTTTCCATGTAGGGAAAAACGAGGCAGTCATTTCTTCAATAATCGAACATTGATAACACTAGAAGAAAGCAACGAAAAATATCTTCCATCCTTAAACGTTATAGAAATCGTCTGAATAAGAAATTCTTCCTTCTATTTCTTGCAATTACTTTAGTTTGAATGAACATTAATTGACATAGCTCTCTTCAGATCATGTATTAAAACTACAAATTATTGAAAATACTTCTGAAACATTCTGGATCTCTGTTGAAATTCTATATCCGGGTCTAATAAAAATATTAAACATATTAATTATGATTTTCCATGTCATATGTTTGTTAGGCAGGACTTTTAATGACAAAGAAACGTGGGAGTCCAGAAAATTTAGAAAAGGAGATGCGAATGGCTTTATCATTTATTCGTTCTAATATTGTTGAAACCTGTAGAGATCACCAAGTTCATGCATCACATTAAATTTGAAAAGTTTCTTAAATAATGGAATTTTAAGTGATTTTTAAATAAATATGTTTGCATCTATCAATATCGGTATTGTTTTCTTATATAGAAGTAAGACTTTGAAGCAGGGCTTGCGTACCACATGCCCATAATGTGCCGGAACATACTTTTGTTTTGTCCCCTCCCTCTTCAATACTGGAATTACTTTTGCAAACAATGTGCTTACTTTAATCGCAGAATCGATTTCAAGAAGACTACCCGCACCTGATTTAAAGATTATGTTGCAAAGTAAGATTTCTGCGCAAAAAACTGTCAGAGTTTAACGAACCCCGACTTCAAAAAGATTGAAAACTAAGGGTCTGAGGTAAGTTTTTAAATATATTATTATAAGAATTTTAGGTTACAGTTAGAGTCTAAAGGGGTAAATTCAATATAAATGCTTTTCATTTTAAACTGAAACAATTTACATTATACCCTGTACAGTTTAGTAGCATAAGTTATACAAATTCAAAATAAACAGACAATTACTGCGGCAAAAACTTTGATAATACAAAAAATAACTCGCAGTTATTGACAACTATAATAGAGAATTCATAAATATTGAGTGATGCATGTCTTATTTTACAACGTAGATTTGAGTTTAAGGTAATTTGATTTTCAATGATCATATCCTAGGTCTCTGTACAAAAAAAAAAAAAGAAAAAGAAAAAAGAAAAAAAAAGAAAAAAAAAAAGAAAAAAAGAAAAGGGGGATAGGTTTTATATCTCCCTCTCTATACGGGACCGATCGACTATTGCGTTTTTCATGTCTCGATAACTTAGGACATATAATTATATGAAATTTAGATAAAACATTGTTCCATTACAGGTTTTTTAACACAAAATCGGACATTTTCTGAAATGGCATACATATTTTCCCCATATTCTGATTCTGCGACTTTTACTACATATTAAAAATTTGGTGAGAAATTTAAAAAGTTATCTTTGCGCATTTTTTTTTTTTTTTTCAGTTTGCGCCAAGAATAATTCATTGGCGAAATTCTTAGTTTATGATTACCTATTTTACTTTCCCTTTCACTGCACACGAGCAGTGAAAAAATCGGGGAAAAAAGTACATCGTTCATTCTTTGAAATAATTTTAACAAAGTGCATCAAACACATTTGGCATTATTATCGCCTATAAAAAATGGCCATAAATCCAATATATAAATTTATATATATCTTGGGAAATTTTGAATAAAGAACTTTAATTTTTTGCAACTATGCCTAGAAATGCCTCTACTTTAAATGACGGGAAAGGTTATGTAAGCTATTATTCAAAACTGTTTTGAAAAATTTACCAAATTAAGAAAAAATAAATCAGAAAATATCTTCCAATGTTATCTTAAATGAATCAAAATTTTAAATTATGAAAGAAAGAATCAAGTAAGTTAATGAAGAAAAAGAGATATAATTAAATATGTACCAAATTCTGTGAACGTTGACGAAATAAATTTTCAGAGCTAATTTTTAAAAGCTACTCGTTCTATTTTTATAAAACATTGAGCTACATTTCCTCACTTTTATTCTGTCAAATTAAATGTCGAGGAACTTAGTGAAATACTGAGCGATTAATCGCTTAAGTCCGAGAACAGAAACGTAAAGTCAAGAAAGGTTAATTACCCTTTATTCACTCTAAATAAAGATTAACAGTCGGCCCCTTTCTTAGGGCGTACAGCAAAGCCTCCTCTTGGGGCTTAAATGTATGAAATAAGAACTAACTAGTGACTAACTAAAGAGATTCAGCTGAAGCTAACACAGTTCTAAAGCAGTTTTCCGGTAATCTTAAATTAGCCTGCGAACTACCAAAAGACACTTAATACGGCTGGGCGTAACAACAGCTTAGAGAGACGTAGCTCGAAGGCAAACGCGCGCTACTCAGGAATCCCAATTCTGTCTGGAGAAGTCAGTTGAACTTGACTTAAGTACTGGCATCCTTCTCATTTGCATTTAACGCGATTCTAAAAACTCGTTCTGGTAGGGAGTTGTAAGTTGAAGCAACGTAGGATACGAAAGGGTATTAACTATTATAAAATTAAAATATACCTTGCAGAGCTTTGGCATAATTTGAGTCGTAGCATCGAAATATGGTACTGCATATCATTTCTGAAAAAGGTCCGATTTTCTCTTAGATTATATGCGTTAGAACAGTTCTATGTACAAATCTATCCTCAGTCACAATTTCGACACATGAAAAACCCAAGTTAAATTTCGTTAATCGGCCCATTAGAACGGATGGTGTTGGTGTATTTAATTATGGCAAAGCACACGAGGGCTATCTGCCTAAGGAGAGGGAGGCCTTCGTGGAGGACTTTCTAAGTCCCATTAGAATGGGAGATATAGCACTGTTATAATTTTTTTTTTCGGACTATACGTCCTATCATCCAGTTAACTCTCAACAATTACAAACAATTTACATACTTGAACCTTAAGTAACTAATAATAAACAACAAAATTCAGTGTAATGAGAATAAATTTGTATAACTACAGTTTTTAACAGTTTTTAAGATAGAATCTTCTTCTGCTGATAAAATGAAAATGAAGGAAAAGAGAATACATACACCACCTATTAGAACAACAAAGAGAGGTTCAAGAATGTTCCTGCTAAATGGTAAAACAGTAAGTTATTGTCGCCATTTGTTGAAAGAAATACGAATGAAAAGCAACTGAAAGTTTACTATATAGAGTAATTTGGGATAATTAACCAGAAATGAAAGATTTTATGAGTCTAAAACATTTCCACGAACACTGATTCTCGCAAGTGCGATTGTATTTCGGACAAAATAATATTGGTTGCAGAGGAATCGAAAATTGGGAATTTTTTGACCAAAGTGACGAAGGCGGCAGTAGTTGAGGCGTCCCATGTTCTCAGATCGGCATAAAAAATATTGGTTTTACCGTCAATGAAGAAATAACTAAGTTCATGACAGATACAAATAGACGACATAACCTAATGCCGTTGAAAATAAATTACTATGTTTTTGAGGAAGTTCACTGATTGAAATATTTGGATACAATCGTAAACGATCGAGGTAAAGAAGCGATATTCAATACTGTTGTTAACTTATATTTTCAGAAACACTATAAGGTATTTCTCCCGCCTTCTTAGCGCGCCTTTTTGGTGTAAGGGTAGCACACTCGGCCGGTATTCGGGAGATCCGAGGTTCGAGTCTCGGCGAAGGCATTGCACATTTTTCATGTCTCCTGCTTCAAAATAACCTAATAACTCTACAGTGGCACTCGAACTAAAAGGTGGTGGATAATGATTCTTCACCACCAGGATTTCGCAAATGGGTCCCCTAATCCCCAATCGCCATTCAAAAGGAGGAGTATATAAAGTATTTCTCCCGTTTTCTTAGCATGCCTTTGTGGTGTAAGGATAGCACATTCGGCCGGTATTCGAAAGGTCCGTGGTTCGAGACCCGGCGAAGGCATTGCTTAATTTTCAAGTCTCTTGCTTCGAAATAATCTAATGTTTTTACAACACTAGTCACATTCGTAGATAGTAATGCGAGGTGTCGACACGAGATGATTCATTCTAATCAAATCAATATTTAACATGATGTTCTTTGGTCATTCTGGTATGTACATGCATATGAATGGCGATAATACATAGTATAGAAAAAACAGTATTACAAAAGCAGCAGTTATGCTTTGAAATAACATTAAAAAAATCTGAGAGCTTTCAGATTTTATATTACTCAAAACGAGGTGTTGTTTTAACGTTTTGTGTGTCACCTTTATTTATTAAATATATCTAAAAATCACAATATCACAAAGTATTTAAAAAGAGCACATCTTTAGAATTTCTGGCAGAGAGTCTCACGCACAGGAGATAATTTTTTTTTCTCTGTACAGAGTTATCATTTCTGGCTTTTAAAATCTTTGAGTTTGTTAATCAAAAATTCGTTAACGTTTTACAAAACGTAAAATAGATAATAAAGCAAATTCGAAATTCGGTCTTTCAGTGTCAAAGATTCTTGTGGAGGATTATGTTATTCAAAATCTGATGGCTCTAGGTACCGTCCTTTTTCACAATGCGAGAGACATATCTACATTCATACACATTCTCCTTTATTTAATTTCGTTTAAAATAATACAGGGTGATAATATTTGGCAGTAGCAGTTTGAAAAGTGATTCAGCCTTTTACAGTGATTCAACGCAAAATGCCGTTTCGAGCCTAAAAACCGTTCTGAGCTGATGCTTCTTTGGGGTAGTAATAAAAATGATATAAGTATCGAAATCAAGAACGGAATCAACATTGCTAACAGATGTTATTACGGATTACGAAACTGGTTTAAATTCAAATACTAAGCCATAAAACTACAATAGAGTTGTACAAGAACTATGGGTTTGTAAAGTAGTGAGTGTTGGACAATGAATGAAGCAGATGTAGGTAGAGTAATAACCTATGAACAGAAGATTTTTGAGAATTTTTCGAGCAGTAAGGGAAACCGGAGTTTGGGAAATAAGATATAATTTTGAAATATATAAATAATTTAGAGAACCAAACATTACAGATTTTATTAAAGCCTCTCTGCTAAGATGTCTAGGCCATATATACAGATATGGAGACATAAATCCAATGAAGAATTTGACTTTCCAAAAGCTAGAGGGAGATAGAAGAAGAGGAAGGCAAAGTGGAGAAGTGGTTAAAGAAAGTTGGTGTTAATAGCGGAGGACTATAGCCTTAGATGGGCGAAGATCGCGGAAGCTGACTTAGACAGCTTTAGCCCGAAATTGCCTGTAGAGAGTAAAAAGAAGAATATGGGCAATAGAGGATCTTAGTGTTACGTTTCATCGAAATATTAATATTCTCTTTAGTGAAACTTCAGGGCTGTCCTTCTTTGCTATAATTTACAAGTGTACTAAGAATTCACTTCCTTGTGCTGGCAGCATCACAAGGAAATAGACAAACAATTATGCATGCGTTTCTTCTTCATTTTTGTTATTTTAATTACATACTTTATTTACATATTCCTTGAGCGAGCGAGTGAAATAAGTGAGAATAAGGGAAAAGGCTAAAGCAAGGCTAAAGAGCAGGAAAAGGATTTCTTGCACCGATTTAAGGGGTTATGTAAACTTAAATGAATTTGAATATCCTTTTATTTAATTCGTGCATTGCCTTTGAAGTTAGTACGTTTAGAAAAATGAATTTTATTTCATCTCATTTAATTAAAAACTTTATGAGGTATTTTCTATCTCCCTCCAGCATGCCTTCGTGCTGTAACGATGTAGAGACATTAGGTATTTTTGAAGTAGGAGAGATGAAAAATGACCAACGCCTTTCCCGCGACTCGAGCCATGGGCTTCTCGAATACGCGTCGAGCGTACTGACCGCTACACCACGACGGCATGCTAAGAAAGCGGAAGAAATACCTTATATACTCCCCCTTTTAAAGAGCGACTGGGGATTAGGGGACTCAGTCGCAAATCTTGGTGGTGAAGAATCATCACTCACCACTTTTTTTTAGTTCGGGCTCCACTGTAGAGACATAAGGTATTTTGTTTTAAGCAGGAGAAATAAAAAATGAGCAACGCCTTCACCGGGACTCGAACCACGGGCCTCTCGAATACGCGTCGAGCGCGCTGACTACTACACCACAGATACATGCTACGAATGCGGGAGAAATACCTTATAACGGAAACACACTCGGTGCATGTTTGAGAGGTTCAAACTCTTGTCCCGGCGAGGGTAATGCTGATTTTTCACATATACGGCTTCAAAAATCCTAATGACTCTACAGTGGCGTCTGTACTAAATGTTGATAGTGGTTAATTCGTCACCACCAGGATTTGACGACTGGGCCTCCTAATGTCTAGTCGCCCTTTAAAATAGGAGTATATAAGGTATTTTCTCCCTCCCTTCAACATGCCTTCGTAGAGTAACGGTAGCACAGTTAGCGCATATTCGAGAAATCCAAGTTCGAATCTCGGCGAGGGTATTGCACATTTTGCACATTTTTCTACTTCAATATAACCTAATGATGCTACAACTTCAATATTCTTTCACCAACGAACTCATTTTTAAACCATTCAAACGAATGAATTCCGAGCTACAACTCAGAGAACTAAATCATTTCACTGTTAGAAAATACATTATAGTTTCAGATATACCCATTATTTATTTGCCATTTCATACAATTGTTATAAAAGAAAATACTTAAAGAGAGAAATACTTAAAGCGAAAAGAGCTCGATAACATTCAAAATTCAGAAATCTTCTGCCAGCAGTTGAAGTCCGAAATTGAATTCTGAAACAGACCGGCAACAAATCAATGAAGCATGGAATTAGAAGTGAACAAACAAGATCCAATCTGCGAGCCCGCCAAGATCGATCAGATAATGCAGACGGCAAATAATCTTTGCCTGTCTGTACGAATGTGGGCCCAACACTTTCTCAAGACACCTTCCGCTAGGGGCATGAGGAGAGAGAATATTTGAATCGAATGGATTTCTCAGGCTGCTTTTGGGTTTTGAAGCCTTTTGCTTTGAATTCCCGTGAGTCGATGCGATGAATGAAAGACAGTAGGGGTTATTTGCATTGCAGCTTCTATCCTATTTCATTTGTGAGTGTACGTTAAGCAGTTATTACAGATAGATCTTCCAGAAACTAAAGCTGCTCGGAGAGCACTTATGGACTTTGTTTAATGCATCACAAATTAATTATGCGTCAAAATATGACAGAGGATTTAAAACAATAAACTGGAGGAGTATATCTGCACCATTTTAGATTGCAGAAATGCCTTTTAATGAATTATTGAGTCTAATGAGTTTCTGGAAAGGTGGTTAGAAGCTTTATTACCTAGAAAGGTGTTTTCAGTCTCCAAGGTTCTAAAAATAAAGTGCATACTTTTATAACATCAGTGCAGTACTGTAGATTAGTTGGTTCTGTATATACAAAATGTAGCATTTTACTATTCCACGTAGTGAAAAAAGGCTAAACACTGAAATGCTTACTAATAAAATAAACGTATTCATGTTCACGTGGAAAACTCGCGAATATTTCGCTGTTTATAATTTTATAGTGTAGAGACATATGGATTTTTTTTATTTTATTTTATTTTATTTATTTATTTATTTATTTTTTTGAAGCAGGCAAGGTGAAAAATGAGCAACCGCCTTCGCCGGGAATTGAACCAATTACCTCTGAAATACCGGCTCAGTGTTCTGACCACTACACCACGAAGGCACGTTAGGAAGGCGGGAGGAATAACTTATAATGGTACTAGTTGCAATGCTTACAAAGGGTGCCATTATATTCGGTTTGCAACCATTAATAGCCAACCTTGTAAAATCTCAGCGACACATATTCATATTTATTGAGAGAAAATTTGAACAATAACGCATGCGCAATATTAAACAAATGGAGAAGCGCAATACAATAATCAGCGCGGATGAATAAAAACTTATTGCTGACTGCAGTTTCATTGGAGCTCTGTCCATCTTCATCAAAACGTTATAATTATGGACATGAGAGTATTAGGAAAAGAACTGTAGCTGTCAGTCAAAAAACGAAAAGTAGAGTACAAAACAGGTTTTTCCATGCCTTCGGTAGAAACAGTCGTAGGAGTGGAAAAATAGTTCCTCTCCCATCTTTTTTCTCTGCCTCATCTCTCTCTTCTACTGACCAACTACTACAACTCCTACTCCGTTCATTCTCATAATGACAACGCTTATTTATTATTTTTATAAGATCCAAGGAAACAGAATTCAGCCATAAATTTTAGTTTATTTGTACTAATTATTTAAGTTTATTATACTTTTTCATTTAATAAAATATTCCAATTTGTTAGGTAAATATTCAGACTTGTTAGGTATATTGAAAGGTTTTCTAATCTAATAAGTTCATTCCGTTATATTGCAACAAATTTTACAAGTAAAGGTATAGAGAGGATTAATGTATGATGTATTTAATTTATTCAAACATGATGAAGATTATGCTTACTGAACATTTGGCGCTTTTTGAGCCTCTTACTTTTTGCGACATTACTTTTTGCGACAAGTTATTGAACTTGCTGGATAATGACTACATAAAAAGTTAAAGTTGAAATTTCAAAACTCGTGTTATCCCCAATGTTGAAAGGGCTTTCATAAAATTTTGCTCTTTTTAGAAATATATATTCAGGACCAATAGTTCGAAAATAAAGTATAATAAATATTTTACATATATTCATTATATGCGAAATGTAAAGTACACTTTTAAAGTATGCTGCAATTTGTGATGTCAACGTTCCACGTATTCCGAGTATAATATCGACGCATCAACACCTTAAACCTTCGTAACCTGCTGTCAACTGGAAGCCTTAGGGATAATTTAAACATTATATAAACACATTTTATGGATATTTTTTGTATGCCAAATATTTACATTAAAGGGTTATAAGGTATTTTTCCCGCCTTCTTGGCATGCCTTCATGGTATAGCTGGGCCCGTATTCCAGAGTTCCGCGGTTCTATTTCCGGCGAAGGCGTTTGCTCATTTTTCATCTCTCTTGTTTCAAAAATGACTAATGTCTCTACAGTGGCGCCCGAACTAAAAGGGTTGTGGATGATGATTCTTCTCACCCAGTATTTGGCGATTCGGTCCCCTAAAAACCCCAGTCGCCGTTTAAAAGAGGAGTATGTAAGGCACTTCTGCCGCCTTCTTGGCATGCCTTCGTGGTGTGGTGCTCTGCACGCTGGGCGCGTTTTCCAGAGGTCCGCGGTTCGATTCCCGGCGAAGGCGATGCTCAGGGCAAACTTTGTTTTGCAAGGTGGACCGGGCTGCGTCCTAACAAAACAAAACAAGCCGCCTGCAAAATTAAAAAGAAAATTGTAATGTTCGCTTCCAAGACATTGAAAATTTGAATGTGCCAGCATGGCTCTAGAACTGCTGTATTTGATATTACTAGTATGATGATGCATTTCCGGCGAAGGTGACCTGATATCATTGACAACACATGAGTAAGTTAATTTTGGAATTCAAAAGTCATCAGAGGGAAATACCCAAAAATAAAAGTTGTTACTGAGCAACAATATTGATTATTTCATCTTCTTAGCTAGTAGAAACAAACTTTTGGTCAAGGCAACAGTTTACTACGAAAAACACGAAACAGTTTAAATATTTTAGAACGAGGTAATTTAAAAATTAGGTTACGTAGTTTCATGCCAAAATTTTAAAACATTCCATCAATACATCAAGCTTAGCCATCACATTCATTGAAATCGAAGTTTTGTAAAGCTTAGGATATTTTATGTCTTTCCTAGAAACTTGATTATGTTTTAAAAAAATATTTTGTTTATATTTTACAAATATATTGTTTATATTTTTTATATTTCGTTGTATATATTATATATATATATTTTTAATTAGCCGTCCAGCCGGGATAGTGCTTATAGTGATTCTGACTGCCGTAGCGATGGGCTCGAATTCGAATCTTGGTGAAGACGGGGTTGTAACTGTACGTCACTCAGAAGGAGGGAACAGTGGCTATCCATTAGGTGCCTCCATAATGAAATGGCCACCATTTCCGGCTCTTGTAGTGGCGCAAGGCTAATGGCTATTAAATAAAGCGCCTTGCCATTAAAAAAAGTTTAAATTGAGAATAATAATAAAGCAATCTGAAAAATAATTTTTTCAAACCTTTTGTACATATTCTTTGTCTTCTTGTTATCTTTTAATTATTTATTGTAATTATTTATATTATGATTTTGAAGTATGCTTTATATTATAGAGAAAAATGTAAAGGGGTCAATGAAGGAAACCATTTTTTTAAAAGAGGTCGATGCAAGAAAACGTTTGGAAACCGCTGATCTGATTTCATAAATTTTGATTTTCTGCATTTCAGATGAATAATATATCTGACAACAACTACATTAATATTATACTACAGGTTATAAAATATCGCTCACATTATACTTATTTCAAGAGTTCAAGAATAAAAAGATTTATATCAGTTGAAACATTTCAAAAATTTACTGTGAATATCAAGAAGTGCATTACCTTCTTCAAATGGCGGGACTTCCATATGCTTTTTGGAAACAATGCCTAAATCCAATGCAGCCACTTTTTATACGAATTATTACGTTATTTACGCTTTGCAGAAATGTCCTAATCGAGCAATGGAGACGATTACTTTCTATTGCAATGATTCAGTTTACTGAATTGAATTGTGCAGGCCGTGACCGGAGCCATATGATACATACAAGGCACATACTCACATCATTCAAATTCATTCTGCACTATCAACAGAAGACACTTGCAGTATTATTTCAGTAGCATATAATGTACAATCGTTGTTACCATTTTAATTTTTCTTCAGTCTATTTGATTTCACTCACTGAAACTAGCATAATGAAAGTTTTCAAATGTTTCTGTACTAAAATTTTAAAAAATTTTAACTAAGAGAATCGTAATTATATTTTAGAATAACAAATGATAACATCATCTAGTATGTGTATACATTTTAGCCTCTTATTACACATGGTTTATTTCTTTAACAACTACAGACTATGCAGGTATGACACTGGAGTCGAAAACAAATTTTGTTAAAAAGAGTAAATAATATTTATTCATGTTTATATATAAGTTCTATTTGTAAGTATTTCATGCAGTACAGGACTATGATACGAGAAATGAAAAAAATAATTCAACAACTAGTAGTAAAGTTTCATGTGTATGTAAGATTTAAACGAGTTGCTAAGAATAATTCGAAGGTACTGTGTTGATATTAAAGAGTAGTTAGGAAACTGAATGCTTTTTCATTTCTTTTCTCGTCTACATTAAAATGTCCCAGCATAACAACCGGTATGTCCCTATCTATATATTGAACTCTTCATCAATGAGCAAACTTGACTAGAGTATCTCATGAGCGCACTAAAGTGAAACAACTTTAAATCGGCTGAATTAACTGATGGATAAACACACACGGATGCCAGTGTAACTAAAAATGCTTTGCAAGACTAACACAGTTGAAACTCTCGTACATCCTCGTCTGAAAACTCCTCGCGCAACACTGTAGAGACATTAGGTATTTTTTGAAAGCAGGCAAGATGAAAACTGAGCAAACGCCTTCGCCGGGAATCTAACCCCGGACCCCTGGAATACCGGCCCAGCGTGACTAACCACTACACCACGAAGCCACGCTAGGAAAGCGGGAGAAATACCTTATAAACTCCCCATTTTAAAGGGCGACTGGGGTTTTTAGGGGACCCAATCACCAAATCCTGGGTGTGGAGAATCCTCATCCACAACCCTTTTAGTTCGGGCGCCACTATAGATATATTAGGTAATTTTTTGAAGCAGGCAAGGTGATAAATAAGCAAACGCCTTCGCCGGGAATCGAACCACTGACCTCTGGAATACCGGCCCGGCGTGCACAACCACTATACCACGAAGGCACGCTAGGAAAGCGGGAGAAATGCCTTATAACACTACAATGAATTTATCATTCTTGTTCACTGCAGTTAAATCTTTCGTAAACCGTAGTCTATCGCAAACCTTGCAAACATATCTAAACTCATCGCCCGTAAAATATTTATACATTCTTTTGCAAAAACATCGAAGCACCATGAAGCAAGTGGTTGTTTTTGATGAAATTGAATGTGTGTTTAGCTCATACACAGATAATAAAAGGATTAAAAACTCAAGATCATAGTACCTGTTCACGGCTCACAATCACCCGTGAAGTGTTCAAATTAGTAGTTGGTCTAACCGCCCCTGGCGGCAATGCATGCTTGAATTCGTCGAGGCAAGAAGTGGTAGAGGTTCCTAATGTCATCTTGCAACACATTCTGTCAGGCATTCATCAGTTTTCGCTCCAGATCTGCTATATTTTGTGGTGCCCGAATCTGGCCGCCTACTATGCCCTAGACATGCTCAATTGGTGAAAGGTCTGGTGAATTTGCTGGCCAAGGAATAATACCAACCGCAAGAAGGCAGTCCAGAAATATTCGAACGGTATGTGGCCTAGCATTATCTTGTTGAAAAATGGCCCCAAGATGAAGTCCCATGAAGGGTAATACAACCAGCCGCAGGATGTTATCAACATATCGTTCAGCTGTTAAAGATGTACGGAGGATGACTTGCTGTCATAAGAAATAGCACCCCACGCCATCACACCAGGGCTTATGGCTGTATGCCGTTTTAAAAGAGGTTGATTGGGACCGCTGTCCCCGTCCTCTTCAGACACGAACACGGTGGTCATCTGCTTCAAGCGTTAAGCGGGATTCATCGCTGAACACTATACGATGCCAGTCTGATGGCAGCCATGTTGATCGGTTGCGACACTACTCCAGACGACTCCGTCGATGTAGTGTGGTCAAAAGGTCAAAAGCAAACGTCTTAAAGGCCTCTGTGAGCGTAACACCGCCTCAGACGAGCGCCGTGAGATGGTGGATGGTACCACTGGAGGTATAGACGTGGCTGTAGTGCGTTGAATGATCGACAATGATACTGTTGGGGCGGTTCGGGCCTCGCGAATAATCATGCTGTCTTGCCTCGCATTTGTACTCCTTGGCCTTCCAGAGCCTTCATTCCGTCTGCAATTTCCTTGTAGCAACCATTACTGCCAACATCTTTGCTCAGCAGTGTCTGTACGCTGCAGGCCTGCGCACTAGAAATGCGCGCTATGATCGCAATTTCTGTTCATTTGACTTGAAACTTTGATCATTTGCATGTTTGATCAAGATGTTTTTGCACACCAAATTTCGTCACGATCTCAAAAGTCCTTCTTGGTTCTTCGAGTTATTTGCAAAAGAGTAAATATTGTTCATCTAAATACTTCATCGTTGTCTGCGAAAATAATTATCCTGTGTGATCAATCTGAGGTATGCCTAAATCTGATGATAATGTATGGGATGAATTTGAAGTTGAGGCTCCTTCATTTATTTAATATACCTTGTGATGTTGAAATTTTGCTGCTTTTTCTTTTCGTAGTAGTATTTTACTCCTTGCTTGCACAACTTAGTTCCTCGAGCTTTCTTTGCTTCTTCACCTATCTAAACAGCTGCTCGCTCTCTTCTCCATTTCAATAAATTTTTTCGTTGACTACTTTTATTAACTTCATTTCTTTTTATTAAGTTTTATTAACTTCAGTTAAACAAAATTGAAACTGTACAGCCATTCACGACCGCATCCGACAAGCAACTGAGCCGGAGCCGCCCACTACACAAGAATACGGGAGTGAGGATTCACGGCCACTTACTGTGCCTGCACACAGCGTATGACATCATCCAAATTCCCGTAATTATCACTAACTTTGTCACTTAGCTATCACTGAACCGTAATTCCGAATTCATAAATTCTTTGTGTACTTTGTAGTGTATATATTCATCTATCGAACGAAATATAAATCAGCTCTCAACGTTTTGCATTTTCGGAGATCTAAACATTTCTGTAACCTGCAAGAGCATCATAATTTTTCCTTTCCATAGACCACCATGAAGGAACATTAGTCTACGTTCAAATTATTGAAAACAATAGAAAATATCAATATAAAAAATAACTATCGATTAATTGACAGCTTTTAGCAAACTCTAGATTGTACCATATCAAAAAAACGTATGGCATTATCAAAACCTTTCTCTAGTAAAATAGGTCGTAGAGTCCTGAAAATGTGATATTCTGGAAACTTCCAAAATATCATTGATTTGACAAAAGTGTTACCAGTTCTGTACCAATCATACCGCCGGAGACTTCTGAACTTTAAGAATGCTTAGTTACCATTTTGGTTAAGCTATATTCACAATTCTAATGTCTGTTTAATAGGAATTGTGTGTTCAATAATAAAATACAGTGGATGGACAAAAATATGGAAACACCTTGTGAAATGCATGTTTGAAAAGAAAGATTGATTTTAATGAAATATGTAGGTGGCGCTGGCGTTTTTGACTACTGACGCCACCTATACAACTTCGTAAATGTGCTAAACAGTTCAGTTGTTGTCGGAGTACTGTTATGTGAGGTTGTCATTGCATTATGTCAGAGTTAACAGACTTCGAACGTGGGCAAATTGTTGGAGCACGTATGGCAGGTGCTTCCGTAAGCAAGGTAGCCGAGGTGTTTAGTGTTTCAAGAGGTACTGTATCGAAGATTTATTCCGCATATTTGAAAAGCGGAAAAACATCATCTGCTAAATCACAGCGCGGACGAAAGTGTGTCCCGAGTGATCTTGACAGACGATCATTAAGGGCAATTGTGACGAAAAATAAGAAGACCACAGCTGCAAAAGTTACTGCTGAAATGAATGTTGTGTTACCGATCCCTATGAGTACCAAAATAATTAGAAGGGAGCTTCATAAACAGGGAATTGCTGGCCGTGCTGCAATTGAGAAGCCACTCATCAGTGATGCTAATGCCCGTAACAGGAAAAGGTGGTGTTTAAGTCATAAAGCCTGGACTATAGAGCAGTGGAAGCGAGTAATATGGTCTGACGAGTCTTCTTTCACATTGTTTCCCACTTCTGGCCGAGTTTACGTCTGGAGAACGCCATCTCAAGCCTATAATACAGACTGCTTGTTGCCAAGAGTGAAACATGGCGGGGGCTCTGTTATGGTTTGGGCAGCCATATCGTGGTTCTCTGCTAGCCCCATGATAACTGTGTCAGGGCACATGACTGCCAAGACTTATGTGAACATTTTGACCGATCAAATTCATCCCATGGTACAAACGTCGTTCCTCGATGGTGATGGTGTCTTCCAAGACGACAAAGGCCCTGTTCACACAGCTCACATTGTCCAGGACTGGTTTTCTGAGCACGAGGATGAGTTGTCCCATCTCCCCTGGCCACCACAGTCACCAGACCTGAATATTATCGAACCTTTCTGGTCTACATTGGAACGGAAAGTGCGTTCTCGTTATCTACCGCCAACATCATTATCTGAACTTGCCACCGTTTTGCAGGAAGAATGGTATAATATTCCCTTGGCAAACATACAGGAACTGTATTTATCCATTCCGAGAAGACTGCAAGCTGTTTCGGATGCCAACGGGTTTCCTACAAACATTAAGCAAAGAAACATGTTTTTTTAAAGGTGTTTCCATATTTTTGACCAACCCTTGTAATTAAACGCATACAAAAACGTGACAGAAAATTAGAGAGTCAAAAAAATACATAATAAAAATTTTAAATCTTTTTCACAAAGAAAAATAAATGCATAAATAAGAATAAGTATATAATCTATCATGTTAATTTAAAATAAACAGTTTTTATACTTAGTTTCATTAAACCCAAAGCTTAATTACATAAATGTAAATTTAAAATAAAGTCTTTAATTTACAGTACTGAACAATTCATTATCGTTATTTTCAGTAGAGGTCAGTAAAAATACCCATAGTGTAAAATGCGAGTATATATTCTGATAGCACAAGCTTAGTCCGACTCATTATGACGTCATTGATCTTTGCCTTTGCAATTCTGTTTATGCAACATATTCTGAGCTTTCACCCACAAATGAACACATAAATAAGAATACGTATATAATTAAACTAAACAGATTAATATTATCGCAGGTTATGGGCTGAAATGAAACCTGATTCACCTCTTTTTCAATAGCGAAAACTTCTTGGGTATCTCTTTCAATAATCCTTCTATTTGAGTTAGGAAAAGCTGTCAATTTTTTATAAATAATAATGATGTATAACATAAGAAATAACTAGAAGTAGTTAAAGGAGAGCACGAATATAAGCAAACCTTAGCATACATGAAATATCGTAAACTCCCGATATTACTCACAGAGAAATTCTAAAATACAATTTATTTAACTCTCTTGGGACCTCAAGCGCTTAGTTCTTACTTTCTTGTACGAAGTAAAAAGGAAGTACTGTAATCGCGAAAAGTTTCAGGCAGCATATTTCAACGAAAATATCCATTTTGACCGCTATCGAATGCAATTTAACAATGTTATTGCGTGATATCTGTACGTAAGAAAAAAGACTCGTTTCCTCCAAAAAAATTATAAGACTGCTTTAAAATTAATTCTGAAGAGAATTTTTCGTGGCGTCTGTACGAACGTACGTACGTATCTCGCGTAACTCAAAAACGAGTAGCCTCAGAACGTTGAAATTTTGTATATAGAACTACTATAACATGTAGATGTGCACCTCGTATTTTGGTTGAATCGGCCGCACCAAACGTATATAAATATATATATATACTCTGTTACCCGGCTCAGTCATCTCAGTTTCTTTACTCTTAAATGTTGGTAAATTGTACATTTTTTGCTTTAAAAATGACTGAATTATGTTGTTTTTATCTTCCGGTTAAGGTTTTTATGCCTTTAGTAAATCTGTGTGCAATACGTTTAGAATTATCAACAATTTTAAAGTTGTTTAAGTGCCGCTAAGCCTTTTTTTTATGGCGGCCATTGATTGTTTACATTTGAAACAGCAGACTAGTGGATTTGTTGCCAATCCAGAGAAACTTAGCTTCGCAACAACAAGATAACGCCTTGATTTATTATTGCCAATTAAATCACGCTTAATCCTTTCTGGAATTTTTTCGAGGAAATAACTGTTTCAGATTTACTTCGTAATTTTTAATACAGATATTTTGAGTTTTTATGTATTTTTGCCTTGTCGCGAAGTGAGAACTGAGTTAATTAAATGAGAAATACTCAATCGTCTGTGAAAAACTGTTTCTTTTTTGTTTTGTTTGCTGAATTTCTTTTATACATTGTAGCGTTGCGCGCCTCCAACTTGCACGCAACCAAGAGGTGACTGTGAAAACTGGATAAAAGACAGAGTCTTGTTAAGGGTTTAAGTCCCTTTTTATTCAACGTAATAAATTACAAGTGCGTGCTCTTGACGCTCACAAACTCCACCAACTCGGCGGTCAAATAAAAATAATAACCTGAAAAGAAACTAAAGACAAGACTACGAGGCTCTCTAAAAGTAACTAACTCACCGCGTTTTACAATACCGCTGCTAATTCAGCAAACTTGAAGATCACTTGAACGATTAACACTACTTCCAGGCAAGCACACAGGCCGAAACGCGGGGTTCTTCAATTTCTGGCCAACTACCTCCGCGCTCCTTAAGTAAGAATATCACACCTCGAACTCGTTTCCTTTCTATTTAAATCAGAATACTTCCGCTGATAATTTGAATCCTTGCGCGTTCTACTAAAATTTACATACTCTGGCATTGGCAGTTCCAGGGGAAAGTAAGGCTTAACCGGAAAGATAGTTTAAACTTAAAATAAATGTTAGTGAAAATAAATATAAACCCTACATTTGCCGCTGCCAGAATTTGGAAAACTTGGAAGCAGGTCCTACAAACGACCTGTTGTAAGTTTCTATAATTCTGAACTAACTGTCGAGAACCTCGTTTACACAAAAAAATCTTATGTAACAAATTGTATACTAAAATTCTGTGTATACTTATAACTTTCTCTTGTTACAGCAACTTTTCCTGGACTTCATCAATCAATCTTGGTCTTTTCCTTCCAGCATCTGGAAGGAATAAGTATCAGTATCTTTCTAAATACATTATAATTTACACTTTCTTGACACAATAAATTTTTGTTTTTAAACGATTCTTTTTCCTTAGTTATTGCTTAATTCACATTCATTCACTTTTTCAAGCATTAATTTAACTTTGCCCTGGCTCTCCACCATGTGTGGTGTCAAACGGGAATATTCGTGTTTTAGTCTTACAACACTCCCCCTAACCACCATAATTTGTTAGAATTCCGCGACCAAATAGACACACGTTACTCGACATTCTACAACTCGATGAGCTACTTTAATATTCTTAAAATTCAAGTCTAGGTGGAGAACCCTACAAAACACATTCATTCTAACTTCCCCCTCATTCATCTTTAAACATGCAGGCTTTCGCTCTAAAGCATGACTTTATCTACAGTTTAATACTTAAATTTTGACTTCATTGCTTTTGAGCATTTACTTTTAGCATCTAAAATTTTATGCTTCTAGACTAAATTCTACTTTTACATAACATTCAAGTATTTACGTACATTTACAAAATTTTAATACATATGATTTTTACAATTTACCACACAATGAATAAGAGAAAATAAATTTTTACTTTACTCATTCTTCGCCAAGCTGGCGGCACTGAAACTAAAATTCTTATAAGAAGACGAAGAATACGAAGTTATTTCTATCTTCGGCCAAATTTTGGCTTTAACATAACAGAATTAGTCTTTCGACCAACAGAAAATGCTTGTTTTTAGCTTTTATACTTAAAGAAAATAATACTTTTGCGTTAGCTAAATAAAGTAAAACAAAGCTAAGTCTCAACCGAGACATATTGACTTTCGTCAAAACATAGAACTTCGTACTTATACATAACATTTCGGAACAAAAGAGAAAAAAAAATTTTATAGAAGATTTTAACTTATCTTTGAGTTTTCGATGCTTGAAATTCCGTCATTCTTTTGTGGCAATATTGGTCCCAAGTTAGAGGTTTCATGGACGTCAATCTTCTCCTTACTGACCTCCGAGTGTCGTCCACATGAGTTTTTCTTTTGCGTCCTCTGCATGCTGGCCTCTTGGCGGAGTAATCGTCTGGTTGTTGGAATTTCCGTTTTTCCATGGGACGGCTGGTCTTGACGTCCTCCGGTCTGGAGTCCTTCTTGAATTTCTTCTGTTCCTGATACGTTTGTTCCTCCTGTTGCCGTTTCAGTTTCCGGAACGGCGGCCTTGCTGGTACCTGACTCTGTGGCCGTGTGCGCGTTCTCCTTGATGTATAATTTCTCCTGCGATCCGTTGTAGGTGGTGTTTTGCTCTTTACCACGGTTTCTTTACGCGGTGCATCTGTATTCTTGTTTTTCTTAAACGCTGGAGTTTGAAAGTTATTTTTTCTTCTTGATACCGACGTCCGGGTTGTAGAAGGGTTAGGTCTGTCTTCAGTTCTCTGCTTCTTCGGTGGTGGAATAGTTGTTGTTATTTCTGGACCTCCTACTTCGTTTAGACTTGAGTCCTGCAAGAAACTTTTAAGGATTTCAAAATCATTTGGATTATAGTTTTTTTTCACCTGGTCGGGACTTGCTTTACAGATTTCCCCTCTCTCATTCTTAAGATATAATACTACTCCTTTGATTTCCTGAATTACATAGGGACCTTCAAATTTTGGAGCTAGCTTTGCCGTAAAATTGTCTGGGGCACTTCATAAAGAAAATTTCCGCTTCAATACTTTATCCCCAACTTTAAAATCTGCTTCACGGTGTTTTTGCGCATATCTTTTCAAATATTTGACAGCTCATATGTTTCCAAATATTTGACTAATGAATTCTTTTCCGTTATCGCTAATGACTTTTATCGGTGCACCGTATTTTAAAATGTATCTGTGTAAGAATGCATCTGCGACTGTTTTGGCTGACGCGCGTTTAAGTGGAACAATTTCTGTCCATTTTGAAAAATGATCTACTATTACTAAAAGAAAACGATTTTTATTTAACTCGCTCTGGGCGAAGGGACCAAAAAGATCTATGCCTAAAATTTCATTCGGAAATGTAGCGCGAATGCTATTTAAGTACCCGGCCGGGCTGTAATTAATATCATTTATTAACTGACATTGATTGCAGGACTTGACATACGCCGTTACTATTTTGTATAATTGCGGGAAATATACCGCCTCGCGTACCCTTTTTATAGTCTTTCTGACCCCGAGGTGGCCCGCTGTTTTTTTTTCGTGCAACTCCCTCAAAATGCTTAATCGAAGCGAGGCTGGGATGACTGGCTTATACTCAAGATTTTCGTTTGTTGTTTTCGTATAGAATAATAAATTATCTATTATTTCATAGTTTTCTGCTCTATTTCTTATCGCATCGATATCTGTGTGCTCAAAGCTTTCGGGGTCTTTCAAATATGCATAGATATTTCCAAATTCAGGATCAGCTTTCAGTTCAGTAACAATCGTATCTCTAGAATCTAAAATTTTTGAAGTCAACACAGCGCATTTAAGTTCATTTCCTTCATCGTCCAGTTTTATACGAGAAAGTGCGTCAGCTACATTGTTTTCCTTACCCGGTTTATATTTTATTCGGATATTATATTCTTGGAGTTTTAAAGCCCATCTTATTAACCTGGGCGTTAGGTTTTTCCCCGAGTAAAGTCTACCAACAGCCGCATGATCCGAAAAGACTGTTACTGGCGCTTTGCCGATATAAACTCGAAATTTGTGTACAGCCATTAATACGGCTAATGTTTCTCTTTCTGTAGCTGTATAATTCCTTTGTGACTGATTCAACGTTTTACTAAAAAATGCCAGAGGATGGTTATTTTGCATAAGAACCGCGCCCACCGCATAGTCTGACGCATCTGCTGCAATTTCCAGGTTTTCGTCCCCCTCCTTGAATTTTAAAACAGGGGCATTAATGAGCGCTTCTTTTAATTTTTCAAATGCTGTGTTTGCTTCCGCTGTCCACGTAAATTTACCCCTTTTTCTTTTGATTACTAAGAGTGGTTCAACAATATTAGCGAAATCTTTTATGAAAGATCGATAGTAAGAACATAACCCAAGGAAAGAAGAAAGTTTCTTGGCGGTGTTGGGCGGTGGGAAATTCTTGATAGCTTTTATTTTTGAATCTTGCGTTTCTATACCCTTTTGCGAAATTTTATAACCCAGATATTTAAGTTCTTTATTTGCGAACTTGCATTTTGAGGCGTTAATTGTAAGACCGGCCTCTTTTAATAATTTAAAAACTTGTTCTAGATCATTAATGTGTTGTTCCAACGTACTACTCGTTATAATTATATCATCTAGATAAATTAAAGTTGATTTTCCTAGGACAGGCTTTAGAACAATGTCCATAGCTCTCTGGAATGTTGATGGGGCCCCACACAACCCAAAGGGCATGCGTAAAAATGCATAAGTGCCCGATTTTGTTATAAACGCGTTTTTATGTATGTCTTCGGGTCTCATAGCTATTTGATAGTAGCGAGACGTTAAGTCCAAAGTAGACATGTATCTTGTCGATTTGATTTGTCTAATGATCTCGTCTATAACCGGCAAAGGGTAAACTGGAAATTTAGTGATACTATTTAGTTTTCTGTAATCGATAGCAAACCTCCAAGCCCTTTTATCCGAAGGAGGAAACTCGTTCGTTTTCCTACATAGTACGACTGGACTCGCGTACTCACTATTTATGGGCGTTATTATTTTATTCTTTAACATCTCCTGAATATGTTCTTCGTTGATTACGTCTTTTTGTTTGTCGTACCGATAAGGTTTAGTCCTACAAGGTTTTTCGGCATTTAATTGAATCTTGTGCGTGACTATTTGACAATTTTTTGGTTTTCCTGAAAACAAATGAGAAAAATTACTCACCACTTGCTGTATTGCTTGCCTTTCATGGTCATTCAGATGGCTAAGGTCCACTTGAGGTGTCTCCACACGTTCCACCACCCTCTGGTCCATCTCCAACACCACGGAACTGTCTTGAAAATTTAATTTGGCCCTCGCGGCCCTTAAGAACTCCATACCTAAAATAAGAGAAATTTGCAGATTTTTCACTACAAAAATTAATACTTTGATGCTTTCCTCTTTTACCTGTATATTTAATGATACTTTCCCGATGCAGTGACATGTTTTTCCTTGCGCCGCTATAATTTCCATATTTCTGGTTTTAAATAGTCGTATCCTATAAAAATTCTTTTTGAAGAAATTTTCACTCATAAAATTTCCTTCTGCTCCTGTATCGATGAGGGCTTCTACTGGTACATCGCCAACCAGGACTTGTATAATTGGTAGCTGTGAGTTTTTTACGATGACCGTATTTAAATGTCTATTTGAGGGGTTTTTTTAAAACTTCCGGGGTCTGGACCCTCCCTTTCACAGGCCCCTCTACTCGTTTAAAGCTTTCCTTTCAATCTGTGCCTTCTAGGTACGCGGATGTTTATTTTCGAATTTTCTTTTTGGGCCTTGACCTTCGAGTTTCGATGAGTTAGCTTGATAGCTCTTTCTCCCATAAGAGCGATTTCCATTTCTGGTTTCCTGATTTGAAGATTTCCTTCGGGTACTTTGAGAATACGTTGCCCCTCTGGCTTTTTCCGCTATTCTGCGATTTTGAAACTTCACCGCCAATTCGAAGAGCTCCTGCAATGTGCTTGGGTTTTTAATTTCAAAGTAGTCTTGAACAGCGGGTAACAATCTTGGTAAGATTATTTCAATAATCTCCGCATCGGGTTTCTTCCCATACAGCATATCCGTCAGCTTAATGTTTCGTAGAATAAAGTCCGTCAGTTCTTCTATATCCCGTTGATAGAAACTATATAGTTCGGCTTCCAGCCGTGCTCTATCTTTCACTATGGGGAAGGCCTTTACTAACGATTTTTTGAAATTTTCAAATGTATATGTCTGGCTTCCAAATTCCCCTAATAAAAATTTGCCTATATTTTCCACCATAGCGCGGCCTGTCCTCTTAGTGCGGATGTGGCGATGGCAACGTTTTGTCTTTCCGGCACAGGGTAGAGCTGAAAGTGATTTTCCAGGCCTTCTAGAAATATCGCCACCGAATTTTTTCTGTCGAAATGGACGTTGGGCTTGATTGACGCTCTCAAAGTCTGGACCAGGTATCCAAATCCTTCCAATTGGCTTGTCATTTCTTGGTGTTGTCCAGCGGCTTCCATCCAATTTTCGGCCATTTTAGTTCGATAAGTGTTCAGGCGCCAATGTAGCGTTGCGCGCCTCCAACTTGCACGCAACCAAGAGGTGACTGTGAAAACTGGATAAAAGACAGAGTCTTGTTAAGGGTTTAAGTCCCTTTTTATTCAACGTAATAAATTACAAGTGCGTGCTCTTGACGCTCACAAACTCCACCAACTCGGCGGTCAAATAAAAATAATAACCTGAAAAGAAACTAAAGACAAGACTACGAGGCTCTCTAAAAGTAACTAACTCACCGCGTTTTACAATACCGCTGCTAATTCAGCAAACTTGAAGATCACTTGAACGATTAACACTACTTCCAGGCAAGCACACAGGCCGAAACGCGGGGTTCTTCAATTTCTGGCCAACTACCTCCGCGCTCCTTAAGTAAGAATATCACACCTCGAACTCGTTTCCTTTCTATTTAAATCAGAATACTTCCGCTGATAATTTGAATCCTTGCGCGTTGTACTAAAATTTACATACTCTGGCATTGGCAGTTCCAGGGGAAAGTAAGGCTTGACAGGAAAGATAGTTTAAACTTAAAATAAATGTTAGTTAAAATAAATATAAACCCTACAACATCATTCTAGCTTTATTGTAGTATTTGAATAGAACATGTGGCAACGATTAGATAATTCTATTCCTTAAATGATATAAATTTTGTGCATTATGAGTTATAATATGAACGAAATATAATACTGTTAATTGAATCTAGAGCCAGAGTGTCTTTATGGTAAACAAATACTAGAGTAAATTTTAAAGAATGTATTTATTCTATTGTGGTTTATGCGCTATCGGGGAAGTAGATTTAATTCAATCCAATAAGTTTAAATGAAATGCAAGAAAAATGTGTATAATTTAATATTCCGTACAAGGAAGCCATGTTGTGTACACATCAGATTTTTTTTCCTGCGTTCCATGAAGATATGCATTTTGTTCCTTTATAAAAGATTGCCCCATAATTACAAAAGCTCTTATCGTCTTTTCGTAAAAGTGTAACTGTACTCTCAATAAAATCCTAGATCTCATAACTCCTTTAATATTTTAAGCAAGGCAGTCATTTCTGTCCAGCAAAATTTACCTTAAAATTCCATGTTTTTCCCAACCCATAACGCGATTATAACGACGATACGAATAACTATCGATTGCGGTGACAAGCCGAGCTATCGATGACTTGCATTCAATCATCATTAGCTTAAAAATGCTATGAGTTCGTTATCCTTCATCAGGGTTTCGGAGTTTTACGACTAGCTATAAAAATTTTTCCACTTCTCCTGCTTGATGAACATTTTGCGGAAATAAATTCCCCCACTTGGCGAGCTTATTTCTGAATAATGCTTAGCTTGACGAAGTTAACGATGTCTTTTCCAATTCGTGAATTTTAGGTTCTAATTTGCTGAAAATAAATTTGTGGTTAAAATAATTTTTCCTAATTAGGGAAGAAACAAAGCTGCAGATAATAATAAACTGGTAGTGTCTCTTAAATGTCATGAAATATTCATATAAATTCAAATCGCTGTGTAAAAATGATTTCAAAAACATGAATAAATGCAAGTGAGAAATAATCTGGAGTGGTTAGACATCAAATAGAGGTAATAATTTCTAATGAATCATGATCTCATGAAATCATCGGATATAAAAATAACACTCACAAGCATCGGAGCTTTTCGAATATAAACGAGATTAAATTCTGATCTTATAGTAGAGAAACTCAACAATGGCCGAGTGGTTAAGACCTGCTGAATGTTGGGATTTCGACCCGAGCTCTATCTCAAGTTGACTACATGGTTGATTTTTTTGTTTTCCCCATCATAAATATGCTCTTAGAAAATCTTCCCCGAAGGTATACTTCCTTTCAGGCAGATAGTCTTCTTCAGCTTTGCCATATGTAGATAACTATCTGTAGCGGATAATGCAGAATTAAAGGTTCAGCCTCTCTGCTTTAATAATGAAGGACGAATAGTAAAGAAAACACGCTGAACAAAAACAACGTTTTACATTCTTATCCTAGACCCCCAAAATAAAAGAAACACAATTTGCTATATTCTAAAATTAGTAAGTAGTTTTTATTTTTATGCTTAATATAATAGTAAAAATATTTTATTATGAAATAAAGATAGGTGCATTATTATAGGCCAAAATAGTTTTTTTTTAATCCTTAAATAATTTTTTTTAATTTTCTAAAAGAATTTTAGAAACCAAAACAAAAATTAATCAGTTAATCACTTGGCTATTAATAAATTTCAATAAATTTTAAATTTCAATCACTGAGTATTAATCAAAACATAAAAAACTATAATGATAGTAACACAAATTTAAAAAAAACTGATGCACACATCACATAACTTCCTTGTACGGAACATTAAACTATACGCACTTTTTGCTGCATTTCTTTTAAACTTATTTTCTCGAAATACATTAGAGATACATTTCTCATTCAATTAATTCAGTTCTCACATCGCGGCGAGGTAAAGATACACAAAAACCTCAAAATACATTCATTAAAATTGAAGACACAGAACACCAAATACACTTAAAACAATTAAAAAAACATTTTTACAATTAAAATTAGAGTTTCTACGCAAAAGCAAGCAATTCGACCAGCAGGGAAGAAGGCAGATTTCTCGATGCGCAAAACTTAATGTTTAATTTTGGTCCCATTCGGCAAAAAGACACTGAAGGTGCAAAAACTGAATTCACTATTCTGCTAAGTTTCAAATGTAAACAAATATGGCTGCTATGGTAAAAAATTAGGCTAAGCCGCACTTAAACAACTTTTAAATTACTAATAATTCTGCAACTATTGCATGCAGATTAACTAAAGGCATAAAAACCTTAACCGGAAGATAAGGACAATATAATTCAATCATTTTTAAAGCAAAAAATCCACAGTTTATCAAAGTATAAAAACAAAACAAAAAAAATGAGCTTACGGAGCTGAGTAAGAGAGTGGATATATATATATATGGAATGTATATATAAAAATATGGAATAAGCTTACATGGGCTACTGCTATTGAATAAAAGAGATAAAATGAATAGGTTGGGAAATAGGACCTTTGTCACCTTATGCTTGGATGTCTGACCACGTGACTGGGGATTTCCCTCTCTGATACAATCTGAGTAAATTTAAGTTGCTAACCGAGAGCTGGTAATGTTTCAATATTCCAAAATTTTCGTTTTTTCGATAGTTAAAATGTATTATTTAGTGGCTATTTCAATATATGGGAAGTTCCTGAAAGATATGCTACTCTAAAATTTAATATTTAGTTCTCAGTGCTTTTGAATTTCTTGCATGCATCAACCTTTAATCTTGAGGTAGACCACCAACATATATATATAAATTTGGTGTAACCGATTGCAACTAGAAAGGGAGGTGCACAACTACATGTTATAGCAGTCCTATGTGGAAAATTTCAACGTTCTGACGGTACTCATTTTTGAGTTATGCTAGGTACATACATACGTGCATATGTACAGATGTCACAAAAAAAATCTCTTTAGAGTCCATTTTAAATTTTTTGGGGGAAAATAGTCCTATATTCTGTCCTTACACACAGATGTCATGCAAAAACATCGCTAAATTGCATTCGTTAGCTGTCAAAATGGATATTTACTTTGAAATATGATGCTCGAAAATTTTCGCGTTTACAATAGTTCCTTTACTTCGTGCAAGGAAGTAAAAATGCAGATTCATACTGTCTACCTCAAGTTTAAAGGTTGGTGCCTAGAAGAAATTTTTATGGACTTTGTAATTCATAAGAACTGACAACTAAATATTAAATTTTAGAGTAGCATAGCTTTCAGGTAGTTCCAATAAATTGGAATAGCCACTAAATAATTTCTATTAAACTTTATCGAAAAAACGAAAATTTCGGAATATCCCCAGTCATGTGGCTAAACATGCAAGCATAAGGTAACTAAGATCCTATTTCCCAACCTGTTCATTTTATCTTTTTTCTTCAATAGCAGTAGCGCATATAAGCTCATTCCATATTTTTATGTCTCTAAAACTATAAGGACTGCAACAAATAAAATTGCTTCGGGTGCCCCAGACTGCTCACGGGTTGCGAGTTTGAAGCCAATGAACTACTGTATTCAAACAAAAACGGAATGTATTGAAATGAAAATAAAAGAAGTTGTAGGATTCCTCACTGTGTAATTCTAAGTTACATTTAAAAGTGAAGAATCTTAAGAACTACTAAGCGAATAATCGATTGAATGAGACAATGAATAAACTTGGAAAGGGTTAAAAGAACTTCATTATTCAAATAAGATTTAACAGAACTCCGTCTTGGAGTTATATAATCAAGCCGACACTCGCGCTTCAACTTAAGAAACTAAGAATTAAACTAAACTAATCTTAACTAAAGAGATATAGCCGAAGCTATCAAAATTCTAACGGAGCTGGCCCCTTAACGCTAATTGACTGCGAAGCTATCAAGGGCCTAAAGTATGGCCGAGAGTAATAATAGCTTACGAGAGAAAAGCCTAAAAAGGTGGACGGCGTGTTAGCCAGAATATCTAGTATCTCTCTCACTACCATTGCTAAAAGCATTGCTGACAGCCGGGAGTGACTTCGCTCCTTGAACACCATGCCGTCAGCAGCCCTCTCCGTAAATATAATAATTTGCTTAATTTTTTCTGTTTTTACTTCCTTGTACGAAGTAAAAAGGAAGTATTGTAATCGCGAAAAGTTTCAGGCAGCATATTTCAACGAAAATATCCATTTTGAAAGCTATCGAATGCAATTTAACGATGTTTTTGCGTGATATCTGTACTTATGAACAGAATAAAAGACACTTTTCCTTCAAAAAAATTATAAAACTGCTTTAAAATTAATTCTGAAGAGAATTTTTCGTGGCGTCTGTACGAACGTATGTACGTACGTGCGTGCGTATCTCGCATAACTCAAAAACGAGTAGCCTCAGAACGTTGAAATTTTGTATATAGGACTGCTATAACATGTAGATGTGCACCTCGTATTTTGGTTGCAATCGGCCGCACCAAACGTTCTGTTACCCGGCTAAGTGATCTCAGTTTCTTTACTCTTATATGTTAGTAAATTGTAAATTTTTTGCTTTAAAAATGATTGAATTATGTTGTTTTTATATTCCGGTTAAGGATTTTATGCCTTTAGTAAATATGTGTGCAATATTTTTAGAATTATCAGCAATTTTAAAGTTACTAATTCAGAAGTCAAACAACAAAAATCAGCGTTATACCTACAAAATTTTCACAGGACTAGTTTCGATGGTTTTACCGAACCATCATCTTCAGCTGCAAAACCGCAAATGAACAAGATAGGAAATAATGATTAGATAAGATAAGAAAGCCTGGACAAGAATAAGCAAGTGGCGCCATCTGTTGGCGAAACCAGAACTAAAACATAATTTCTCTAAAAGCCGAAGGCAAATTTGGATTGGAATTAGGATCGTTAACTAGAACAGAAAGATTTTTATGAATGTGAAATGCCTCTAGAAAATCCAGTTCTCCAATGGAAGATGTTTTTTGAATAATTTTGGCAGCAGAAAAATTGAAAGTGTGATTTTCGGACCAACAATGTTGAGCAACAGAAGACCTCTGTGTTTCCTTTTTTCTAACATATGCCTCATGTTCTTTGACGCGAAATTTTAAGGCTCTCTTAGTTTGGCCAATGTAAATTAAACCACACTGGCAAGGAATCCTATAAATACCCCAGGAATTCATATCCGGAATGGGGTCCTTGAGTATAGAAGTTGGAATTTTATTGATGGGAGAAAAAACAACCCGAAAGTTAAATTTCTGCAAAATATGTGCAACTTTATAGCTAATTGATGGAAAGAAGGGAATGACAACAGAATTTTTATAATCTCCTAAAATAAGAGTGTGGCTTTTAGTGTGTTGAGATGAGAATTTTTTAACTGCTTGATTAATAATGTTGGGTGAAAAGCCCCTGTCAATAGCTATTGCTTTTAAATAATTTAGTTCTTCATCAAGGGCTAGTTTGGAGGAGCAAACTTGAAGAGCACGGAAAACATAGGAATAAAATGAAGCTAACTTTTGTTTAGTCGGATGACATGATTTAAAGTGTGGTGGAAGGCAAACCGATGAAGGTTTACGGTAAACTGTAGTACTGAAGTTGGATGTGTTACGTGTGACCAGAATGTCGAGAAACGGAAGAGAATTGCAAGTCTCAAGTTCAAAAGTCAACTGAATAGCAGGATCAATAGAATTCATTGTTGAAAGAACTTTATTTAAATCATCTTTATTACCTTCAAACAGGGTAAAAGTATCGTCTACGTAGCGGAACCATGCCGGGAAGTTTAAAGTCTCAAACAATTTTGATTCATAATAATGCATGTAGATATCAGCCAGGATGGGACTGAGGGGGCTTCCCATGGCTAATCCCTCAGTTTGTTTGTAATATTTATTTTGGAAAACAAAATGTGTTTGTTTCAAACAGAGTTGAGTGAGAGAAATTAGCTCCTCAATTTCGATGCAAGAGAAATGAAATTCGCGAAGTCTGGTTTCTAGACATCTTAATGCACCCTCCACTGGGACATTGGTGAATAATGATTTTACATCAAAAGAAACCATGAGTAAATTACTAGGAGAAATGTTTTTAACCTTTTTTACAAACTCTATTGAATTTTTTATGGTGTAAATGTTATTGTCTAATAGAGTGGAAAATCTAGAAACTAAATATTTAGCTAAAGGATACGAGGCAGTACCTAAATTTGATACAATAGGGCGGAAAGGAATACCACTTTTATGAATTTTGGGAAGAGCATATAATCTGGCACAATTCGCAACAGATGGGATAAGCGAATGTTTTAAGTTGCTTGAAATGATTTGCGAAGATTTGATCGCAGTTTTTATTTTGGATAAGTCCGAAGGTGAAGGATCTTTAGGGATCGGATTATATGGTCCTTCGTTTAAGAGTTTAGTGACACCATCGATGTAAGTGTTCTTATCCATGACGACTATCTGGCCACCTTTGTCGGCCTTTGAAATGATATCATCCGGGTTAGAATGAATTTCGCGCATTGTAGCTCTTTCTCTCGCAGTTAGATTTGGTTTCAAAGGTTTATTATTGAATTTCACATTATGAGCGATAAGATGCCTAATCATTTCTTTCTGTGAATCTGAAACTTTACTGAACTTGAAAGCTTTTTCGATAGGAGCCAAAATCTTTGGAATCGAGGGTTTACAGGTTTGTGAGAAGTTAAAATTATATTTTAGAATTCTCTCTTGTTCTTCTGAAAGACTAACATTAGAAATATTAACTATTGGCTTGATGTTTACAATGGGAAGATTTTTTGAACTACTTGAACTGGAAGACTGTAAAAGCAGTTTTTCGAATTTAACTGCAAGGGTGTTTTTATGACGGTTAACTGCATTCTCCGTTCTAGACCAAGACGTTTGCTCAAGGCCAGTGAATTTTGGATATGATTTAGCGAGTTCCAGATGAAGCTTATAGAGTTCATGTTCAACTTTGGACAATTGTTGACGTGTATCCCTTATCACGGACCGAAGTAAGGCAAGCTTGCAATTTAACAGAATTCTTGAAACGCGACTCGAAAGTTTTTGATTAGATTTGATTTGAATAAAATTGGGGATCAATTTTTTACATTTACATTTAAGTAAAAAGTCAAGATGATTCAGGAATTTTTGCCGTTTCAGGTGTAATTTAGTGAAACGATTAACGGATGAAGGTATGATAAACAATGCAGAAAATCAAACTAAATTAACTGAGCAATAATAAAGTACACACAAAACAGCAGAAAAATCCCTCACTGAAATGAATAGAAAACAAAACGTTTGTAAGCAAAATGCATGAAATCAGACAAACAAAGCACAATATCCAAATGTACAAAACATAAACATAACTTGAAAATTGCAAAAATGTACTCACCGAAACTCCTACAATCACAAAATGGCCGCCACACCACGTGCAAAAAAGAAAGCAAAATGTAAGCCTGTTTGGGGCTTCTATAATTAAGACACAATAACACGCCGAATAAATACTAATTCAGAAGTCAAACAACAAAAATCAGCGTTATACCTACAAAATTTTCACAGGACTAGTTTCGATGGTTTTACCGAACCATCATCTTCAGCTGCAAAACCGCAAATGAACAAGATAGGAAATAATGATTACATAAGATAAGAAAGCCTGGACAAGAATAAGCAAGTGGCGCCATCTGTTGGCGAAACCAGAACTAAAACATAATTTCTCTAAAAGCCGAAGGCAAATTTGGATTGGAATTAGGATCGTTAACTAGAACAGAAAGATTTTTATGAATGTGAAATGCCTCTAGAAAATCCAGTTCTCCAATGGAAGATATTTTTTGAATAATTTTGGCAGCAGAAAAATTGAAAGTGTGATTTTCGGACCAACAATGTTGAGCAACAGAAGACCTCTGTGTTTCCTTTTTTCTAACATATGCCTCATGTTCTTTGACGCGAAATTTTAAGGCTCTCTTAGTTTGGCCAATGTAAATTAAACCACACTGGCAAGGAATCCTATAAATACCCCAGGAATTCATATCCGGAATGGAGTCCTTGAGTATAGAAGTTGGAATTTTATTGATGGGAGAAAAAACAACCCGAAAGTTAAATTTCTGCAAAATATGTGCAACTTTATAGCTAATTGATGGAAAGAAGGGAATGACAACAGAATTTTTATAATCTCCTAAAATAAGAGTGTGGCTTTTAGTGTGTTGAGATGAGAATTTTTTAAATGCTTGATTAATAATGCCGCTAAGCCTGTTTTTAATGGCGGCCATTGATGTTTACATTTGAAACAGGAGACTAGTGGATTTGTTGCCAATCTAGAGAAACTTAGCTTCGCAACGACAAAGATAACGCATAACGCATTCATTTATTATTGCCAATTAAATCATGCTTAATTCTTTCTGGAATTTTTTCGAGGAAATGAGCGTTTGAGATTTACTTCGTAATTTTTAATATAGATATTTTGAGTTTTTATGTCTTTTTGTCTTCTCGCGAAGTGATAACTGAATTAATTAAATGAGAAATACTGAATCGTCTGTGAAAAACTGTTTCTTTTTTGTTTAGTTTGCTTAATTTCTTTTATACATAGTTCTAGCTTTATTATAGTATTTGAATAGAACATGCGGCAAAGATTAGATAATTCTTTAAATGATATACATTTTGTGCATTCTGAGTTATAACATGAACGAAGTATAATACTGTTAAGTAAACCTAGTGCCAGAGTGTCGCTATGGTAAACAAAGTGAATTTTAAAGAATGCATTTATTCTATTGCGGTTTATGCGCTGTCGGCGAAGTAGGTTTAATTCAATCTAATAAGTTTAAATAAAATGCAAGAAAAAATGCGTATAATTTAATATTCCGTGCAAGGAAGTCATGTGGTGTACACATCAGATTTTTTTTTGTTTGTTTTTGCTGTTTTTAATTATATTAAATATTATAACTAATCCATAACTCATTTAATGAATTCCACAATTTGTAATGTATATGGTCATCTTTACATCTGTACCTGATTATTATAGCACATTCTTAATATAACTGTATGCCTAACATGTACCAAAATAGTGAAAAGTGTTCCGCTTAGTCTCAGGAGTCCCCACCATGCACCTTCTTTCCATGTTCTGGTCCTTATTTCAACGTTCCTCGTTTCGTGGCCAATCCTTGGAAGACACAGTACTAAGCTCTTTATTTATATTTATTCATGCATTTATTTTTAATTCCATCGACGGGATCCAACAGGCTGAAAAGCACTTAACTTAGTGGGTCAGCTGTTCCGTCGATGGCGAAAAGTAGAACTTTGCGGTTCGATCTTCCGCAGTAGAATTCAGACGTAATTGTAAAACTACGTTCTGGCCGGAAGTGGTAAGTTGAAATTAAGAAGCGATGGGAAAGTTTAAGTCATAATTTAACTGTTAATAAAATTAACATAATAATAATAATAATATCTTTAAGTTTAAGAAATTTCTTCGTGAAATATCTATTAGTGTCTTGATCATGCAGTAACTATTGTTTAGTAGTAATCAGGATTATCAATTTCATAATCGTTTAGAAGGAATTCAGAAAATACTTATCAAATCAAACGCTCAATATATAAGGAATATTATTATCATTATTATTACTAAAATGATATAAACAATAATATTCTTTTTATTACTGGCGTTGATGAAAAAAGAATAGAATCTGAAATCATGAATTAAATGTTTATGATACCTCATTTAACTGAAAGCCGGATAATATAAGCTTTGTAATTTTTATTGTGACTTTTCTTACTTGTCTGATTGTAACATCGGATTAAGCTAACGAATTTTATCCCCATTAAGAGCAAAGTGTGTTGTGCCACTCGTTGGCTTAAGCCTAAAACAACCTAATAGTTGGGACTCTACTGTCATCATATAGTTCAAAGGAAAACATCTTTGCATAAAATGTGGCCTGTATTTTCCTCTCTTTTTAACGATTATATCATTATATTTTCAACTATTATATCATGGTTCTGATTTTATAGACATAGTAAGTAAACACCTCAAAATTATGGACTACTTTATTAATAATTAAGACAAAATAACACGCCCAATAAATACTAATTCAGAAGTCAAACAACAAAAATCAGCGTTATACCTACAAAATTTTCACAGGACTAGTTTCGATGGTTTTACCGAACCATCATCTTCAGCTGCAAAACCGCAAATGAACAAGATAGGAAATAATGATTAGATAAGATAAGAAAGCCTGGACAAGAATAAGCAAGTGGCGCCATCTGTTGGCGAAACCAGAACTAAAACATAATTTCTCTAAAAGCCGAAGGCAAATTTGGATTGGAATTAGGATCGTTAACTAGAACAGAAAGATTTTTATGAATGTGAAATGCCTCTAGAAAATCCAGTTCTCCAATGGAAGATGTTTTTTGAATAATTTTGGCAGCAGAAAAATTGAAAGTGTGATTTTCGGACCAACAATATTGAGCAACAGAAGACTTCTGTGTTTCCTTTTTTCTAACATATGCCTCATGTTCTTTGACTCGAAATTTTAAGGCTCTCTTAGTTTGGCCAATGTAAATTAAACCACACTGGCAAGGAATCCTATAAATTCTTAGGACTTATCCAAAATAAAAACTTCGATCAAATCTTCGCAAATCATTTCAAGCAACTTAAAACATTCGCTTATCCCATCTGTTGCGAATTGTGCCAGATTATATGCTCTTCCCAAAATTCATAAAAGTGGTATTCCTTTGCGCCCTATTGTATCAAATTTAGGTACTGCCTCGTATCCTTTAGCTAAATATTTAGTTTCTAGATTTTCCACTCTATTAGACAATAACATTTACACCATAAAAAATTCAATAGAGTTTGTAAAAAAGGTTAAAAAGATTTCTCCTAGGAATTTACTCATGGTTTCTTTTGATGTAAAATCATTATTCACCAATGTCCCAGTGGAGGGTGCATTAAGATGTCTAGAAACCAGACTTCGCGAATTTCATTTCTCTTGCATCGAAATTGAGGAGCTAATTTCTCTCACTCAACTCTGTTTGAAACAAACACATTTTGTTTTCCAAAATAAATATTACAAACAAACTGAGGGATTAGCCATGGGAAGCCCCCTCAGTCCCATCCTGGCTGATATCTACATGCATTATTATGAATCAAAATTGTTTGAGACTTTAAACTTCCCGGCATGGTTCCGCTACGTAGACGATACTTTTACCCTGTTTGAAGGTAATAAAGATGATTTAAATAAAGTTCTTTCAACAATGAATTCTATTGATCCTGCTATTCAGTTGACTTTTGAACTTGAGACTTGCAATTCTCTTCCGTTTCTCGACATTCTGGTCACACGTAACACATCCAACTTCAGTACTACAGTTTACCGTAAACCTTCATCGGTTTGCCTTCCACCACACTTTAAATCATGTCATCCGACTAAACAAAAGTTAGCTTCATTTTATTCCTATGTTTTCCGTGCTCTTCAAGTTTGCTCCTCCAAATTAGCCCTTGATGAAGAACTAAATTATTTAAAAGCAATATCTATTGACAGGGGCTTTTCACCCAACATTATTAATCAAGCAGTTAAAAAATTTTCATCTGAACACACTAAAAGTCACACTCTTATTTTAGGAGATTATAAAAATTCTATTGTCATTCCCTTCTTTCCATCAATTAGCTATAAAGTTGCACATATTTTGCAGAAATTTAACTTTCGGGTTGTTTATTCTCCCATCAATAAAATTCCAACTTCTATACTCAAGGACCCCATTCCGGATATGAATTCCTGGGGTATTTATAGGATTCCTTGCCAGTGTGGTTTAATTTACATTGGCCAAACTAAGAGAGCCTTAAAATTTCGCGTCAAAGAACATGAGGCATATGTTAGAAAAAAGGAAACACAGAAGTCTTCTGTTGCTCAACATTGTTGGTCCGAAAATCACACTTTCAATTTTTCTGCTGCCAAAATTATTCAAAAAACATCTTCCATTGGAGAACTGGATTTTCTAGAGGCATTTCACATTCATAAAAATCTTTCTGTTCTAGTTAACGATAGTAATTCCAATCCAAATTTGCCTTCGGCTTTTAGAGAAATTATGTTTTAATTCTGGTTTCGCCAACAGATGGCGCCATTTGCTTATTCTTGTCCAGGCTTTCTTATCTTATCTAATCATTATTTCCTATCTTGTTCATTTGCGGTTTTGCAGCTGAAGATGATGGTTCGGTAAAACCATCGAAACTAGTCCTGTGAAAATTTTGTAGGTATAACGCTGATTTTTGTCGTTTGACTTCTGAATTAGTACTTTATTAATAATAACTATTTGTAGAAATGTTCTGTTCCCAATATTATTCAAAGTCTATACCAACTTTTTTTTTTCACTTGACACATTATCACATCTGATAGAAAGGATCAAATTATATTCTTTAAGCACTAATTATGTAAATGGGCTTGCCTTTGATGATTTCATAAACTTGTGCTCTGCTCTCGATACAATCTTGATTCTGAATTCTACTGAAGCCAATATTTGACAAATTAATCTTGGCTAAGTTTACGGTCAAAGAGATCAAGAAACTAAAATCTGCTCCTATCAGTTCATGTAAAAAATCACCTTAGTTTAATCGCAGTAAGTATATTGTATCAAATGACTTCACATTAAAACACAAATAGTGTATCCACCATTGTACCCAGGAGTGTGTTCTAGACTTTAAAAAGTCCTGGAATTTAAATGAGTGTCGGCAAAATTCAGTAAAGAAGAATTATTAATTTACAGATCAGGGAAAATGTTGTGAAGCAAAGTAATGTTTTTACTGGGATGCAGATATTTCTGAATAAAATCAAGTAATTTCTGGATCTTGCGGGGTAATTTCATTCACGCAGTTAACATTAACTCATCTTCAATATAAAATGCATTCAGTTTACATTTCGATGCTTTTAATACTCTGATGGTTGACTCCTTTGCTTTAATTTCTTTTTTGCTTTTTTACACCAACTTTACGTTTTCATGCAGAATTGTAACTTACATCGTTTTTAACGCTAAAATTTATTTTTTCTAGAGTGTCCTGAATTTTTTTCCTAAAGCATATAAACCTATTTATGTTTTCCTTACAAAACTTTAGACCGAAAACGCCACTTATTTTAAGCAAATAACCCTACTGTGCTTTGTCGTACCTAGCAAAAGCACTGACAGAATAAACGTTTTCCTATTCGTACCGTGGATAAGATTTCCAGTAAATTTCTCTTGGAAAATTATCCACACGATATCCCTTCGCTTAGGCATACTACAGCTGCCGCTTTCATCACAATCAACTAAGCAAATTAACAAACTTAACATTTAACGGAGAAAAATTACTCAGTTCTCAGCAGCAAAAGTAATTCCGATATTTCCTCTTCAACACAAACATTTTTACTTTAAGTTATGAAGTTTATCTATCGTTAATAAGCATGCTTGTTATACTGAATCGGAAAACCACAAAGGAAAGAATGTTTCTGGTATATTTATATTAAGATCTTTTAAGGTTACACCTTGCTGCTGAGAATCAAGTTACCTTATTTAACTTTTAGTGCACCAGATTGAAACATAAAAGCACTTAACTAGGACTTAAAATGCTCTTTGTTAGGTTACAATTCTTATTTCTTAGCTACAAAGTCTGAATAATCATCTTAAATTCGTTATCCCTTTAAGTTGTTTAGATTACTTTTGCACAAAACTTTTAATTAAAAAATATTTATTTATATATAGTTATTTGGATTATATAGTTTAGAACAGAGCACTTGAGAGCTATCTGCGAGATGCAATTCGTGGTGGAATTTTTAAAACTAACTAGATCGTATTTGAGTCACTCAGTGTGAAAACTTCACAAAACTTCACTTCAATTCGGAAGCAGATCAAAGCATTTAGTGATTTTGCCCAATATTTAGCAATTTTACGACTTTGCTCGTATCGAATCGATTTATTTATCAACAAATGTTAAAATGTTCAAGCAGAACTAAACGTATTTGGTAAGCAACAGAATTCAGCTAAATGTGGCACTCAAATTCAAGAGGAACTGATGATTAAGTATTTCGAAATCAATTTTCGGTGATATAATCAGGTTTCAGAGCATTACGAAATTAGAGGAATGAATGGAAAACTCCCTTAACTCCAAATATTAAATGCTATTTCGTACAAAATACAGAAATGCTCGTTCTGTGAGTGGTACGTTTGTTAAAATTGCATTATCTATCCTCCGCTTTGTTTCAAGTAGGCGTATTCGCAATCTCGTCGCACCTCTTCTTGAGCTTGGAAATCAGTAATTTTGCACTGAATGAGACTGTCAATCATAATTATCTGAAGTTCACCGCCTGGATCATTTTCTAATTGTATGCCAGAATTCTGGGGAAGCTAAGCTAAAATTTACGTATTCTATAATCATATTTACCGGTGAAAAGATCTGTTGCTTTCTCATAGCACGGTTGAAATTTCAAAAGGAGAGGTAGATAACGTAAATATGAAACTGTAGTGAACTGTAGTTTGCCAGTAAATGAAATAATAATTTATCTCTTTTTTAAATAATGTTTAACTTTCAGTAATTAAGGCGATTCGTTTAATTATTAATATATTAATTAAAACTGAGAGTAAATTTCTGCCATCTTATTTTCGATGAAAGAACATGGTTATTCTTTGAACCTGGGGTGACCAGTTCACATATATATGCGTTGATTTTCTTTCAGCCATCCAGTTCTGAGCAGAACTCGTAATTCTTCCTCAAAATGTTTCACGGTTAAAAGCTTTCATTTTCTCCAAAATGCATATATCAGCTTATACTAATATTGAATATTTATCCTTTGTTTAATCCAGAACAACACTGAATTCCAGTATATAATAACCGCGATTATCGTTTCCGGTTTTTCTTGTGGATTTTTCTTTTCTTTTTCTTTCTTTTTTTTTTTTTTTTTAATGTTCATTCATTTATTTCATGCTTTCTTTCGTGCTGCAACCTTTCGAAATCTGTTCTGATTGGACACTGAAACAGAGCAGCAATTGGTACCGGAAAAGAAATATAAATATTATTTTGCTCATTTATGTAAATGATAATCTTTAAGGCTAAAATATATAATTTCCACCATTCACAAAGCTTATTGGGTAATTTGTACCTAAAAGTTCAGCATCCGTTATAAAGCATAAATTAACTGCAGTAAAATGCTTGCACGAAACGGCATTAGGCAGGAGAAGAATGTATAGACTTTTTTTTACATTTAAACATCTTCCTGGTAATACCTCAAAAGGAATTTAAATAAGATTTCATACATTTTACTATTAATCATAATTAGATGAATAGTTACAGAAGCATGGAATGCTCCAACAAACTATCAAAACTTATTTCCAAAGTCAGGATTCATTGTGGCTGAACATGCAGCAAGAGCTATTGTATGAAGTGTTCTGGCACTCAAAATGTGGTCGGGATTTCTTCAGTACTTCGAAATAGAATTCTAATCAAGCAAACCTTTAATATATTGCCGCTGATTCCTCCAGTTAATAATCGAAAAGAAGAAAAAGTTCAGTCCCCCCCCTGGGTTTGGTTGAAAATTTCTTAACACCTGCCAGTTAGCCTGGTTTTCACTAACACTTATCTAATAAGGATCAGTTGTGGGTAATTTATAAACAGACATTTAATTTCAGTTATTTTCACAGTGATCTTAACTAAACCTCTCTTATTTCATGACGAAAAGCAGGCCATCTTATTTGTAATTTAAATTTCGAATTACGTTTTATGTAAAATTTAACTGAAGTAATTATCTTGTACATAAGCAGAACTGTTTATATTAAAAGTATAACTTTTACACTGGCAAGGAAAAGGTATTTGTAAGAAAAGAGCAATATATTAGTGGAAAAATGATTTTTGAGAACATTTCAAAATCTATATCTCCGCCTGTTACTTAGATTCCTCGTTAAAGTTAGAAACCCTCTTTAGGCCATAAATTCGTCACTATGTTGTCTCCAAGGTCAATAAATTTCGGGATCTTTATCTTCAGTTATGCCGATTGGTTGATATGCTGCTTTGTTTAAATAAACTTCTTGCTGATAGATCTAGGTTCGAATCCCGCATGAGGCACAGAAGTTTGTCTTACCTCCTTCTCATTTCTTTGGGCAGAAAATCCATATCATGTATACTGTAACTTTCTCACTAAAATGACGGTGGAATTATTGAGAGGTTTGCACATCCAGCGAAGTGTATAGACAAATGCTTGCTGTTAGTGGAATACTTAGTATATTGCTGCAAGTTAAGGAGAGAAAATTTTCAATTCTAGGACAGCTATTAATCCCTTAGTGCGCCAATAAAAAATTCAGAAAAGGTTCTTCTTTACGCCCATATATTCTTTATTTTAACTGAACTGCTTTTAACGCTTTCTTTATTTTAATTCTTGTGGATGTATTCCTTTATATTCAAATCTGAAAAAACATTTTGAAGGTATTTAATCGGGTGCATGGAAATAATTTAGTACAGGGCATCCGCGTAACTCGGTTAAGTGTATTTAGAGGTTAATGAGCTGCAGACATTTATAGATATAATTAAAATCCTTTCAACTCTCCTAAAGCAAAATAATTATTCAGTTATATATCAAAAATCTGGAATTTTATAGTAGTACGAAACGCAATATATTTTTTGCACAAATCCCCACAGCATACAGATGCAAACAAATATTTAACTAATTTGTAGCAACACAAATATCTAGTCAATTAAAAGTATGTCTATTTGTTTATTTGCTTGTTTGAAATGTCAAATCGCACAGAGGAGAGATGCCTTTGTGGAGTAATTTTGAAAGGAAGTTACTCGTACTTACGTTGCACGGTAAGAATACACAAAAAAAAACGTCCTATACCACGTAACCGTATTGTACGAGAGAGCTCCAGTTTTTAGTGCAATCTACTCCTGCTAAATAAGCCAAGATTTGTGGATAATCGACGTGAGCTTTCCTTGTGTCACCCCAGTAGATTTTAGACATATTTTCGCGCGATCAAAACCAAAAGCTTTGCGTAGATGTGCGTTTTAATAAATTCGCACAATCGACAAAAGTAATGATTTGGAAGAATGCATTTTGAATTACTATGTCAGCTGCGTTTCGCTTTTCGAAAATCTGATGGTATAATTAAACTGTTTACAGGCATAATTTTTTCGAAACTCTTTTAGAAAGGAAAGCCATATATGAAAGCTTAACTTTTATAAGAAAATATTTTGATGAAGACGTATTATCTGATAAAAACATTATTCATTCAGATAGTAGCAAATGAAAAATTAAACAACGATCCAAGGAAAGGACTGAAATTATGGTGAATATCGACACTTTTTTTTTTCATTTTCAGATAAGCTGTATGTCTGGAGTTTTCATGATAGGCATACGTGGGCAACTGAAAAATCCCGGCTAAACATTGAAACTCTGATACTTAAACACAAATTGTAACATTTCTGAAATCAGCGAAGAGTTTAAACAGTTGATAAAAGCTCGAGAGTAAATCTTGTAGCAAATAACAGTAACTAATATATAATAGTCAAAACATTTTAAAATGCAATATTTTAAGGCTCAGAATGTTTTGTTTTGTTTTGCTTTGTTTGTTGTTAAGAGAATCAGATGAATTAAAAACTGTTACATTATTTACTTGATATAATAATTTTATATTTTAAATCAAGTTTTTTTCTTTCGCGTGAGCACCCACGTTTTCACTTTTGGGAGTGTCAGTAGGAAACTTTAGTCTCTTTTAATTAGGCATACGTAAAGATCACTCTTCATTAGCATACAACTGCATACAAAGACGTAAAAATAACGAATATTTTTTGTAACATAATAAAACCCCAGAAAGAACCTGATGACAAGAAAACTACTCGTTCGAATCTGATAACATACAGAGAAATCAGCAGACTTAATAATAATGGCGAAATATTAGGCTTAATGATGAATTTTTAAACTATAAGAACGATGCATTTTTAGGCAGACCGTCCAAAATCGTTACTTAGCTTTACGTATCTCAGAATCCTTGATCGCAGACATGCGATTTAAGTCACCAAAAATGTTTTAAATAAGCAGATTTTCCTGACCTGGTATTTTCAATTAAAAAAAGTCAGTTTTGTCAAGATTATAAATATAGCTTTTTACATACGCTCCTGATTTCTATAGTTATATCTAATAGATGTTTTTATTCTAAAATGTAAAATATATAAAATTTAACTTGAAAAAACTGCAGTATGATACATAAAATTTGACTGCATTAAACTTAAGTAATATGACCGGTAAAATGTGACATGAAAAAACTGGTCTCTAATAGTCAAAGCATAAGTCGGTATATGAAACGATACCGTAAATTTAGATGGAGCTTTTCGATTAAAATTCAGCCCAAACGATGTTGTTCCTGTATAATGTATAAATTAATGGTCATCCTCCTTCAATCCATATGTCATTCATGTGGAACGGTGCTACAAATTAGACAAATTTCTAAATTATATTTCAACTGAAACCGACTGCTGCCAATATTCACTGTTAGTTCTCAATGACCCGTAGATGGACGGTCTCCGTATGACAGTCCATAAGTCACCTGTGTCACACAATGAAGTAAATTAAAATAGATTATTAAACAAAATTGATCCAAAAGACATCGCGGACCCTAATTGAAAGACAGTAGTGACACCTTAACCAATTGATTGTTAATCATCATAGTACAGCAATGCAATATTGTTAGAGTGACAACACTTGCCAAAGCAAATGCGTGTTAAATGTATGGTAGCTTAATGCAATGGAACGTTACGTAAACGTAAGTTTCCAAAAATTTGGAAAGCTTTCTCTAAGGATATATGTAATTGCAGTTGAGACAAAATTCATATCAACAATCTGTATTTTTTTAATATGTTTGTTTTAATTTTGTTTATTTGCTCCAAAAAGTTTAATCCAGGTAAGTATATACATTTAAATAATATTTAAAATAACGCATAAAATTCCTCTATAGCGCATCTGGCTTATAATGAACAAATCTTTTGGTCCCATTCAGTTTTATATACATTTAAAGTTATTTTATATATCTATAGAGAACCTCCAGACATACAAAAATCAGATATAAAAAAAAAATTATGGAAATCTTCGACTGAAACTTATTATGGATTTTTCATAATTTTATCGAGAAATTGTGCACATTTTAGCGAAAAAAATACTAGCCATCAAAACCATTCACGTTTAGGCTTTTAGGATAACAAACAAACGCTTTTACGTTTTTGTTCTATTATCTTCACTTTTACCTGTGCTTTAAATAAATGTTATTTCAGACAGTGTGCTCCCATTTCTTGGAAAACCAAGACACAAAATTTTTAGGAGACCATACTGCATCACTAAACAACTATTTGTAATTATAAATGTATATTTTAGGGGGAGATAGGTGTATTTCGAGGAAAGATCTGATATGATAATTTTATTCTAATCAAAGTATCGTGGGAAATTACTTTGTGGTGAAACTGGGGGGGGGGAATAAAAGAAAACAATTCATACTAATTGCGCCTAATAATAAATGTAATTAATTCTTAAATGGGATCAATTCAATTTTTTTTAGTCCAAAGGGGCTTTGTCCCTGAAGGACTATTGTTTTCGTTTTGCGATTTTGCGTCGGACTCATAAACGTCGGTTCACTTTTCAAACTGTTGCCACAAAATGTTAGAGTCCTGCATTATATTTGAAGAAATTAAATAATGAAAAATCTGCATAAATGATTGTCTGTTTCTGGCATTGTGATAAAACAATGGTATATAGAGCCATCGAATTTTGAATGACGAAATCCTACTGCGAATATGGGCATCTGAAATCCCAAATTAAGAATTTGTTTTATTATAGATTTTATATTTTGTAAAGCTTTAAAGAATTTTTGATTTACAAACTCAATGCTTTAAAAGCGAGAAATGGCAACGTTATATAGAAAAAAAATACTTTTATCTCCAGCTCGCGAGACTGTGTATATCGGAAATTCTAAAGATATGCTTAATTTAGCATTATTTTGCGATATTGCTCTTGAACTGAATTTTATGGTTTAAGTGCAAAGAACATGATATTTAATAAATAAAGGTAACACTCAAAACGTTAAAAAAACGCCCCTTTGGACGTAATTTAAAATCTCAAACATTTCAGATTTTTTTTTTTTTTTTTTTTTTTTTTTTTTTTTTTGGTGATTCATCAGTGAATTTTTGTAGATTTTTCAAAAAGAGAAGCATTTTTCTGAAAGAACTGGATATAACGAACTAATGGATATACCAAAAAACACTTCTTTCAGTCCCTTGAAATTTCTTATAGCGGGGTCTAACTCTATTTAATAAGACCAAGAGTTTGTAGTCAAAACCAAGTATTTGCATGAAATCAGAAATAATATATATCCTGAAAATCTCAAGTACGGTGACATTTTTTGTCAGTTTCTTATCAAAATGGTAGCTACAGTTCATGTCCTCCGGCGTTACCATCAAATTGGCTGTGATTACCATAAAGCAGTTTCTTGAGTCTCAACTATTCAGCATCCAATAACTTTAAACTTCCCAGTTTTAACGATCCAGAACTATGTGAATTTTAGTAACTACATTTTCTTTTCATTGTAGCCTCTTTCTATTCCAGATTTTATCGCCATCAGTGATTGCAGAATTTTAAAGCGACATCCCAAAATACGAGATGAAAGAAAAGGGGGAAAGAATCTGTCTAGCGGAAATTGTGACAGGTACTCTTTCTCTAACTCATCCCTTAACATACTGATTAATGTCGTTACCGTAGTCGATTTTGTGAACAACAATTTTCGATTCCTTTCCTTCGCGTTGCAGTCACTGCAACAGGGCATATTTTTTCTCTTATTTTTAACCGGAATATAAATCGAAGGGAGTGCGTTCTGCTGCTATTTCTTTGGGTAATCTCCATGTCATTATCTTTCTCCGATCGTAAATCTTCTTCTCCTTTTTCTTGCTGAGGACATGGATTGCGTGCAGTTGTTCTCGAATGTAAAACTTATTCTCTCGCTTTTGAAATCAAAACTTGAGAGACACTACTCGGAGCAATTTATGAACCAAATTTTCAAGGATATGTTTATTTACATATGCCCGTTTTTTTTCCGAGGATTATTTATGCTAGAATGCATATACCTTCGGAATAAAAATATATGTATAATGTTTTCTGTATTTCCTCCACCTGCAGTTTGTATGTGAACATGCAATGCAAATTACTTAGTCGAAAATTGTAATTATTTTAATTCTAAGAGATAATTCATTCTATTTGAAAATTACAGTTGTTTTCCTTTTAAATGCCGCATTACTGCTTCATTAATAGCTTCCTGATTTCTTTTCTAAAATTATCCTCAGTAAGAAATTTGGTTCTATATCATTATAAAAAAGCAAATATTCGGGCAATAATAACTTAATCATATTGCAAATATTTGTAAATATCTTAATCCTTTTTGTATTGTATTTTTGTTTTTCTCTATTGTTTTAATATTTTGTATCGTTTTATTTACTTATTTTATGAATTAGTTTTGTTTTTAGAACTGTAATTTTATGTTTTATTTGAGTTTCATCTAATTTCTGGCCACATATATTGTATTTAAGTGTTTATTTGTTGCACATAATTCAAGAGATGTTTTAATTTTAATAGCTGTAATAGATGTTTTAATTCTGAGAGCTGTGACTTTAGAATTGTAAAAATAAATTGTTCTTTTCTTTCTGCATACCTGTACTTATTAAATAAAGAAACATCAAAAATCCTATGGCTCACAACAGTAACCTTTTTTCTTCAGAAAACGAATAATCTAATATTACATGAGGCATATTAAAGTATTTCAGTTACAGATAAAGCAAATGAGATGTTTATGTTAATTGATTATTTGATTACGGCAAAGCAAATCGAGAGATGTCTGCCTATGGGGAGAGTGCATTTTAAAGAGAAACTGGTTCACATCTGCATTACACACACATAAAATTACTCAAACTCTTATGTAGCCACCCCATTCATCGGGTCTGGATGTCGAGTCGAACTACCGGTATTCAGAAACTTTGTCTCTGGGGAGAAATGAGTGAGAATTTAAAATATAAAGCTATTATTTTCGACTTAAGTTCAAGATGTGTACAGGCGTTAACATTAGGAATGTTTCTTCGAAGTGACTATCTAAAATGCCTGTTGTGCCTTCTTTGCAGCTGTAACAAATAAAGATTGGATATTTTAAGTCATAATTATTATAATTATATTTTATAAGTCACTTTATTATGATCATTAAGCAAATCAGATCTCGCTCATAAGTTATAAATCTAACTTATCACTTGTTAAATTAAAAACCCATAAGCATATAAAATAGGACGATCGCCCTCTACTAACGTAGCGTCAGTCATTACAGACATAAGAAGGTAATATATGGTATTTGAAAACTTAAATGATTATCGATTAGGGAGCAAGAGAGTAGGCAAATTGACTCTGAAAATATACGTGTATTTTTGGAAATAAAAACATATTTTACGCTTATACAACATAATATATGTCTATACTTTTGGAAACATACTGCTTCGGAAGTAATAGTTTGTCAGAAGTAACAAAATTATCCTCACAAGATACAAAACCTGGAAAAATATAGCAGTTTTGAGACGCGACGTACAAACTGCGAAGCTCACAAGCTACTGAGCTCAAAGGTAAACAACAGCTAAAATGTTCAAAGAAAAATGATCAGGTAGCTAGCACGTAACTTTATACTAAATAAACCGATCATGAAAAAATTTGTACAACCATGCTGTGAAACATATTGTGCACACAAGTGTAAAGAAGACAAATGATGACGATTCTCATGATTGTGATACAATATATGGAGACCGGCTGATTGTTAAGCAGTGGCATTATTTATTGCGTTATACAGTTCTGATCTCCAGAGAGAATGGACGGCAGAGATTACTTTCGCGAAAATCCGTAATTCCGGAGGTATCGCACATTCACTGGTAAATCATCCAACAATACAGATTGTCGATCGAATTCGTCCTCCAGATTTTCACACAATCATATCAAGATTTCTGTTTCCTGAAGCCCGAAATCTCAGAGAATAGAAATTTAGATGCAGTTGTGGAAGAAAAATTTAGATTCAGTTATCTTGAACTCTACCACGAATGACTCTATTAGAAAGACGGATTATCTACCAAGGAATTTTCAGGACCTATGAAATGCACTACAATCTGCATAAAGGTAAATAGACGTTGCAACATTCCGCCGTTCTAGTGAAATCTGCCCATTAGGGTCTCTGCTTTCATGCTCCGAATTCATCTCGCTGCCATATTCTTCCCTCTCATACTCTGAGTTCAACATCTAATATAATATAGTTTTCACGACTGCCCAGGTCTTTGTTTACACGTTCAAAATTCTTCTTCACTGCTATGACGTTTGCTTTCTTTATCTGCATTCAAATATTGGAAAGCAATAGTGATCTTAACAATGGCCCACATAAACATAATAATGCGATTCGACACCTACGTAGAGCTATAAATAAAGTCCATTCCAGCTCTCTTCAAATTATTATTCTGATATCTGTATATATTTTCTCTAAAAAGTTTCTATAATATTTGTCATAATGTGTGTTTCTATGAAATTGTTGTTTTTGTGGCTTATCCCACCTGATCGACAGTAACCTCAGATCATCAGATCAGGTCTTTGAAATCAGAGCAAGGCCACAAATTTCCTAGTGCCAAGGAGTCAAGATTGCACATGTCGTTGGCCCTGGGCATTATACAGGTGACAGTACAACATTGCACAGCTCCGCCCCCTATTTTTATGGCGAGCACAACGGGGGACGGTGTGCTCTCACACCTCTTCTTCTACCACAAACCTCTCTAGAGGACGTTCGGCTCGTCACATATTTAGAATGTCCCCATGCCGCACATACACTATACATTTACAAACATCCATGCCTTCTCCGGGATTCAAACCAGGGCCCCTTCGGTACGGCAGTCAGCTTCGCTAACCACTATCCCGGTTGGGCGGCCTATGAAACTGTAAATATTTCTATAATTTTAAGCAGCAAATCTTTAGATTATGAAGATGAAACGTCATATGTTTAAAAAATGTCTGTTGTCTATACCTCCTGTCTTTTGATCATGACGTATAATTAGTATATTTCCGTCTGTAGGGGACATATAACAACAGCTTGAGCATAGCGCCATGCATATTGTCCTCATGGGAGCGCAAAGTGAGCTCTATCATCATGGGTGGTACTAAATGGTACCCAAACAATCAAAGAGCACACAAAAGTTCTCAGAAAAATTTCAGTAAATAAATAAGGAAAGAATGTCAATATTTATATATATGTCAATATAGGAAGTGAAGTCGTAAGCACATTATTTTCCCTGAAAGAGTAACTGAACTTTTCTGCCATGCTTCCAGCAAGAGGTCTGCGAATGGTGGGTGGACTGTATAAAGTTAGTCCAAATTTTGGGAATATGAAAGGACGAAAGTATTTTGTTATTTTAACATTAAGTTTCTTTCACTCATTTAATTTTTAAATTCATAATATAATTCATGACTTTGTAAGGATTCTGTTAATTTTATTAACAGTTAAATTTTGAGTTAAATTTTCTTTCCTATCGATTCTTAACTTCAACTTACCGCTTCCGGCCAGAACGTAGTTTTAGAATCACGTCTGAATACATAATGAGGAAGAGCGGTATTTAACCGCGAAGTTCTTCGGTCTTAGAGAGAGATATACCAGGTATTCTGGCTGCACGCGTCCGCCTTTTTAGGCTACTCACTCGCAAGATATTATCACGCTCGGCCGTACTTAGGCCCTTGATAGCTTCGCAGTCTATTAACGTTAAGGGGCCAACTCTGTTAGAATTTTGATAGCTTCGACTATACCTCTTTAGTTTAGATTAGTTTAGTTAATTCTTAGTATCTTAAGTTCAAGCCGAAATGTCGGCTTTATTGTACACTCCAAGACGGAGTTTTATTAAACTTTAGTTGGAATAATAAATGGTTATTTTACCCTTCTATCTTGTTGTTTCCTGTCACACGAACTCAAGCGATTATCCGCTTATCAGTTCTTAAGATTCTTCCCTTCCAACATTAACTTAGAATAACAAAGTGAGGAACTCTATAACTTAATAATTTAAAAAAACAAGTTCCGCTCGAATCAGGCATATTTTAGATCAAATCTAGAGAGGATCGTATTATTCCTTTTGAGATTTAAATTGCCTACACAGCCTTTTAAGCTAAATTCTAAATTCTCTTTTCAGTTTTTCAGAATAAGCAAAATTTTCCTTCTTACTGAAAATCAAGGCCATTTTATTAATATCTTTTTTCTAATCAACACTTTCCATACCCCTTTTAATAATAGCGTTAAACGACATGAGATTTCTTTCTTTACCAAAAACAATATTTTCATTCTCTGCATAAATATTTTAATCGTTAAATGAATCCCAAAATATCGTCCCTTTTTAAAAGGGATTCTGGAAGCTATTTTCGTCTTTTTTTATGTGTCTAATTTTGAAATAAATCTCATTCATTATTTTCTTAAATATCCTGCTGTATATCTATATATAGCTGAAGTCTAGAAATTTCTTTACTTCAAAATGTCATTGCTGCAAATGTGGCTTATTTTATAGAGACAGTCTAAGTAAATCTGCATTACTCTATGGCTTCTGCTTAAAACGTCGCTAAAATTTTTAATCTTTTATTACATTGTCAGTTATAAATTCATTCCAATTTTTGATTAGTTTCTCATATAAACGTTTCGAAGCGATTACCTGATCAAGTTCATTCGTTAAATTTATATTACAATTTTTTAAAGATATCAGACCCTGACTGAGGAACGAAACCAGAACATCCAGTTTCGCTAATCAGTTGCGCTATTTAAGGCCATTAACCACTTATTTATTAATTTAAAGATCACGTGCTTTGCCCTGAATAAATGAGCCTCGCCGTGATTTGATCGGATGCACTCATCTCATTCAAACAAGTTAGACTTCTAAATGAATTAGTCCATCAAATTTAAAATTAATTTCCAAATTCAGTTTTCGTTTTTAAGTTTTCAAATGACAAACATAGTATAAATGTGTTTCAACCACAGTCTTGGAACCATGTATTATATATAAAGAAACTATGAAGAATAGTAAAATAAATTTATTCTTGTTGATTGCAAGACAGTAAATTGAGCGATGTATTTGGCCATATCTTAGAGAATGCCAAGTCGGCAAATATTTGGACATTGGGCGAAACAATTATGATAATCATGTATTCTGAAAGCAAGCCACAGTTATGTAACATACGCTTATGAAATATGAAAAGGTCTTCCTGCGCAAAACATGATTGACATATGTCATACATAAGAGAAAACAGAAGCTATACGATTTAGCAAGTACGATTAACATGTATGGTTCTTGCACATTCAAAAATATTAAATAAGCAAACAAACACTAGAATCTTTATGTACTAATATCGACATATTAGACCTGTCAAATGTGATGTATCGTGAGAAATATTGTGCACATAGTTTTCCTTGTGTAATGTGTAATATAAGCTAGTTTTACTAGTTAAGTTAGAAGGCGATACAGGAACGTAAATATTCTTTCCTTAGAGATACAATCATCGTTGTTGTCTTGATTACCGAAATCTGAAACTAAAATATGAAGAATTCTAGTCCACATATGATTTTACCCGGAAAGCAAACAGTAATTAATAGTTCTAGAAAATTCTACTTGGATTCCAGTTTATGTTCTAACTGCTGATCTGATTGCTTTAGAAGAGTGCCCTTAGTGCTTCTGAATGATCGATAAACGTATCTAAATTCTCGAATTGTAGAACTGTGCATTATGATTCGAGTTGAATACTCGCTGCTGGAGTTCCAAGGCTCGGATTACAGTATTTCCGCGTGTATTCCCCCCTAGAACTGGTTCTTAAATTAATAATCGCATAATTTTCCCTTTCTCTATCTTTTCTATCTTTCTTTATCTAGTTTTCACTTCTGAAGGCTAGTTTGTCGATAAATTATATTTCATTAATTATTTTCATTTTTATTCCATGCATTTAATATGTTTTTGCATTTTCGTATTAGCATTTTATGCATTTTAGTTTCCCTTGCATTCATGATTTGAAACGTCATATTTTGTGCAGATTATAAGATATCCAACTGTGGCAGGTGTTCTCACACTTAAGAAGCTTTCAGAAACGTGATTTAATTTTATTTCTTTTGTTTACGTTCCAGCCTTAGCTACTGCTGATGTGTTCTATCTCTCGAAGTCTGGGTCTTTTGCTCGCTCCCCTTCCTTTCCGTTCCTCCGATGACTCTTTTAAGAACTGCAGTAAAGACTCATTCATGTGAGGTCCTCCGAAGCTTTACAAGGTAGTTGAGGCAGACACGTCGCGCTTTGCGAAATATCCTGCTCAATTACTGTCAGATATTATAATGTTGTATTGTTATGTATTCTTATTGGAAGGTAGATTTCTTTTCAAGAAATAACATTGTGCTAGTTACCAGTAGTTTATCCATGATTACTTTCCATTTGTTATGTTCTTGCGAAACTGTGTTCTTCGGAAATTAAATTTCTTGCATAATTTTCTCCTCTCGATTTTGGGAACGATAAAATCGGGTAGAAATGAAGAGGGATATGCGAGGAAATACGTTTTTGATCGCATCAAAACACTCGAGGTTGTACTCAGATGGTGCTTGAAAAAAACTTGAGCAGGTAACAAGGACTTGACAATTATGGTGTTTCAAATTCAGCGAAAAACGAAAATCAAACCAAATTCTGTAATATATTTTCTTTTAGACTATTTTAGTTGTATAAAATTTCTTTTACATATTTCGTTTATTAATAAAAGCAGAGACACAGAGTCACTGCACCAGAAATGCTGACATACACGTATGTAAAACGCAATATTCCACCGGACAGATTTATTACGAATACATACTTAGGAGAATGGTTTCAGGGTAAAACATACGGTGATGCATTTGTGATGATAAATTATGCAGTTATATACGCATATATGCAAAATTTCATCAAATGCATTACAGCTCGCATCACCACTCTATTACTTTAGGCAGCATCTATAATCAATGAGCGACGAATTGTTACCCTCGGCGTAATTGCGATACTAACTAACAAACTGCTTGGCAGATGATGATGAAATGGTCACTTGTGCACATTGTTGTACCTCTTCGATGTTTGTGGAAAATGAGGAATGAGAACAGACGGAAAATTGCCTACAGCCTTATTCCTATCTAGATCACTTAGAGTGAGACAGAATGTTTTTCAGTACGCGGTTTTTGATCTATTCGGCAGGCATAACAAAGTATAACAGAGTGAAACTTTAAATATCCCGTAACTATCGGTTATAACGTATTAGATATTCGAAAACTTCGGATAATTGATTTCCTTCCTTCCCATAGACCTACTTATTAACATACAAGAAAGTAAATTTTATTTTCTTATTTATTTTAATCTTAAAAACGGAAAATATACTGTTTTGAACAAAATTAAATAGCAAAGCCTTAGCACAAAACCATGCCTTTTCAATTGCAATCAAACAATGAATTAATGTTTAGTTAAGCAAGCCTCAAAATTAAGCACAGGAGCATAATTTTATATTTGCTTTATTAAACTTAGAGGAAGAAATTATGTCCAGTTCTTTACATTAGTTTCTTGCATAGAGAAAGAAATGGAAAGCAGTTAATAAAACAGAAAAATGCTAAATTTTATTTGCTTTATTCATGAACACTATGAAAACCTTTTCTCTGCATCACCGTACAACTGCATAAGATGTTCCAGTTACATTACTTTTAATAACGATTCCTGTAAATGATTTAGAAGCACTTATTCCTGGTACACTATCCGAATTAATTTTATGGTCCTCTGACATGTTATTCAAGTACTGGTTTTGTTTATCGGTAAGATTTATAAGATTCATAAGATCAGTTTACCAATTGTGAAAGCTAAAAATGAATGCTGGAATAAGTTTAAATTTTTTTTAATTCATTTAAGGAGAAATTAAGCCAGTTAAACAATAATGAATGCCCCAATCAAAATATAGCCGGGCCAGTTAATCCAACAAGAGAATTATTTATGATTAAATGAAGAGAATCGCATGATTAAATGACTTTATTATCGAATGAGATTCTATAGCAGCATAATTTTATATTTGTTTTATTAAACTTAGATGAAGAAATTATATCCAATTCTTTACACAGATTCTTGCATAGAAAAAGAAATGAGGCGACTTTCTATTCATATGGGAAGCAGTTAATAAAATAGGAAAATGCTTTATTATCGAATGAGATTCGATAATAAAGTAAATTTTTTGTATTTGAAGGACGTTAGGGAATAATAAAAAAGCCGTTTCTATTATTGCACAACTAATGTTCTAAGAAGTGGTTAGCATCTCTGGGGGGGGGGCTGTGTTATAAGTAGAGCAATAATCTGCATTCTTTACCGTTGGGGTGCTTTCGAAAACAACTTTAAAGAAAATTATTCTGTATAATTATCAAACAAATGATTTTTGGGTATATTCCGTTAACAATAATATGCGTGTTATATGTTAAACATTTTTATTTCATAATGAAGAATAAATGCGTAATTTAATTGCATTATGGCAGAATAAATGCATGATTTAATTGCATAATGCAAAATAAATGCCTAATTTGTTTGCATAATGTTATTTACAATCATGTACCACAAATAGCGTCTCCCCCCCCCCCCCCGATGTTACTTTGCTGTCAAAATATTAGTTTATTCATTAACTCTTTCTGTATGAAACAGTGTTGTTCAGAAGTACTTCGTATGGATGAAGATAATACAGAATTAAAAGAGACATGAATTAGTAGTCTCTGGCACCTAATTAGCAATACAAATGAACGTAAGCAGTAATATATTAAATCGACTTCCAATTAATCAACGAGAGGATTAACCGAGTTGCTTCTTAACCAAGTCCGGTCTTAAAACATACTTTATTTTATGAAGAACATGGAAAATTCTTTTTCCAAACCGTCATAAAACAAAACCTATCTACTAAAATACAAAGAACCTGCGAGAATAACAGCTGTGATAATACTTGAGAATTATTTTTAGCCATAACAGTATATAATTTAATAATACGTAATGCAGAAAATATAAAAATTGTTAAATCATCTACAAAATAAAACCAGTGATTAAATACAAATAAAGGTGTGCTAGGAAACAAAATGTTCTAACCGACTTTATGCCCTAACTGAATAATTCAATGATATTGTTCAATTTCTGTTGTAAACATTTTCTTTTAATACCAGTTATAATTGGATTATTTATTTTGAATGATAGTCTTCATTTGCATTTCTAGCAGTTATAACCAAGAGGTGACTGTGACAACTGGATAAAATACAGTCTTGTAAAGGGTTTAAGTCCCTTTTTATTCAACGTAATAAATTACAATTGCGTACTCTTGACGCTTACAGACGGTGCCAACTCGGCAGTCAAATAAAAATAATAACCTGAAAAGAAACTAAAGACAAGATTCTAACTACGAGGCTCTCTAAAATAACTAACTCACCGCGTTTTACAACACCGCTGCTAATTCAGCAGACTTGAAGCTCACTTGGACGATTAACACTACTTCCCGCCAAGCACATAGGCCGAAACGCGGGGTTCTTCAATTTCTCGCTAACTACCTCCGCGCTCGTGAAGTAAGAATCTCACACACCGAACTTGTTTCCTTCCATTTAAATCATAATACTTCCGCTGATAATTTGAATCCTTGCGCGTTCTACTCAAATTTACATATTCTGGCATTGGCAGTTCCAGGGGAAAGTAAGGCTTGACAGGAAAGATAGTTTAAACTTAAAATAAATGTTAGTTAAAATGAATATAAACCCTACACAGTGATTAATTTTACACAACCAAATGGACTCATTCTCCACATTAAACTGCTTGAAATTACAGGTAAAATTTTAGTAACATTTTTCTCTTAATTAATAATATGGGTTATTATTCATTTCCTTGGTTTTTTAACTGACCTTGGATTAACTGTGATTGCTTTAACAAAGAACATGTCCTCTAATAAATCAAGAGTAAAGTAGGGTTACTGATTAAAATGTGAACCTAATCTTCGCATTTTTGTCAATAACCCCACAAGGAGATAATTACGATATAAATCAACTTTGAATCTTTCAAATGCAAAGAAGATTCAGCTAGGCTACATGAGTTTTCTCAAAGAATATTATCGCAGTACTCAGTGAATGCACAAAATCTCCCATAGAATTTAAACAAAAGAGGGATTACAATCGTAAGATTATGAATCCTTGCGATACGGAATGTAAGCAAGATGACTGTATCGGTTAAAACATTCCGATTTATATTTTTATTTTCAGAATTTTTTGTATACAAATCTCTAATTATAATATATACATAATTTCTGTAATTAATATTTTTGTTTAATAGCACCATTGTAATTATTGCGTTTGCACTGCAGATTTTCTGAACGCATATCACTGATTAAGCACGTAAATAATCTTCGTTTTTTTCCTATAATGATTTTAACTTAAACGAGCAGACAAATAAAAGATGACATTGACAATAATAATTTTTTTCTGATATATGTTATTTTTTGGCAGAAAAAGAATCGCTTTTGATTATAGAATAAATATATAGAATTTAATGTATAGAATATTTAATATATATACTATTTAATTTTACATATACTGTTTAATATATATTACATACGTTTAATATATAAAATATCAAAAGGTCATCGAAACCATGCAATAGGAAAAATCATTCATGTTCCTGTCGCGATTCGAACTGCAGAGCTACTGGATATGACACTCGTTTTATTAATCATTTACACCCCGAGAACACGCGATTTTTCATTATTTACCATATTATAGCTATAACTTGCTATATTCTTTCCCATTTAAAAGTCGAGTGGAGAAGCCCAGTCCTTATCATAAAACACTGATAAGTAATTACTTCAACGGATCCCATAGTTCTTTTTTTTTTTTTTTTTTTTTTTTTTTTTGTATTTTAATTTCAGAAATCTAAATTTACTCAGTGACTCACTAAATACTAATAACCTATAGGTTGACATCCAAGGACAATCAACCTGTAGTTCATCGCTGAGCAATATATTTGATAGGTAATAATTTGCTTTATTTTCTTAAATTTCAAACTTTATGAATCTACTGCATTGCCTCACATCTCTGATTCATTGGTTAACGTTACATCACGGTTTTTGTCCACTTTTAAGTCACCAGAAAGAGACCATCAATCTATAGGTCAACGGTAAACAATAACATTCATGAGCATCAATTAGTTAAATCTGATGTTAAAAATATATCTAAATTCATACACCACCCCATACTGGTGATGTACGGTGACCGGAAAATACCCACAAGAAAAACGCCCACAGTAAAAATGCTCACAGAAAAATGCTCACAGATATAAAAGCTCACAGGAAAAAGCCCACAAGGAAATATACCCCACATAGAAAAAAAAGCTCACTTAGAAATATGCTCACACGGAAAAAAGCTCACATGAAATATGTTCACATGGACAAATGCTCACATTAACCTTTTCAGGGGCGGTAAATAAAAGCATGAAAACTGTAGTAAAATTTTGCATGTACTGTAATATTTTATACCACTCTCCCTGTACGACATTTTCCCCTGTAACTGCTAATAATTAATTTTTGTTTCTTTACTCTATTTGTGCATACTTTTGATGTGTATCTATAGAAATTGATGTTTGAATGTAGTTATTCAAGTTTGGAGCCAAAAAAGTTGTAAAATTTCTGCAGAAATATAAAATTTTAGAAATTAACATTTTTAGGCACTTTGATGATGCCTCTCAGTTAAACATTATGAAGTTCATAGTACTCAAAATTTCCTAAAACGACAAATTGTTGCTCTCATAACGAACTAAATTCATTATTTAATTGTAACCATTCCACAATGTGATTTTCATTTGACGGATTAAAAAAAGATTTAGCCTCTCAACGTTTGTTATTAGCTAATGTAAATACAGGATGTACTGAAGTAAAAAAAAGAAAACCTGAAAAGCTTACATTTGGTAATCGTGAATCATGTAAGAAACTATGATGAAATCGATAATAAAATTAAATATTTTAAGTAATTTAAATAAAACAATCATTCTAAATTCTCATACAGTCTTCTTCTAAATCTTTATAATATAAAATGTGTAACTTATATTTATTAATTTTTTATTTTTTTAACAATTAAAATTGTAATAATTTTTCACTGTATAATTCTGTTTCATGTTTACTTTCTCCTCTCCTTTTTATTAATTCGAAATGGCCCATTTGTTAATCTTGTGTAACAACTGAATCTGCACATAAGTAATAAGGTTTTTGAAATATATACCATAGATGTTTTGGTAATTTAAATCATTTTTCTTTAGAAAATTCAAGTAGGTGTACGATGTTCAAATCGATTAATTATAGACTCATTAATGTAAGGATATTTCTATGTGAAGTATTTATCAGTGGGCTTATTTCCATGTGAGCATACTTCAGTGTGAGCTTTTTTTCGTGTGAGCATATTTCTAAGTGAGCATTTTTTCATGTGAGCTTTTTTCTATATGGGCATATTTCTGTGTGGACGTTTTTCCTGTGAGCATTTATACTTGTAAGCATTATTCCTGTGGGCTTTTTACCTAGAACCGTGATGTACAGATTACCCTCAATCTGTAGGCGACCGATGATGATCACAAGTGACTTTGATTGCTTACGTAGATTCACAAACTAAGTCGAAGTACACTTTCTGTTCATCTACCTAAATGATATCATTAATATTATAATAAATTATATTAATGTAATTTGGGAAAAAGAATACGTAAGCACCTAGTGATATGTTAAAAGGTTAAAAAGACACGTTTTTCACGAAAATGTTAAAGTGATGAGCTTACGAATCAATACAATTCGCTTATAGAATTACGTTACATGTATGCAGAATGAAAGCTTGACTGATTTGGGTAAAATAGAGTTCTTGCAATCTTTTGGACGATGAACTGAAAAGGAGAAAGACTGGTAGATTTAAGACGTGAGTCTCAAGGAGAAATCGCTCATTGGCTATCAGTGTCTTGAACAGCCTGAACAGCCGTTTCCGGGTTAGGGTATATATTTCCAAACAACCTGTATCATCATCAAGAGGTCTGGTATGTATTCCAAGAACTATAACGCTTGTATAAATTGAATACGCTGTATTAAATGTATGAAGCTTTCGATAATGATGGCTAGAGAATTCTCCCAGGGCTTCACAGCTGCGTCTGGAACAACAATTCCAGGCAAAATGTATACAGACGCCTAGCAAGAAGATTCTTTACACCCATGATAGGCGGTATATGTTCCTTTAGATCACAAAAATCTTTGTGGAACCAATACGCCAGCTTTTGACAATAAGATTACGGTCATTTCTTCTTCAGCGATAAAAATATCACTGACTTCTTCAGTGATGAATTCTTCAAGATCTACTAAGATACATAGTGATTCTCAACAAGCCATCATATAGAGGCGGCAGTCTAGGCTCCGCTATCTTTCTTCAGTATTAAGAAAATCTACCGCTTTAGTAGAAATTGGATCTTTGAGTGGTGAGGATTCATTTTAGACTGCCTTACAGCACTGTGTCTTTTCAATGTGGCACTGTGATAGCTTTATAAGGCCTAAGTTCCTGAAATATAAATGAGATTTTTCCAGGGATCTGTTGAAAATGAGTTTATTTTTGTAGTCGCTGCAGTGAGGCCACGTAAGATCAACTGGTCGATAACGTTCTAAAGGAAAAGAGTCTTCACCTTATGATATGACCAGCAAAGTCATACAACTACAGTAGTCATTAAAGGACGTCAACACCGTCTCGTGATCATCCCCGCATTAAAACCGTCTGTTTTAGAGGAATGGTATTTGTTGCTACAAAATATCGTCAACAATTTCATTTACAGTAATAAGGCCCATTATGTGGCACGTAAAGATGAATGAGGTTGCTACAATATTTATTAATTGGACAGTTATGAAACTATTAGGTATCATGCTTTGGTCGTTTTTGGATTAATTTGAATGCTGCAGCACATTCATCCTCCGATTAGTATGTTAGGTTACTCTTGGTTGATTCGTGGTACGAGGGCCATCCAGGAAGTAGATTACGTTTCCGTCTGTGTCCGCTAGGGACGGGGCTAGCGCGGCCATCTTGGGGTCAGAGCGTTGCGCAGCTCAGTCTGCATCTAGCCGTGCTAGTGAGAGGTTCGTGCTGTGCTCCGTTCAGATACTGTGACGGTTTGAAATGTCTGCGTTAATTGAAAATCCCGCGAGCTGCGAGGTGCGCTCAGTAATAAGGTTTCTGACTGCAAAAAACTGTAAACCGATAGAAATCTATCGGCAGCTTCGTGAAGTATATGGGGACAACATTATCACTGAAGGTGGAGTGCATCAGTGGGTCATAAGATTTCAAAATGGCCGAACCAATGTTCACGACGAAGATCGAAGTGGGAGACCCAGCATAGTGACCGCCGAACTTCTCGAAAAAGTCGATGCTAAAGTCCGTGAAAATCGAAATTTCACAATAACGGAACTTTCTTTGAGTTTTCCACAAATTTCGCGAAGTTTGTTGCACGAAATCATCAGCGAAAAGCTTGGTTACCACAAGTGTTGTGCAAGATGGATTCCAAAAATCTTGACAGAGGACCACAAAAATCAGCGAATGGCTGCAGCGTTGAACTTTTTGGACGCTTACCATAAGGATGGTGACTCTTTACTCGATCGCATCGTTACTGGTGACGAAACATGGGTGAAACATGTGAACTGTGAAACGAAATTGCAATCAATGCAGTGGGGGCACACAAGTTCTCCCCAAAAACCCAAGAAATGCATGCAAACAATGTCGGCAAGGAAGATGATGGCGACTGTTTTTTGGGACAGAAAAGGTGTAATTTTGGTGGACTTCCTGGAAAGAGGCACTACAATAAACTCTCAAAGGTATTGCCAAACTCTCCAAAAACTCAGAAGAGCAATTCAAAACAAGCGCAGAGGAATGTTGAGCTCTAAGATCTTGTTGATTCACGACAACGCCCGGCCCCACACGGCAAATGTCACTCGTAAAGTTCTTGAATCTTTTAAGTGGGAGTTGTTTCCTCATCCGCCGTACAGTCCCGACCTGGCACCGAGCGACTTCCACCTATTCCCAGCAATGAAGAAGTGGCTGGCTATGCAGCGTTTTGATGACGACGCACAGCTGCAAGAAGAGGTAACGAAGTGGTTGAAGGCGCAGGCGGCCGAATTTTTCGACGAAGGAATTTCCAAGCTCGTACATCGCTACGATAAATGCCTTAATTTGTATGGTGACTATGTAGAAAAGTAGTATTTGAGTGTGGCTTTCATCTGTGTATAATAAAATTTGTTTCCTATACTTTGTTTATTTTTTTATTCCAAAACGTAATCTACTTTCTGGATAGCCCTCGTACTAAGCGTATATGTGATATATTTTATTTCGATTGTAGATTCCATCTTTATATAATATAGTTCGTAGAAATTAGCTTAACTCTTTTCGGTGTTTAAGGGTAAAACACGTTATACAACAAATTGATTGTTTAACTAATGCATTTAATGAAGATTATGAACCATTTAATTACATATGGACATGAAAATGGATGACAATTTTTTACAGATGTAGAAAAGTTCACATCTTTTACGTCTTAACGCTTCTTTCATTTTAACAGCGGCATCTTCTGCGTTTTTTCTCGCAAAAGTTCCGTCTAACGATCTACAGCGCCATCTGTCGGTCATGAAAGATGACATTCCTAATAAACCAATTTGTTTTAAATTATCTCATTGTTTGTGTTTGTAACCTCAATTTTGGACACCAGTGTATATATAAAACCTTATTTGATCACTTATTTTTCTTCCTCCCGTATTATCCCCTTCGAATTTTCAGAATATGATTTAGAAACTTACAATTTATGGTTACGATGAAAAATGGAAAAATATGAAAGTATTTTGCCCAAATCAAACGAATGATAGCATTGAAATTAATAAATAAATCCTTTGCAACATATATTATAATAATATTGGTGTGCCTTTATAGATGCTTTTTAAACTTCTATGCTTGTTTATTTAAGCCGTCGCTTCCGAAATAGCGTACACATTCTGAAATAGAATTTTTCTCCTTCCGCTTTTAAATCAGTAACGATTTAATTCAAAAGTCAAACAACAAAAATTTTTGTTGTTTGTGATTTTTGTTGTTTGACTTCTGAATTAGTATTTATTCGGCGTGTTATTGTGTCTTAATTCAGTAACGATTTGTTAGAAAATGAGGGAAATAGTAAGCGAGTAAATACGATATATATAAATAACAATTTTTACTAACGTCTGTAGCATTGTTTTAATTGATAAAATATATCTCCAATATTACATATTCTTCATATGGTATAGATATTCCAATATTATATATTCTTCATATGGTATATGGACATTTTAGTGTCTTGACCATTAGCGTTATGAAATATAACAACTTGTTTACAAGAAAGCATTTTCAAGCATATTCTTAAATATATGAACTGATTAAAATGCTTAGTTTTTTTTTTTCATTTTTGACTAAATATTTATTAAATGAATATTTGACAAACAATGCGAGGCTTAATTATAATTCTCTCAATGGATCTCTTAAAGGACAGCATAAAGAGCATAAACTTTCATTAGCAGAGCTCAGTATAATTTAATCTCCGTTTAATAGACGGCCTTTCTACTCTTTGCTAATTAGGGAAGAGTGTCGCTTTCAAATTAGGAATTTGAACAATAAAACAATTTTCGTTCTAATGGCGCTATTTTAATTATGCTCTGCGCATTATTTCTTACATTCAAGTAAAGGCTACTAGCTTTGTTAAAAATGATTCTAACTATGATTAAATTTTCAATTTCATTTCGTTACTTTCAGACTATATGCTTTTTTCTCTTTGAATTAAAGAGAAAGTGAAAAATAGCCATGTCGCTATTTCAAGTATGCTTTACGATTCTAAAATAAATGTAAGATGAAAAGCTTTTCTATTTGCTTCCGCAACAACTACCCGAAGCCTACTTCTGTTTTTAATGTAAGATCTTCTTTGCTTGTATGGTGTTGTGTACTTTATATAACCGACCCGTATATAATAAGCAGACAAATAAGATTTTATTCTAAAATTTCAACCATTAGAAACCTGTGAAAGAGATGAATTTAAATTCATGCTATAAATCCAGTTACGTATAACGCCCAACGTGCAAAGATTTGGCCATCTAACGTACACCACAAGCAATACGATAACCTCGTAATGACGTAGCAATTTTGTCGCGCATGATGTTGAAATACGTCAAATTATGTCTCCTTCTAGACAGCCAGATGTTCGGAAACATTCAACGCGTTTGTGACAACGGCAAAGACCGTCTGTACCTGCATTTCAATTCATGTCTTTTATTTTATTTATATTTCGCTTTACACAAAGACTTCACTTTAGCATCTTTACATACCACATTGTCTTCGCTAAAATGTAGCATATTAGGTTGTAACGACGTCGTATAGTGACAATTTAGTGATGCCTTGTTCAATCTACCAATTTTGAGCACTTCGCGAAATAAAAATTTTAATTACTTTAAGCTCTTTAATTTACCTTTCTGTAATTGCTTCAAATGTTCGTTTATAAATATATTCAATTTAATTGGACCATTGTGTTTATTGTTGTTTAATTTTTTAATTCACTGTCTTTCTGAATTCTGATATACGTCTAGTTTTATTCGAAACATCTGAATAAAGTGCACATTTAATATAAAATTACATCTTTTAACAAACTCTTAGTTGGATAAGAATGATTTATAAAGTAAAGAATTCAAATAAAAGCTTCAAACGTTCTCCGATCTTTCTGTATACAATATAATTGACCTGATAATATCAGCATCATTATGATTAACCGTTTATTAATTGATTTTAATTAATTCTGAGCATAAAAATTTTATCAAGTTATAAAAATATATTTCGCATGAATCCACATTCTTCCAACAATCTGTTATGAAACAAAACAAATTCTGTAAATTAATGCATGAGTTTGAATTTCATCTACAGATTTATATAAAAATATTAACTTGATAAATCAAATATAGTAAAATAAAATTATTTATTTCTGTTGAACATGCATTGTTTTGCTTGTACATGCTAAGTTCTAAATATTTTTCATTTCGTCAAACACTACATTTTAACTGTCATCCATAGTGGTTACAATAGATTCCTGCACCAGATACAGGACCTAGCTCAATCATGGATCCACCGGTGTAAAATGGATCCGAAGGTTACTGTGATAACTTCTCTCTGTAGTTTCATAAGCAATGGCTCTGATCTGGGAAGTAGTGACTTTGTTTTTATCAATTTTCTCCTCAAGTTCAAGGTATACACAAAAGTCACCATATTCAAGAGGATACAAAGGCACAGTCATTACATTCATTTCTCAGACAGCGTCTGGGTCTACTGGTAATTGATAAGCACTTTGATTGAAACCCACTTCTGTCTTTAAATTTCTAGTGTCTTCAGTTTCTTCCGCCAGACGATGAGTCCTTACAGAATGTGTTTTAGATTTCCCAGCTCATGGGTCCAGACGCGCTTAAATCTTTTTATTTTGCCTCTTGGAATCCATTTCTTTGCTTATTCCGTAATAGTGGAACAAAATAAGTTGAGAGAGGTGGCGGCATCAATACTTTTATCTCCACTGGTATTTGCCTTCTTAAATTTCCACTTCCTCTTAATATTTCTATTGCCTAAAATTTTGGGTTTGTTCCTTCTGCATATGGATGTATTTCTAATGATCATTTGATGGCCCACGTCAGGCTCATATAAGACATTTCTAAAAGTGTTCGCAACAATGTCCTCAGATACAGTGACTAAATCAGAATTAGTTTGAGCACCATTACAGTGTAAGTAAGAGGCGATCCGATGTAAGATATATAAGTTCTAATTTTTCAGAGTTTAAAAGATCCTACATGACTATGCCTGTGGCATTGCTATCACTATAATCTCAACTTTTGCTGTGTTCATTAAAATCTTGAATGAAAGAGCATTTTCTGGGAAAGGATAGGCCGCTAAAATTCAACTTCTTATTGCCTGGAGGGCTATAGCATATAAAGACAGTAAGGCATTGTTATCTTTCCAGATATTACGTTTGGCCAATTCAGCTCCAGTAGTATGTTTAGATCACAAATGACAGAAAAAGATGATGTTAGGTTTTGCCGTACACCTATCAGGTTTCTACTGGCAGTTTTTCTTGAATTTGGTAGAAGATGCAAATAAAAATCACGGAATGAGTATCTAATCTAAGAAGAGTTACTCTTGACCAAGTAGAGTCGAGAGCTGTACTCTAGTGCTTTGCCGTGAAGCTGTCTCCACCGTGATAGCCTAATAACCTGAAGGCTGTGTCGCTGATCGTGTCAGCGTGTTTATAGTAGTTCATCGATGACTGCAAAAACGTGTTTTGGAGCTGTCCTGACAATACTGGTAAATAAAGTGCGTTTCGATACTTCATCAAGTGTCGTCGTTATTCACTCCAAATCTACGAACTCCGTACGAACGTGAAGGAAGAAAATAACGTAACAACTGGTGTCAGGAAGAGAAAAACGCAACAGTATTGTTTTAATATACCTTTACGCTCATCAGAAGGTAAAAATTATTTTTTAATTTTAACAGGCCATCTTATTAGATGGCCAAACGTAATGCCTATATCAAATATAACTGCCGAAGCACTGTACAAGGGCTTACTGAACAGTTGAATATCAGGTTTTCGTAGTCAACGGCATAGTTAGGGACTCTAGCTCCGAAGGTCCCTGTTCCGAAACCCAGAGAAGTCATGGTTTTTTGTAAGCGTATAGTGTTTGCTCAAGAATGCAGCACTCAAAGTGCAAAACTAGTTGAAATCCTTTGGAGAGGTTAAGGTTAATGGAAAAGGAATGGGACATCCTCGGACATGACCCCGAGCTATTCTCTCACGAAATTTCTTTCGGGGTGGGAGCTTAGCAGTTAGCGAAACCCGGCGAAATCTAATATGCCTATTTGAATGCCTAAGTGGCGGCTTTAATTCATTCTGTCCCTATAACTGTAGCTACGCTAATAAATCAGACTGAATCGAAATTATTTCAGAGAATTTTTGAAAATTATTTGCAAACTGTATTGGAACTACAGTTCATTATCTTGGATGTAATAGAAATAACCAACATTTTCAGAGAACTCGTTCATAGCCTATGAGAATGTGAAATGGACAGATCTGTCTTCTAATTTTACTGGGAATTAGCAATCAGAATGATGGTCACGTATGAAGAATTAGTGTACAACACAAAACTTATATTGCCAGCTGATTTGCTTTCAACTGAAGATTCAACTTATACAGCTGATTCAAATTTTATTATAAAACTAAAGGAAAAAATTCAGAAACTCTGCCCATATAAGACGCTTGCATGGCAAAATATGTTTGCATATTTTTCTAAAATCTTGCTCACGAGTTCTGGGAGTTGGGCCCACCAGCGGCCAAGCGGTAAAGTCGCTGAACACTGGTAGTTCGGTCCGAGGTTCGAATCCAGCTAACGGGCTGGCGTGTTTCTCCTCGTGCGTAACGTGTAACGAGCCAGTTTCCCTTAAGTCTTCCACGATGGCATCCGTTTCCTTAGGCAGACAGTCCTCGAGGCTTTACCGTAATTAACTAAACTAACTTAAAACTACCTTTTCTGGGAGTTGATACTATGAGACCATCTCTATGTCAATTACATCCTTACCCTCATAGTATTCTCAAAAGAACTGAAAAAAAAGTTCATAAATTTTATTAACAACAAAACTTTTAAAGTTCCTCTAAACAAAGTAAAACGTGCGCTTTGTTTTCGAATTTAGTTGTATCTTCAACTGATAATAGTATGTAAACCAAAGTTTCGCCTCCTGTTATTGCAGCTAGCGAAAAGCACTTCGCCAAAATAATGTTACCAGATCCTAAGGACATATCATATTTTCAGATAAACTTACAATGCAGTCTTAGTGCTTAGTTAATATTTGCTAACAGTTTTACTAAAATGATATCTGAACCTCAATGTATAATTTTTTATACATTTTATTATATATTTATTATAGCAGTATTTTATATTTAGCTTCCTACTATAGCTCTATTATGTTGCAAAAGCAAATGTAATGCATTTGCAAATGCACTTTCAGTATTCCACTGCTCCAACGAAAATTCCTTGCGATGCTCCAAAGAATCCAGGGTATGAAAATGCTTATGCCTAGGGTGGAATCTAAAGCGCAGATTAGGTTTTATTATGATTTCTATTTTATCCACATTTTTTAATTAGACTGTAGACGTTCTTTCTTTTCATATAGGAATTATGTACCTCCTTGATATTTGTCTATAGTTTACATGATTTCGAAAACCTCATTTTTTACTGTCGAAGAAGAATACGTTGAAGCAAGTAGGGCATGAATTCAATTATCGTCATGATGTTTAAAGAAAAACATCTGATGGAGCATTTTCTAATAAACCTTGAACAACTTTTTTTCGTTTTATATATTACTCATTAAAATGTGCTGCGTTTGCATAACTCAAACCTAAAGATTTCTAATCTACAGTTTTTCCTCAAGAATAACTAATACATTTTACAGTTTCTTTCTTCGAAACAAGCATCGAAAGATTTTGCGCCCACTGTCTGTGAAGATAGTAGGGTTAACATAGCTGAAATGTTCCAAGCTTGTACTTTCATTTACTGTGTTAGCACTTGTTCCAGACCTTGTTTCCTTCATATTATTCATACATGGCACATTTTATCGAGCCATTCAGTTTTCGAATTTCAAAAGTATCAAAATTATGCTCAGCATCATTTAAATAAATTCTGGAGCAAAGGTCCAAAACGACGTTTCAAAAGTTAGTAAATAAAAGAAAATTTTAAGGAAATAAGCGTTCTTTAAACTCCAAAGTGAAGCATTAAACATATACCTGTAAAAATAAATGAATAATAAAAATAAAAGGTTGAAACAAAAGTTAAAGAAAAATGTGATTCGCCAGATGTCTTTTAAATCAAGTAGCATTTCGATTCGCTTTGATTTCATCCAACGGGTTAATTAGGAACATTCAGCTCTGCGCTAAGCAGTTTAGTTTCCAGACTTTCCTAAATCAACGTCAATGAAGAGTGAAGTATCCTCATTAAGTTATTAGTTATAGCCCGAAGTAAAAGCAGCAAAATATTTTTTCGAATAAATTATTCGCAACTAACAAAATAATCAAAGAGAAAATTTCAAAGCCTGAGGAATAATGACATCGAGCTTTCAAAATGAATTTGAAACTATTTGTGTACAAAAAGGAAAATCAGAATATGTTTCCCAACATGCATTTTATGAAATGAAGTATCAGTTTTAATCATTATTACGTAACTTATCTTCTTCATAAAATCGCATAAAAAGAATGTTTTCTGAAATTTGAAGCTTTAATTCCTCTTTATTTATGGCTGTCTGCAACAAAAGAAACTAACTGTATCAAATGGAAGTTTTAAGAAAATTATCGCTACTTGAAATCTATTATTTTCTTGCTTTCTGTCATATAAACAGTTGAAGAAAAAGAAAAACACTAAATGTATTACACCATTTTTAGATTCAGGGATTTAAAAGCTACTTCAAGTTAAGATAAATACAAAGTAAACCTCCCATGAGGAAAATTACAATTAAATTAGGCATATGACGAGAATGGGGTAATTTATTTCATCGTGAAGCAGAAAATGAATATACAATAAAAATTATTTACCCTATTAAACTGCGAAGATTTATCATAACTGCTTGATGAGGATCAATGTTTTGCATAATTTTATTCAATATTCATTACTACAGACTAATGTTATTATTTACAGGGGTCTTTTAGCTTTTATTTATTTTGGCAATGCATTCTTGCCTTTTACTTCTCTCTGTATATATTTATTTATTAGAAATAATTGGATCGGAAATAAAGAAAATTGAATCCATTAGAAGTGAGCGTTTTACTGCTATAGAAAATGTAAACAAGTAAAGATACGAACAAGAGAAAATATGCATATAACATATTCGCTACCTAATAAAGAACAGATTAAAAGACACCTTTACCTGGCAACATGGCCTCAGCGGTCGAGCGAAATAAGATAGCTAAACTCTAGCAGACAGACCGAGTTTAAATTCTGATGAACTGGCTAACTGCTCGAGCGTTTCTTCCGTGGTTTTTTCTCTTGTGTTATATGAACAAGAGTTTGTTTTTTGTAAAAAAACGCTCTACACAGAGGTATGCCTACTCTGTCAGAAGGCCGTAGTAAGCTTTATCATTTTGATAAAATCACTTTCTCAGTTTGGCAGGCAACTTCGAAATACATGAAAGTTTATCTTCTTGGTTACTGCTTATATTTTTGCTCCATTTAGTGATGATTTTAAATTAATCATGTATTCTTGTTTTTGTTTTTAAGTTTTTAATTTAATTTCAATAATGCTTTTATAAAACAAAAACTATGTATTTTTTCGGGTTATAGTGGAAGACATTTTTCGCAACTTGTATTTCCTATGTTTAATATATACAGGGTGACTGTAATTCAGGGTACAAACTTTGAGGGCTGGTACAAGACACTATAATAGTCACATTTTGTAAATTAGTTTTAATTAATTTTTAATTTTTAATTAATTTTAATTAATTTTTAATTTTTAATTATTTTTGCACTAATCACATTTTGTAAATTAATTTCCACTTGTAAACGAGGTTATGAAAATAAAACACTTTCCCTATCATTTATTCTTGCCTGTGTTTGTGCTTCGACACTTCACTTTTGACCATACGTTTCTATACAAAATGTGATCTTTACAGTGTCCTGTACCAGCCCACCTGTATTAAAGTTTGTACCAAGAATTAGCAGTCACCTGTTGTATAATGCAACATAAGTCTTTTTTCTCTTTAAGAAGGAAATTTTATTGACCTTAATTTTTATAATGTTTGCGTTACTTTGTTCTTTATTTCCGGGGGGGAGGAAGGATATATTTAAATTTTTGCCAGCGGGATAAGCCTTTTTAATGTAGGCGTCATTCTACAATAAAAATAAATAAATAAAAAGGTGACTCAATTATGGATAAAAGTAACTCAATACAGTTTCATTTTGATTGGTTAATTCAAGTTTCACTTCGCAGAATTGAATAACATAATTGGCTGAAGCGATATGTAATTAGCTGGGTCATTAACACTATGTAAGAATCAAGTCAGAAGGATTAACATTCAAATGATACAGTTTAGAGAGATATGCTATGAGCAGTTACAGCTTTTAACATCCAAGAGGAAAATAATTAAGTCAAAACACAAAGTTCAAAAGTTATTTGAGATTAAAGTTATTGATTTAGTTTACATATTTTGATCTTATATGCAACAAACATACGTATCTATCTATATAATAATATTATTTTATATTATTAAATATATATATGTAAAGTATAAAACATGAAGGACACGTAATTGGCATTAGACCTTTAAATTTCTTATCTAAATATAAATACAATCCCCTTCACATCTACACTGACATGGCTTCTCTTTTCCTGCAATTATCTGCTTTTATCATTCAAAACTCAAACAAAGAATTTCCGAGTATAAATACTTCAACCAACATGGGTATCTTTAGAACAAAAGGAAATGAACACAGAGATGGAAAGACATCGGTTAATCCGTCAATTTAAGTTTAAGAATAGTGCTGGATTAGCACGTTAAGTTACGTCTAACTTAGGTTGACTCAACAAAACCTAACAATCGTGACGATAATCCGAAATGGCCAAGGGGCGTATTAGCGTAATAGCGAGATAGCAACGAAACGTGCGCTGGCTAGCGAAAGCACGCTCTGAATCAACTCAGAGATTCACCCGTTTAAATACTCACTTCACTGTAAATTTATATCCTGGCGAGAAAATGCGAGGTAAAGTTGAAGAGTTCGGGAAAAATATCAAACTTAAAATAATTTGTTATACAAAATAAGACGAACCTTACAAACTAAGTAGCGAATTATCGCTGAGTTCAAGTAGTTGATATAGACTTGAGAAGGGTTAAAATACTCTTTTATTCACTCAAAGAAATAACAACAGATGGTCCCTTCTCGGGCTTACAGGAAAGCCTCCACTTCAACTTTCAAATCAGGATAAGAAAATAAGAAACTAATTTAATACTAAACTAAAAGACTTAGCCAAAGCTAAACACAAATACCTAACGTAGTTGGCTCTTAAATTAAACTAGCCGTCGATTCTCAACAGGTACGTAGAATACTCCCGAGCGTAATAGATTCAAAAACGAAGTAGCCAGAAGACAAACATGCGCCACTAAGGACTCTTAAGCACTCTCTGCCGAAGTAAGTTGAACTTCCTTTAAATACTTCTTCTAACTCATTTGCATTCATCGCGATTCTAAAAACTCACTCTGGTAGGGAGTTGTAAGTGGGAACAAGAATTGAAAGGAAAATGTTTTAAAATTAAAAGTAACTGTTATAAAATTAAAATACACCTTACAACAAATATATACTGATAGATTAGATTAGATTAGTGTAATATTATATTTATCATCTATCTTTATCTACATACTGATAGATATAGTAATATATAGATATAGATACATATATAATATCACGCTAATAGGTTTTAAGATATAAGGCTTTTAAGCTTTAACACCAATAAAAAAATTTTAATCAATTCATTCTTTCTCTTTTTTTTAATGTACATATACCAGTGATCAAAGTAACATGAAAAATATAAGTTCAGGCATTCGAAAATTATATACAGCTGCAAAACACAAATTCTCATACAAATGTTTAAAAGACATGGATTATCGTTTATAAAGAAAAAGTTATTTTTAGGTAATTAATTTTTCAGGATCAGTTTAGATTGTCAGAAATTCATATAGTAGCGCAACACAGCTAAGAGTACAAATGTTCAGTGTGACGGTTGTCATTCTTCAGAATTGTGACTACACTTTGTACAGTACCAAAAAGTGCTCAGTTTTAATTCCTGTAACATACCGGTGAATACATGTCTTTCAACATAACCAATAACGTCGGCCAAACTCTCTACAAATACAAATGTAACTATTCTGGCAATAAAATTGTTGCTTTTAAAAAATATCATGTCTTTATGTGCATTCCTGTAAAACCCGCCTTGGTTTTTCTGTCATCATGTACGTATAAATATGGGCGTGCTTGCGTTTGTGTTAGAAATTATAAAATTGCAAATGAATTTTATAAAGATGATTATTTAATATCATTTTCAGATTAAACTTTGTGATAAATTATTTTTCTACTTTTGGTTTATTAATTCGGAGTTTCTTCAAAAAGCTTATTTTATAGAATCATTTTTATCATCAATAAATTATTTTATGTAATGTGTCTAGATATACATATGTCAAATAGTTAATCATCAGGTAGTCATCATCTTTTATGAAAATGCCGACATCTACTTCACAGAAGCAGGTGAAATTTGCTGAAAATTACTTTTTTCAGTGATGTAAAAATAGAAACGTTCTCTTTGAATAGTTCGGCACACAATAAAGACGGATCAACTTGAATACAAAAGAGAGTGGACACAAAACTTAATGTTAGAATTTTTTCATTTAATCTAACACAGTGATTTTTAAAACATGTTTTATTTATGATACTCACGGAATGTAGTAAAATTTGCCGCCAACTATTGTTAAGAGATGCAGATATAATAGTAACATTTTATATGATAAATTTAAGGCTGCGCTGGGCAACTCACGTTTGGGAGATCCAAAAAAAAAAAAAAGAATGAGCTTATTCATTGTTATATTGCTAACAACGTTTATTGATGTGAGATGCGATGTTATTGAATCTGAAAACAATAATACCCGAAAAAAATAGCTTTCGTCCAACCTGGAAACATCAATTTCATAATTAAGTTTTCGATCTTTGACTCATTGCAAGAATCTGCAACCTGATAAGTTACGTATTGATTAATTAATAGATAATTGTGCTATTGATTTTTATAGTACAATTTTTATAGTTATATAAATCTTATAATTTCTCTACAACGTCTTATAATTTCAGTAGTTTTGTTTAAATAATTTAACTGTTTATAGCTTTAGTAAATCTTTTTAACGTATTCCTTAAAACTGTTTGTATATGCATATTTTTTTTTACTTTAATGTTCCTAATTTTAAGAGTGATTACGTAAATACGTAAATTGCTGAGTAGTTAATTACGTTATTGAATACGTAAATTTATCATTTATGAATTCAGTGCCAGTGTTTTTATGAATATTGTGTGTTTGGAATAATATGTATGCTTAGAGCCTATTTTTACGTTTGCATCGCTAACAGACAGCTAAGTTTGTATTTTCAAATTTCTTTTATGTATATTTCGATGCTAGTACTCTGGGAAAAGTACAGTACTTTCCAGTTTCTTCGAAATACTCTTCACAAATCTCGCTGTAGCAGAAATCCTTTTAGAGGGCTGGGGAGAAGAAGATTCCCCTCCTTCTGAGAACAAAAGCTCTCACGTAGTCCATTAAGCAATATCTGCCGCCAAGGGACGGGATTGGTTGGCGCAGAGGTGAGATTACTTGCTCAAGCCCCTCACGACTCTGTCTGGATCAACGGCGAAGGAATGAAGGAACACTTCTAGTGTAAGCTTCTCGCCACCAGACGACTCTTAATCCGATCCGGATGCGGCTTTTCTCCAGTTCTTGGATTCTCCGAGGAGCTTTGGAACAGAATCGGATATGTCTTGCAGAGAGACTGAGAAAATGACGGAAACATTTATTCATTTGAATTGTGTTTTCTTGATTAACATGCATTGTAGTGCAAAGACTTACCTATGCAAAATGCGATATTTGATTATTACAAACCTAGCACATTTTGTTTCCCAGTGACTGAAGAAGAGTTACGGAACAGGTCTTTGTCTATTCAATTTTCCCACGAACTTTGTGCATAATAGATACTCAGGTAGTTCTTTGATGCTTAAAAGCACATAGCAATGAAGATATGTATGGTGTTAAAAGGACTTACGATGCATGATGCCTATAAAATAGCAAAATAAATTCTTCGTAGTATATTAAAAGCCCGAATAAAAGTAAACAATGGTAAAAAAACAATGTACATGAATATTATGTCTTTATGTGCCACCAGTTTGTTTGGTATACTGAATTCTATTTTCCTTGTGGTGGTTTACTTTCCTTTTCTCTTCTAGTACCTCCTGTTTATATTTTGCCAATACCAATGAAGTTGAATCATTTGAATCATATTCCTTTCAATCTGTTTTGAAGTTTATAGTTTATTGTATAATTATATAGTAGGATGATAGTAGGATGATTGGAACATTTTAGCGCAATCCTTATAACCTTTCAGATTCTTTACTTACCAAAACGCATTTAAGTCTCATCGCTGTTCTATGGAAATTATTTCTCTTGAAATTAAACTTTCTGAAAGTTGTAAATCATGAATTTGAATAAAGATTTCTTCTCTTGCTTAGGTTGTCTGGACCAGGAACTTTCTATTTTAAATAAAAGAGTCAATTTTCACTCATATAGCTTATTTCAGCTATTTATATGTTAGTTATGTTTTAATCAGCCACCACCGGAATAAAAATTCCTTTGAGTTTAAAGGTAAGAGAATTTGAGTCATAAAGAAGTGATTGTGACATCATGCTAAGCTGAGATGATAAACCTTCTAGCTACCAGACCTATGTGACTGGTGAGAGAGTTTTGTGTTTGGTTAGAATTCCTAATAACCAAACAGAATTATTTGATAGATAAAAGTTAGCTTGTGTTTTGTACTTATTTAAATATTTGAGTCTCTGAAAGCCTCCAAGCAATGGTGGTTAGTAATCGTTAAGCTTGTTACGGTGGATATTAATCGTTAAGCTTGTAGCGATTGAGTCAGACAGACACTCGCATCATGAAATATTTCAAACATTCGAAAATATCGCACGAGTGCACTTTTGCGTTAGCTCCAAGGTATTTAACCGCAACATAACAGCTCCACAATCGAACTTCAAGGTCATTTACCGTTTTCAAGAACACAGAAACTTTCAAACCATCTGCAATTACAGAAATTAATTACACTATTCCCATCTGCAATAACAGAAAGCGATACGAGAAACCACTAAAATGCACCAAGGAACATGTCCGAGCTAGAGTCTGGGACTCCACAAGTTTTAAATTCTCAATAGCTGTATTTTCACGTGTAAGGTACATATTTCTCTCCACGTTCAGTAGTTTTAGGAAGATTACCGACTTTATAACAATATAATGGTTATAGTTTGTTCGAGTAATAAAAAGCAATAATACTTAGTCAAGCGTACCCCTATCTTTTTAACAAGCTACAGTTTCTAAATCAGCACGCTGATTTCAGTAATAACCATCAAGGTGCATACACATTTTGAATAAGAACTCAAATATCATGAAGATGCCTTTACTACAATTAAAAGAAATTTATTCACATTGGTAAGTAAAACTGTCTTTCGACTTATTTTAACCGAATCTGTGAATAGCTTCTAAGCCTTACTCACAATTATTAACTTTCTCTTTATTTACTTCATATGGACACTGAACTTCATATTGCTTGTCAAACTGATTATAATAGAAAATTTGTAATTGGCCTGTGATAAAACATTTATTTTTCTGCACAAAAAAAAAGTGTCTTGTAGCTTATTCCTCAATGCTCATAGAAGAAACAGCACTATTAAGTCTGACTTCTATATAAACTAGGACTAAATTATATAGAATACCTCCAAATTTGAAAAGATGATTTTCTTATGCACTGCTTGGAAGGCTGAGGAATTTACATCTGGGTACATCTTTTTGAAAGATCCAATCACTATTGGTATGGATTGGTTGCGGATTTGCCACGCTGTGGCTATATGGTTTGCTCTTCCGTGACGTCACTGACTCATAGGCCGCACAACTATCGAGAAACTGTCCCCTCCTGCCTATGTCTCTCCACTTCTCACATTTCTGTACTTCAAAGGATATCACTGAACTTGAGGATTGGAAAAAGTCTAACTTTTTTTGTATACTGACTTTGGAAAAGCACGGAATCTTCCAGGTATCACTCTCTTCACTGGAAATGGAACTCGAGTCGAATTACCAGTGTTCAGCGGTATTGCCTCTTCGCCGCTTTTGAGAAAATATGACATGTTGAGATTCTTTTTAAAATAATCTATACTGTAAATCGTTCCAGAAATATCGAATCTCAGACAAAGCTGACAGGGTCAATAATTTATCAAACATCAAAATTAAAGACAAATCTTGTTCTATTTTGCAGAAAAGTATTTCTTCCACTATGTACCAATCTTTTTACAGAATATTATATATTTTCTAAAATTTAATACATATTCTCTTTTATTTATTAAAAATGTAACCAACTTTTTATAACAAAATATTCATTCTCTAGCTAAATAATTCTTGTATAATTTAACTCATAGGTCATAAACTTTTGAACATATTAAGTAACATTTGCATAATTCTACATTACTCCTATTTATTAACAATTTTTCTATCGTACTCATCTCCAAACTCATTAAAAGAGCAGTAAAATAATATAGAACACACACTGTATTTAAGATACGTCTTTAATAAAGGTGCCAGTTTCTGAACGTTTAATAATTCGTTTCTAAAGAATAAAAAGGACATATTTGTTACATTTATCATTAAAAATTTCATTTATAATACTATTTAATAAAGAAACAGAACTACATTGTTAATTTAACATAATAATAAATTTGTACACACTGCGTATATATGTTAGACACAGTAACAAAAATAACATCGAGTAAATCTCTCCCATTTTCATCGCACTGATGTTATATTTACATTTACGAATTAACGAAAAGACTGATTTTTCAAAAATTTATTTAAGTAGATTTCAGGAATACATTGTAATGACTTCTAAACATATTCAATTCTGTTAAAAGTCAAAGAACTGCCGCAGAAACATAAATGAAGATTAAATATTCAAAACACTGCATTTAGGCTTGCCGTTCATCTTTTCTTTCGCAATTTTCCTTCAAATGAAACATGAAAACAAATATGTTTAGCGAAGAAATTACAGTTAAAAGCTCAGAGAATTATTCAAAAGGCTATGAGAATTTAAGACATTCATAAGTGATTTTAATTCAAAGATCGCTAGTGTTTCGAATTAAATTTTAAGCAATACCTGTCATGTAAAGCACAATAGAAGGGAATATTGTGGCGACTCTATTTTAATTTTAGTTAAATTATACAATAGCAGATACTTTGCAAATAATTAGATTATAAAATTTACGCTGCAATTACAATTACCATAGCATAGCCTTCATGCAATAATGCTTACTAGGTAACTGGAATTGTAGTAAATAATTAAGAAAGTAACTTTATGCAGGTTAAAACAAATAAAAGTAATTCCACATTCACAAAGAAAGAGGAAAATATCGCTCTTTGCAATTTCATTGGAACTGCTAGACAAACATAGTCAAAACCTTGTTAAGCTAAGCACTGTCGAATTTTAAGTGCTTCACTTATAAGCTGTAATATTACATCAAAAGAAGAGAGATGTGGCTCAGAATGCGTTTTTAAGAACGGAATGGAAGTTGAGTCATTTATATGACAGTGGTGCAGGGAAATGAACGACGTTTCTTTAAAATAAACAAAAAGTATTTCAACGTAAAAATTGGCACACATTTAAAAAAAACTAAAATAATGGAAAAACCTTGTAGGGTTTATATTTATTTTAACTAACATTTATTTTAAGTTTAAACTATCTTTCCTGTCAAGCCTTACTTTCCCCTGGAATTGCCAATGCCAGAATATGTAAATTTGAGTAGAAAGCGCAAGGATTCAAATTATCAGCGGAAGTATTCTGATTTAAATAGAAGGAAACGAGTTCGGTGTGAGATTCTTACTTAGCGAGCGCGGAGGGAGTTAGCGAGAATTGAAGAACCCCGCGTTGCGGCCTATGTGCTTGGCGGGAAGTAGTGGAAATGGTTCCAGTGAGCTTCAAGTCTGCTGAATTAGCAGCGGTATTGTAAAACGCGGTGAGTTAGTTATTTTAGAGAGCCTCGTAGTTAGAATCTTGTCTTTATTTTCTTTTCAGGTTATTATTTTTATTTGACTGCCAAGTTGGCACCGTCTGTAAGCGTCAAGAGAACGCAATTGTAATTTATTACGTTGAATAAAAAGGGACTTAAACCCTTCACAAGCTTCTATCTTTTATACAAGTTTTTACAGTCACCTCTTGGTTGCGTGCAAGTTGGAGGCGCGCAACGTTATATTGGCGCCCGAACACTTATCGAACTGAAATGGCCGAAAACTGGATGGAAGCCGCTGGACAACACCAAGAAATGACAACGCAGTTAGAAGGATTTGGATACCTGGTCCAGACTTTGAGAGCATCAATCAAGCCAAACGTCTATTTCGACGGAAAAAATTCGGTGTCCGTATTTTTAGAAGGTATAGAAAACCACTTTCAGCTCTACCCTGTGCCTGAAAGACAAAAAGTTGCCATCGCCACATCAGCACTAAGAGGACAGGCCGCGCTATGGTGGAAAAATATAGGCAAATTTCTTCTAGGTGAATTTGGAAGCCCGACGTAGACATTTGAAAATTACAAAAAATCGTTAGTAAAGGCCTTCCCCATAGTGAAAGATCGCGCACGGCTGGAAGCCGAGCTATATAGTTTCTATCAACGGGATACAGCAGATTTGACGGACTTTATTTTACGAAAAATCAAGCTAACGGATATGCTGTATGGGAAAAAACCCGATGCGGAGATTATTGAAATAATATTACCAAGATTGTTACCCGCTGTCCAAGACTACTTTGAAATTAGAAACCCAAACACATTGCAGGAACTTTTCGAATTGGCGGTGAAGTTTCAAAATCGCAGAATAGCGGGAAAAGCGAGAGGGAAAACATATTCTCAACATACCCGAAGGAAGGAGGAAACCAGAAATGGAAATCGCTCATATGGGGGAAAGAACTATCAAGCTAACGCATCGAAACTCGAAGGTCAAGGCCCAAAAAGAAAATTTGAAAATAAGCATCCGCGTACCCAGAAGACACAGATTGAAAGGAAAGCTTTAAACGACTAGAGGGGCCTGTGAAAGGGAGGGTCCAGACCCCGGAAGTTTTAAAAAAACCCTCAAATAGACATTTAAATACAGTCATCGTAAAAAATTCACAGCTACCAATTATACAAGTTCTGGTTGGCGATGTACCAGTAGAAGCCCTCATCGATACAGGAGCAGAAGGAAATTTCATGAGTGAAAAGTTCTTCAAAAAGAATTTTTATAGGATACGACTATTTAAAACCAGAAATACGGAAATTATAGCGGCGCAAGGAAAAACATGTCACTGCATCGGGAAAGTATCATTAAACGTACAGGTAAAAGAGGAAAATCTCAAAGTATTAATTTTTGTGGTGAAACACCTGCAACACTCTCTTATTTTAGGTATGGACTTTTTAAGGGCCGCGAGGGCCAAATTAAATTTTCAAGATAGTTCCGTGGTGCTGGAGATGGACCAGAGGGTGGTGGAACCTGTGGAGACACCTGAATTGGACCTTAGCCATTTGAATGACCAGGAAAGTAATGCAATACAGCAAGTGGTTAGTAATTTTTCTCATTTGTTTTCAGAAAAACCAGAAAACTGTCAAATCGTGACTCACAAGATTCAATTAAATGCCGAAAAACCTTGTAGGACTAAACCGTATCGCTATGATAAACAAAAAGACTTAATCATCGAAGAACATATTCAGGAGATGTTAAAGAATAAAATAATAACGCCCATAAATAGTGAGTACGCGAGTCCAGTCGTACTATGTAGGAAAAAGAACGAGTTTCCTCCTTCAGATAAAAGGGCTTGGAGGTTTGCTATCGATTATAGAAAACTAAATAGTATCACTAAATTTCCAGTTTACCCTTTGCCAGTTATAGACGAGATCATTAGACAGATCAAATCGACAAGATATATGTCTACTTTGGACTTAATGTCTGGCTACTATCAAATAGCTATGAGACCCGAAGATATACACAAAACCGCGTTTATAACAAAATCGGGCACTTATGCATTTTTACGCATGCCCTTTGGGTTGTGTGGGGCCCCATCAACATTCCAGAGAGCTATGGACATTGTTCTAAAGCCTGTCCTAGGAAAATCAACTTTAATTTATCTAGATGATATAATTATAACGAGTAGTACGTTGGAACAACACATTAATGACCTCGAACAAGTTTTTAAATTAATAAAGAGGCCGGTCTTACAATTAACGCCTCAAAATGCAAGTTCGCAACTAAAGAACTTAAATATCTCAGTTATAAAATTTCGCAAAAGAGTATAGAAACGCAAGATTCAAAAATAAAAGCTATTAAGAATTTCCCACCGCCCAACACCGCCAAGAAACTTTCGTCTTTCCTTGGATTATGTTCTTACTATCGATCTTTCATAAAAGATTTCGCTAATATTGTTGAACCACTCTTAGTAATCAAAAGAAAAAAGAGTAAATTTACGTGGACAGCGGAAGCTAACACAGCTTTTGAAAGATTAAAAGAAGCGCTTATTAATGCCCCTGTTTTAAAATTCCCTGAGGGGGACGAAAACCTGGAAATTGCGGCAGATGCGTCAGACTATGCGGTGGGCGCGGTTCTTATGCAAAATAACCATCCGCTGGCATTTTTTAGTAAAACATTGAATCAGACACAAAGGAATTATACAGCTACAGAAAGAGAAACATTAGCCGTATTAATGGCTGTACACAAATTTCGAGTTTATTTCGGCAAATCGCCAGTAACAGTCTTTTCGGATCATGCGGCTGTTGGTAGACTTTACTCGGGAAAAAACCTAACGCCCAGGTTAATAAGATGGGCTTTAAAACTCCAAGAATATAATATCCGAATAAAATATAAACCGGGTAAGGAAAACAATGTAGCTGACGCACTTTCTCGTATAAAACTGGACGACGAAGGAAATGAACTTAAATGCGCTGTGTTGACTTCAAAAATTTTAGATTCTATAGATACGGTTATTACTGAACTGAAAGCTGATCCTGAATTTGGAAATATCTATGCTTCTTTGAAAGACCCCGAAAGCTTTGAGCATACAGATATCGATGCGATAAGAAATAGAGCAAAAAACTATGAAATAATAGATAATTTATTATTCTATACGAAAACAACAAACGAAAATCTTGAGTATAAGCCAGTCATCCCAGCCTCGCTTCGATTAAGCATTTTGAGGGAGTTGCACGAAAAAAAAACAGCGGGCCACCTCGGGGTCAGAAAGACTATAAAAAGGGTACGCGAGGCGGTATATTTCCCGCAATTATACAAAATAGTAACGGCGTATGTCAGGTCCTGCAATCAATGTCAGTTAATAAATGATATTAATTACAGCCCGGCCGGGTACTTAAATAGCATTCGCGCTACATTTCCGAATGAAATTTTAGGAATAGATCTCCTTGGACCCTTCCCCCAGAGCGAGTTAAATAAAAATCGTTTTCTTTTAGTAATAGTAGATCATTTTTCAAAATGGATAGAAATTGTTCCTCTTAAATGCGCGTCAGCCAAAACAGTCGCAGATGCATTCTTACACAGATACATTTTAAAATACGGTGCACCGATAAAAGTCATTAGCGATAACGGAAAACAATTCATTAGTCAAGTATTTGAAAACATATGCAATGGACTTGGCATACGCCATATCAAAATGGTTCCGTATAGACCACAGGCTAACATAGCAGAAAGAGTTAATAAAAACATAGTAAAAATAATTCGCAGTTACGTGAGCACACATCACAAGCGCTGGGATGGCTACATAAATGAATTAGCTTATGCTTTAAGAACGGCACGTCATGATACTACGGGAAAAACTCCAGCAGAATTATTTTAGGCAGAAAGTTAATTACGCCTTTAGATAAATTATTCTTTGTGCAACAAAGAGAGCAGGAGTTTAAACAACAAGATGTGCAAAAGTTGATTGATCAGGCGCTTAAAACCTCGGATACGGCAAGAAATAGACAAAAGTTATATTATGATAGAAAACGCCGTGAAGCAGATTTTAAAGTTGGGGATAAAGTATTGAAGCGGAAATTTTCTTTATCAAGTGCCCCAGACAATTTTATGGCAAAGCTAGCTCCAAAATTTGAAGGCCCCTATGTAATTCAGGAAATCAAAGGGGTAGTATTATATCTTAAGAACGACAGAGGGGAAATCTGTAAAGCAAGTCCCGACCAGGTGAAAAAATGCTATAATCCAAATGATTTTGAAATCCTTAAAAGTTTCTTGCAGGACTCAAGTCTAAACGAAATAGAAGGGCCAGAGACTGCAACAACTATTCCACCACCCAAGAAACGGAGAACTGAAGAGAGACCTAGCACTTCTACAACCCGGACGTCGGTATCAAAAAGAAAAAATGATTTTCAAACTCCGGCGTTTAAGAAAAACAAAAATACAGATGAACCGGGTAAAGAAACCGTGGTAAAGACGAAAACACCACCTACAAAGGATGGCAGGAGAAATTACACATCAAGGAGAACGCGCACACGACCACAGAGTCAGGTGCCAGCAAGGCCGCCGTTCCGGAAACTGAAACGCCAGCAGGAGGCACAAAAATACGAGGAACAGAAGAAATTCAAGAAGGACTCCAGACCGGAGGACGTCAAGACCAGCCGTCCCAGGCAGAAACGCAAAGGCCAACAACCAGACGATTACTCCGTCAAGAGGCCAGCATGTAGAGGACGCAAAAAAAAGAGCAACGTGGACGACACTCGGAGATCAATAAGGAGAAGATTGACATCCATGAAACCTCTAACTTGGGATCAATTTTGCCAAAAACGGATGACGGAGTTTCAAGCATCGAAAACTCAAAGATAAGTTAAAACCTTCTATAAATTTTTTTCTCTTTTGTTCCGAAATGTTATGCATAAGTACGAAGTTCTATGTTTTGACGAAAGTCAATATGTCTCGGTTGAGACTTAGTTTTGTTTTACTTTATTTAGCTAAGGCAAAAGTATTATTTTCTTTAAGTGTAAAAGCTAAAAACAAGCATTTTCTGTTGGTCGAAAGACTAATTCTGTTATGTTAAAGCCAAAATTTGGCCGAAGATAAAAATAACTTCGTATTCTTGTATTAATAAGAATTTTACTTTCAGTGCCGCCAGCTTGGCGAAGAATGAGTTTAAAAATTTAGTTTCTCTTATTCATTTTATGGTAAATTGTAAAAAGCATATGTATTAAACTTTTGTAAATGTATGTAAATCCTTGAAGGTTATGTAAAAGTAGAATTTAGTCTAGAAGCATAAAATTGTAGATGCTAAAAGTGAATGCTTAAAAGCAATGAAGTCAAAATTTAAGTATTAAACTGTAAAGTCATGCTTTAGAGCGAAAGCCTGCATGTTTAAAGATGAATGAGGGGGAAGTTAGAATGAATGTGTTTTTAGGGTTCTCCACCTACATTTGAATTTTTAAGAATATTAAAGTAGCTCATTGAGTTGTAGAATGTCGAGTAAGGTGTGTCTATTTGGTCGTTGAATTCTAACAAATCATGGTGGTTAGGGGAAGTGTTGTAAGACTAAAACACGAATATTTCCGTTTGACACCACACACGGTGGAGAGCCAGGGTAAAGTTAAATTAATGCTTGAAAAATTGAATGAATGTGAAGTAAGCAATAACTAAGAAAAACGAATCGTTTAAAAACAAAAATTTATTGTGTCAAGAAAGTGTAAATTATAATGTATGTAGAAAGATACTGATACTTATTCCTTCCAGATGCTGGAAGGAAAGACCAAGATTGATTGATGAAGTCCAGGAAAAGTTGCTGTAAGAAGAAAGCTTTGTAACGAGTAACAGAATTTTAATATATAATTGTTACATAAGATTTTTTTTTTTGTGTAAACGAGGTTCTCGCCAGTTAGTTCAGAATTAGATAAACTTACAACAGGTCGTTTGTAGGACCTGCTTCCAAGTTTTCCAAATTCTGGCAGCGGCAAATGTAGGGTTTATATTTATTTTAACTAACATTTATTTTAAGTTTAAACTATCTTTCCTGTCAAGCCTTACTTTCCCCTGGAATTTGCGAATGCCAGAATATGTAAATTTGAGTAGAACGCGCAAGGATTCAAATTATCAGCGGAAGTATTCTGATTTAAATAGAAGGAAACGAGTTCGGTGTGAGATTCTTACTTAGCGAGCGCGGAGGGAGTTAGCGAGAATTGAAGAACCCCGCGTTGCGGCCTATGTGCTTGGCGGGAAGTAGTGGAAATGGTTCCAGTGAGCTTCAAGTCTGCTGAATTAGCAGCGGTATTGTAAAACGCGGTGAGTTAGTTATTTTAGAGAGCCTCGTAGTTAGAATCTTGTCTTTATTTTCTTTTCAGGTTATTATTTTTATTTGACTGCCAAGTTGGCACCGTCTGTAAGCGTCAAGAGAACGCAATTGTAATTTATTACGTTGAATAAAAAGGGACTTAAACCCTTCACAAGCTTCTATCTTTTATACAAGTTTTCACAGTCACCTCTTGGTTGCGTGCAAGTTGGAGGCGCGCAACGTTATAACCTTTTTGGAGCCGCATCTTTCATCTTTCCACTGAATAATTTAAATTTTACTTGAAGCATTAAACCTGTAGCTGTATTTATCATAACAACAACGCTTTCACAATATTGAATTAGTTCAACGAAACTTCAGTCAACGGTATAGTCAATAACCATATTGTGTTTTGTTTGCGCTATTTTTTGCATTGAACTACTTTTTGATCACTTTGCATTTTATAATATTTTTATAATAACACTTTATTTAAGATTATTTTTAAAAACATACAATCTAACTACAGTTACAGTGTAACTGTACTTAAATCATGCAATTAGAATATCATTTTAATTTTAATTGCAGTTAATAACTAGGCTTTCAGTTACGTAACTTAACAAATAGCGAATAGTAAATGGGTTAATAATTACCTAACTTAACGAACAGTAACTCATAATTATGTAACTAAGAAAAAAGAGTTATTCAGTGTGAGATTTCCAAGTACATTATTGTAATCATCATCATAATTAAACAGTTAAATTAGAATTCCTCTGTAACTAAATCGGGTAAGAAGTTGTTGGAATAATGTATAGGAGAGCATATAATGGCCGTTGTTTTTCCTCTCTGCTAAAGAAATAAATCTAGCTTTCTTTTGAAGTTATCTTTATTATTCCGAAATATACTCCATTTTGCAGAAATAACATTCATTACGAACTAATCTTTTATAATTATGACAAATATTTTCGATAAATAATTAACAAGAATTTAGCTATGCACATTTTGAATAGGTTTTACTATTTCAGCTAATGATAAATGTATACCTTCGTGAAAAATATCATTGTCATTGGACGATGGATAAAATCTTTTATTTACATTCAGTATTATAAAAGTAACAATAAAAAATTTAATACTTTTAACATTCACGTTATTTAGAATTTATATTATTTTGTAGCCAGTATTATTTTGCACCAGGACTTTGGTTCTATCTTTACTTTCTGGATACCCTATTGTTTGCATCTAAGATTAAATCTAATGGTTATGTTTGAAATTTGGGCTCAACAAATAGATTACAAATCTCCACATGTATTTCCTTTCTTTCTTTTTTTTAAGCTCAAACAAGTTTTGAAGTGTGGTTTTGCGTAGGCCACTGTAGAATGCATTATTTCATTTTTCCTGCCATTCAGAAAAACGTAAGATCTTATTCTTTCATACTAATCTGTGTGCTACTGCTAAACACACTAAACTATATAAATGTAAAGCATTCTTAAAATTATTTTTTTTTTACTTTTTAGTCCGATTGATTTAAATAAAAAGGCATTTAATTCATGATATATATATATATATAAATAATTTTATTAAGTTTCAATCTGATTGTTTTAAATAAAAATGCATTTAGATCATGATATATCTATTAAAAATATGCAACTTGTATTTTAATAACATTATATTACACACTTTTCAATTTTTAAATATGCAGAAGATATGTAACGTCCCATATTAGTCTACACGCATATTCATCTAATATACTACTATAAAATGTTTCGCTATTTTTCCTGGACCATCTCTATTGGCAGTCGCTCCTAATAAACAATACTATAAAATAGCCTTTTTGGTCGAAAGTTAAATTCTAAACATATTCAAATTTTATTTATTTATTTATTATTCAAAAGCAAATATACCTTTTCAGCATTTTGGTACTTTATATTTCTACCATTTTATATTCCAAACGAAATCCAGAAAAAAAAAACCCACAATCTTTTGAAATTCAAATTCTTTTTATTTCTGTTTAAAATTTATTCGACTGTAAAAATGTATTTTTGTAAACTGCCAGCAGTATACTTTGTTTTTATTTAAATGCATTAGCCAAGCATTCGTATTAACGGTAAACTTTTCAGCAAAGGGCTAATCTATAATTTGAAGTTTTTATTTTACATGTTTGCATTATTATTATTATTATTGCAGTTGTTGATGTAGATTTGCCTTAATTTTTATGATTTTTTGTTACTTACGTTTTTATAGCATATTTTATACATTTTTATTGCAGTTTATGCTCATTTCAATGCGTGTATAGAAGCTTCATGTTCAGATGCTATTTTTAATGGGAGTGTAGAAGCTTTGTATTTTTATACCATAAAGTTAATTAATTTTTTAGTAGTGCTAACTTGCAGATTGCTCTAGTTGAATATATATCCTGATTAAGATTTCTAAACCCTGCAGTTATTGGGCAAAATAACGGCGAATTCACGATTTTCCGTATGTTCCACAAACATTGTTCAGTGGGTTTAGAAGCTGTAGGGTTGTACTTGATCTGAAAATGTTAATTAGTTCCCCCCCCCAAAAAAAACCTAACAGACGTAAAGGGAATTATCGCTATGTCTGAAATAACTACAAAGCCAAGAAAAATTTTTAATAATTTTTGTTTCTTGGCTTTTTATGACAAGAAAAAATTTAAATAATTTTTTTCATTTGAAGAGAATTTAGAAAATAAACACACTCTCTTCTGCTACAATATCAGCCACAGCTCGTGGTGATGCAACTAAAGTGAACAATCAAAGATTACAGACAAGACACGGTAACTCTGCAGGAATGTCAAAATCAAAGCGTCAGCAGCGATAGAGAGGAAAACTGAATGATTACAACTATCAGAGCTGGCAGGAAACTAACATATAGTGTGCACCGCGAAGCCAAAAACACTCTGTATCTTAAAATCCCAAACACCTGAGTTTAAATATTTGCAACCTTATTTGCATTCTGATGAGGAATACGGAAAAGATAAGTTATAGTAAACATTAAAGTAGTAAAAAATTGGTTAATATAAATAATAATCTTACGAAGCAACTAAACCAATCTTAATTCCACTTTTTCTGTGGGATACGCATGTGAAAACAACTGGCAGATACTGTGGCTCAGTTTAGTTTTGAAATCAATACTGACTCAAATACTGCTTTCAACTCTAGCTCAATGAATGAGTTTGCGGTTTTGCAGGTTTGTGGGAGATAAACAGTAAACATTAATGTTGTCATATCTTCTGTAGCTAACATAAAATATTAAGTATACATACATACATGTATTTCCCTAACTCGAGAACTTTTTTCTTTTTATACCGCCAAGAAGTGTCATTGCTTTCAGTTAATATGTAACATTATATTCTTGAAAATTAAATTTCATCGTTACTTAGAGGTTTAGGTTATTATTGCAAAGCATACTAAAGCTATCTACGTAAGGAAAGGAATGCCTTCATGGAGAACTCTTTAAGGGAAACTGGCTCGTCAACACATTACACGGGAGAAAAACCACAAATTCGCCTATGCAGCCAGACTGTTCACCTGGGAATCGAACCCAAATGGAAATTACCAGTATTCAGCAATTTTACCACTCGGCAGCTGACGGTCCCTTCGAGACTCAAAAAACAAAAGTGAAGAATGGGAAGAATTTAGAAACACCTTTTATCATCCACTAGACTTGAGAAGTATTGCCACTGCGCTATACATAATGTCTTTAATTTATCTACCATGCGCTCTCTTGCATACTTGATTCTCAAAGTTTTGCCATTCGGTAAAATATAACATCTTTAATTTCTATTTAAAATTTAACCATTCTATTATGGATTAATAAACTGTACAGATTTAAAGCATTAAATTTATTTTTAATAATTAATTCGTTATTTTATTTTAACTTTCATTTTATTGTGGATAAGGTATATAAATGATATAAAGTAATCTACTGTAATAATCAAAGATATTGGCAGCGTTATATATTATGTAATTGATATAGAATGTTTTTTAAATTTTTTTATCACGTTTAACTTTGTGATATTCAATATAATTAGCTTCAGATTTTTAGTTTTTAAGACATTTCTTAAAAGTATTACTAAATATTTAAATTTCATGCAAGGAAAAATTTAATTAGAGTCTATCTGACTCCCAATACCTTTAAATTAATTTTCAAAACGAACCTATGAGTTTTCAAAACGTCTACTGTACAGCAAAGCATAAATATCTTTGAAAAGTATCGTAAAGAATCAAATTATTGCTAGAGTTGTGTATATGTGTAAATACGTTTACCGAAATTATATGTAAAATTGTAGTATCTTTTGTATAACGTAACATAAAAAGTCTGAAAATTGCGAAGCTCTATTGGAAGAATTAGATTACAGGCTCATGTCTATCTAACATTGAAGTAAATGGCTGTCTGGCTAAACTGGCGAGATATTGCCAAACTGGCGATGGTTATGGCGATTACTTTCTATCGCCAAAAGTCACCAAACTGAGCGCCTTTTCGTTCCGTCCCCTACATAACTGTTATTTATATTGTAATTGAATAACTGCAGTTGATCACTATATGTAACGGCCCTTATATGTAACTGTCCGGCCTTTATGTGTAACTTCCAGCAATTTCGGGAAATGGAAGGTACTAGAGATTTTTCGGCAGCCGGGGAAAACTATACAAGAACAATAAAAACTCTGAGTATCAGCTCTCAGAGTTTTTATTGTTCAGAGCTGACCGGAGTATTGAGAAATCTCCGTAGAATCTTCTCTCTTTGAATGCACTTTGTATTGAAATATGTGTAACATTATTAGTAGTTTGAAATGGTAACTCCTGGTTGCGCTCTGTTATACTTCGAAGATCTGTACCAATACTTTTGTGGAAAGTTCCAGAACTGCAAAGTGTTTCTTTTAGGAAACTAAGCTTTATCAATCTATCATCGGTTCTATGCGCATTCAATCCATTGCGAACTCGTTAGCACCCAACAATATGTAGTAAAGCACTATACATGTGTGCTACTGTAATTCCCTCGGTAATTTCCCAAATTATAAACTATGTATTTATATGAACAACTTTCCTCAGCAAATCGTTTCTTCCAATAAATGAAAACGTTCCCTGGCTACATTTTTCTCATTTTTCCACATTCCAGAAACTCTTGTTTGGTACATTATCACCTAATGACAAAAGCAAAATGCGGTTAGAAAATGTAGAGACGTTTGATGAATATGGATTAGCATAAAACTTCACTTAGCCAAAGTGTTTCTCAATTCGCGTTATATTAAGATTACTATTCATTGGGTTATTTGAATTGACTTTGGATGCCATCCAAATGCAAATTTTTGAATGCACCTCACGTTAAATTGTAATACCTTGAACTGGATTGAACAATTGGAAACAAACTGTATATTATCTTTTAAGCAATTAAACCAAATTTCTTACCAACTGTATTCAAGTAGTTTGTTATATATTCAACGTCCGATTAAACGAGAGGGTATTATTAAATTTTAGTCCACGAGAACTATTTGCTTCCGCAAAGGGATGCATTTCGGGGAAGACATTCCAAGGAAAATTGGTTCGTATCCATGTTACATTTAAAGGAAATATGAAAATTCCCATACAGTTAGCCCGTTCGTTAGGATCTGAACCCGTAATGAACTACTAGTGTTTAACGACTTTACAATTCAGCCGTTGGTATCGAAGGGAGATTAACCGAGCCTGGTTTAAAATAAAGATTTAAGTTTGTTTATTGTGAAAAATTAAAAAAAAATTGCTCTCCTAAACCGTCACTGGAAAAAAAGTCTGAAAAGGCTCAGATTTTAACAACTTGAACATAGAAACATTTTATAGGATATTAAATGAATATGACTTTAGACTAGCATGGGAATCTTATATATTTTCTGGCGAAAAAATGTGTAATAAAATTCTATAAAAATATTTAACGTTTTTAATTAGATACATCATGAATTAAATTAAATTTTATTTAAATCAATCCGATTAAAAGGAAAAAAAGAATATTCCTAAAGCCTGCACTTATTGATAAACAGATGAAAAATGATAGAATAATATCTAATAGTTTTCCGAATGGCAACAGACTCGAACGACAAGTGAAACTACGAAAATTTGTGTTTCGAAATTAATAGTACTTTTCTGGGCTAAAAAGAAAAGAAAAGACAGAAATAGAACGAAAAAAAGAAGGAAGAAAAACTGAAAGGATTCAGAATTTTACGTCGCACCAAATGGTTCCGGTAAGACTTTTTATGTTTTCTCTGATCTTTTAGCTTAACAAACTACTCTTTGTTATCTCCAGATAAGAACCTTTCTTTTAACGTTTCTTTTCTTTCAAAGAAAGCTAGCTTTCTTTGCATTTATGCTACATAAAATTCAACAGCAAAATGGCAAATTTTCTAAAAGAAGCATATTTTTAAAATTCATTTTTGAATATAAAGTGTTGCCATACATTATTCTATATTTTTTTCAGTTCTTTTCTCTTCGTCACATCAGTGTTGAGGTCTCTTAACAAGATGACCACGCAACATTTTTGTTTTTTGACTTTATTATTAAACATCATTTTCTTCTTAATTACGCCGCATAATATTCAACAGTAGAATCGCAAAGTTTTTAACAGCACCATACGTTTAAGAATTCTTGGTATACTGTAAGAAACCAAAGGCTAAATAGTACATAGATAAAACGTCAGGAGATTTCACAGGAATACGTTGATAAGGTATACTTGTATCAGCCTGTTCATTTTATCCAGAAATGCAGTGGTATTTTTCGAAGTATGACGTTACTTTCTCGTGAAGAAGTTTCACTCTTTGAAAATCACTGAGATAAAGAAATAGAATTTCTCCTATAAATATCAAACTTAATATTTTATCTTAATAGTAAGTTGATTTGGTTTTAACAGTTTTTATTATTTTTAATTTCCCATTGTAAGAGAATACTACGATAATCATCCCTTGCTGAAGCTTTCTTTGAACTGATGAAACCAGATTTGTAAATTTTTGTCTCTTCGTTTTCGATAATAAACAGGCCTTTTCTTGTTACAAGTCATTTAGGTAAACCAATGCTACAATATATTTCCATTTATCTCCTGCTAAACAGTTCTTATAAAGGATTCTACAAATTCTACTGCGTTCAGCCACTTGTCTCGGCCAACGTTGGTGAACATTACGTTTTTAAGCTTGTTCAAGTGGTAAATATTGGTTTAGTATTTGGTGTAATTTTGCTACAGATATATCTGAAGATTTTGAAATTGATTTCTTCGTCAGCGGTTTTTCTCTTGTTACTAACTTTAGAAAGATTAGAAACATTACGTATCCTTTTCGAGTATTCGTTTGAAATCTTCTTTCCTCGTAGATGTAATGATTGACGACTTTTCCATTTCCGATTAATAATGTTGCTTATTTTGCACTTCGAAATTTTAATTCTTTGCATTTAACAACGTTTTTGTATCATGGAATAAGAATATTTCACTTCGGAAAGAGCAAAAATATATTCTTCAATTCTCAGCTTATCTGCAAGCGAAGTTTTTAAAGATTTTACATTTTTATTCTGAAAAATTAGCTATTTTTTACTTCTTTATCGAAATCTTTCTAAAAATATGTAATCAGCCTCTGTAGTTTTAGTTTGTTATTTCTGTTTTTAATGCACATTTAACTGACAGAACCAAATAATCTTATTCTGCTTTAATATAATAGTAAGTTGTTATTAGTATTTTTCTGTTAAATATAACATACTTCTCTTTATTCTATTATTTTTTGGTCGTCATTCCCGGTATTTTCTCAGAAATTGTAAGTTCAGCGTGTAATTTTTTTTTGAGCAGAATATGAATGCATTTTAATGATTTTCTGCTTACTTGAGAAAAGGAATACGTATTATTTAATAGCGCTGATAAATGAAGATCCTTCCCGTCCGAGTCATAAAAATATATCAATATGAAGGATTTTTCTTAAAATGTCGTTATAAGTAAATTCAAAAAAGGCGAAAAATTTACATTGATTTATTACTTTGAACATTAGCGAATAACTCCAGTCGTAACTAAAAGTAAAATTAGGCTAAACAATGCTTTATATTATAGCTTATTTTATTTAAAATGTTATTGATTTCAAGAGTGACTGCCGTTAAGTCTTTATGCTTCCCCATATTCTTTTGTTTTAGACTGGCTCTTCGTAACGCACCATGATTAATAAAACAAACATTTTTTCGTAAGGTCGTTGAAATAATCTAGATTTTAGTATTACCGCATCTGCCATAGAATTAAATAAATTTTTATATTACTGCCAAAGGGGCGTTTTATTTGTTACGTTTCTTATTAAATATCATGTTCTTCGCACTTTAACCATAAAATAAAATTTAACAGCAATATCGCAAAATATTTAAAAAGAGCATATCTTTAGAATTTTCGACACAGAGTCTGGCGTGCTGAAGATATTTTTTTTTTTTTTTTTTTTGTGATAGTGTTTCCATTGCTCGCTTTGAAATCGTTGAGCTTGTTAATCGAAAATTTGTTAAAATTTTACAAAATATGAAGTAGAAAATAAACAAAAACTCCAAATTCCAAATCTGGGCTTCCAGACACCCATATTCGAGTGGAGGACTACCGTTATTCAAAATTTGATGTCTCTAGGTACCGTTGTTTCTTCAACATTCATGGAAATTCTTCATTATTCAATTTCTTTAAATACAATACAGAGTTCTAACATTCGGTGGCAACAGTTTCAAAAGTGAAAAGCGGTTTTTTAGTGAACGACACAAAATGACTAAACGAAATTAATAGCCCTTCTGGGCAAATTACCAATTGCCCATTTGGGCTAAAACAAAGACCTGCTGTTATCCTTATTGCCGTCTGGTATGTTATAGAATTATTTTACTAGCATTAGATTCCACTTTTCTTTCGGGCTGTTATTGCATGAGAAATTCAGAAAGAAATTCTCCAGCGTACAATTCATTATATAAATATATCTTAAATATTAAATATTAAATAGTTTTGTAATCGAAACCTACAGCATGATTCATGACTGGTAGTAATAAAAATTGCTGTAATGATAAAAATACTGTAATAATAATAATAATACATTATATAGTCAAAAATTTCAACCGATGAAGAATTAGCATCCACTGCATTTCAATAGTTCAGATGCCACCTTTGAATATCATTACCCATTTCGAACCAGGAAACATAAAAATTCATTAACCGAGATTCGAAACAAGTATCGTCCACTTCAACTTAACATGACAACCCGTACACACCGTGAGCTCGCAAGAGGAATGGAGTAATTCCTTTTTATTAATTTAATGCTACATCGAGACTTTAAAGGAATGAACCTAATTATTCAAAATGTAGCTGCGAACGTTTTTACTGGATTGCATTCACTCGAGGCTTGTTACGAATATTTATCGTAAATTAATAAGCAATGTTTTTCGGTTTGACAGAACATGAAATTCGCGTAGTGAGAACGATAGCATCTTCTTCAAGAAGGTGACTCATGCTGAGGGGAAATAAAATCATTGAAATGTTAAAACGATTTGTTTATTTAAATGCAAAACTAATTTTTCATATTCTTCTGTTGCAGTGTATAGTCTATATTTATTAAAAGACCTCACAGATAGGTGATAAGGTGGCTTAAAGGTTTTTTGTCTAGGATGAGTGATTTCAGAGTGCAATAATTTTCATCAGTGGTGAAATCATGTGCCTTTGTTAATGATTCCGGTTGCAGCCTCGAAGATCCAGCCAGGGGACAAAGAGGTAAAAGTCTTTTCATCAGGATCAGGAGATAGACCCTTTGTTAAGTATGAGTGAAAGAATCATTCCCTCCCCCCTCTGGGAGTTCAGCGCAAGTAAACACAAGGAGATATATAAGGTGGTTTCCTGAGAAGGAAAGAAAACTTTCCTGTTTAGAGCTATGGGCATGTTGGCCTGCTTAGAACGACCTTTCCTCGTGCATAATGCGTTAGAGCATTTTTTCTGTAACAAAATTCTGAAATTACGGGACTAAATATATCCAAGTCCCATACTTTCAAGATATGCAACTGTTAAGCTTTTCATCTTATTAAAATTCATGTTATTGTTAAAATTTGAGTTTGAAGTTCATTTCACCCTATGTCACAACCCAAGGTTTGCGTAGCGGTTTCAGCCACTACAACACAAATATAAAACATGAACAGTTTATTCATGATCTTGGAAACATGAGGAATGGAGAATGAAATATTTACGAATATAGAACGAATATAGAAATTTTTACGAATATAGAACGAGATTTTAGTACTTCTAAATAAATCATAAATGTCTCATTGATACAAAAGTCGGCCGTTAAACAAATAAAGGGTGTTCTGGAACTCACAGAAGATTTGAACTTTGCGCCATTTATGCGATAAAGTGTTACGAACGAAAGAAAAAATACTGCATGACAGTTGACAGCTCAAGGTTATTAAAGATGGTGCGCTACACAAGGAGAAGAACAACGAGTTTTCATTCTTGAGCCATATTTTTAAAATAATATAGGTTTAGCAGCTATAGTTCGCAACTTTCGTAAACCATATGGTCGGAATAGGGATTGAATTTCATCAAGTGTGAAGAAATTCATTAAAAATTTTAGGAAAGCTGGATCAATTACTGGTCTTACACAAGTTCTCCAACAAGTAGTTCAACAAAAAAACATCGAAGCAGTTCGTTCGAGTGTAGCTTAGAGTTCAGGCACATCACTTCGGCACCATAGTCAAGAACTGGACTTTACGAGAAGCTTTCTACTGCCTATTTTCAAGAAAGATTTGCTCTTCATGTTTACAAAATTCAGTTGACTCAAGACGTGAAGCCTACTAACGATGCACAGCGAAGAAAATTCGTTCATTTGATTATATAACCAGCAAGTGGATGCTGATTTTTGCGAACAAAATCATCTGCAACGATGAGGTTCATTCTCATCATGATGGGCTTGGTTAATCGATAAAACTCTGGTATTCAGGTTGCAGAAAATACACGAGTGATTGTTGAGAAACAAATATATCCACAAAGTGTCACTATTTGGTGCGGATTTTGTGCTGGAGGCATTAACGGATTATTTTTCTGCGAAAATTCAGCTGGTCAGGCAATAACAGTTAAAAGTGCTCATTACTATGATATGATATGAGACATGATAATCCAGGGTTTTTTGCTAAATTGCAAGATATGGATGTGGACGATGCGTTTCCCCAACAAGACAATGCAACATGCCATAGAACCCGAGAAACAATTCAATTACTGCATGTATCAGGTTGTATAATTTTCCGTTTTGAAGATCGGAATTGTCCGCTGTGATTCTGTGATTGAACTCTGTTTTATTTCGGTTTCTTTTTAAGTTTTATATCAACAAGCTGACGCCTTGAAGAAGGAGACTAAGCGCTGTATTAGTGAAATTCAGCCACATTTATGCAGAAGGGTCTTGGAAAATTGCAGCAAAAGAGTGTGTATGTGCCAGGAAAGTCGTGGAGGTCATTTACTCAATGTTCTATTTCATACATAACCGTATGTTGTATACTTTATGAATCGATCAAATATTTGCAATTTTTAATTATACACCCGTGTTTTCAGTCAAAATTACTTCTTGCCTAATGTGCAAACGAGGAACATGACAATAAAAAGTATTAGACAACACAAAGGCAAATAATAAGCAAAGCCATCAAAACCAGAGGAAATTTAAGTTCCCGAATAAACTGTATACTAAAACGCATTCATTAAGAATTTTAGTAAGTTAACCTAATGAATAGTTGTTCCATTAGCAACTTCTTCAATAATCCGTTTTATTTTGAAATAGGAACGCTGTCGTAAGTAATTACTTAATATTTTATTGCACCTTTCCTATGTATTAAACCTTCAAAAAGTGTAATTTAAAAAGGTGGCAAATACTTAATTATTACCAACTATTTCCTTAAATTACTGAAAAAAGTGTAGTAGTTGCATGAATGATAAAATAATTAATGAATTATGTTATGTTTTAAGAAACTTCATATAAATTCTGAGATGTTTAAAAACACAAATTTATCACACCAACATTTATTTTTTCCCTTCTAAAGTATGTACATATAATCAAGCTTTCGAACAACTATTTTTTATCCGAAATAGATAGCAAAAAATATCTTTGCTTTACTTTAAGTAAAAATCGATGACATTGCCAGAAACAAAAGCGCAAACGTACTAGATTATAATATTTTTAAGAAATATTTAATACTTTAATGTGATGTAACCATGAAAATTAAATTCCAGACTAACAAATAAATTAAAATAATCTTAACGAATACATAAAATAATAAAATCAAACGGTTCGTTATAGTTTCTTTTAATTCATGCTCCAAGTACTGATTAACAAAAAAATTATCATCTGATTAAAACTTAAAGAATAACAGACGATTATTTATTTTCGATAAAGGTAAGAATAATGGATTTGGAAAATGTGTTGATTGCAGAGTAATATTCCATTTTTTGTTGAAAGGTGTATTTAATTGGTGTATTTAAGTATGGCAAAGCACACTAGGGATATCTGCCTAAGGGTAGGGATGCCTTCGTGGAGGACTTTCTAAGGAAACCTGGCTCGTATACACGTTACACAAGGGGAAAACCACGAAAACACCCATGAATCCAGCCGTTCGCGGGATTTGAACCTCGGACCGAACTACCAGTGTTCAGCGACTTTACCGCTCGGCCGCTGGTGGGCTTTTTGTTGAAAGAGCAGGACTATAATCAAATAGGAGAATATTCTGAAATGTAAACTTTTCTTCAGCTTATAAAATAAAATACGATTGCAAAACTATTTCTTTAAAGATTCATTGAAGATGAATGCATTTCACAGTTTTTAACTTTAGATATAAAGTTGGCCACGCTTTTTTTGTGTAATTAGAAAAAAGTTGCCAATATAATTAAAGATTTTATTCTTTTGGAGCAGAACACTAAAAACTTAAAAAGCTTCAGCGAAATTAATACGTTATACAACAAACTTACAATGATATTTCGATGAACAAATTACAAAAAATGTGAACACTTTACAAACTTTCTCCCAATAAAAACCCTTCAGTATAGTTTAGTTCTCAGTATAGTTATCGTTTCGCAGCCGCAGATCAACATATTTATAATAGTATATAGAATTAAAACTTACCAGTTTACCTAAATAATGAAAAAGGGTACTAAATATATAAATTATGGATGCGTAAAATGAGTTAAAGATACATATATATCAGATTACAGTTATCACTTGGGAATCATACGTGAATACGAACTAAGAGTTTGAAACATAAATTTTAAAAGTTTTCTAATATATAGAAACTGGTGGTTTTAATGAATAATTTTAAACGTAGAAATATATTGTTACAGATTTTTGCATATTAATAATAGAAGGCTAAAGATCTACAACTCTGCACAATTTAATCCAGCTTAGTAAAGAATATTCACAATTATTCGTGTCTACAGAAATATTCGCAATATTCACTTCCCTCATGTTAAATGAATTTAACGCATTATTATACAGAATTTCCAAACAATTTCCTGGTTTTCATTTACATCTTTTACCAGTTATGGAAACTTTTAATTAAAGAAACAATAGTGTTTTAAGAAGGATTTCAAAATAAAGTTGTTTCATTAAGTAAATTCATTCGCGCTAAACTGCTTTCATAAAGTTTTCGATATATTTTATAAAATGCTCCTGACACCTGTGCAGTTGATACATAAAATAGTATTGCATTTCCCTGTACGTGTTCTTGTAGTGTAAGTGGTAGAACTTCCAGCTAGCGTCTGAAAAATCCCTTCTTCCAATCCTAGCGAGGGCATAGCGGAATCTCACGTATCCTCACTGCAAAAATTTTAAATGTCTCTACAGTTACGGAGGAAATATAACGGTAACTCATCACCATCTGGATTTGGTGGACTGGATCTTGTGCCTCTCCTTTGTGGCCTTTTAAGTGGGAGAGAATGTAAAAAATTATTGCGTTGCCTCGTGAGTGATAATTTATCATGACTATACCATTTTTCTAAATACAATTATAGGGACTGGGGGCACAATATATAAAATGCACAATTTAGTCATTTTTATACAATTGATTTTTTTAATTTCGAAATGCTAAAATAGCAATATCTGAGAGCAATTCAATATTAAATAATTACAATTTTCACAGTGACTTCGAAATTTTAACAGAGGATTCATAAAATAAAGAGAAATAAAATTTAAGTGATTATACTTAAATACGCGTGTTTCTCGAAATATAATTTCATCAAGTTGGATTTTCATCGAAGAAAGTGTACGAAAAAAATCAAATTCGTAGATAAATCTATTCCTTCAAAGGAAAATATTTACACAGACGATCGTTATATTTCGATTAGTTACACTTTTCCTCAATTTTTCTCAAAAGAATGAAGAGTTACCAATCATAAGTCATTTTCTCATGATAAATGTTAAAATGCATGAAATTTGGCAGTATATTTTGTAAGCGAAGCGTTAAAAAATGAGTTATCATCGTCGATTACTTTAATTTTTTGTTTGAGATACACAATTTTACTTTGCAAAAAAATACTAATAGTAACAAATCATATTATTTTGTTTGCTTACTAAGAAAAATGTATTCCATAGAGAATGCTCGAGTTCATTAAAATTCATTACCAAATGTTTGCTTTTAATAACTACATGAATGCGTAATACGATGAAAGGAAACATCTAATTTTAATATAAATTACCGAAAGCAAATTTTAAGTATTTTGTGAGAACACGAGAATTTAATATGCTGGAGATTTTTCACAATACATTTTAAAAAATACTTCTTTCCAAATATTAAATCGTGAACAGAGAATAAGGTATTTTCTCTCTCTTTTCTGCGTGGCTTCGGGGTTTAATGGTTAGCACACTCGGCGCGTATTCGAGAGGTCTAGGTTCGAGTCCCAGCGAGCGGATTGCACATTTTTCACATTTCCTGCTTCAAAAAAAAAATCCCACTGACTCACAGGGGTTTTAGAAGAGAAGAGGTACAGGATTAAAACCAATACTACGAAATGTCCTAAAAAATACTGATAAAAAAACAAAATGGCAAAAGCACTTTTATAACGTTTGGCTAACGCTATTTCTTTTATTTAATTATTATTTAATTTTGTTACACTGTTTCCCCTATGTTATTCCTACGCATATGTATTTTAAATTCAGTGAATTCTTATCAGATATCGAAATTCTGAGTCTGAAATATGTTGTACGATATCTCAAAGAAACTGATTAGATAACTCATTCAAGTAAAAGCTGTTGATTGGACAGAAATGAATATGTCACAGACTGAAACAGCAGAAACGTTAAATTATTTATAATGTCATCAGCATGCTGTGAAATCAGCTCCTCACTGAATCTATAGTTTCAAGAGTGAATTCGCAATTTCAAATGAATCTATAGTTTCACGTTAACTATAGGTTTAGTTGCTCAGCGAATCTACAACTAGCGGAATGACCTAAAAGAAGTAGTCTCTGTCATTCAAGTTAACATCTTGCGGCGACGTTTGGTGGTGTTGTCTCCACAAAGTTGTTTTTAGTCCTTGCTGATATCGTGGTGCCATCTGCAATTAGTGTTGTGAATCAGTCACTGCTGATATACTCACACTTAGATATAATAATGCAGATGTTTATCAGTAGAGCTGAAGGTCGAAAGCTCCTCAATCAAATGTAAAACTTAGTGAAGTTTATATATTTATATATATAATATAGAACTAACGATTTTGGTGTTTCTTAGGCGGCAAACGCGGCTCCCTATATAGCCTCCTAACAGAAATTTATTTTGATAGGTGCAATATTTTGATAGAACCCGCATATAGTTGCGAGCAGGCTCTTTTGAAATTATGAGTTGGTTAGACCATGGCGTCTTGACATGTGTCTCACCGTTACGTTGTGGGATACAGTATGAACAATTAATCCGCGTTTCTGTCATGCAATTGGTTGGTTGGCCATGACAGTGTGAAAGTTCGGATGACATTGCTGTAATGCAGTTTTTGTCTGTGTGGAAGGCGCGGCGGCAGAGCAGTCAATCATGTCTGGGTCAACAATGCGGTGGCATTTGCTAGTGTTGTCTCCGCAAGGTTATTTTTACACTGCCTATTTCGAGACGAAATATTATAATTGGTGTTGTGAACCATTCACTCTTGATCTATTCACAGTTAGAGATATTAACATCGATGTTCTCCAACAGAAAATGCCTGGAAGGAATGGTTCTTGTCTGATGTTTCTCAATCGAATGTCGAACGGGAGCACCTGTACCATAGCTTAATCACTAAACCGGTCGCGTCAAAAACAGCTGCCTTTGATGCAAAAGATTTAGGACGATATCTTTCTTGCACATTAATCTGTATCTAATGACTACTTTCTAGCCTTAAGTATAGCACTTTAATCTGTATCTACTGGCTACTTTCTAGCCGTTTCGAGTAAAGTAGAAACACCACAGCAAAATCCTAGGTTATCGCAGAAAATTTTTGTAGCAGCAGAAAGATGCACATCTGTTGCTATTGACAGAAAATGACAGAAAATGCAAAGACATTTCCACGTACGAATATCATATACAAATATAATGAGCAAGAAAACGTGATACACGGAACAGACAACAATATAGCGTAATAACTCAACAGATAAAAAATAGACAGATGGGAGACAGAAATCTAGGAAAACCGCTTTTAAAATATTTTTATTAGTATAATGAAATATTAATCAGACTGCAACCAACGACCTGTTTAACAGTTTAACTTAAAGCATTATCGAAATGAGTTCTTGTTAACCTTGAAATTAAATTCCCACATTATCGGTCAAAATTACTTTGCTCAGTTCTAATTGTTTTTAATGTTGAAAAGAAAATTAATTTACTAAACTCTTGCATTTTTAGGTTTAGTGTCGTCAGATTTCTTATTTTACGAAGATGACAGGAAATTCAGTTATCTTACTCTTCTTGACAGATGATAAATTGCACTACATGTGACCCTAATCAATTAAATGGAAATGGATTTTTAAATGTGCATGCTAGGTTAGTAATTTAATCGATGCTATATATCGATTCTTTTAATTGGGTCCGTGGAAACATAATAAATAAACTTAGGACATTCGCTAATTTCTTCCTGTTTACGAGATCATAAAGTCAAAATAGCTTCCCGATAACGTTATTTGACACAATTGGTATTCAATGCATTGCTACATAGATCGAAAATATTTTAATTTATGTTTATATTTATGTTTACGGAGGGAAAAAAGTTTAATTCCATGAAGAAACCAATTCTTTACAGGAAAGAATACGATGCAGAAGATAAAAATCTAATTATTTTTCAATCTGCGTTTTTTGCAAACAATATTGTCGTTATCAATCGTAAAATACTTTCTCATAATGAAAAATTATATGCCTGAAAATTAATAATAAATAATGTAATCAAGCATCAGAGTATGTTGCTGATATTTGTTTCTCATTCCTCCTTTTGACTGGAAAACACTTTCCTTGCTATCTACGTTAATTTTATCCAGTTAAAATACTTGCTTAAGTAATTTTTTGTATTCTCAAAATACATCAGCTCAAATTCTTTGGTATTAATAGAAAAAATATCAATCTTTTTCTTTGGTATTCTTTATTAACTTTTGACGTCTAAAATGGTTTTGGATTCACTTCTCTCCTTTATATTACGTTACACATTCTTACCAGTGTTGCCATTCAGCGAGCTATAAGTTCATTAATTTATTATCCACATGGCCTGGTAAACTATGAGTAATTAGGCATGTTGCTATCTGATACTGCATAATAAAAGTATTTTTAAAAGAAACCAATAAACTGCATATCAAATGGAAAGTACTTATGCAGATCATTTAGATCTAATATTTCAACTATTAAAATATTCTTTCTGCTTTCATAAGCTAAAACTTTTGTATCTTTTATGGAAAATTTTTATTTCCTTGCATGTTCAAGAATTATAACTCTGCATGTGTAATGAACAAATATATATATATAACCTAACCTAAATCTAAATTTCTAACCTATTTCTAAACTAAATCTAAACCTTTGTCTTAACAGAATGCTAGACTGAATGAATGCGTAGTTAACTTGCAACTCTGTTGCCGCTTGGGGGCGCTGTTTCATTTTGCTGTGCACTGTTGTCCTGCTAACTATGGCTTTATTTAAAACGTGAAACTTTATATAAAACTGTGGTATGCTTATTGCTTCCATAATCATGTGTAATGAAAAATTTGGTTTCGATAATTAGTCCGTGCCTAGCAATAAAGATTATGCTGAGGTCGGCTACGTCTGTTTACAAATCTCTCCTTCGAATGTTATCTTTCTAATTATGCAGCAGTCTCTTCAAGTTTTTTATTATATAAATATAATTTTAGTTGCGTCATTGTTTTCATTGTTTATGTAAGTTTTGATAAACGGTTAGTAAATAAAATTTTAAATTTATTTAAACAAATTTTGGTTTGTTAAAAACTTTGTATTTTAATTAAAACATTTTTGGTGCATCAGCTTCTCTCGAATCGTGCATTTGCATGCAGTTTGAGACCTCTGAAGTAGCCTATATCATGAAGCTATTCATTACAAATATGTAATTAATATGTTTCAAATAAACGAGTGCAATGCTTTTATACATAACATGTGAGAACATAATGAACACTTTACTAGCTTTAACTGCTTGTTTTTTTGAGAGTGTAGAATAAGTAGAATGTTTTTGAAGCTGGGAAATATGACACATATACAATGCTTTCACTAGCATTCGAAGCCCAGGTCCTGATTACTAGCTAGATGTACTCCTAGTTACACCACGAAAGAGAGAGATAATACCTTACAAGGGACATATTAAAAGGTAACTTTTGTGTTTGTGAAAGAATTTCATCTCAAGCGATTTTTTTTTTCTTTAAAGAAAAGTCTTAAGATTAAAAAAGGCTTTCTTATTTAGAGAATTTTTTAATGAAAATACATATTTAAGATCAATATTTAAGGAAACAAAACTTTGAATTCCTTTTTCGAAAACCCTGTGCACTTCTCGTCATGAAAAAATTTAATTTAAATGTTTTAAACTTAAATACCTTCTTTTGATTTAATTAATATTTCCCAATAACTAAAAAAAAAATCAGAATCTTTTCAGGAATTGTCACATATCGAATTGCAAGAATGTCAGTTTATTACATTTTTCAGGATCTAATCTAAAATCGAAAGGATCAAAACTACAAGATTTAAGCTATTTATCTATTTACTCTGATCCATCACAAAGCCTATCGTTTTAATCAGCCGATAATTCCGAGACTGTTTAATTTCAGAGACTTATAGCTGTAGTTAAAATTGATTATGCTTTTAATCTTCAATCACAGCTTGTTAGTAACAGAGCACAGGGAGAGAACGTGTTGGTGATTCGCCAGTAACTCTGATTATTCTCTAATTGGATTAACACGGCAATGGTTTTAATCCATCAAACGACTATATATTTCCGAAGATGTTTTGCTGCAACGTAAGTTCCACTATTGTTTCTTTCCTAAATAATTTGCAGTAGTAATTACAAGCTTTCCCAAGTATGTAAATTAAAATCCGGTAAAAAAATCTGAAAATAGAACGTTTTTACTAATTAAGTTAACTCTAATAATTGTGTGAGGCATACATTTAAATTAAATTATCGATATTTATGTGTTGTAAAAATTGCTATAGTTTCTACACTCATACACAGTACTTTACATTCTACATAGTACTTTTGTGTTATGATCCCCTGATTGTATATATCTTCTTTGTTTGCATATCAGCAACAGTCGCCATAATGAGCAAACACTCATGCTCCATTCTAACCGATTTATTCACAAAATAGTGTGCCCATAGGCATGAATAATGTAATAGGGATTGTTTCCGTTCTCTTTTTTCACCTGCTTATTTTCACTGCCTTCGAAGAGCACAGAATTAAGAACACAGAAAATTACTTTTAAAATAATATGCTGATCATCATTTGTAATTAACTGTTTGATTATATTGTGTTTAATTTGAGCATTTATTTATTTATTTATATATTGGTAAAAATATGAGTGTTTTTAAAACTTAACTTTGCTATGTATAATGAATTTAACTTTTAAGAATGACTTTTTGTACAATGACTTTGCTATGTATAATTTTATGATAAAGTGTAATAAATAACTTTAATTGCATAACAGTTTGTATTATAATTATTTAATAATTGTATTTATTAAATATTGTATTTGTGTAATTTCCATTATTATATTATCATTAAAATGAATATCAATATACTAATTATTATAATTGATTAAAATAACTTTAAGGTAATAAATATTTTTATAATTTTGCCATAATTAATAATTATTACATATTCCTTTTATATTTGACCTAAAATGTATGTACAATAATGTATACTTAAAGAAAAGGAAATTATTTAATAGTTAAGTACAGTAATTATATGATAATAAATGATTAATATTGTAAGGATCCTAAGTTTTACTAACGTTTATTTTATTTTAAAACTGTACTATCACTTCTTATTTTCTACTTCCGGCCAGAATTAAATGATTTAACTTGTTTATGCAAATTGTCTTGCTAACGCCCAAGTATTTAAGTTGTAGCTTTTTGCCAAGAGTTAGAGAGAGAAGGTTAGGTTAGGTTATGTAATTACGGCAAAACCCAGAGGGCTATCTGCCTAAGCGAAGGGATGCCTTCGTGGAGGACTTTCTAAGGGGAACTGGCTCGTATACACGTTACACATGGGGAAAACCACGAAAACATCCATGCATCCAGCTCGTTTGCGAGATTCGAACCTCGGACCGAACTACCAGTGTTCAGCGACTTTACCGCTCGGCCGCTGGTGGGCCCAATAGAGAGAGAAGAAGATTTAGGAAGCGAGACGCTTGCCACTGCATTTTTACGAGTTCTCACTCGGTTGCTGTTTGCCTTTAAGGCCAAAGGTTTAGCCCTCTTGATATTTGAAAACGTATTGTACTTTCAGCAGCTCGGTGTACTACATACGTACCCTTTTAAATAAAGGCCAGTCTTAGTGCTAGGCATTTGTATACTAATTCAGAGTTAGCTTTTAGTTAGTAGTTCTATATTTTTACGTTCAGACCACAAGTGATTGGTCTCTGTATCCCGAAGTACGGGAGTACCTGTAAAGTAATAGAGAATAAAGGGTTTAGTATAGCCTTCCTGCTTGTGTCGTCTATTCCACACAATCTGGAACAGAACTTTAGTAAGTTCCCTGTCCTTATTCAGGGATACAGTATGTTCCCAAAGCAAGTGAAGAGACATACATCTCCTGACAATATAGGTAAAATAATTAAATAATAGTAAATGATTAATATATTTCTTTTTGATTTTCGTGTTAATATCGATATGCATTATTATACCTATACGTTAAATCAACTACGATTAGGCCTGTGAAGTTCTAGTGACTTTGTTAAAGAGCCAGAGATTCTGATCAGCCACGCGTTAGCCTTTTGGCGATACTCTCTTACAAGCTATTATTACGCTCGGTCGTACTTTAGGCCCTTGATAGCTTTGCCGTTAATTAGCGTTAAGGGTCCAACTCTGATAGAATCTTGATAGCTTTGGTTATATCTTCTTAGTTTTATTGCTTATTGTTCCTGAGGTCAAGCCCAAGTGGAGGCTTCATTGTAACTCCAAGAAGGTCCCGTCTGTTAAATTTATTTTTAATAATAAAGGGTAATTTATCCTTCGTATGTTTACGTTTCTATATCTCTGAACTCAGCAATTATTCGCTTATCAGTTCTCAACGTTCCAGACACATTGCAGTACATTCAAAGTTTGAAATCTTACAACTGAAAAAAAAAGTGTTTTCTGACAATTTTGGTTTCTAGGGTTGCAAGTTATTGCGAATCTTCAAGTTTATTTCTGCGCATTTGAAACAAAGACGCTAAAGACTCTTGAACACAGCATCACCCAATGACATGGAGAGTTTCCCCTCCTTCGACATTAAATTTCCTCTTTCCGGTGAACAGTAAATTTTCATGTGACCCCCCTTACCCTGCAGCATGGTGGTAGGAAATGTTACTTCCATGCCCTGCAGCACGTAATTAACAACTCCTTTGAACGGTTCTATACGTTTTGGCAGACTGCCAGCCAAGGTTGCATTTGCCACGGTCGAATTATATTTGTATATTTGTCTGTTGCAGTACCTACACTAAAGTGTAGCTAAATATTGTGCTTACTCAAATCATATGCTTACTCTATGCTAAAGCATAAAATAAACGCATGATTTGGGTTTTCAGTTTGTCTGCTTATCCATGCATTTTTTGTTTCCATTAGCTATATTTAAACTTAAAATGAGCACTTGCTTTGCCCTTCCGGCTTTTCTGCGTATCTGTGCATTTCTTGATTGCATCAGTTGCACTTAAATTAACAACCCAACGCGTTAGAACCGAAGGGCTGTAACGAAGAGCTCGGGTTCGAGTCCCGGAGAAGGCAGGATATTTACGTTTCCAGTTTGCCTGGTATTTATACAATTTTGGGCTGCATTAGATGCACTTAAATGTAATGTAAACGTCTAATTTATGTTTCAAGTTTGCCTGCTTAATACGCATTTGTTGACAGCGTTAGGATTTAAGTTCGCTTAAGTACTGAGCCACTTAAATATTACCTCACCCAGTATTGTCAATATTTTGAAGGATAATTTTCCAATATTTATACAGAGGTATAGCCAGAATCATTCTTATTATTTGGAACAAGCTAATTGCTGAGCACACTTCAGCAACTAACAACAAAATGTCTCTTAATATAATTTAAATAAACAAAGAAAATACGCCTAGAATTCATCTCAGAATTCTCGAACATGGTCTTATTTTACAGAAAGTAAGTAAAAATGTTGCAAATTTACCGATACTGCTTATCGAATACACCGACTTAATAACCGATACTGCTTATCGATACTGCTTACTCAAAGAAAAAAATAGGACTATTCTATGGCTTCCGTTCTACAATTCAGTAGCTCAATTCTATAGCTCGCGTTCTACTCGGCCGATTGATGAAATTCAGTTTGAGTTTTTAATGTCTCGAAACCACGACTTAACATATGAATAAGCTTTATATATATATATATATCATTGTTCTAAGGTCCAGGGTTAAATCTCGGGAAAGGAAATACACACTTTTCGTGTTACCTACACAGAAGTAAACCCAGTAAATCAACAAAAAAAATTTGGATTTCTGCTTTCCTGTTATTGAAAATCTGAAATTCTTACTTATCTTTTTATATTTTCCTTGTAGTAAAGGTATGTTTTAAAAATTCGTATTCAAAAATTTAAATATGTAAATAATGGAAGTAATATTTGTACGCAGCCTCCCAAGAAATCTATTAAAAGCTATCACAAATATATTTTTTTATTTGAAGATCGACTTCTTCCTCCTCCCTTCACTATTTTGTCTACAGGAAAGATCTTCCCGAATAACAATCTTTTCCTACGAGACTTGTATTAAAATTAAAATTATTTCGTGCGCTTGTATGAACGGTGTCAGACCACCAAATTCTCACAGCTTATGTCATTTCATTCATTCTTTTAATCAAAACCATAAATCTGCTATCAACCATTCAAAAAATATTCGTCAGTGCACTCTTTATGGAAGACCTTATGTTATTCAAATATTATCCCTTTTTAAAAATAAAGGTTTTTTTTATTGATATTAGGCCCAAAAAACTCGAATTCCACTTTTTATTAAAGCTGAATGAAAGTACATTTCTTGCTGTTATCTGGGATCATCTTGTTAACGTCCTAATTAAATCCGAGGAAAGCAGAAGCATATGTATCAACTAAACTGCGATATTCCTTCGATTTCTTTATTGTTTCTGGTTCGCTAGCCATTTCTCAAAATCCATTTCCTCCCTTTGCTCTTCTGCCGTCTCAACCAATTCTTGCGATGGACTTCCGAATACTTTTTGATTGAAACTCGATAGAACAAAAATCGGCAAGAGTGTTCCTCCTGTTCCTTTGACAACCTAATATGCCCCTCTCTACCTCTTCCCTAATTCACACCTCCTTGAGCTAAAGGAAGGATCCTTAATCCCACTTGCTTCCTCTTTCTTCCAACCTCTCAAGAACTTGGCAAGAAGAATCGAAAAGCTGATAATTCCATTTCCCCTTGGACGAAGAATGTGAGTTTGGTCGATCACCTTAAATACGTCTCATAAAGACAGTTTCAAGAGCTCTTTCGTCATCTTTCAGGATGCATTACAAGGTTACTAAAATTTCAAAAAGACTAGGCTAAATACCTTCAGTTAGTAAAATGTAAATGGAGCTTGCCAGAGGGACACTAAAGATTACTGTAACATTAGCGTTTTCTTATTCACAGAGTATTACTAAAATTTTAGTTTTGGGTCAAAGCATTTTCGTAAAGCCCTGTTTTATTTACGACTATTAAGTAATAATTAGCTATTTATTTCTTGAAAAAAATAAAAAATAAATCCTTTAAACCTTTTCCTACGAGACTTGTATTAAAATTAAAATTATTTCGTGCGCTTGTATGAACGGTGTCAGACCACCAAATTCTCACAGCTTATGTCATTTCATTCATTCTTTTAATCAAAACCATAAATCTGCTATCAACCATTCAAAAAATATTCGTCAGTGCACTCTTTATGGAAGACCTTATGTTATTCAAATATTATCCCTTTTTAAAAATAAAGGTTTTTTTATTGATATTAGGCCCAAAAAACTCGAATTCCACTTTTTATTAAAGCTGAATGAAAGTACATTTCTTGCTGTTATCTGGGATCATCTTGTTAACGTCCTAATTAAATCCGAGGAAAGCAGAAGCATATGTATCAACTAAACTACGATATTCCTTCGATTTCTTTATTGTTTCTGGTTCGCTAGCCATTTCTCAAAATCCATTTCCTCCCTTTGCTCTTCTGCCGTCTCAACCAATTCTTGCGATGGACTTCCGAATACTTTTTGATTGAAACTCGATAGAACAAAAATCGGCAAGAGTGTTCCTCCTGTTCCTTTGACAACCTAATATGCCCCTCTCTATATTTTCAATATAGAGAGGGGCATATTAGGTATATAAATATTTCTCTCTATATTTATAACAATAAATTATACCATTTTATTGTTCTTACGAAAGTTTAGAATAGCTATTAATTTCAAGATACTAAAAAATATTACTATAACTTTTTTCTTTATTTTCTTGTTTTTGTGACTTACCTGAGAAAAAATGTCAGATCAAGTCTATGAATTTTATTCTCACAAGAGGTGCAAGATTACGTCTGCTGTTAGCATGGACCATAGGTGATTCTACGACTTTGCTTATTTGCGTTAAGTGCCCGCATACTGCAAGGACGTTATACATTTAGAAACATTCAAGCCTTTTCTAGGATTTGAGCCCAGATTCAAAGGTACGGCGGTTACCAATGCCGCCGTACCGTTGAATTCTTGTTATATTGTAACTGTATTCTTGTTATATTGGTCATTCGTTCTCCTAATTTAATATGACGACAATGCAGTTCAGCTGTCGGTCCCGTGGTTGGCTTCTCTTAAGGAAAGAGAAAGCATTCTCTCTCTGCAAACAGACACCAAAAGCGGAAAGGATCCTTTATTCACATCGTTTAACTTTTACTGGCGCCTACACTCAACCTGTCAAGATTCACTACAGCTAGAAATATACATGAAGCTAGAAACTGTACACAGTATCTATAGTTTCTTGAAATTTTCTAATTTCAATTTGGTAGTGTTAAAGCCCTTTAAAATGAGATGAGATGGCTCTGGGAATGGTTACTGGAATGGTTTTTCTTCTACTTACGAAGCTGCGTGTGTGGACGTCTTCGCAAGCAGCAAGTGTCATTTTACGTATAATTTCATTAAACGTATTTACATATATACAAAATCCTTAACAGTACAATTTAATCGTTTTAATAGTTTGTCACTATCCTATATTGCAATTTGCTGACTATCTGTAAAAAAGCAGTTTTTATATATTAATTTGCTTCTAACCGTATATCTTTTACATAGTAATTTGCTGCTAATCAAGCAGCTTTTCTATATCAATTTGCCGTTAACTAAGTGGTGTTTTGAACATTAATTTGTTTTCTAAACTAAGTGATATTTTAAATTAATTCTGGAAGCAGGATGCTCTCGCGAAGAGCACAGAATAAGGAAAAACATGAGGTTTAATTTCTTGCACTTAAGATATAACAGAAAGGGACTTTTGCACATGAAAATGGAGTTTGAGTTCCTAGTCGAAACACTAGCATACATGACCATAAGAAATTTTCAGATATACTTTCTTGTACTTTAGAACAGCAGGAGAGAGAGTTAATCACGTTGACATTTACCGTCATGGAAAAGCGATCCACGAAGAAGTGTTATGTAGACGATCAGGCCAGTAACGTTAATCAGCAGGTACAGACTTCATCCATAAATCGAGAATTAGAGGCTTCAGCATTCATCTTTCAAGTTCCAAGCAAATATAGAAGAAATGCAAACTTCACGAATTTACCGGCAGGTAGGTTATTTTTATACATTCATTTGCTATTCACGGAGGAGTTTTTTATTCATTAATTCGCCTCTGATTGAGTACTTTTTATATATTAATTTATTTCTAAGAGTACCTTTTATACATTAATTCGCAATTAATTATAGCTGTAACCTTTTAGTGTATCCAGTGGGCGCTGTGATTCTTCTTTCAGATTTTATTTCCATCATATTTTCCCCATAATTTATGGCTTGAGAAATTAAAGTTAGAGTTTGATGTAAAAGTCTCCGTTATTTATAAATTATATAATTTCGACTTTTTTCCCTTTCGTGCTATCAGTTTCTCAGTTTATAAGGTATTTCTCCCGCCATCTTAACATGCTTTCGTGGTGTAGTGCTCAGCACACTCGGCGCGTATTCGAGAGGTCCTTGGTTCGAGTCCCGGCTAGGGCATTGCTTATTTTTCATCTCTCCTGCTTTAAAAAAAATCTAATGTCTCTACAAGTTATTTTAAAGAACCAGAAGCAAAGTTCTACTTCAAACGAGATGCGATTAATTTAAAAGAACAGAGTAAATATATAGATTGAGTTGTTTCGGAAGCTCTCTGAACTGAAATAAATGAATAGATACGATGCACGAAGGATAAAGAAATAGACATTGATGACAGAAAGTGTTTTAACTAATCCTACGTATAATCTATAGAAGTTCCCAGCTGTGTACAAGAATTATCACGGTACATAAATGGGTATACAGAACGACCACAGTACATAAATTGGTATACAGAATGACCACAGTACTTTAAATTTTTAAACGGGTCAAGTGTCGTTTTGAGCTTTTAAATTGCATCGCTCTTCTTCGGCATTTTTACCTGAAATGTTAGTGAGGAAATATTGTTTTCTTTGATTCAAATGCTATGGTGTGAGCAATCAGAATTCTGATTGAAAGTCAAAAAACTAGGTGTAGCCAATTCATGCAAGTTCTTTGGATGTGGTGAAGTACAATGTTTGTCATTCCAGCTTCGGCATTTGAGCCTGTGGGAAGATCATGATAGTAAATCACATGAATAAAGAGGTACTGATTAAGTATTTAAACAAAGTTACTCTTTGTTAGAACACGTGTTATTGAAATTTCACTTAAACTTATCAGGTTCAGTGTTCCTCCTTACTTGCTTTGGGAACATTAAATGACCTGACTCGGAACAGGGAGCTTACTAAAGCTATGTTCAATAAATGTGGGAAGTATACAAGACACACAGGAAGGGTACACGAAACCCTTTATTTTCCCCCTTTACAATGATTTCCGGACTTCGGAATACAGGGACCAACCACTTGTCGTCTGAACGTAAGAATATAAAAATATTAACTAAATTCTAACTAAACTAACTTTGGATTAATAAACAAGTGTCTACTTGAAGATTGGCCGTATACAAACAGAAAGGCCGTATGTAGTACAGAGAACTGTTAACACTACGATACGTTTAAAATTATCAAGAGGATTAAACCTCTGGCCTAGAAGGCAACCAGCAACCGAGTAAAACTGCTAAGGCAAGCGGCCTGCTTCTACTAACTCCTTCCTCACTCTCTCGTTTGGCAAAAAGCCACAACTTAAGTACTTGCCGTTCGCAAGACAAATTTGCATAAATAATTTAAAGCTTTTAATTCTGGCCGGAAGTAGAAAATAAGAAGTGATAGTAAAGATTTAAAATAAAATAAACGTTAGTAAAACTTAAGATCCTTACATACTTCCCGCCAGAGTTAATTAGTTTGAAACTGAGGTCTAAAACGACCTTGTTGAAAACGTTTAGCTCTAGAATCTAACGCGAGGCCAATCTTTTACAAACATTTCTCACTAGAAACTAGAAATTTAAAAAAAAATCGTTTATTACATTATCAACTTCATGGACAATTACTTTTCATCTGTACTGCATCTAAACAGGAGCTCTTAGTTGAAATCTGGTTCCTTCCAGAGATCTGGAAGGAAAACTAGTTTAATGAAATGTTACACAATTAAATGGCAAGTAACATGAATATTTATATTTCTCTTAGCATTCTTATTTCATTCATGACGTTATTTAATTCTCTCCCCGTGCTCTCTGACATGTGTTGTAAAAGAAAACACCAAACACGAACGTGTTTATGTACAAGTGTTCAACACTACCGCCTGCAATCAAAACACTAACGTGTTAACATTCAACATAACAAGACCTCAAAACACACCTTATATTCATCTCTAAACTCTGAGGTACTATTCTGAAAGTGGCTAACTCTGAAGTGTAGCGTCAGAGAGCCTAACTACATTCATTCAACCTTTAACACATATTCACAATAATTTGGCTCTTTTTACAGTCACACGAATAAGTTAAAATTTTTTGGCATTACTTTCACTTTTAAGATATCACAGTATTTCTTAACGCTTAAAATAACAGTTCACATTGTATATAAGAACATATTAACATGCCTTTAATTTTACGCATTTTAAAACATACATTAGTAGTACATTGTTAACTTCTATTCTTTTCCAAGCAAGTGCCAATTCTTCTACATTGAAATACTACATTTCAAAAGTCTTTCAGACTAAAACTTCTTTCTTGCCAGAATCTTTTAAAATAAAATTTTATACAATAACTTTTACAATATTCAAGTATTTACACATTCCTATTATATATTAATTTTAGTTTTACTCGCGAGTAATTGAAAAACATAATACCAAAATAGGTAACAACTCATTTCTCGCCTTTTTGGCGATAAAGGTAGACCTCACATGAGGTAAAACGTCTTGAATTCTGCCACTTGCAGTAAGAATGAAAGATTAACTTAAGGTTGCAAAGTAACATAAAGTTTTACTTATCTTTGTGATATTCGGACATTCTTTTTTCTGCCCAGTCCTGGAAGGTAGCAAAGACTAGCGTTTGGTTTATCTTCCTTCTTGTGCGGGTTCGCCCTTCAGTTCCTTCCTCTATGAGCTTTCTTTTCCTTCCAGTTCGGTCACCCTTGAAGACCTTCTTTTTAGCCTCTGCCTGTGGTCTTGGCCGTTTGATGGCAGCTGGTCTTGGTGGAACCGGGACACTTCTCTCTCGTTCCTGCTTGGATCTCGTTGCTGGCTGTTCAAATTTTCCTTGTTTCTTTGCCTCCACAGCTGGTGTTCCTTCAGCAATTCGTCGACATTTGCTGCGTAGATTCCTGTCCGATGGGTAGAGCCGGGTTATAGTTGCCGTTATTTCTCCTGGCTCTCTTTGCATTCGTCGTACTTCTCCCTTCTTCATTCTGGAGGTGGTCGTGCGCTCTCTTTTCTGGTCGGTGGAACGGCTTCTTTTTCTTCTTACCTTCAATTTTCCAACGGGGAAACTTTCTTTTCAATTGCTCCTGCCTCCTAATGGCTTGCCCTTGTGATTCTCGTTGTTCCACCTCTGGAGCTTGTGCCTGCCGTGCCGGATCCTGCAAAAGATCTTTAAATATTTGCATTTTATTACGGTCATAGAATGGTTTTATCTAGTCAATGTTTGCGGAGCATGTTTCACCATTCCTGGCTTTTAACACCACTACAGCCTGAGTTATTTTTTCTATGACATATGGTTCTTCAAATCGTGGAAAAAATTTGGCGGTTTTATCTTCTGGTGCTGAAGAAAGTGAATGCTTAATTTTTAATACTTCATCTCCTACTTTATAAGTTACTCCCCGTCGTTTCAAATCGTAATAAAGTTTCTGTTTTCTCTGTGCTACTTCAGTGTTCTTTTTTGCTTCTTTAATTAATTTTTCTATATCACCCATTTTAAATTCTGGGGCTCTTTGTTGAAAATAAAATAATTTATTTAACGGCGTTATAATCTTTCTGCCTAAAAATAACTCAGCAGGAGTTTTGCCCGTTGTATCATGTTTTGCGGTCCTAAGGGCGAAAGCTAATTCATTGACATAGTTATCCCAGCTTTTATGAAAATTTTTAACATAACTACGGATAATTTTCACTATATTTCTATTGACCCGTTCCGCTATATTTGATTGCGGCCGATACGGGACCATTTTTAAATGACGTATGCCCAGTTTTTGGAACATGTCTTCAAATATATTACTTACAAATTGAGGACCATTATCCGATATAACTTTTAGGGGCGCCCCGTATTTTAAAATATATTTATTTAAAATAGAATCAGTAACTAATTTCGCAGAGGCTCCTTTTAAGGGAACAATTTCGGTCCACTTACTAAAATGATCAACCACAACAAGGAGATACCGACTTTTATTTAACTGACTTTTTGGGGAAGGGCCCAATAAATCGATGCCAATTATTTCATTTGGAAATTCGGATTTAATGCTATTTAGAAACACGGCCGGACGGAAATTAATATAATTAACTGCTTGACATGTTGGGCAGGACTGGACATACGCCCTCGTTAACTTTTGCAGTTCAGGAAAATAGACTGCTTCGCGTAGGCGTTGGATAGTTTTTCGAATACCAGCATGAGAAGCTAAAGGGCAGTCGTGTAACTCCTGCAGGATATTTATCTAAGACTAGCTGGGATAACAGGTCGAAATTCGTTGTTGGAATTTGTAGTTTTTGTATAAAATAATAGACCATCTATTAGTTCGTAATGGGCCGCCCTATTTCTTATCGCCACAATATCTTGGTGGCTAAAATTTTCAGGATCCTTTAAATACTCATAAATGTTTTTAAATTCAGGATCCTTACCCAGTTCGGTTATTACAGTTTCTCGGGAATTTATCGTACATGCTGTGAGCATTGCCACCTTTACAGTATTACCTTCTTCATCCATTTTTATTCTGGATAGGGCATCTGCTACGATATTTTCCTTTCCGGGGCTGTGCTTGATTACCAGATTATACTCTTGTAACTTGAGTGCCCATCTTATTAACCTTGGGGTTTTTCCCTGAGTACAATCTAGTTACCGCCGCATGATCAGAATACACTGTTATTGGCGCCCTTCCAAAATAGACTCGGAACTTTTGCACTGCTAACAGAACTGCAAGTGCCTCTCTCTCGGTCGCGGAATACTTTCTTTGTGTTTGATTTAAAGTTCGACTACAAAATGCCACGGGCTGCTGATTTTGCGAAAGTACCGCTCCTACCGCATAATCCAAAGCATCCGCTGAAATTTCTAAATTCTCATCCCTTTTCAGGAAATTTCAAAACAGGGGCTTGCGTTAATGCTTGCTTTAATTTTTGGAAAGCACTATTGGCTTCGGCCGTCCACGAGAATATTGCCTTTTTCCTTTTTAATTTTAACAATGCTTCAGCAATAGCTGCAAAATCTTTTATAAAGGACCTATAATATGAACAAAGTCCTAGAAAAGAAGAGAGCTTCTTCGCCGTATTTGGCGGCGGATATTTTTGCACCGCGATTATTTTTGATTCGTCTGTCTCGATTCCTTTCTGAGATATTTTGTAACCTAAGTATTTTAATTCAGGGGCTGCAAATTTGATTTTTTCGACATTAACTTTTAGACCGGCCTCATTTAATAATGAAAACTCCTGTTTTAAATCCTGTACATGTTGGTCCAGATTATCACTAGTAATAATGATATCGTCTAAATAGATAAATGTGGACTTTCCAAGAACAGGCCTTAGCACAATGTCCATACATCGCTGAAATGTTGCAGGTGCCCCTGAAAGGCCAATCGGCATACGCAGGAATGCATAAGTGGCAGACTTGGTTATAAAAGCAGTCTTAGGCACATCTTCCGGTCTAACCCCTATTTGAAAATAACCAGTCGTTAAGTCTAAAGTCGTCATGTATTTGGTAGAAGTTATGTTCCTTAGAAGTTCTTCAATAATAGGTAACGGATATACCGGATATTTAGTCATGGAGTTTAATTTACGATAGTCAATCGCAAAACGCCACCTTTTTGGATGTGTTACTGGATAGTCATTGTTTTTCTTATATAAAACAACAGGGCTAGCATAACTACTTGAGATGGACGTTATGATCTTTTTACGTAACATATCTCTAATGTGCCACTCTATAATTTTTTCTTTATTCTTATCATATCGGTATGGTTTGTGGCGAACTGGCAGTGAATCTCCGGTGTGGATAGTATGGTTAGTAACTTGAGTAAATCCTGGAATATCACTAAATGACGAAGCAAATTCACTTACCACTTGTCGAATTTTTTGTTGCTCTTCCTTAGGCAGGTGGTCAAGGTTTAACATTGGTGGTTCTGTTTTTTCTTCTCGAACTGGTTTCATCGTCAGCTTAAGGGACGCTTCGTTAAAATCCAGCGTTGCTTCTGCCTCTATCCCTAAGATCCCTAGAAATCCCTCTATCCCTCTATCCCTAGAAAGTCTGTCCCTAAGATGATATGTGCTTGCAAATTCTTTACTATAAAAACATAATCTTTACTTGTTCGTCCTTGATACGAACGTATAGCGGTAATTTACCTATGCACTTGCATCTTCCTCCCTGCGCTGGGCGTTTTCGTGGTTTTCCCCATGTGTAACGTGTATACGAGCCAGTTTCCCTTAGAAAGTCCTCCACGAAAGGCATCCCTCCCTTTAGGCAGATAGCCCTCGTGTGCTTTGCCATAATTGAATACACCACCAACTTTCTCCCTGCGCAGCTAACACTGTCGTATTATCCGAATTATATATGCGGTATTTCCGAAAATACTTGCTAAAAAAATCTTCTGCCACACAGGAACACTGCGCGCCTGTATCCAGGAGTGCGGTGGCTGGGATGTTATTCACCAACACTTCAACCTTTGGAAGAGTCAAATTTTTCACCATTACTGTATTTAACTTGAAGGAAGAGGGGTTTTCTTGGCCTTCGGATTTCCGCACCCTCCCGTCAGCAGAAATCCGTTTTAGTTTAAATCTTGTTTTTTCCTTTCCATGCCTTTCTTCTTTTTCCACTGGCCTTCAGACATTTTTCCTGGATTACTATTGAACTGTCGACGTTCGCCGGTTGTTTTTGGATACTCGGGTTTCCTTGCCCACTGATTCGCTTTGCTTCCGTAGCCGTGTTCTTGACTTTGCTGTGGTCTTGGCGCACCAAATTGGTTTCGTTGTTCATACTGGCGTCTTCTTTCAATGTCCGCCGTTCTTCTACTTTCAAACTGGATTGCTACCTCAAATAACTTTTCCAGTGTAGTCGGATTCCTTAATTCAATAAAGTCTTGTACTTGGGGAAGTAACCTCGGCAAAATAACTTGAATTATCTCAGGATCCGGACGGTTTCCATACAAGAGTTTGAAGACGTGAATTTTTCTTAAAATAAAGCTTGAGAGATTTTCAATTCGTTTCTGGTATATGCTGAAAAGTTCCGCTGCTAATATTGCACGATCTCTTACGACAGGGAAGGCTTTTACTAAGGCAGTCTTGAAATTTTCGTAAGTATAGGTGGGATCTCCCGCTTGACCCCAGAGGCTTCTGCCGATAGATTTGAACCAATTAAGCGCTTGGCCCTTCAAATAGCTAAGGTGACTTTCTGGAACTCATGCACGGGATACAGCATGAAGTGGTCCTCCAATTTTTCCAAAAAACTGGTTACCGGTGAGTTTCTATTAAATGTTGCTTCTGGTTTCATCGATGCGCGCATGGTCTGGACGATGTACCCAAATCCATCCAGTGCGGCAGCTGGCATTTCTGGATTCTGAGCCGCTTCTGCAGGCAGCACAGGTGCTTCTTGAAACTCGGCCATGGTTATTCTTCTTCGTCGGGGGCCACTATCAGGTTCAGTGTTCCTCCTTACTTGCTTTGGGAACATTAAATGACCTGACTCGGAACAGGGAGCTTACTAAAGCTATGTTCAATAAATGTGGGAAGTAGACAAGATACACAGGAAGGGTATACGAAACCCTTTATTTTTCTCTCTTTACAATGTTTTCCGGACTTCGGAATACAGAGACCAACCACTTGTGGTCTGAACGTAAGAATATAAAAATATTAACTAAATTCTAACTAAACTAACTTTGGATTAATAAACAAGTGTCTACTTGAAGATTGGCCGTATATTAACAGAAAGGCCGTATGTAGTACAGAGAACTGTTAACACTACAATACGTTTAAAATTATCAAGAGGATTAAACCTCTGGCCTTGAAGGCAACCAGCAACCGAGTAAAACTGCTATGGCAAGCGGCCTGCTCCTAATCACTCCTTCCTCTCTCTTGCTTGGCAAAAAGCCACAACTTAAGTACTTGGCGTTCGCAAGACAAATTTGCATAAATAAGTTAAAGCTTTTAATTCTGGCCGGAAGTAGAAAATAAGAAGTGATAGTAAAGATTTAAAATAAAATAAACGTTAGTAAAACTTAGATTTTCGTTAGTAAAACTAAGAATTAATTTAGAAGTTTCGTTAGTAAAACTAAGATCCTTACAAACTAAAGTTTATTGTTTTAGTTTTTATTTATTTCTATATCCATAATCAGATTGCGATAATTTAGGAAATAGATACAAAAATAGGAGTATGTTTGCCATTCATTTTTAATTTGCAAAATTAAACGACGTTCACTCACAGTGGGAATTTTGTCCTGTAAGATGTATTTCGCGGTTAGGTGAAATCTTATTGACATGGTGTTTTCAGTTGCACGTTTAAAGATACGAGCACCATACTATTTTGATCTTATTGTTAAATGTCAAGATGCGGTAACTCTAGCTAAGCTGTAGGCTTTTTGTAATAGAAATGTTTGTGATAAATGATGACTCTTTGTTGCTCATATTGATTTCCTTTGCTTTTACTATCATTTTTAAATCACATTTATTAATAAACATATTGTGTAAATGATTTAATTCTTAGTACAATGTTGTTAAGAGTTCCGGGATTCTTGATGTTTCTTTAAATAATAAATCCAATAAACAAGAAGAAATAAACAGCTTATCAGGCAAATAAGCACAGCCAATAGCACACATAGTATAATAATAGCTGGAAACTTATTACTTTGAAGAAGAACGCGAATATTTAGCAATTTTTCTTTAACACACGAAATAAATTGTAAAGTTCTCACATAACTCTCAGAGTAAACCCTAACTCGTAATTCAGCTAGCTGCTAAACCTGACAACTTATTCACAATTGAATTCCCTAGCTTTCCGACCTGTATTTTTAGTTATGGGATTCGAAAACTTCTGAAAGAATCCGTTGTAGGTCTTCAAAAATGTACTTCCTCAAATTTTCCAAAAAATATCCAATTTGGAGATTTCAGATGTCGTCAAGGTTCCCTTAGGAAAGAAACTACCTACATCTCGTCTTCTAATTGACCTGCTTTGCAAATCCAAAACCGCTTACACTCAGAATTAAAACATCTACAATTTTATGCAACACGTAATCATTTAACTACACGTCATGTGGCTATAAATTAAATTAAACACAGAATAAACCTCAAAATTACTATTTTAAAAATGATACATAAATAAAATAATACGAAATACTACAACAATACAGAAAAAAATACAATCAAAAGGGATTGAAAATATTTCCATTTATTTTTAACAATATTGTTAGAAAACAAAAGGAAGCGAAAAAATTTAAATGGTCAATAAAAATTTAATACGTCTTTATCTTTCTTACTTTTGGTACTTCGGATTCAACATCGGTACGATTTCAAAGTTATTCTTTCTACTGTACGAATTATGAATTTAAATAAATTCATATTTCGAATAGCGAAGACTTCACTCTCAATTTAACTGTTTGAAGTATTTCCTGCATTTTGTGCATATATGACTTATAATAAATTGTGTAATTACATTAAAAACGTAAAACACATATTTGTAAAGAAAATATTTATAATCTGCCATTGATTCTGCTAATTTCTTGATTATACATTTAATTTGTATCCTTCTAAAACGTCTCAAAGTGATTAGATTTCCATGAAGCTTTTCCATTCAATAAAATTTACTTAAACAAAGTGTGAAGTTTTACCTCAATTAACCCAGTTTTCTTATTATTTTACCTTTACTTTCACTTCTTCTCAAATTAAAAATAATAAGATACTTCCACCAGCCAAAGTATATAAATAAGCGTAGAAGTTTTGTGGGAGCGCTTAGAAGCATAAGCTGACAATCATTCTGCTTAGCTTTCCTGCAGTTAAATTTAACTTATCTGTTTAAGCTTCTGCTAGCCGCTATAGTTTCCCTAACTTTTACGAAAGTGCCAAAGTTAACTTATGGGTATTAATCTTAGAATTTGTATTCTATTTAATTTGACGTATGTTCTGTTGCTCACAAGTTAGTTGGCTTGACTTTATGCTGAAATTTTGAGTTTGTGTAACCTTCGGGTAGATGTGTCAATAAATAGTTTTTATTTTTAACTTTACCTTCAGTTATGATACTTTTACTAAGAAAATATACTGGACGAAAGTCTTCTGACAGTCTATAGGTTTTTCTTTCGTAATTTACAGTGTGCAGACTTTATTTTGTAATAAAATTATTTTTATTTAAAGAAACTTTTCTGTCCCTGATTTCAGTTTCCTGCCAGACTGTAAATTTAAATGACGTATATGCAAATCTGATTGAGTTCGGAAATCGTATTTAAGCAACAGAATTTAAAAGATTGCAGTAGAAGAATTAGTTAGGAGTAAAGCGGGTGACGCAGAATATTTGTGCTAGCCACTTACTAATAGATTATATTGATATTCTAGACTCAACTTTGCGGTGTGCAGCCGATTAAGCGGATTACGATTGAAGCAGGATCCAGTTGTGTAGTTAAAATATTATTCATTCTGATTGCACTTACTATTTTGTGTTAAGTCACTTCGCTTCTACTTACTAAGGAGTGGTTAGCTGTAATAAGCACCGAGGGTGTGCATGTTCTATTCAGTGAAGTTAAAATAAAAAAGATTGTTATAACCTTCGTTGGCAGTCATCTGTTTTTCAAGGCATAGCAAGAATTCGCTAGCTCGTCTTCAGAAGAGTCTACATTTTCTTCTTTTAAAAGCAGCAAGAGTCCACAAAAGTAATTGTAATAAGAGCATTAAAAATTATTCTAATGCTAATCTTAAATATTTTATTTTCACAAACCTCTTTAAACTTTTGTGATTGAGTTTTCCTTTCATTTCTTTTCCTCCAAAATATCATCCAAAATCACCCTACTCACCTGTATTCTGGATTTTAATTATGAATGTGCAGCGGCAGCGCCAAACAGGCGATACGGACTTAAAAACTGCACAGAAAAGCGCCAATTGGCGAAACAGTAAACCCGTTTGGCGAACCTACAGGCTGACGGGGAGAGAAGAATTTTCCCCGGCAGTCAAGTGGAACTACTTCAACAAATGTGTGCGTCTCTGCTTCGCCGAGATATGTGAACTTGTGTACTCGCATCTGTACTGTGCTCTGAATTTCTTAAGCCGTTATAATGTACCCGGCAACTGTTACTTTTCCTTATTAAATTTGATTATTAATTGTAACATGTCTATCTTAACTAAGATTTCGGCTTTCCTAGTTAATGTTAGGGATATTTTCTTATGCACGTGTTACTCACACGTACATCATTGGTGACCCTGTCCCTCGCTCCTTCTGTTTCGATCCCTAATGACTATCTGTCACAATCTTTGTTAAAAAACTAAAAATATGCCTTATTTTGATGCCAATGCTCTTCCTTATGACTGATAAAGGCTCCACCCTATTTATTTCCTCCTCATTTTATCGTACGGATTACACGTGGTTTATCACACTTAAGGAGGATTTACAGGTATGTGGTCAAGTTTTTTTAATTATCTGTGATTGGTCTTAATTATGTTTTTGTGATATGTTTTGCTCTAAAATTATAGTTTTAATTTAATTATTGATTGTTTAAAATTGATCTTTGGGTAATATTTGTGCTCACACTTTTATTGAGATATTGAATGTCTTCATTATTTTATTCTAAATTGATACTGTTTTGATAAGGTATAGTGCAAAACATTAAGTTTACGATTTACGATATATTTATAATTGGCAACCATGCCAGGATCGGAAGGCCAAACCAACGAGGAATTGAATATGGCGGTACAGGAGCCACAAATCTCACACGTGGCAGTTAAAATTCCCCCTTTATGGAAAAAAAAAATGTTAAACTTTGGTTTATTCAAGTTGAAAGTAACTTTGCTTTAGCGAAGATTAGTAGCGATAGTACAAAATACAACCACGTGGTTTCTTCGATAGACCCTGAAACTCTTTCCGCAGTATCAGATATTTTATTTAATCCCCCAGCGACGGCTAAATATGATGCCCTTAAAGCTAGGTTAATAGTAGAATTCTCAGATTCGGAAAGCGAGCAAATACGCAGACTTATTTCTGAATTGCATTTAGGGGACGACAAACCATCTCACTTATTGAGAAAAATGAGAGAATTAGGTGGAAACTGTATAACTGACGAATTTTTAAAATCATTATGGCTACAAAGGTTACCTTCCGAGGTGCATGCCATTTTATCAATAAGTTCGGAATCCTTAGACAATTTAGCAAAAATGGCTGATAAGATAGCTGAAGTGCGCACGCCAACGAACAACAGCGTGTTCGCGGTCCAGGCAGCTTCGGCGAGTTCCCCCAGAAACCCTAACGCTTCTGGTGCCCTTCCCCCGAGGAGCTTAAGGCCTTAAGGAGTGAAATCTCTGCCTTAAGTAAACAAGTCGAGCGACTCTCCCGCGGAAAAACGAGGAACAATTTCCCCCGGGATCAACATAACACAGCACGTAGTTTTTCGCGTGGGCATTCCCGAGAGCGTGTGAACAATTATTGTTATTTTCATTCGCGATTCGGTAATAATGCACGAAAATGTCGAGCACCTTGTTCCTTTTCTCAGAACACTACGGCCCAGGAAAACTAGTAGTAGCGGCTGTCGATCGAAATTCATCGGCAGTCGCACATGCATGTCATTTACATGTTTACGATAACAGATTAAATTTAAACTTTTTGATTGATTCGGGCTCGGATGTTTTATGTGTGACACCGACTTCTAAGTTTAAGAAAATGCATCCTGATTCGCTTCAATTATTTGCCGCGAATAATTCCAAAATTTCTACGTATGGAACAAAATTGTTAACTGTGAATTTAGGACTTAGACGAAACTTTTCTTGGAAGTTTTTAATCGCCGATGTACCAGTGCCTATAATAGGAGCCGACTTTTTAAGGCATTTTGATCTTTTAATCGATTTAAAACGAGGTAGGCTTATCGATAATACTACGAAATTAACTCGTATTGGTTCTCTTTCCGATTCTAAAAATTATTTTTCGGTAAAGTTAATATCTGGTGATTCACCATATCACAGAATCTTGAAAGACTTTCCGGAAGTACTGAAGTTAAAATCCGATTCGGGTAGAGTAAAGCATAGTACGGTTCATTACATCGAAACAAACGGTCCTCCTGTGCACAGTAAACCGCGTAGGTTAAGCCCTAAGTTATACGAAGCAGTAAAAAAAGAATTTCAATTTATGATAGATCAAGGTATTTGTAGACCATCAAAATCAGCATGGTCATCACCTCTTCATGTAGTTTCTAAAAGTTCGGGCGACATACGGCCAGTAGGAGACTACCGAGAACTAAACGCGTGCACCGAACCCGACAGATACCCTATCCCGCATTTACAAGACTTTAATAATACGCTTAGCGGAAAGACAATTTTTTCAAAAATTGATATCGTTCGGGCATATCATCATATACCAGTCCATCCAGATCATATACCGAAAACTGCAGTTTGCACCCCATTTGGTCTTTTCGAATTTCCGTTTTTAAATTTCGGACTGTGCGGAGCAGCTCAAACCTTTCAAAGGTTTATGAACGAAATTCTTGGAGATCTAAAATTCGCCTACGTCTACTTAGATGATATTTTGATATTTAGTGATACGGAAGATGAGCATAAATCTCACCTACGTACTGTTTTTGAAAGATTAACTTCATATGGATGGATTGACAATTAACGCTTCGAAATGTGTTTTCGGCGTTCCGGAAATATCTTTTTCAGGCCATATAATCAATAAAGATGGTACCAAGCCTCTGACGAACAAAGTGGAACCGATACTTAACTACCCACTTCCTAAAACGGTAAAAGATTTGCAGAGATTTTTAGGATTTTTAAATTTTTACCGTCGATTTTTACCCAACGTAGCCCAGAATCAAATACATTTAACTTCGTATTTAAAAGGGGCTAAGAAAAATGATAAGACAATCCTGAATTTGTCTGAGGAAGCGCGGAGTGAATTTCAAAAGTGCAAACAGCTAATCGCTAATGCTGTTCTTTTGGCACACCCGAAGAAAGATGCCCAATTGGTTTTACAGGTTGATGCGTCAGACTTCGCGATCGGTGGAACGCTATCACAAATAATTGATAGAAATTTACAGCCTCTCGCATTTTTCTCACGAAAGCTTTCGCAGGCGGAAAGGAACTATAGTGCGTATGATCGAGAGCTATTGGCAGCTTATGCTGCTATTAGGCATTTTAAGCATATGTTGGAAGCACGGAACTTTTCTTTAATCACCGATCGCAAACCGCTCACGTATGCATTCCGACAGCGTTTGGATAAGTGTTCACTTCGTCAGGCTAGACAGTTAGACTTTATCTCACAATTCACCACTGAAATTCGCCATATAAAGGGTTCGGAGAATATCGCTGCCGACGTACTTTCGCGTATAGAAGCAATAAGCATGCCTAACCCTATCGACTATGAGGAAATCGCTAAAATGCAAGAAATCGACCCAGAATTACAAACATTGCTTAAAGAGTCAAAAGTTCTACATCTCAAAAAAATTACCTTACCGAATTGTAGCTTACCGATATATTGCGATGTGTCAACAGGTAACGCCCGTCCTTACATTCCTCTGGCATTCCGTGAGAAAGTTTTTGCCACCTTGCACAATTTGTCTCACCCCGGCATTCGCGCATCAACAAAGTTAGTATGTTCACGGTTTGTTTTGTCTTCCATCCGCAAAGATTGCGCGAAATGGGCACGGCAGTGCATTCCGTGCCAGAAAGCAAAAGTAAGCAGGCATACTAGAACCCCGTTAATGAAGTTTCCAGACCAATCACAGAGGTTTGATCAAGTCCACCTTGACCTTGTTGGTCCCCTACCTCCTTCTCAAAATAATTATTACTGTCTAACTATGATAGATAGATTTATTAGATGGCCCGAAGCAGTACCCATACCAGACATAACAGCACGCACAGTAGCACAGGCTTTCTATGACCACTGGATTACTCGATTTGGTTGTCCGACTGTTATTACTACCGACCAAGGGCGACAGTTTGAAAGCGGCTTATTTCGAGCCCTTTCCCAATTATTGGGAATCAAGAGGATCAGGACGTCTCCGTACCACCCACAGGCGAATGGACTGATCGAGGAATTCCACCGTCCTTTGAAAGCTGCCTTAAAAGCGCACGATATCAGTGACTGGGTGACTGCCCTTCCAACGCTGCTGATGGGTTTCCGCGCCGCTCTCAAAGAGGACATAGGAGCAACCACTTCTGAACTGGTGTATGGAAAGACTATCCGTCTTCCAGGAGAATTTTTCAATCCGACACCTCCGGATGCGTCCCCCAAACAGTTTGTGGAGGATTTAAAATCTCACTTTGCCAGTGTCCGCCCGACCACGACTTCTAGCCACGGCCAGCGAACATGTTTCATTCATCCCAGCCTTCACAAGTCCACATATGTGTTTGTTTGACACGACGGAGTTAGAAAACCACTTCAAACTCCTTATGATGGACCATTTAAGGTGCTAGAAAGACAAGATAAAACGTTTCATCTCGAAATAAAAGGGACTAAGCAAACGATCTCCATAGATAGACTGAAACCCGCTTTTGTAACCATGGACTCTTCTCAAGTTGCTTCCAGGAGTGTGAAAAAAACTTCGGACAATTGTATCACCCGTTCTGGACGATTAATCCGACCCCCGCATCGGTATGTCACATTTCGTTGACACTGCGGAGGGAGTATGCAGCGGCAGCGCCAAACAGGCGATACGGACTTAAAAACTGTACAGAAAAGCGCCAATTGGCGAAACAGTAAACCCGTTTGGCAAACCTACAGGCTGACGGGGAAAGAAGAATTTTCCCCGGCAGTCAAGTGGAACTACTTCAACAAATGTGTGCGTCTCTGCTTCGCCGAGATATGTGAACTTGTGTACTCGCATCTGTACTGTGCTCTGAATTTCTTAAGCCGTTATAATGTACCCGGCAACTGTTACTTTTCCTTATTAAATTTGATTATTAATTGTAACATGTCTATCTTAACTAAGATTTCGGCTTTCCTAGTTAATGTTAGGGATATTTTCTTATGCACGTGTTACTCACACGTACATCAAATGAATTAACATACTCTTATTTTTCACAGGAAAAGCATCAGTAGCGAAATTCATTCAGACAACTTTTACTGTCTCAAGAAAATTTTCAAATATAGTATATAATTTTAAAATACTGCAACACAGTACCCATGTATGATTTTAAGCATAAATCTGATGTAGCTAGATTAAATAGGAGATATACGCAATTTTTTGCAGCCTTCGGTTGGCAACTCGTCTCTGAAAGTTCAGTCATCCTTAGTTGTTATTGTTCGTTAATTTGTTTGACTTTGCTTCTCCACTGGGAATCAAAAGATAAAAATCCATGCCACTTGTCAAGTTGATATGGGTTAATACCGGTATATAGAAAAAGAAATAGCAATCGAAAAAGAGAGAGGGACGCGATCCATATTCTTCATTCAACCGAAACGTAATCTCTGCTTCAACTCCTTCCAGATGCTTCTCCAAGTGCTTCTCGTTAATTCCCGCGAAATGCCTTTCTTCGATGCTCTTCTATCCTTTATTTGTTTCCTTTTCTTTACCTTCTCCCTCATCTTGTGCTATTTTTATTGTTATTCCGTTGACAGGAGGATAAAAAATACCGAAGTTAGAAGAAAGCCTCCTGACCGCGAGCAGTATGGTGTCCCTAATGATTCAGCGAGTTATGCCCAACTCCGTTTGCGACGAATGGAGCCAAGAAACTCACATGAATAAAAAAGCACCTCATGGCCATTTCTTTATTGAATTCCTTTTTTTCCTTTTGCGCATAGTTCGAAATGATCGAAATAACTGAAGCAGACAGATATTCACTCCCCCGAGTATTAGAGAGGCATTCACATCCACTTCTTTCCTCTGTTCTCGCAGTAATGAGGAGTTACCGAAGTACAATGAAGATAAACGCTGTTTTTGATTTAACCTAAAGAAATGGGCTGCTATATTTTTATCTCATATTTTCTTTCTGAAAAATGTATAATACGCACAGTATAGTAGGCACAGTGTAATGTTTTAATTCTTAACATTTTTTGTATATGTATGGGCTTCATACAAATTGGCTTACAATAAATTAATTTTTATTTTAAGCCAACAATTATGTCACATACATTCATCTAACGTAATTGAGTAGTTCATTAGAAATATGTATACGTTTGCAGCCTTTCATAATAGTATTATTAACTCCGCGTACTAAATTAATATCTTTACTTATAAACTACATTTTAGTTGGTTTGGAAATAATTAAGGATTTGGATAACTCAAATTCTAGACATCTAGAATCTGCAGAAATGAAGTTCTACTGTGTTTTCTTCATTTAATACCTCTTTGTTAGATAAAGTGTTAAACCGATATAAGTGATAATATTTTCTCCGAGCACTGAAGATATTCTGAAGCAGTTTTTTACAAAGAAAAATTTAGCTTACAAAGAAAGATTTACCTTAATTCTCTTGCATCAATGACCTGATTACTATAGGCAGTATCTATCTTATCACCATTTCTTTTAACACCTCTAGTTCCCTTTCCTGATTTTAAAGTGAAAACTTCATTATGATAAATTACAGGAGGATATCTGGGTCCCATAGATCTTATTTCACTACTTTAGATCATACCGACATGAAAGTAAGACTTCTAGAAAATTCAGTATCCTTCTTTAAAATTTACGCCCGCTGTCATTGTATGATAATCTCCAAAGTACAATAATAGTATTATTTATGTTTAAAACCTCATATTTGCGCGATCCAATATTTTCAGACGCAACGAATCAAGCAGTGTACACCTTAAAGACGATTTGTAGACTCTCTGGAACACACCAAGCTAAGGTTTCATAGTATAATATTTATAATAATAACACTATCAGGAATATAATATCTTTCATTAATGATAAAATAATAACAAATTTATAATGATAATTATAATACAAAATTGAAGTCATTTTGTCACGAAATAAGTTATATTCAGTTATGAATGCTGTCCTCCCGCTTTGGAAATTATTGTTCAAGTATTTCGTTTCCATGATCAATGGGTAGGAAGACTAAAAATTTGCTTTGGAAACGCTTAAAAATCTGTGGTGAGTAAAAGAAAATAAGGATAAACACAGAAAATCTCTTGCTTGGTGTGAAAGGGAGATAAACCGTGGAAGAATTATGATAATGTAGAAAAAGAAAAAAAAAGATACATAGAAACCCAAAAGGAAACCACTTGATGCCTTTTGGATGAAAATAAGATAGAAAGGTAGATAAATTTATTAACATGGAAAAAAAAAGTTGCTGCGTTTCTGTAGTAAAAGGGAATGACTGAAGAAAACAAACTGATCTCCCATAATTCGGCCGTCTTAACCGCGACCATGACCGCAAACACACATGCGTCATTTGGACCCGTTTATTCTCAAAATTTGGGGGATGAAATCAGGGTGGACTTATTTCGTAGAGATTTTTTTGGTTGTTATCTTTTCTCTGCTTATTTCCACGATGTTCAAAGGGCATAGACATTAAGAAGACAAAATTCTTTGTAGGTAATCTAAGCTGATATGCTTTTTATCATTTATTACTACCTCGTATTTAATTCTGGGCATTTATTTATTTATATATTTGCAAATATATAAGTTTTTATCAAATTAGTTTTGCTGTATATGCATAATTTTATAATAAAACGTAATAACTGAATTTTATTATATTATAATTGTAATTATAGTTATTCAATTATTATATTTATTGCATGATTTTCATTATTATACTGTTATTATTATTGTATTATAATTTATAATTATTTTATTTTTTATCTTTGAGCTAAAATCTATGTGTATTATTACACACTGAATAAAGATTCTTATTAATTAATTATAATGATTATGCAGTGATAAATAATTGTTATACTTATTTAAGTAATTAACAATAACTATAATATAATAAATAATTTTTATATCGCTTTGATTTTTGCTCTAAAAACTAGATGCAGTATTACACGTACTTGGGGAGGAAGTAAAAAAAAGGAATTTCTTACATTTACACTTCATATTATTCTATATCACAGTCACTATTATATTGTTGCGTGCGTACGGGTTCGTTATGAAATGAATGCACAAGTCCGATAAAAAATGAACAAAAATTTATTATTATCACAACAAAAAAAATGCTTAAATTTTCTCAAATTATCATGCAGTATTACAATATCTCACAGTAGTTTTCTTTTAACTACTCAAATGTCCAATAGAACGTAATTCAAAACAGCTAAAGAACGCCAATCCGCGAATTCGCTACAATCAACAACAGTAGTTTTTTAAACAACAACAAACTAAGCAACTACTACAAACTGAGATGTTCTCCTCCTTTTATAAGATTTTAAAATCACGCGCTAGAATTTTCCAGTACTTTCTCGAAATCAAAAAGAGATATTTATTTATTTAATGCACGCGCTCTTGTATTTTCAATTTTCCGGCTTAGCTTTCTTTTAATATTCGTCACGCGCTGCACTGCGCGAGAAATAAACCAATTAATTTATAATTGAACTAATATTAGCTTTTTAAATACCAAATTCGTAACACTGCCCCCTTCCCAAGGACTGCACGTCCCGGGCAGTACAATCCCTGGACAGGAAGCTAAACTTACAACTGTGGCATAAATGCAACTGAGGCATAAACATTGCATTACAATATCAAACAATATAAACAATAAATGCAATAACTAACTTAAATAAATCAAATGCTATCAAATACTAAATGCAAATCAAATACTAAATACAAATCAAATCAAATACACATTTATAAAGAAAAAGGACCATGGTCTGATACTATTTACAATTATTTACATTACGTACTATGGCCATAGTAATAAGCTAACCTGTCGTAAGAGTTCGAAGACTCACGTATCCGAACCACGACGTCATTCAGCCTTTTTAGGACTGTATACGGGCCATCCCAAGGTGACTGTAATTTCGGACAAAGTCCTTTCCGTCGACTCGGATTCCACAACCACACCTTGTCTCCTTCGTGGAACTGATGTTCAGTAGCTCTTGTGTCGTAGCGGGTCTTCATCTTCTCCGTCGCCAAGTTGACTCGCTCTCGTGCAAAGTTCTGCATCACTTCAAACCGGGCCTGGAGATCTTGAATATATTCCTCAGACGATGAAGGAGCATCCGGAGGGCGACTAAACAGGCGGTCACAAGGCAGACGAAGGTCTCGACCGAAGAGCTTCTGGGATGGAGAATAGCTGGTAGTCTTGAGTTTCTTTTCGACCCTGAGGACGCCTATTCTATGATCACTGGATCTGTCTACAACTTGAGCGAACAATATTGACTCAAAAGAACCGGTATGGACAGCCATCACAACTTATCGGAGAAAGCCATTCTGTGGTCCTCAGTTGGAGGGCGGGTGGGTCCATTTAACTTTACTGGAAGGGGACAAGGCTTCAAGGAGCTTTAGACCAATCGCAGTACAGACGAGTGACGAAATTTATAGCGCGCGCTGGCTGAAGTTCTAAGAATATTCTCCCATTATTTCACTAACTCACACGCTGCATTTGTAGTTCGAAAAAAAAATTGCACAAAACAGTATTATGACCAACACGCAGTAGAATATGCTGCTGTGTTATGTGAAAGAAAATCTCGTTTTTTAATGGGAAAGTTAACGCAGGAATTTAGAGGTAAGAAATAAAGAGTGATATGGGATACCATGAAAGCAATGGTAAATAGATAAGAGAAAATGAATTAAGCTTACTTCAAATCCTTTTAGAAATAAACAATTTTAATTATTTAAATTTATAATATGATTAATTTGCATTACAATCTAATAGCAAACTAAGTTTTTTTTTTTTCCATGTTTACATTAAAACTGTTTTCCCGCAATTTATTTTACAGTTACTATTCGAAAAATATTTCTTTAAATAAGAAATTAGAAAGAAAATATTTCTTTCTTAATATTTCTTCCCTTTTTTTATTTTCTTTTTCTATGAAAATTATTTCTTTCAGGAAAAGAAATAAAATTCATTCGCTATTACAGTATGGCCGATTGCTGCTGCATTCAATTATCACACACGCATCAAAATGCTTTATTTTAAATAATTTATTCTATAATTAACATGAAAGAAAATATTTTTTCAATATAAAATATATAACCAAAATTAAACTAATCTATCCTGTATGTGTGATTAATTCGTTTTGCAATTTTTGTCACACAATTACTAATACCTTTTTCTCAATATTACATTGCTGTTATTTTAATTTTGTATATATATAAGAACTGCTCAGTTTAAATATTCTTCCTTCTCAAAAGATTTTGTTCTGTGAAAATAATTAAAAGATAGTAATATTTTCACAATGGAAGTACTAAAGTAAAAATAATCAGTGTAGGTCTCCTGCAGTTCAAGTCCTTATCAAACCAGCGTTTCGACACATTTTAAATAGAAAACTAATAATAATCAATATCTCTTTTACAATATAAAAATGAGAATGCTATGAACGGTATTTTTATTTTTATTTTTTTTATTTATTTATTTTTTATTTATTTATTTTTTTTTTTTTTAAGTTTGCAAAGAAACAATGATTTTTTAATACTATAATAGGTTACAAAAGTACTATTCCATGAACAAACCCTCAGTCTTATAGCATTGTTACTTTATAGCATAATACAATAATAATACAGTATAATTCTGCTAACAAGCCCACCAGCCGCCGAGCGGTAGAGTCGCTGAACGCAGGTAGTTTGGTCCGAGGTTCGAATCCCGCGAACGAGCTGGACGGCGTTTTCGTGGCTTTCTCCATGTGTAACGTGTATACGAGCCAGTTTCCCTTAGAAAGTCCTCACTTAGAAACCAGTTTTAAAACGTATTAAAATTACAAACACACACATACACACACAAAAAAAAATCTGAAAGCTTTCAGATTTTATATTACTCCCAAAGGGCCATTTTTTTAACGTTTTGCGTGTTACCTTTATTTATTAAATATCATGTTTTTCGCACTTAAACCATAAAATTCAATTTAACAGCAATATCATATAATTTTAAAAAAGCATATTTTTAGAATTTCCGATACATAGTCTCGCGCGCTAGAGATGAAAGTGTTTTTTGCCATTGCTCGCTTTGAAATCGTTGGGTTTCTTAATCAAAAACTCATAAATGCTTTACAAAATATGATATATGAAATGGATAGTAATACAAATTCCCAGCTCCAAATTTGGGCTTCCAGATGCCTATATTAGGATGGAGGATTACGTTATTCAGAATTTCATGGCTCTAGGTACCGTTGTTTTATCACAGTGCGAGAAACATTCATACATTCTGCAGATTCCTCATTATTTAATTTCTTTAATACTCGTATAATAGAGTGCGATAATACTTGGTGGCAACGATTTGAAAAGTGAAACGCCACAAAATGGCAAAACGAAATTAATAGCCCCTCTGGGCTAAAACTTATTTTTAAAAGTATCACACTAATAGTAGTACAACTACTGCAAAAAATATTATAAATCTATTTTATAGTTTTATAATTTTAATTATTTTTTAAATTTTTATTTTAGTGTGAATTTCGCGTAATAATGAACGACATTTTTTGTGTTCACAGTATTATTCGTAAGGTATTCAACTGTTAGATTTTAAAGTAAACGTAATTCTTACTGTACATAAATCGAGTAGAAGCTTATCGGATGTCTATATTTGTATTAAATGAAGAAGGTTTATGAGCTTGATAAACTTATTATCTTCTACATTTTTAAAGCGTACAATTACAATTTATATCTATAATTTCAGGAATAGTATAACCTTTCTTTCAGTAGAAATTGCGTTCTTGTTTTCTGAATGTGGCTCCAAATACTCTCTCAGTTCATCCCAAATTAAAATAACTATAAATTTTGGCAATCTGAAATACGCAATGAAAACATCTTTTGGCAGAGCAAAAGCATCAACATATTTTCTATAAATTCGCCATCGATTCAGAGATCTACGACGGTATTCTTCGTTTAAATATGAAAAAATCAGCGGCGAAAACACATACAAAGCCATTGTCTACTTCGTACGTCAACTGGACAACCCTGATTGACGACGCGGCAACACTTTTTCACGCGCTTTCGACAACTTCCGTACTCAGAGAATATAGAATGTTGGGCAGACCTGTTTTTTACTAGCAGCGACATCTGGCGGCCCACAACTTGCTGTCGACTCTCGTAGCGTAGAATAACCGTCCTGGTATGATTTCGGCAGCTTCCCGAGCTCGATCTTTCGGACAAGGCGTCGACATTTCCAGGCGAGGATCCCTTTTGAGGATGGATAGTCATGCCATCAGATGCTGAAAGCAGCTTATTGTTTTTGAAATCTAAGGAAAAATTGTATTTCCTTAAAAAGTCCAATCCGAGTATGCATGGATCTGTAATATCCGCCACATATGCCGTGTGATGGTAGGCGGCACTTCCAAACGTGATGTTTAAGTTTAACTTCCCAGTTATGTCGATCTTGTCACCAGACGCAGTCTGAAGGGTAACACAGGATGGCGTCCAAATAAGTTTATCTTTAAACTGTTCAGCTAAATCTTTCCTAATGATGGTAACATTAGCTCCTGTGTCAATGATCATATTGCAAGGAACTCCATCGATATTCCCATTGATGGACAGTCCGTTATTGTTGCCACTCACTATAGAGATCTTAAGCGCTTTAAAACAGGGTTTTTCATTATCTGGCAACCTCCGTTCCTTGATATGGTCATTAATTTGTTTCCTGCGTCGTTGCTCAGAAATTGTCTCAATTTTCGTACCCTGGGGTGTTCTGCAATTCTTTCGTACGTGGCCTTCAGCTCCACAGTTCCAGCACTTTGGTTTCTTGTCAGTCCTTTTCCTTGCCGTGGCATTTAATTGTCTGTTTAAATCGTATGCCTTATTTTCCGTGCTCTGGGGAGTTCTGCAGTTCCTTCGTAGGTGGCCTTCAACACCGCAATTCCAGCACTTTAGGGTCGGTTTTGTTTCACCACTATTCCGTCTTAAAGCATTCACTGGTCTTGTCAACTCATCCGTTTTATTATCCGTGCCCTGGGGTGTTCTGCAATGCCGTCGTAGGTGACCTTCAGAACCACATCTCCAACATCTTACAGACACTTTGTTCTCACTGCTACTCCGTATCAAAGCATCGACTTGTCTGGATAAATCATCTAAACGAACTATCAATTGGTCCCCTGGGTCGTGGACTCGCACAGCTCTGACTGGGTAGCTATCCCTAAGAGTTGCTTGCTGGACTGCCTCAAATTTCATGGCATACACTAAAGCGCTTTTCAGATCTTTAACATCCGCCATTCTCAGTGCTTTCTGTATTTCAGGGTCCCGGATGCCATCGATGAAATATTGCAGGGACAGGATTTCCCTTGTTTCTGTCGGGCACTCTGAAAAGGCGTGATGTGACAGCCTTTCAACATCCGTGGCGAGCTCCTGAAGCGTTTCGGTGAGCTTCTGTTGACGAGATTTTAATTGGAGTCTGCTGTAGTCTTTTAAACATTTCTCGCCGAAGCGCAGCTCCAAAGCGCCGGATAGAGCTTCGAAATCTAGCCTTTGATTTTCGGGAAGCGTCTGCAGGATATCCGCTGCGTCTGCTCTCAGAGAAGCGGCGAGATGACAGGCCTTAGCTTGGGAATCCCATCCATTCGCATCCGCAACGATAGAAAATTGTGTCCTATACACCTGCCAGGAGGTCTTCCCATCTTATGTAGATAGTTTCAGAACGGAACGAGCAGGCATCGATAAAAATTTGAAACCTTCCGGATTGCTACCTGCCGTCGCTACGAATTTCTTTAAATCATCAACTTCTTTGGTGACCGCAGAAACTCTATCATTAATTTGTTGTTCCACGGCAGAAACTCTCTCTTCTATTTCTTCTTTTACCGAAGAAACTTTTTCTTCAAAGTTTCCAACTTTATTCTCAACTGCGTCAATTCTGCCTTCCATAACCTCGAATTTGTTTTCTATTACACTGGTAATTTCTCTTTTCATCTCTTCTTTTCTTGCTTCAATCTTTTCCTGTCCTGCTTCAATCTTTTCCTGTCCTGCTTCAATCTTTTCCTGTCCTGCTTCAATCTTTTCCTGTCCTGCTTCAATCTTTTCCTGATTACATTTCATCTCTGCTTTCATTTCTTCTTTAAACGAGGCAAACGCTGATATCAGCTGTCTTAATTGCTCTTCCATCGCTCTTGTGATTGGCATTCAAATCCCACCGCTGCCAACAAAAATTGTTGCGTGCGTACGGGTTCGTTATGAAATGAATGCACAAGTCCGATGAAAAATGAACAAAAATTTATTATTATCACAACAAAAAAAATGCTTAAATTTTCTCAAATTATCATGCAGTATTACAATATCTCACAGTAGTTTTCTTTTAACTACTCAAATGTCCAATAGAACGTAATTCAAAACAGCTAAAGAACGCCCATCCGTGAATTCGCTACAATCAACAACAGTAGTTTTCTAAACAACAACAAACTAAGCAACTCCTCCAAACTGAGATGTTTTCCTCCTTTTATAAAATTTTAAAATCACGCGCTAGAATTTTCCAGTACTTTCTCGAAATCAAAAAGAGATATTTATTTATTTAATGCACGCGCTCTTGTATTTTCAATTTTCCGGCTTAGCTTTCTTTTAATATTCGTCACGCGCTGCACTGCGCGAGAAATAAAACCAATTAATTTATAATTGAACTAATATTAGCTTTTTAAATACCAAATTCGTAACACTATATTCAAGTTGTCATACTCGTTATTAAAAAATAATTAAAGACTCAAATAAATCTTCCATTAAACCATCTTTTTTCCAGTAGTCATTTTCTACTTTTTCTACATGGATGCCGTACTTCTTTCAGTTTTCTAACGTTACACTTTTAAGAGTTTCTCATGTAGTTTTTAATAATTTATCCATTGTCATGTCTCCAGTTGAGTTGCAGTTCTGTATAACTTACTTGATTTCACCCCATACGAATTCAGCTGCATTAATGTCACAGTGGTACGGGAGCAGATGTAGAGCCGTAAAACCAAGCTTTTCAAGCATTGAATCAAATTTATATGACTTTTCTCTAAGAGTATTTTGTTTCAATCTAACTTTCTCATTAACGCTACTTTCCGTAAAGCTGGCGAGAACTGTATATTTTTGTTAAGTAACCCACTGCATAATTTCTTCTTTTCGGCTTGCCATCGTTGAACATTTATTTAATTGGACAATGTGGTAGGAGACATTGTCTAAAATCACTACAGCATTTGGTGGAAAATTCGGCATGAGTTTTTTTTTTTAAGTCCATTTTTCAAAAACAGAAGAATTTATTTGCCCGTGATAGTTCCCCGATGTGGTATTTGCTTTGTATACTAGAGTCGTATGAGGTAAAGATCTTATATCACCTCCAGCACATAAACAATAATTCTTTTAGACGCATTGCCGCTCTGCATTACACCAAAACCTGTATCGGACTGCGAACATTTTGAGAAAGTCATATTGCTGTCAACCGAGGTTCCGTCCAAGTAAATAAGAGGTCTTTTTCATGACGAAGTTGCCTCACATTTCTAAGATATTGCGTTCTTCTTAACACGATGTCATTTCTTTCAATTAAAACTTCTCTTTTGTTTTGGCTTTTTTTTCCATGCAAATCCAATACTATGCAGTACATTTCTTAATGTTTCTCTCTTCCATTTAAAATCTATCTTTTCTTGTAACACAGGAAGTAAATGTGAAAGGGATGGAATTTTTTTTCTCTTTAATATAAAATCCATGAACATTTCTTCGAATTACATCTCATTCAAAACCATCTAAACCAATCTTATTTAATACTCCCTTTTGGGATTTTTTGGGAAGGGGAATTGAAAACTGCCTCTTCGTCCCTTTTGCCTCTCGGCGAATTTTCTTTATCGTCTTCAGCGATACTCCTGCAATGTTGCTAGCTCCTTTCGTTGGCTGTGAGAGTCCTCCATTCTCAGATTCCCCGTCACAAAACGTAACGACATTATGTAGCAATTCCTTAGCAACATTGTGAAAAACCTTGTTTTTACCAACTGAACTCATTTAACGACAAAAACAAGATATCCCTAACGCTTACACAAAAAAACCGCAATATTGGTAGATGTCACGTTAAAAATCAACTATGATCTAGATAAATCCTGCATAAATGCCGTGGAAATCTATTGACCTGTTTACTTTCTTTAGGATAAAAAGAATAGATCCTCTGAAGAATATAGTTCCTGATTTTTAGTAATATTATCTTTAAAAGTAAGAGATGAAATATATTTGTTCATATAAAATTCATAAATTATGAAAAACATTCAATATTCTTGTTTCCGGGCTGCAAACCAGTGCGAAACTTAGCATTTGTTTGTGCAAATATTAAAAGAAAAAACACCCTTGTTTTGGAATGGATCATTACTGGAGAGGAGAAGTGGATACTATGTAATAACTTTACAATCAAAAAAAAAAATTATATTACGCCCAAAAGAGCGTTTTTTAATGTTTTGCGTGTTACCTTTATTTATTAAATATCAGTTTCACACAATTAAACCACATAAACCACTCAAACTACATATAATTGAATTCAACAGCAATATCACAAAATATTTAAAAACAACATATCTTTAGAATTTCCGATACACACTCTCGCGCTCTGGAGATAAAAATGTTTTATTTCGTACAGTGTTGCCATTGTTCGCTTTGAAATCGCTAAGTTTGTTACGCAAACATTCGTTAAGGTTTTGTAAAATTTGAAATAGATAATAAAATTCATGCAAATTATTCATTATTTAGTTTCTTTAAATGTAATACAGGGCTATAAATATTTGGTGGCAACAATTTGAAAAGTGATTTAGATATTTAAGGGGTTTCAACACAAAATGCCGTTTCGACACTAATAGCCCTTCTGGGTTAAAAAATGATGGAGGTAATAAAGCATAAAGACAGTAACTCGTACGTTTAACATGTGAAAATGTAAAGTCATAAAGAACATCTCAAACACTGTTTATTGTTTGAGTTTAATAGAGGCAGGAGAATGTAGCTCATGTTAAGACATGTCACCGGTTTCAGTAATTCAGAGGTAGATTGTTCGCACATCAATTATATTTTGCACATCCTCAATAGTTTCGGACGAAATCTTGAACCATTCCGTAACCATGTCCGTTGTCCACAAACTAAATGTAATACATGGCTATAATATTTGGTACCAACAACGTCGTTTTGTGTGAACCTTTTGGATGCATGCATCGCAAATTCTTATTTGAGACATTGGATCTCGATATAAGCGAGCGGCAATTGCCCGCAACAACAATCCGGAGTTCTGGTACGATAGATTCTCCGGCAATCCAATCAAGAGATCTGTTTGTAGGGAAGTTTTCTTCTTACGCGAAGCAAAACAAAACCTCCAACACCAAAAAACAAACAAGTAAATCGTCAATTCCGAATGAAAACTAGCATTTCAATTTGTCGTTTTTTATTGATTCGAGGTATTGTTAATTTTACCTACAATGCGCTGTGCACGTGAAATGCTAATCATTCACATTTTTTGTTCATCACATAACATTCACATTTTCTTTTCATCACATGTCATTCACATTTACTGCTTTTCATGCAAATTTCAAGTTTATGATGCGCTTTCTCCACGGTACAGCAGTATTAAGTGTTAGCTGTATAATAAGATAATTCCAAATGTTCGCCGAAAAATCAAGCCACCTGTTAGAAACTCATAATACGTGAATTCGTTTCAGTTAGAAGGCGTTAGGGTGTCTTTCATAGGATAAATACGTGAAATAGCATCAACCGGGTCAATGTATTTCGTGTTATAATGAAAACTGAGTTAATATACCTTTTAATGATTCAGCATTCATATACTCGAACTAAGGGTGTTAACAAGAACGTTTTGATTTCTTGATCCGGAAAAGGTTCTTGCTCTCGTAATAACAACCTTATTTGCAAAACTGTCATCCTCTAACTTCTCTCACCTCTCTTAGCAGCTTTTACAAGTTCAACATTATCAGATAAATAAAGCTATCCACAACGATGCGACGGCCTGCCTACCTATGTAAAGCAGATATTAAAGAGAATTTTTTTTTTTCAATACTTCCAAGAATGCCTGAAGAACTCGATCAAATATAGTTTTTTTTTCGATTGATATTACTTCAAAGGTAATTAGGAAATAATTTTTTTGCATATCATATAAAATGCAATGCAAGCTTACAGTACATGTTCTTGACACGTTTAGAACAAAGTAGTATTTTTTAACTGAGGAGTAAAGTTTATAACTGCGACCATTTTTAAAAAATTGTCAAGAATCATGGCTCAAAAGCTCTGTTTTGCTTTCAATTTCTTAATGAAAACATTTTTAAACACTTTATATTGTGATCGATAGTAATTAATTTACTTAATCGTTAAAATATTTTTCTTACGACAAATTAAAGAAACTTCTGAAAAGAAGCATTAATGATAATAGAAATAAATTGTTTTACACAGAAGAATTAACTGTAAACTTCTAGTAATGGAATTAACTTGACATTCACAATGAGCTACATTCTAACCTCTTAAACATTATGGCGCTAGAGATCGGTACTTAATGGTCAAACGGGAAAAAAGTCCTTAAATACTTGGAACACCTGTTAGTTAGTTTTAGTTTAAAAAGAAAAGTAATGTTATGGTTCTACGAAAATAAACCAGATACTGCTTTAATGTAGGAATTTCAGGGTTCACCAGTGCTTAAACAATTTGCTCGCGACCTTTAATAGCTTTAAAAAAAATTGCCACCTTGCAGTTCAGTGCAGCTCAACAGCTTTGGGCGAAAGGAAAAGTTTTTGTTCCATGGCTTCTTTTTGAAAAGAGATCTAATTAAAAATCAATTAAGGGTCCGTTGCGCAGTTTAGCCTCTTAAAAATAATTAATCCCTGCTGGGTCGCAGTGGAAGAATTGCGGTCGATGGCTGGTTTCTGCTGCGATGAACACGTTCCTTTCTTAGCACCATTTTTCTGGTGATGAACTTAGTTAACAGATGTTATTCGAATTGTTTCGGATGTATGATTGCGTATGAGTGATGATGGTTTGCTTCTATTTGTCACCCAGAACTGTCTGCCAGATAAGGTTTAAGCGGAACCAACTTTCCTTATTAGATATCTCAATTAATAAGAGCTTTGTTTCGTGCGAAGGACATCCGAAGCAAGGACAAGCTGTTCTCTGTTGTTAATGAATGAAGTGAGATTCGCTAATCATTCAACACTCCGCGTGAGTTCAGCAGTAATTAAGAAAGAAGCAAACGGATACTCCAGAAACGAAAAATGCTGATTATATAAGTAACGTGGATAAGCAATTAAGTAATCATCAGTTAAAGCGGAATAATAAATTACTCATTTATCTTTAGTTAATAATCTACTATCTAAAATGAAATGTTATCAGATATGTTTAACATAAAACAAATTCCTTTCATATTTTCGTAAAAGAGCTTGAACATTTGCATCAGAAATTTATATTCGCTTGGGAACAAATACGTGCAATATATATTTAAGGTTTTAACATATTCGTACATAATTTGTATCAGACTTTTTGATCTGGTCACTTTTAGAAGCAAATGAAAATAAAATTTATGTGACATTAAATGCATTTTTATCACACACTCATAAACAGTAGGATAATTATATGTGCAGAAACTCTTTTAACAGACTTTATTAATTTATTCGTTTTTTTTTTAATTTTTTAAAGGCACCTAACATAAGATAGCGTTTTCTAGCTGCTATAGCTTAGAAGCTTTTATCTGTATTGCTTGTGTCACAAACACATCCCCTCACAGGTTATAAAGCTAGTTCGTAAAAGCATCCTATAACTGAAATCAGAAGGTAATTTTTCAATCAATTTAGCTCTAAATTATAATATTTATTGTTTACTGAAGTATGACTTTAAGGGCAATAATGTAGTCTGATACCAGAACTGGAAACTGTTACAGAGATGAGTATGATTCTAGGTTACCAGAAGTTCCCACCTACTACAGAATCTCACACAGAGATGTCGTAAGAATCTATGAATCTTCCACAAAGCTGTGTTTATCTCTTATCTTAAAAGGTACCTCAGTTATGCAAATTACGCAACATGCTTGTTGTACTACGTAATAACAACTGTGACTCTGACAAAGGTCATTCGTCTTAGTTTGTCTGTTGCGTGGAATGTTCTGAAAATCTGAAAAGCATTGGAATTTTCGGAAATTTTCTCCTGTTTCTGTCTTCTCCTTTCTCTCAAATTCTTCAGTTTTAAACTTCTGCTAAACTAAATGAAATGTAACCCTTTGCATTTCCATTATTATGCATTTGTGTTAAATGCAGATCGTATCTAGCTGTTATGAATGGAATGTGGTAAGAAATCTTCAGAACATAAGCGTAATTTCGCTAAAATTTATTACTGATTATTTTCAAAGGCATATTACATATGCAGTTATTAGAGTTGTGTGTATGTTTATTTATGCTAACAAGTATATTTATTAACATAATTATTCAAAAATAAATAAATTACGCTTTTCCATGCCCGCATGTTACTGCATATTACATAACTATATATATTTTAATTATTATGTTCGTCAGCTGGACGGAAGATGCAATTACGAATGGAAAGAAGCAGTTTGATGGATTAATATAATTAAAAGATGCAGTATTGTTTCAGAGAATATTACTATTTCAGAGAAGGCGCACTGAATAATTAGAATGTAACATCCCATTTAAATAACACAATAAATTCATTTTCATTTATTTATACAATTGTCTTGCGAAACATATCTGAGAGAAAGTGATAAATCTGTTGAGGAAATTTTACAGTTTAACATTTAACATTTTTTTTTTTGTTTTGTTTTGTTTTTTGTGTTTACTCATAGATTGTACTTTGAATTGATTCTATAATTATGGCTATTCTTTCTTCTTTACGCTTATTCTTCGATTAAAATGATATTAATCTAAAGATTAGTTCCCCGCATTGAATATCTAAGACATGTTATTAGTTTATGATAATCAGGTTTTCTACATAACTTAGACAAGTTACAACAAGACGTACAAGGGTTATTTACCGCATGAAACGTATTTTCATGGAAGAAATTTTAAACAAAGCTGGCTAATGAACGATCATTGACAGTAAAAAATATTTTGCGTTACTTTCTTTAGTAAAGTGATTTCAAAATATTTTCCTTTGTTTCATTGATAGAAAGATGTTGCAGCTAAGCATTGCTCATAACCCATCAAACAAAACGAGTGTGGCATTACTTTACAAAGCACTTAAAAATTTCTGTGAATTTTATTCCCGTGTCCAAAATTAAGGCAATAAATACAAATTCCTACAAATGAAGAGGCTCTTTTAAAGAAATTTTCAAATACGAAAGAAGATTTTCAAAGCATGATGTGGTACAATTGCTAGAGGAATAAGAAATAATCCACTTTAGACAGCCATAACATTTTCGCATTGGACTTGGCATTTTTGACGAATTTATTACGAAATTTGTGCGATAATAAATTTCACGTATTCATAAAAATGAAATTTAATTCCAGGCATGTTCGAAGTGGAAAAGAAGATGTGAAAATAAATATACGAAATTAGATATGCCGTCAGAATATCAAACCAAAGTCACCACAAAGAACGACATATCATCAAATGCGAGAGATAAAATTAAGGGCATGGCTACCGGCATCATAGGCAGCAAAAAGCCAGAAAACTCTCTACTGTGCTTTTCGATGGCAGTGAAGCCCAACAATGTGTGCGCGATTAGAAAATATGACTTTTTATTCTTGACAAAAATGATAAAAGATTCCGCATCTTTTTCGGTAGAAAAACATAGCAGCTTTGGAGGTGTCTTTAATATTATTCCTGGAAACAATATTAGGTATTTGCTCTCTTCTTGATTATCTGAGGTACATTATAGAAATTATTTTTTTTATTTGCTTTATGCAGAAAGAATGACTATCCTTACCCTATCTTATGTACATATATCCTTTACTGAACATACTATCCTCACTGAAATACTGCTATTGCGATGGTAGAGGTACGGGATTTTAGTACGGGATGGTAACAAGCTGGAGAGTTAACCGCCGCTGTACTTCTTAGACGAAGGAAGCGTGGTTCTACAGATTGAGATATTTGCAGCATATAATATTTATATGGTACGCTATTGGATCCTTGTAGTCGAAATACGTTGTAGAAACTGGTCTCGGTGTAGTTTTATGTGGAAACTAAATGGGAAGAGCTGTCATTCGATTAACATAAGGAAAAGCAATTACTGCGCTATATTCGTATCGGATGTTTCGTCACTGCGCTTCTTCGGGGAAGGAAGTGTGACTGCACTGCATATAGGGTTGATATCGTTTCCCCAATCATATTGATATCGGATGTTACAGCTCATTTCTATAGAAGACAGCTCTATCTTTGCAGCTTAGCTATCTTTATAGCAGAACACAGGACTTATCTACTGGTCTAAAATTTTCTCCAAGAAAGGTTCTTGTCCAATACAATTCGAATGCAATGATCGCTTAGATTCCGGATTTACCTCTTCAGAAGAAGAAGAAGCACTACAACGTGTCCGCGTTTTCCTCCAATGAGTTAAAACTCGCTTTTATGAAGAATGGGATTTATCGTCTCTGTAATTTTGCCATTAGCCTGAGGGCATTTTACGAGATTTGCATGATTATCCTGGGAGTTGCCACAGTCACTATTGGCTTTCTTTTTCTTGGAGATTTGATACGTTATATTTGAAGTCCCTTTTCCAAAATTTGCATATAGCAGAAATTTAATCTTTTCTTTTATGCGCTGCTATATTAATTTATTAGGGCACAAAATATGCTGGTATCAAATTTCATTTTCATTCATTATAGACCTTTCCACACATTCCATAATTAATGTTTGTTATTTTCATTTTGGACTTCGGTGTTGTAGTTAGGTCCTTTGTGTCATTGTGTTCGAAAAACATTTGATAGCCTTTGCACAACACAGTAATTCTTTCCTCCATATCGCATCTATAGAATTAGGGAAATCTGTCGACAGCATTGATTCCTTAGAACACAGTACGACAAATGAAATTAATATCAAACACACTTCAAGATTCTTCATATGTTTATGTTAAATATGATTTACATGTAATTTTAAACATTTAGTGTGCATTAAATCGGTGTTTGAGGGGTTTTTAAAGAAATGTAATCGTTTACCTTTTAAATTAAATTGCCAATTAAAGATGAACTTAACCAGAAAAAAAATCACGTATGAGATATTTAAAAAATATAAAATGACGGCTTAAATGAAGTCTTATATACTGTGACGGTTATATAGTGAGTACATAGTATCCAACAGCTTATATAGGTTTTATATATACTGGAAAAGCAGTACATATAAAATAATGAAACAAAGTTTAAATTGGCATTCTGATAAAAACGTTTGTCTGGCCAATAGGATGTTTAGTATCAAAGAGGACATCATAGGGAATTCACAAGCTGCCTGTTATTGCTCTGCTTTAAGTGGAAAAATTATATTTCTTTTGCTAATGTATAATAAATTAAAAGAGTTGCTTCGTCTTATTTGATTACGGTGGGTTAGGAAAGCAATGCCTTTATAGAGGACTTTTTAAAGGAAACTGGATCGTATGTACGTTGCACATGAGGAAAATTACGAAAGCGCCCATTTCTTTAGCTGGGATTAGAACCTGGGTCGAGCTATCAATATTCAGCAAATTTACTACTATAAAAGAAAAAAATGTATAGTATATACTGTATTATAGTATACTACTCAACCAGTTAAAATAGAATTAAAACTATAAGAATGATTTTACCTCACACATAGTATCCAACAGCATATTTGGTAAGTACATCAATCTTTACTACATTCGCGTATTTGTGTTAGGTCACGATTGTAATAATTATAAAAAAGACCAGTCTATAATTCAAAGCACTACATAATTATAGCTTTCGAAGCTAAATTTATTCTATGTTCATGTTTTTCTTTCGGTATCTTATTATAATGTTCTAGCTAAATTTGTAGTTCTTGGCAGCTAGAATTCTCATGAGCTGTGTGGTGAATTATCGCTGGGATCTCGTGGAAAAGACAAGTTCAAAGAAGCGTTAAATTACCCTTTTATTCGACTCAACAATGTTTCATAGATGGCTCCTCTCAGGGTTACAGGAAGTTTCCACTCGAGCTTTAAATTAAGATAGAAAATGAGAAACTAATCTAATTCTAACTAAACTAAAACCATCCGAAGCTGCGCAGAAATAACTAATGGAGTTGGCCGTAATTGAATACCACCGGCGAATACTAACAGGAACGTAACAATACGGCCGAGCGTAGTAAGATTAGGCTTAAATCAAAGATATGGTCAGAGGGCAGAAAACGTTCTACTGAGAACTTTTAAGCTCTTTTACGGAAGTGACCGTAACTTAAATCCTGGTTCTACCTCATTTACATATATCGCGACCCTGAATACTTATTCTGGCAGGGAATTCTAGGTGGGAAATAAGGAAGTAAAGGATAGCTTATTCAAAAATTAAAATAACTATTAGAAAATTAAAATAAACTTTTATATAGTATTTTAAAGAAGTTATTAAAATAACCTTATGTAAATTTGCTAAAAATGGTAAATAAGTACTTTAAGAAATCTTATGCTTAAAAATTTGCTTTCTGCCATATCTAGTTTCTTCAGAATTTTCTCTGGCACTGAATCTACAAGAATAACTTACAATATTATAAAACACCATTAGTTATTCATATCATTAGGAATGACTCTTTCAAACAATATTTTCCAATCTGTGAAATTTTCATTTATTTTAAATATTATTTTAAACAGCATTTTCCGTGTATGCTACATTAGCTTCACTCGACAGAACATACATAAAATGAACCGAACACATCACCTACCACCATTTAAAAATAACAGAAAACTGTAGCTTTTCTTAATATAACGTTAAATCCACCAGAGCAGCTAGAGCTTTAAATTTATTTTAACTCAGATTTTCTGCCTTCGCAATCATAACACTGAACTGTGTTCGTCCTTTATCCGTTTTCCAAATCGTTCTTGTTTGTTGAGTAAATGCTGTAGCACCCTTAACAACTGCTCCTACATAGTCTCGACGCATCCCAAACAAATGAAAATTTAATTGCAATAAACTCGAGCGGAAGGATTTCCCTCGCTAATCAATAAGGATTCAAATATGAAAGCCAGTGTATCGATACAGTTATAGAGTAGAAGTTAGTGCAGAGAGGCGTATGTGTTTCAAGGAGCATACGACAGAAAAGGAGAGGATTATTAACTGTAACTTTAATGGGCAATGTGTGCACAATTTAATTATGAATTCTGGGATATTGATACTTCTGTCCGTTAGAAGTTTCAGAAATTAAATTGCTTCACTTTAAGCTAGTATCTTTCATATGCATTAAAATTTATTTCGATTTAAAGCACTCCTTCTATTTAAGGAATTTGCAACAATTTTGGAGCCTCCGGGAATGAATGATGGAACTTCATGAAGTCTTTGTGAAGTACGTATATTGTGCAATATGAATTTAAAGTGTTTCAATTTAATTTGGTCATATAAAATGTTCACAAAAATTATAATTTTCGGTATAGGTGTCATTTGATGAAAGACAGATGTAGCAATATTCATTTTCAGTGCATACGTTGTCAGTAATTTCTGACGTAATGCTTGCAGTTGCTTATGTTATTTTATTCGTAGAAATAGTCAATAAAGTACTACTAGTATACTGTTCAACTTGTTTCACCGAAAGTTTCATTTTTCACATAACCCCAGAGATAAAAGTGTCTGGTGAATTAAGCTTAGAACTTCTTTAAGACCGTTGGACCCGTCCATTTCTGCTAAACCACGAGCCTAATGGACCTACCGTTCAATTCGTGTTGTTTATACTTCACCAAACACTTCATCTTGTTGGAACAAGATATGCATAACTGAACATTTTCGATTTATTCAGTTATTCGACTTATTATTTATTCAGTTTGAACGATAAAAAAATTGTATAGATTTTCAGAGACTCAAACTGGACAACTGAAGTGATTGCAGATTTATCCAACCATTCAGAGAAAGTGATTTTATCCATAATGAGGTAAAATTCACCTGCATATTATCTTTTTAAGTGACTGCATTAAATAAAATAAACAAAAGCACTTTAAGTCTGTTTCACATAATACGCATAATGCATACTTCAGTGAAATCTCATGAAACCCCACCGCTCATTTTCAAAGACACTATTTACACAAAATAAGGGTTTCCCTTATTTTGCATAACATATTTATTTTAAGTTTGAATACCTTTCCTGAACTTCTCAACTTCTCCTCGCATTTTATCGCCAAGATGTAAATTTAAAGTTAAGTGAAGTGAGTATTTAAACGGTGAATCTCTGGTTTATTTACAGCGTGTTTTCGCTAGCCAGCGCAAGTTTCGTTGCTATCTCACTGTTACGCCTGTGCGCCTCTTGGCCATTTCGGATTTATCGTCACGCCTATTAGGTTTTTGTTGGGTCAACCTGTTAGACGTAACTTAATGTGCTAATTTAGCACTAGTTTATTTTAGACTTGAATTGATTTATATTCTACGTTTAAGTTCCACCGCTAGTTGACGGTGTTTTTGTAAAGCAAGATCGTGCCTTTCTATGCCTAAAGATCGTGCCTTTCTATTAATTGTTGGAATTAAATAAAGGGATAATTTCACCCATTTTCTGTGCTGGTACTTCATTTAAGCCTATGCGAGAATTCGCCAGGTTCAGTTAGTTTGTTTTTATTCTAGTTTAATTTATGTGGAACAGAAGAGACAGATCTTTCGGAGTGGCAACAATGCTGATATCAGCAACAATGGGATGAGAAAAAATTCATTTATTTTTCTATAGAAATTTTTATGTGGGTTCCATATCGCCCAAAATAATTCATTTTGCTCAAAATAATGATGTATTTGTTTTTATTTTCCTGACCCAAATGGCAATTCCATATGTCACATGGGTATGTATACCGTATGAGTCTATGATTACGTAGTCAGTTGTGGTACATATATTGAACATTACTTTGGCATTTTTTATGCATTACAATGACGCATCATATTCCTTATGACGTGTAATATGCTATTACACTAATTTTCAAATAATGTCATGAGCAAAATAATACATTAATCTCAATGTAACTTAACTGGCATCGGGTACTTTTCCTAGTAAATAATAAAAAGAAGTTTCTTCTAAGTTCTTGGATTAAAGATAATATAACAGATATATATCTTCTGGTTGTTAATGCTGTTTTGTTACTCTTATCGTTTTTTGTATGTTGAAATTTCTAGACATTTATTTATAAACTAGTAAGCTCCCGATTCTCTAACAAATACAAAAAGCAAACGAGTGAAACTAAGTACGGTAAGAATTACATGGAAATGAGAATAGAAGAATGAAAAAGTACAAAATAAATCCAAATGCAAAGTTTTATATTCATTTTGAGACTATTTATATTAATTTTTTTGCGATAAGATTCAACGAATATTATACGAAATTAAGTAATAAATAAAGATCAAGCAAAGTTGGATAAGTTGCGTTTAGCCCAAAAGGCGTTATCCCAGAAGAGCTATTAATTTCGTTTTGACATTTTGCGTTGAAAATGTAAATGTCAGTTCATTTTCAAATTGTTGCCACCGAATATTAGAGCTCTGTGTTATAGTTAAAGAAATTAAATAATGATGAATCAGCATGAATATATGCATGTTTCTCTCATTGTGATAAAACAACCGTACCTACAGATATCAAATTTTGAACAACGTAATCCTCCTGCGAATATGGGCAACTAAAAGCTCTAATTTGGAATTTAAAATTTGTTTTATTATCGATTTCATATTTTGTAACACCTCAACTGTGTATTGGAAATTCTAAAGATATGCTCGTTTTAAAATTATACTGAGATTTTGCTGTTGAATTGAATTTAATTATTTAAGTGCAAAAGAACAGTTAATAAATAAAGGTGACACACTAAAGGTTAAATAAAAAGAAAATCTGAAAGGTCTCAGATTTTAAATTACGTCCAAAGGGGTGTTTTTTTAACGTTTTGTGTATTTATTAAATATCATGTTCTTTGCTCTTAAACCATAAAATTCAGTTCAATAGCAATGTCGCAAAATAATTTTAAAATGAAAATATCTTTAGGATTTCCGATACACAGTTCTGCGCGCTGGAGATTAAAAAGGCTTTTTTTTTTTTTTTTCTCTCTGTAGAGTGTTGCCATTGCTCACTTTGAAATCGTTGAGTTTGTTACTCAAAAATTCGTTAAAGTTTTACAAAATATGAAATATAGATAATAAAACAAATTCCAAATTTCAAATTTGGTCTTCCACATGTCCATATTCGTAGGAGGATTAAGTCAATCAAAATTAGATGGCTCTATGTACTGTTGTTTTATCACAATGCGAGAAATAGAGATACATTTATGCAGATTTTTCATTATTTAATTTCTTCAAATATAATGCAGGATTCTAACATTTGGTGGCAAAAGTTTGAAAAATGATTCGCCGTTTATAGTGATTCAACGCAAAATCGCAAATCGAAAACAATAGTCCTTCAGGGACAAAACCCCTTTGAACTAAAAAGGTCCCTTTGGGGGTAATGTAAAATACGAAATCTTTCAGATTTTTTTATTATTATATTATTTTATTTTCGAACGTAAACTATTTCAAATATTTAGCAGTAAAATTAACAAAATAAATCACGAAGTTAATCAATACCTTTGCTGAACTCAATTTCCGGATTAAACATTGTTAAATATTAATTTATACATGTAATGTGCATGTAAACTGTGCCAAAAAAATGGGACAGTTCTATATCTTCCGGTCTACTGGGCCCATTGATGAAATTCAAATTGCGTTCTTCAAGTCTCGAAAGCGCGATTTAGGATATATATTAGATTTATATATCACATCATTCTGACATTGGCATTTTGACAAAAAATCGGACTTTTTTTTTAAATGTCATGCCAATGTTTTTTCATATTTCTATTCTACGACTCACATTAAGTTTAAATATTAAATTTTGTAAACTTTGGTGCGAAATTTACGGAGAAATTCAAAAATTTATCTTGGCGTATTTTTTTCAGTTTTCACATAGAATAATTTACTTGGCGAACTTCTTAATTTAAAGCAACTTATTTTCCTTTTCTTTTTTTCATTGTAGACGAGCGGAAACAAAGTCATCGTTCATACTTTCAAATAAATTTTACAGTTTGCGTATTATCGTTTGCCGTTACTACCGCTCAAAAAAAGATGCCAAATTTCAAAACGCTCCAATATGTAAATTCATGTATATCTTAGAAAATTTTGAATAAAACACTTTAGCTTTTTGCAGATGTGCCGAGAAATACATCTACTTTAAGATGATGTAAAAATTTTTCTAGGTTATAATACAAAACCTTTACTCGAAAAAATTATAAAAATATTAAAAAATACAAATTTTAAAAATAAATCATAAAAAATGTGCGAATTATATTTGGATTAAGCTTAAATTTCGAATTCTTGAAGAAGGAATCAAGGAAGTTTAATAAAAGAAGAGGTATTATATATCACATTCAATTAACACCGAGGAGCTAAAATCTTGGGAGCTAATTTTTTAATAACTACTCACGCGACTTTTACAAAACCTGGCAGTTTGGCATAATTTGAGTCGTAGAATCGAAATATGGAAAAAAATTATTATATCATTTCAGAAGCACTCCGATTTTGTTTTAAAATACCTATACTAGAACAGTGCTATATATAAATCTAAAACATATCATAAGACGCGCTTTCCAGACATGAAAAACGCAATTAATTTGAATTTCGTCAATCGGAGAAAAAGACCCAGACCAGTGTATCTTTTTTTTTTTTTTTTTTTTTAGACCAAAGGGATTTGAATCCCGAAGGACTATTAGTTTCGTTTTGGCCTTTTGCGGACTCATAAATGTCGGTTCACTTTTCAAACTGTTGCCACAAAATGTTAGAGTCCTGCATTATATTTGAAGAAATTAAATAATGAAAAACCTGCATAAATGCATGTATATTTCTCGTATTGTGATAAAACAACGGTACATAGAGTCATCGAATTTTGAATAACGTAATCCTCCAACGAATATGAGCATGTGGAAGACCAAATTTGAAATTTGAAATTTGTTTTATGATCGATTTCCTATTTTTTAAAACTTTGACGAATTTTTGATTAACAAACTCAAGGATTTCAAAGCGAGCAATGGCAGCGTTGTGCAGAAAAAACATTTTTATCTCCAGCGCGTGAGTCTCTGTATCGGAAATTCTAAAGATATGCTCGTTTTAAAACTATTTTGCGATATTGCTGTTGCACTGGATCTTATAGTTTAAGTGAGAGGAACATGATATTTAATAAAGAAAGGTAACACACAAAATGTTAAAAAACGCCCCTTTGGACGTAATTTAAAATCTGAAACATTTCAGATTTTGTTTTTTATTTTTTTTTCCCGCAGTGTACAATATTTTAAACTAAATATAAACTTCGAAGTAAAAAACTTGCGTTTGCTTTATCTAAAACGTAATAATAAATTGCGACACAATGAATGCTAAACAGCGAACATTTAGTTTTTCCCACAGGTAGAGAAAAATTCGTCCATGTTTTCACTTTGCGCGAGGAAAGGAGAGAAAAGGAGAATCCACTTGACTTGATCAGCCGACCACTTCCGCACGCGCATTCTGCTTTTCTAAAATATAGCACTATAAAGTCTTGAATGAAGATTGAGATTAATTCAAATTGTTGTTTGAGAAATTTGTGCGATATTTATACTTTAATTTTCTATCTGAACTTGACAAAGAAAAATAATTCTGAAAATTATTAAATAGTGAAACTTTTATTAAATAAAAACAAAGTTGCTATAAAAGGGAATTTTTAAATAAAATTGTATTGCTGGTTCATAAATATATTTTATTTCCTAACAACAGACTCAGAATCTTAGAAAATTCTGTTTTAATAATATTACACAATTTAAATCGAATTGCTAACTTTTTAAGAATAATTTTTCTTATTTTTCTTTATTTGTTCAGTGAATTCTAACTTCAGTATGTTTCTTAGCCACTCTGGCTAATTAGATTTTACATAATTTCGCCTGAGGGTAGTAATAAATCTTATACTTCATCCAAGTCGTTTAATGATGCTCTAATGATTAAATGAATATTTAATCATTAGATATCCTTTCGAATTTTCTCTTTGTTTTTCTTGTTTTTTTCCCTCTTGTGTGAAGATTTAAGCAGTCCCATCAAGTTGTTTGTATAATAGATAGAAACTTATATTTAATGATATTTATACATAATTGATAGTATTCTAATATTTGAACGATTACAGTTGCAAGCTGCTGCAAGGCAAGTTTAGTATTTAATTAGTTAATATAGCTTAAAAATGTATAAGATAATGACGTTAATAGCCTTTCTTTATTAAAATGTTATTCATATGAAAAAAAACCGATCGAAATTAATTTCTTAAATTTATGAAAAAATTTTTAATTATGCTGTTTTATGTAAGAAATTTTCTCATTTATTTGTTAATTACTCTGTATGGAGACAAGATTAAAATACGACTTAACTATGCATAACTTTCCAAAACACCACTGTTCTGATGGTGGAATATAGAAAGAAACTGCATTCCGTTTCAAAGTAAAGAATAAATGTATTTACTTTTATTTTTGAATTTGTTTAAATACATTAAATAAGTGATGCAAATGGAAATATTTAAGTGCTTCTCCAGTCTTCCAGACTAGTGTTTGTATGCCTGAATAATTAAAGTTTATTAAACAAATAGAGAGAGATTATGGAGGAATTTTTCGGAAGTAAAGTTATAAAGAATATTAAATTTTTCCATGAGAGGAACATGAAAAATGAATTGTGTTTTTTCCGAAATCCGAAAAATAAATCATTCAAAAGGCATTTGGATGTGCTAACCATTTGTGGATTTTTATTTAATTTTAACTAGCAGTTAATTTTATTTTGGAAGCAACCTTTCGGGTAAACTCTCGTTTTCAACCCATACTTTCTCGCTTGAAGAGAGATTTTAGTTTCCCTCAGTATGCAAAATACAGTAAAAAGCTACTATTTAAACTGGTGTCTGAGCGTTTTAAGAGCCTGCTGAGGGCGTATTAACAGCGTCATCTGCCTTTCGGCCAAGTTGTTTCTCTGCTTGCTATTTTACAGCCGTGAATATTAATTACCGGTTAGTCTACGTCTGTGGTAGCCAAGAGCCAACTATCTCTATACAGCTTCGGCTGATTTATTGAACTTAGGATTACTTTTATTTTATGTTCTCTATTTTGAGTTTCCACCGAAAGCCTTGGCGAAGTCCTGTATGCACCAGAAGTGCCATCCGTTCATATTATTTCGAAGTTGAGTAAAAGGGTCCTTTTACCCTTCTTATGTGTTGTTTCTGATAGAAGTTGAACTTAGTGAATCCTTAATTCTCAGTTCAAGTTAAGATCTAGCCTCTAAATAATCCTAATTTGTCTAGAATCTTGTATATTTTTATTACGCAGCCCACAGGAGGGGGAAGGAACACTGGTACAACAACAACAAACTCTTATAACCGCTCGTGCTACTGAAAGCAACTGCGGTCAACTGCGGTGTTCTGTAACGATTGCTGCCAGAAAAGTGGGTTTGAATCCACGCTTCTAGACACTTCGTTATCTCACTCCGCATTAGGCAGGAGGACAGGTGCTAACTACCAAAGTGGCAAGGAAGACTGGTACAGGTAAACACGGGGACGCCAGTGATGTATCATGGGTCAGTTATTGATACCTTCCCATTCTAATTAACTAATTTTTTTGCGAGCTTTATAAGATTTTACAAAGAAAAGTTGAGGGAATGAGCAACTGAAAGCTTTCCGAAGGATCTAGAGTTTGCCTATTTTGGTGCATCTTGCCATCCCAACTTACACTCCGCTTCCGGGATTTATTAAAAATAATAATCTAGCACATAAAAAGATTACAGTTACATTCTTCGACACTTATAGGGCGTGTGAAAAGAGGCTTTAATCCAGTCTATCAAATCCATGACATTTTGATTCGGGAGCAACTGTAGAAGTTATTAAGATGCATGAAACGAGAAAAGTCACAACGAATTTCGAACCACGGATACTCCAATTAAATAGCCGGATGAGCTAATCACTAACATCATTACCGCAAACACGAGCAAACTGGATGATGTTTCAAACAATAATCTGTCACTTATGCATTTTATAATATAATTATACAATTAACTTTTACTGATGCTTTCTTAACTATGATGTGAAAAAGTGTTGAGTTTCATTAAGTGTTAAAGTTAAGTGTTGTTGAGTTAATTAAGTGTTAATTACTAAAGTGTTGAGTTTAATTAAGTGTTGTTGAGTTAATTACTAAAGTGTTGAGTTTTAGTGCTTTTGAGTTAATTACTAAAGTGTTGAGTTTTAGTGTTTTTGAGTTAATTACTAAAGTGTTGAGTTTTAGTGTTTTTGAGTTAATTACTAAAGTGTTGAGTTTAATTAAGTGTTGTTAAGTTAATTAAGTGTTGATTACTAAAGTGTTGAGTTTAATTTTTTTAATAATAATATTGGGTATCTTTAAATGAAATATTTATACAAGCATTTGATTTAGAAAGTGAGAATTAAGGATCATAAAGGCTCGAAATACTACATTTTCTAGCGTATCTCCCCTTTTTTATTACTTTTATCTTCTCCAAATCGAGAGAGGAAAATTATGCGAATAAATTGATTTCCGAATGAGGCGATTACGGTAAGAATATAACAAATGAAAAGTAGTCATGGGTAAACTATAAGTAACTATCACATGAGTCTTTTAAAAGAAACTTATATTCGAATAAGAATACACTGTAATATTACTATTACAATATTCAATAAAATATTTTCATTTCTCCTTCATTGTAACTTGGATTTTACCTATTCTTATTATTATCTTTGCTACTCCTTAGACCTGAAAATCATTCGTAAATAATTACAGAAGGTGAATCTGCAGCTCACTTAGCGAAATCGTACATTGAATATCAGTTCGAGTTTACTTCGCTTGAAAGTTTAACATTTAGAAGAGAAAGTTTCGGCGTGACCTTCGCAGGTAATTTGAGACTTTCAAGAAAAAAAAATCACTAAGTGGTTAGATCCATTTTAAACGTAGGGTAGCTCTTTCTCTGAACTCACTGAGGTAGGGAAAATTATGGGAATAGTTTTTAAATTTTCAATGCATAGCGTTAAAAAGCTAATGGAATGATACGCAAAGAAATATGGGAAATCAAAGAAAACAATGGTCCTAAAAGAGAAGCTTGCATTAACGCAGCAATGGTTGTAGCTTGAACAGCTATTCACAGTAAAAGATTCTCTAGAAATAAAGTTCTGCATGAAGTCTATAATACAACGATCAGCTGAAAATCATTTTAACCAGCAAAATTTGCAGACTCTCAATATTGTTTCTATGATTACAGTTTCGTCTGATTGACGATAGTTTTTCTTTTGATTAATCGTAGTTTTCCTGTCAATACTTCAATTTGTCCATACATGGGCGATGGTAAGAGCAAAAAAGCATTAATAACAGGTCTTGGAAAAGCATCTGCGAAGGAAGATGCTGTTTCCACTCTGGAACAATCGATATTTAGCAAAGCTAGACGAAATAAATGACTTCTCGATCCGTCGACAAGATGGGAGCATTCCATGCCTAACTAAAGCCCCAGTTTAGATTAGAACGACTCGTCCTGGGCACGCGCACTAGTGCCGAGAGATAAGTTTGGTTTATTTGATTAGCCTTCGTGAAGGACTTTCTAAAGAAACACGTTACACGTAGAGAACAACCCCCCCAAAAAAAAGACCATGCAGCCAGCCCGTTCCCCGGGATTCCGACCCTGGAAAGAACTACCAGTGTTCAGTGTTTTTACCACTCGGCCGCTGGTGGGCACCGTGCGGTAAGAGAGCTAACTACTATTAGTTCATTCCAGATTCATATTTTGGCGAGCCTATAGCCTGCATAGGAAGTTTCAGGTGTAAAGTGAATACTGTGATGCTTCTTTGGCAATATGAAGCAACTCCAATGATGGAACACAGCAATAACTTTTATTTAACACTGAAAAAATGGCGACATACAAACAAGAAGAGAAAACAAATTCTATCATTTAAAAATAAATTACATTCTTCATGCGAGAGTCGCACGTGGCACTCGAGTCTGGTTTCAAATATTGCCATTCACAAATACCTTAATGTTCATCTATTTAAATTATTTAAACTACAAGATTTTAATATTACTTAAAGCTGTTACAATACTAAGTAGTTCCCTGAACATAATTCTCCTTAAAGGCATACCTTCCTTTTGAAACAGCCTTCCTGTTTTTTTTCATAATCAAACTTTCAGTTTCGTCGTGTGCATTGTGTTTTGAGGCTGGCATTATTTCTATCCGGTTATGCCTGGATTTTTTGTTAGATCCTTCCCGCTTGCAGAAGAATCATAAAAGCACATTCTTGGATTTAAATTTTTAATCATCGAAAATCTCACAAACATAAGAAATATAAAGTTGATCATTGTTAATGCGTTAACACTTAACAGTTTTCTCCGAGTAAAGATAATATATATCACAGCATTTACCTAATATAATTCGAATAATTAATTAATCCATTTGAATTAACTAATGCAATTCAACATAAATCGAGTGAATTAATTAATTAGCGATAAAATGTAAGAAACTTATCCTTCGATCTTATAAGCCGAATTCTTGAACGTATTGTTTTCTACTACAGCAGAGCGCTCTGCATCGGCAAACTACAGTAATCAAATAAAAAATTTCGAAAGCAGACGAACGCCTGGAATAGCAAGTGCTCGAATATATAATTTACCATTGGTAATATTATAATGAAAGTAACAGTGCTGTGTAAAATCACATAAAAATAACTGTTGTTATTAACCTTTCGTAGCTCACCAACGGCTGACTGGTAAAAGCCGCTGAACATTGGTATTTCGGTCCGAGGCTCGAGTCCCGCAAACGGACTGGCTGCACAAGTGTTTCCTGGTTTTCTTTATGTATAACGTGGATACGAGTCAGTGTCCCCTTAGAAGTCCTCCACGGGGCATCTTTCTCTGTGTCGTGCCTGATGGCGGAGCACATGCAGATAATCTTTTATGTCAACTATGATAGGCACAGTAGTCTGTTATTTTCATATCAATTATCATAAGCACTATAGTTGTTACATTAAAATATGCACTTCTAGGTTATACAGAGCTTCATACTCGTTTACGTTCATACGTTCGTTGCATGCACAGAGGAAATCACCAAAACAAAGGAAATTAGAGAATTATAGCAAAGAGAAAATTCGGGTTTTAGAGGGTTTGACTTTTTTTTTTTTTTTTTTTTTTTTTTTTTTTTTTGCAACTGTCATTATTATGGTTTCGAGTCATGTTTCTGGGGAAAGAAGTGGGCTTGAAGTGCCTATCTAAAGTAACAGACTATGACTGTTGTACGATTATTCTCTTCTACAACACAAACAATTGCCATTGCTGTTTCTTTTACTATATACTGATTTTATAATGTTAGTATGGATTGACGATTTCATCCTATGTTGAAATTAAAAGAGAAACTACTGAGCGACTTGAATATTATTTTATAACGAGAAGGGGGCTAATTACGGTTCTGGGTTTCTAATCTAACACCTCGGATCCTCAGCAATAACTTTATCCTTTTCTGAGAAAGCTACAGTAGCTGGCAACTAGTTTCAAGTAATATCTACGTCCGCTTCATGTGAATCTATTTGACTACAAAACTGGCTGATACTGTTCCGGAAACATAATCTGAGGAAAAGCGCCTTCCATAATCCTTTTTGCGGTAGCGGAAAATACGAAAACAACATTCTAACGTTCATCAAAGGCATTTCGTATCTCACTGAACAAGCGTTGAAATTTTGTTATTCAAATAATTCTTTTCAATTCTAGAGAGCCTGAATATTATTGCGTTTTGCTCCCAAATAAAGATTACATTAAGCTTCAGTATCTTAAAGCAGGATGTTGTAATATCTTAATGTGCAAGAGTTGCGACCTAATGATGATTAATCGCTGATGCATTAAATCTGAGTGGTATACCGATATGTTTAACTATAAAGCAATAATTCTAACATTTCATTTAATTAATATTAATGACTAGACTTGCCACTAATCTCAACCTCATACTCGGAGAACGGCGAACTAAGTGCTGTTCAGAGCGATGAATATTTTGCATAATTGGAGAGCATAAACATCTAATAAATAAGTATAAAATAAGAAACAGAATTAAACGAAATTCAAAATTTTAAAATTAAAAATGCTGAAAATATTTTTAAAAATTTTATTAAATGAAAAAAAATTCGTATATTAATCACACTAAGTGGACATTAAAACTAATATTCAACAGTGTTTTAAAAGTAACAAACTTTTAGAGTGCCCAGTTTTTGCTTTCATAACGAACTGAACACGCTTTCGCATTCTCTGTTATAAAGATAGCTAAGCTGCAAAGATAGAGCTGTCTTCTATAGAAATGAGCTGTAACATCCGATATCAATATGATTGGGGAAACGATATCAACCCTATACGCAGTGCAGTCACACTTCCTTCCCCGAAGAAGCGCAGTGACGAAACATCCGATACGAATATAGCGCAGTAATTGCTTTTCCTTATGTTAATCGAATGACAGCTCTTCCCATTTAGTTTCCACATAAAACTACACCGAGACCAGTTTCTACAACGTATTTCGACTACAAGGATCCAATAGCGTACCATATAAATATTATATGCTGCAAATATCTCAATCTGTAGAACCACGCTTCCTTCGTCTAAGAAGTACAGCGGCGGTTAACTCTCCAGCTTGTTACCATCCCGTACTAAAATCCCGTACCTCTACCATCGCAATAGCAGTATTTCAGTGAGGATAGTATGTTCAGTAAAGGATATATGTACATAAGATAGGGTAAGGATAGTCATTCTTTCTGCATAAAGCAAATAAAAAAAATAATTTCTATAATGTACCTCAGATAATCAAGAAGAGAGCAAATACCTAATATTGTTTCCAGGAATAATATTAAAGACACCTCCAAAGCTGCTATGTTTTTCTACCGAAAAAGATGCGGAATCTTTTATCATTTTTGTCAAGAATAAAAAGTCATATTTTCTAATCGCGCACACATTGTTGGGCTTCACTGCCATCGAAAAGCACAGTAGAGAGTTTTCTGGCTTTTTGCTGCCTATGATGCCGGTAGCCATGCCCTTAATTTTATCTCTCGCATTTGATGATATGTCGTTCTTTGTGGTGACTTTGGTTTGATATTCCGACGGCATATCTAATTTCGTATATTTATTTTCACATCTTCTTTTCCACTTCGAACATGCCTGGAATTAAATTTCATTTTTATGAATACGTGAAATTTATTATCGCACAAATTTCGTAATAAATTCGTCAAAAATGCCAAGTCCAATGCGAAAATGTTATGGCTGTCTAAAGTGGATTATTTCTTATTCCTCTAGCAATTGTACCACATCATGCTTTGAAAATCTTCTTTCGTATTTGAAAATTTCTTTAAAAGAGCCTCTTCATTTGTAGGAATTTGTATTTATTGCCTTAATTTTGGACACGGGAATAAAATTCACAGAAATTTTTAAGTGCTTTGTAAAGTAATGCCACACTCGTTTTGTTTGATGGGTTATGAGCAATGCTTAGCTGCAACATCTTTCTATCAATGAAACAAAGGAAAATATTTTGAAATCACTTTACTAAAGAAAGTAACGCAAAATATTTTTTACTGTCAATGATCGTTCATTAGCCAGCTTTGTTTAAAATTTCTTCCATGAAAATACGTTTCATGCGGTAAATAACCCTTGTACGTCTTGTTGTAACTTGTCTAAGTTATGTAGAAAACCTGATTATCATAAACTAATAACATGTCTTAGATATTCAATGCGGGGAACTAATCTTTAGATTAATATCATTTTAATCGAAGAATAAGCGTAAAGAAGAAAGAATAGCCATAATTATAGAATCAATTCAAAGTACAATCTATGAGTAAACACAAAAAACAAAAAAAAAATAAAAAATGTTAAATGTTAAACTGTAAAATTTCCTCAACAGATTTATCACTTTCTCTCAGATATGTTTCGCAAGACAATTGTATAAATAAATGAAAATGAATTTATTGTGTTATTTAAATGGGATGTTACATTCTAATTATTCAGTGCGCCTTCTCTGAAATAGTAATATTCTCTGAAACAATACTGCATCTTTTAATTATATTAATCCATCAAACTGCTTCTTTCCATTCGTAATTGCATCTTCCGTCCAGCTGACGAACATAATAATTAAAATATATATAGTTATGTAATATGCAGTAACATGCGGGCATGGAAAAGCGTAATTTATTTATTTTTGAATAATTATGTTAATAAATATACTTGTTAGCATAAATAAACATACACACAACTCTAATAACTGCATATGTAATATGCCTTTGAAAATAATCAGTAATAAATTTTAGCGAAATTACGCTTATGTTCTGAAGATTTCTTACCACATTCCATTCATAACAGCTAGATACGATCTGCATTTAACACAAATGCATAATAATGGAAATGCAAAGGGTTACATTTCATTTAGTTAAGCAGAAATTTAAAACTGAAGAATTTGAGAGAAAGGAGAAGACAAATTTGTACCTAAATTATAATCATTAAAAATTAATTTTCGTTCGTTCATAGGATTTTATGAGACAGTTGCAAAGCACAAATGGAACTTGTCTATGGAAGCCTTATTCTATAAATGAATAGAATCCATAATGAGTGATGTTCTCGCCTTCAAAACATATTTCAAAGAACTGCAATTTTAAAGGAGGTGTTTCTCTTGTTTCCCATTTAGTTTAGTCTACTATTGGAAACTCACATTAGAGACCTTATTAATATTTAGATGAAGACCGTTATATATTTTGTAAAAGAGACATTTCATTTCCAGCAAAGATTTTCTCGCAAAAAGGTAAATATTTATAGAGTATTTTATTATCTTCTTCTGTTACGTAGCATTTCACGTCACATTATATAGGAAATCTCGAAACAGTTTCATGGCTAAATTTTCCTTGAACAGCTGGCAGCAAACACATGATATTCCGTTGAAATCGTCATTAAATGAATTATTTTGGAAGCCTGTACAAATATTGCTCAAGACAAATACGCGTATTAAATCTTCGAATGCAGTTTCTAAAAGGTCTTCCTTTTGCATCAAAAAAACCAACAATTTAGATGTGCGAATTTTAAATTCCGTTTCAGAAATGCTCAAATTAGATTCTGTATCTAAAGAAATTCATTGCTCTTTAAGACGAAAATCGACAATTCTTGCCTTTCCCGCATTGGATACAAATGGTTTAGTTCATATTATTTTACATTTGCTTTTGCAAATTCATTTCACAGGTTAAAAAATGGGTTTTTCTTCAAAGGACTTTCCGTAAGTTAAGGTACAACTTACTAATTAGAATATTGGGATGGAGACGCTGAGGATTTTCGGGACAGTGGATTTTTATACTCTTTCTTTCTTTTCGCCATCGACGGAACAGCTGGCCCATTGGGTTAAGTGCTTTTCAGCCTGTTGGGTCCCGTCGATGGAATTAAAAATAAATACATGAATAAATACAAATAAAGAGCTTAGAACTGTGTCCTCCGGGGATTGGCCACGAAACGAGGAACATTGAAATAAGGACCAGAACATGGAAAGAAGGTGCCTGGTGGGGACTGCTGAGGTAAGAGGAACACTTTTCATTGTTATCATACATGTTAGGCATACAGTTATATTAAGGATGTGCTATGATAATCAGGTACAGATGTAAAGATGATCAAATACATTACAAATTGTGGAATATATTAAATTAGTTCTGGATTAATCATAATATTAAATACGAGGGCTATCCAGAAAGTAGATTACGTTTTGGAATAAAAAAGTAAACAAAGTATAGGAAACATATTTTATTATATACAGATGAAAGCCACACTCAAATACTACTTTTCTACATAGTCACCATACAAATTAAGGCATTTATCGTAGCGATGTACGAGCTTGGAAATTCCTTCGTCGAAAAATTCGGCCGCCTGCGCCTTCAACCACTTCGTTACCTCTTCTTGCAGCTGTGCGTCGTCATCAAAACGCTGCATAGCCAGCCACTTCTTCATTGCTGGGAATAGGTGGAAGTCGCTCGGTGCCAGGTCGGGACTGTACGGCGGATGAGGAAACAACTCCCACTTAAAAGATTCAAGAACTTTACGAGTGACATTTGCCGTGTGGGGCCGGGCGTTGTCGTGAATCAACAAGATCTTAGAGCTCAACATTCCTCTGCGCTTGTTTTGAATTGCTCTTCTGAGTTTTTGGAGAGTTTGGCAATACCTTTGAGAGTTTATTGTAGTGCCTCTTTCCAGGAGGCACTACAATAAACCAATTTCCTCCAGTTTTTTGCAGTCAGAAACCTTATTACTGAGCGCACATCGCAGCTCGCGGGATTTTCAATTAACGCAGACATTTCAAACCGTCACAGTATCTGAACGGAGCACAGCACGAACCTCTCACTAGCACGGCTAGATGCAGACTGAGCTGCGCAACGCTCTGACCCCAAGATGGCCGCGCTAGTCCCGCCCATAGCGGACACAGACGGAAACGTAATCTACTTCCTGGATGGCCCTCGTATAATTAAAAACAGCAAAAACGAAGAACAACAAAAAAAGACATTAAGTAAATTAATATATGTACGGAGCGAGCTGCTGACGGCACCGTGTCTGAGGAAAGAAGTCACTCCAGGCTGTCAGCAATGCTTTTAGCAATGATAGTTCAGTCTCTAATGCGGCTGAGAGCATATTTATTCTTAATTATGTTCTTGAACCATACCGGCATATTGATTGCAGTTGGTCTTTTTAAATGTGAATTCCCTGTGTGCGAGCAGTCAAACAGATCGTGATCTGGGTCACCAGTACTGCCACAATTATACATTGGTCACTGTCTCTTAGGCGAAATCTGTGAAGATAGGACATATATGGGCCATGCCCTGTCAGATACTGTGTGAGGTGCGAAGAGCTGCTATTTAAATTGTGGTTAACGTTTGGTTGGAAATCATACAGTCTTCTGCCTTTGGTGTTTGTCTCCCAGTAGTTTTGCCACTGCTTCATTAGTTTACATTTGAGAGTAGTTTTCAGGTATGAGTGCGGAAGGGCCACACCAATGCTACTCACGTGGGGTTCATTAGCTGCGCCTTTCGCAATCATATCCGCTGCTTCATTTCCTTTAATCCCCGTATGCGCTGGAACCCATTGTAGCTGGGGCCTCAGACTTGAAGGAATCGAAATTAATAGTTCTTGTATGTCTCTGACAAAGGGATGCCCTGGGTATTTTTTATACTCCAGTTTAATGTTCCTGTTTATTCGACAGGAACATTGAGCTGGAAGTTTATTCGAGAGAAACATTAAATTATTTCACAGCAATGTACTTCAGCCATCCTCATGACAGAAATAACAATTTTTAACAAAAATGTATATACGTAAAAAAGAAAATTTAAAGTTAAAATAATGTGCAACAAATATATATATATATATATACTTTAGAATATAATACTTTAGAAGTTCGCAGTCGTGGTACGCGACAGAATTTAACAGAAAGCTAACTAGAGAAGTTGGGCCAATCACTTTTTAAATATGGTCGAAAAAAGCTGTTGCTTAGATATGACGAAAGGGAAAATCACAACAGGTTTGCTTGTTAAAATATTTTTATTTTGAACAGGAAAAATTCTTCAACAATGTATTTTTGCTTAAATTGATAAGGCATTAGAGATGCTTAGCACATTCCACAATTTCTAAATACGCAGCTTATATTTTAGAGGATACATATATATATATATTTCAAAACAGGTTTCCCTTGACAATTTCTGTTTGAAACATTAAACAGAAGAGATTAACAATATATTTATCTTTTTATTGTTTTGTTTTGATATGTACTCTTTCCCATTTTTTCTGATTGAAATGTAATTTTTCTTGTATTTATGGTATTTTTCTCTAATTTGTATTTCACTCATTTAACTTGTTTCACGTAGATAATATAGGTTAACCTTCAAATATTTAAGCGGCATTTTCTTTTTCGTTTTTAGTTTTGCGTTCTTGAATGCTATTCGTCTTGCAACGAAGATGGCGTAGCAACAGCATGGACCTTATAAGAAATAGACTAACCCAATTGCGTTTCTCCCTTGTCTGGCGCGTTCCCGGCTGTCACCTTGATCACATCCGGAGGAGTAGGGACGACTTCCAGAAATTAGCAATGGTTGCCTATTGCAGCGCGTACAATTGTCACGAAAAAGCTGGTGGTAGTGCCTCATTTCACAAGTAAGAATTTTTAAATATTTTTATTTTTGACACTAAGATTGCTTTTTAAATACTTAGCATGTTTCTCAAGCATAATTAACGTTCTAAATAATTATAAAGCTGTTGCATGCTTTCAGGCTTGTATATATTTTTACCTTTTCCTATGATGTAAGCGAATTTGTAACTTCTTCTTTTAGAAAATAATATTTTAAATCTGAACTAACAGAAAAATTCAACCAAGTAATTTTCTCTTACAATTACTAAAACTATAACTAATACTAAACTATAGCTAAATACTAAAATGCCTAAAAATGAATTTTTGAAAGTTTTTCTTTAAAATTTATAATTTTTTGCTGCTTTTTTAAATTATAGGTAAATTTTAATTCCTAGCATTATAACTAATCAAAAATAAGAATATTTAAGAACGAAAAGTATACATCTTATATAGCTGGTTTTGTTGTTAAAAGCTTAGCTTATAAAGTAAAATGTAATATCTGTTTCTCAGCCTTAGTTTCAACAGAACCATATGATGGTTTGCTAGGTTTCAAACATTATAAATCTGGATGTAAAGGTTTGGCTTCTCCTTCCAGTGACGTCCGAATGATCTGCAAGAATGCAGAAATAATTTTTAGGTAGACTGAAAAGGAGTTTAAATTGAATAAAAAAAATATTATAAATTTCATGACTCTAAAAGTCTTAAAAAGCGTAGGAACACATATATTTCCTTCTCTTCAAGACCATATTTATGATGACGGGCCAGATAAAAACCACCTGATTAAATTAATTAAAGCAGTGATATTTCAATATTTAAAAATCAGAATGCATCATGCAGTTGCATGTTACAATGAATCTAAACAGAGAGAAAATATTCGAAGCAGATTTACTAAATTAATTTTATTTAAGCATCAATAAATCATATTATCTGTTTCTCTTCCTCTCTCTCTCTAAATATATATATATAGGTGTGTGTCTCTTCCTCTCTCTTTCTAAATATATATATATAGGTGTGTGTATTTACATTAATAGATAAATAGATATAATCTTGTTTTCACAAAAATTTGAAATAAAAAGTGGAGTAAGCGAATTTTTCAATGCAACAAATATCCTAAATTGTTTACTTTCATACATATGTATTTATGGATGTATAGTCATTCTGCTTAAAGTATTTACAGGTATATAAAATTACAAGGTTACTTTAGACGCATTAATAAAAATTTAAGATTGGACATATAATATCTTGTATTTTATAGTAATTATTTTTTTTAATTTATTTCTAGTCCCGCATAAGATTTTTTTATTTACTGCGAATTTTTTTTTAAAATTTTTCATTACACTCAGAAAAGTTTATGCTCCGAATTTTATGAGTTATTAATATTGTCATAAATGATCATCTTTTAATACCATAATAATTTTGAAAACAGAAAAAATAAATAAAACAATCCTTGGTTTCTATAAACATTTGAAATGATAAACATTTGCTACTACTGCCTGAAAATGTTCATAAAATTAAAAAAAAAAAATTACCAAATCTTGTTTAATTTTACCTTATTTGTTTCATAGCATCATGTACTATCAATGTTACTTAATTTTACTTTATTTGTAGGCAAAAGTAAATTCATAAATTTTTTGTTTAGAGTTTTTACCGTTTTATCAAAGTAATGATGTTTAGACAAGAATTACGCTTATGCTCAAAATGCAGTAAAAAAAAAATACTCAAAATGCACTAAAAAGTGGTTTCATGAGATATATAAAATCTTATTAGCAAAAACTGTGATTTTTATTACCTCATCATTTATACAATGTATCACATTTAATAATTAAAAAGAGTTATGTGATACAAACGCCATATGTTTCAATATTACGATAAACTAAATCGTCTCTACTCTCTCTTCCCGACATGTGTGTGACGCTAGCCCCGCCCACTGGGTTAGTCTATTTCTTATAAGGTCCATGAGCAACAGCTGATGACGTAAGTGGTGTACCATTTCACTTACTGTAATGAACATAGTAGATGTAGATGAAATACTATTGCAAAGAAGCAGCACTTCATTGTAATGAAGCAAACTCAGATATAATCATGCATCCGTAACCAACAGCAAGAATTTTGATGGCGTAGAATACTGAAATTTTGATCCATAATGAATTGAAAACTGGCAATTAAGGTAGATTAAACTTAATTTTTATTTCAGTAAATGTTGCGGCAAAAGTTTTACATTTTTGATACTTTGTAGTAAGAAGAGAGCAGCAAGCAGCCGTCCAGTTAGGCCGAAGTGTAGAAAGTAAGTGCATGGTTCTGAATGTATTTGACTGGATAAGTAATACTGCTGCAAAATTATTATTGGCTATTTGAGTTTTAGTTCCATTTACATCATCAGTGTCATGTAAGAGTCATACTACACGGATTAGTCTCGAAATGAAGCAGTGAAGGAAAGAATTACTATTTTTAGATTACAGACGGTAAATACCAAATTAAGCATTGAGAGGCGATTCTAAATTATAATTTATCTTTTCCACATTTTTATCTTCTATCGTGTATATATATATATATATATATATATATGCGTTTGTGTATAAAGAATAATTTAGGATGCAATAGAAAATAGAAATAGTTCAGTCACGGCCAATGCCTATAGAAGATAAAGGCGTGTAGGATGCTGTAACTGAGTAGCTGCAGTCAAACGTAGTTGGTGTGACTATTGAACACACTTTATTTCTGCACGAACCAAATCTTGAGACGCACACTTCATTACGGGTGATTCATTCATCATTATGGACGCAATCTTCACCCATTCTTCATCTCATTTTTGCTAAGTTTGCACATACGACTGGATGAAAAACAGAAGCGAGCGACGACGGATTAGCTGGAAGCAAGTATGCAGGAATGTATCTGACACATTCAAAAGAAAAATCTAGAAATGTTTATGTAAATACCAACATTAGCAGCGTCGTGTAAAATCTTATGACATTGTTTAATTTGGAAATGACCCAGTTTAAAGAGATTTGTTATAAGAAGTTGCTATTTTCTATGTCAGAAAGAGAAATAACTACATTAAAACATGGAGTATTAATGGACTATTGCTACATTAAACTACATGGAGTATTAAAGGACTATTGCAAATTATATAATTAAAATTTTGATTTAGGTATTTTTTTAAATTACTATATATAAAGTTTATTTTAGCTACCACGTTAATTTTATGTTTACTTTCTGTTTATTCCGATTAGACTAGGTTATTTTAATATGACAAAGCAAAGAAAGGTTATCTGCCTAATAAATGGGATGTCTTTCCGAATGACATTTTAAGGGAAACTAGTGCACGTATTCACGTTACACATAGGGAAACTCACGAAATTCAAACGTGAACCCAGACCATTCGCCTGAGAGCGAAGCCAGGTTTAACTCCGAGAATTCAGTGTTCTTAAACACTCGTTAATTCGTGGGGCTTTTGTTTGGGATGACTACTATCCCCAGAATACAAATTAAATAGAATTGAGTCGGGAATTTGTCGGATAAAAGATAGGTTTGGAAACTAACCCAATAAAGCTGCTTATGTCGAAATTCCCACTTATGTATTTTGTGAGTTATTTTAGTATTTGCTAGTGGGCGGTGCTAGGATCCGCTTTAACTGAAATCGAGCTAGTCGTTGAAATTTAGCTTCTGCCTGTACATATTTAAATACTTGAATCACTGAGAACTACTACTGTTGTACTACTACTGTTGAACTAAGTTGTTTAATTGTACTACTAAGTTACTATGCAGTTTTAAATAAATGCTTTATTTATGTTTTATGGCTTATTTTGGCTCTGAAGTATAGACGAATCTGTTTCTCTAATATGTGATACGGAAGTTCAGAACAATGAAGGAAATTCATTAAAGCAAGGGAAGGTTAAAGAGATCAATTAAACTGATAATTAGGTTTTAAGCTTACTCCTACATGAATAATAATTAATACAAAGTACTAAACGTAAAAACGCAGATGTTAATACTTAACTAAATAATTATGATCTGAAAAACTAAAAAGGATATACTGTAAAACATTATACGCGCATAGATATTAACTACGTGTTATGAAAAACATACATATTACTACATATAAATTAAATATTTAGGAAGTACAATAAGTATATTCATTGTAGAAAATTATAATGTACACTATATAGAGCATATAGTGCTGATTGTAACGAGAATATAAATGTTTTGTAACACCTTATAGTCTAACATGCATATAGGTAATAGAAAGATGTATCAAGGCGTAAAGTGTGCAACAAGAACATACATGGGGCATATATAAAATATTATACATGTCAATAGTAAACAATTATTACAAACAATTATTATATGAACATTAGGGGGACAGACATTAGATAGACTACTATACAAGTACCTAGGCTAATGAGATATGATTAGCTAATTGTGAGATAAAGAGCATGATAAATACACTGAAACTAGACGCACATCTTGCACATACAAAAAATGGGACAATTCTATATCTCCCGTTCTACTGGAACGATTGAGGAAATTTAACTTGCGTTTTTCATGTCCCGAAAGCTTGACTTATAATATACATTAGATTACATATAGCACAGTTCTGTCATACGTGTTCTGACACAAGATTGGACTTTTTCCGAAATGTCGTACGGAATTTTTCCATATTTCAAATCTACGACTCAGGATTACACCAAAGTGCCAAAATTTGTAAAAATCGCATGAGTGTTTAGAAAATTAGCTCTCAAAATTTTAGCTCCTCAATGTTAATTTAGTTTGGTATATGTATGAGGTATTTTCTCCCTTCTTTCTGCATGTTTTCATTGTGTAACGTTGGCACACTCGGCGCGTATTCGAGGCCCGGCGGGGGCACTGCACATTTTTCATGTATTTTGTTTCAAAAAATCCTAATGATTCTACAGTGGTGCCCGAATTAAACGGTGGTGGATAATGATTCTTCACCACCAAGATTTGGCGATTGGGTCCGCTAGTTCCCATTCGCCCTTTCGGACAGCATATGATATATTTTCTCAATCCTTTCTGCATGCCTTCGAAGTATAACGGTAGCACACTCGGCGAGTATTCGAGAGGTCCGGATTCGTGTCCCGGCGAGGGAATTGCACCTTAAAGTAGATGATGTGTTTCGAGGCATACTGCAAACTTCAGAGTTTTATGTTCAAAATTTCAAAAGATATAACATGTGAATTTATGAATAGGCGCATTTTGAAATGTGGCGCATTTGTTACAAGCGATAGTAAAGCCAGGTGTGCTTTACGCACTTCGTTAAATTTATTTGGAAAAACGAACGATGCACCTCTTTTCGGATCGAGCGTATTGACGAAAAGAGAAAGAAAATTAGGTTACTATAAATTGTTTCGCCAAATGAAAGTTATTCATGGCGAAAACTGAAAAAAGTGTTCCAAGATAAATTTGTAAATTTCTCACTAAGTTTCTCATCAAATTTGACAAAATTTAATATTTGAGCATAATTTCAGTTTAAATGTGAAAAACAATCTGTATGTTATTTCATAAAAGTCCGATTTTGTGTCAAAATACCTATGTAAGAATAATCCTATATATAAATCTAATGCATAATAGTCCCGCTTTCGAGACGGGAAAAACGCAAGTTAAATTCGGTCAATCGGCCCAGAAGGTCATTGGTCTGAACCTCTCTTCTCAAAGGGTTTGAATGTGGGCTAGCAGGCGTTTCCGTGTTTTTCTCCGCGTGTTTTTCCTTCGAAAGAATCCCTTATGCATCCATGAAGCAGATAGCCTTCGAGTGCCTTGCCGTATTTAAATAATATACAAATTAACTTTCTTCTTAAGATTGATTCAAAAATGGTGACCTGTTGTTTTCCTGTTAGATATCGATCAACATTTTCATTACTCTATATAGCTCTTTCTCCAGTTGCGTTTTAGGGTTTCTTACTGGTGTTTTCAGCATTCTACTAGATACAAAAAATACGCAATTTCACAAACTTGCGCCCCCCCAAAAAAACAAACTGTTAAAAAGATAATTAATACGAAACTGTACAATTGTAATTAGTTAAATTTCCCTTAAATTTCAGGCGCAAAAAAAAGCGAGTTTATAAATTTATTGGTGGAAAGCAACCTACTCGGAAGTTATTTTGTTTCTAAAGGATAAATACGTATTTACGTAATAAAATCTTCTGTTTACTCATAATAACTTTATTTTCTAACAACCTAATGTGTTTGGAATTTTAAATTCTGTGTATTCGGGATTCTGAGGCTACAGAGGCCGGGATATATTAGATTTCAGATGCACGCAAATCATATTGTTGCTTGGTAATGTAACTTAATAAATTGAATATTTCTAATAAATGAAATTGTATTCGATGGATATGCTTTTACATGAAATATAGCCTTTAAATATAATTCTGATGAAAAATTCGCATTTGAATTCCGAAGAATTCTGTGGTAACATTCAACATCGTTTTAAAACATTTTGGGCTCTTTATCGTATTCTACTAGCCCACCTTTTTTTTCACGTGTTTCCTTTTATTCAAGAGTGTAACAGAAGTCAGTTGCTTTATATTTTGACGCGCCACATTAAGAAATAAATATTAGTCGTATGTGATATTTAAAAATCACTGAATCAAAAAAAAAAATCTTTGAAGTTAAAATTTGGTGAAAATTGCTTGGATTTCTTTTCTTGGACTGCGCATATTTATGTTACATGTACTAAATTTATGCACAGATTAAAATTATGCTCACGAGCGGGGCCTTTAACCAGCTTTGGATCAAGAGGAAATTGTTTTACACGTTCTTTCGCTGTCTACAATAAGAAGGAGATGAACTACCATACATATGATTCAGGCTTTGTTTTGTTGTTTTGGGATCTTTACTCCTTCGTTTCGTAGAAAATTGTAGAGAAATTTCGTAGAAACATTGCAGGTTATTATTTAGAAACAGGAGACAGACATGAAAAATGAGCAATGCCCTCGTCGGGACTCGAACCACGGACCTCTCGAATACGCGTCGAGTGTGCTGACCATTACACTACGAAGGCATGCTAACAAGGCGGGAAAATACCTCTTTTAGAGGGCGACTGGGGGTTAGAGGACCCAATCGCTAAATTCTGATGGTGAAGAATCATGATTCTTTTTAGTTCCCTTTTAGTTCGGGCGCCACTGTAGACACATTAGGTATTTTTTTAAAGCAGGAGACATGAAAAATGAGCAGCGCCTTTGCCGGGATTCGAAACACGAGCCTCTCGAAGAAGAAGAAGACGGGAGAAATGCCTTATAACATAACTTTTGTATAAGCAAGAAGCAAAAAGGAAAATGTACGAGGAAAGAAAAACGAGCAATGCCCTCGTCGGGATTTCAGTTGCGGCTTTTTGCCAAGAGTTAGAGAGAGAGAGGAAGTGAGCCGGCTTGCCACTGCATTCTTCAATCAGTTGTTGCTGCTTGCCTTTAAGGCCAGAGGTTTAGTCCTCTTGATATTTGAAAGCGTTTTGTAGTTTCAGCAGTTTGCGTACTACCTACGTAACTTTTTAAAAAGGCCAGTCTTAGTGTTAAGCATTTGTATACTAATTCAAAGTTAGCTTTTAGTTAGTAGTTTTATATTTTTACGTTCAGACCACAAATGGTTGGTCTCCGTATGGTGGTCCCGAAGCACGGGAGCACCTGTAAAGTAATAGAGAATAAAGGGTTCAGTATACCCTTCCTGCTTGTGTCGTCTTTTCCACACATACTGGAACATAGCTTTAGTAAGCTGTCTGTTCCTATTTAGGATATGAATTGTGAAAGCACTGAAAAAATATAAAAGTGTGTTCCAATACTTAACGCTATTAGCTGTAGCTATTTTGCAACTCATTGAATAACTTTTTTTGACATCTAATTATATGAGGATGACTTCGTCTCATCAATCGCAGATGTGCGTTAAAGAATATACAAAATTTCAGATGCTTCAATTATGTACTAAAAATTATTTCATAATTTTTATGCATAAATAATTTGAGAAAATTGTAAAAAAATAGTGGTAAATTTTATGCAAATAATTTCAAAACGTAGAAAAGCCAGGAAAAGTACAAAAATCTGAAAGAATCTTCTGATACCAGTCAAAATACAAATGGCAGATTTCTAGTAATTGCTATTCTAAAATTCTTTCTAGTAATCTTATATGCCATGAATCTATGCAGATGAAATTACCTCTGTACCAAAAAAATCTTCATTTGAAATTTTCATGAAAAACAGGCACGTACTTATGTGCAAGTCCCAGGAACCTAATTTGAATTTCGCTTCATACCAATTCGGCAACATACCAATTTGAATTTCCCTTCAAACTTTAGGAGCTTTATTACATTAAAATAAATAAAGCTAAACATATATTATCTTTTTTCTAGAAGGGTATATATTAATTTTATACATCCAGCATTTTCTAAAATTCTCAAGCTGAAAATTTCTGAACGTATAGAAAATAAGTATTCTTAAAACACGTTTAAGTAAAAAAATTCTCAAAGCTCATTTTATAATTCTTTCGAGACAAATAACAATATTTAGAAGTAGTATTATTTTAATATTTCCGTATTCTTCTCATTTCTCATGACAAAATGATAGAGTTCAAGAAACGAGGCGTTAAAAATCCCACAAAGGAAAAATGCACTTTTTTAAAATTTATTTATCACAATTTTTTAAAAAGACAAAATCTTTTCAAAAGTGGCCTCACGTATTTCAAGAAAGATCTCTCATGCCTTAAATCGACTTTCATAGCCTTGGATGAATTATTCAAAGTAGCAAATTACAGAAGGAAAAAAAAGAATTTAAATTTCAAATCGAGTTTTTTCCTTGGGATTATTACTCGGATATAAAGTCGAGAAAAAATAGAATGCGAAAGAAATTTTTAAAAGATCAGAGAAAATCTTTGCCACGACTACTTTTATAATCTCAGACGGGTAGGAATAATTTCCGGAGGGATTCCCAGGAATATAAAAGGTTTTTACAAGATGTGGCGACGTCTTATTATTCAGACAGATCAAGAAACGCGGGAAGAATGGGGAAAGTTACATTATTTCTTTTTCATCACAGAAGCGAATAGAACGAAACATCTCTTCGTTGAAGTGTGTCCTGAATGCTTCTGTATCGAGAAAAGAATGAAAAATGTTTTCCTTCAAATAATATTTAAAAGGCTTCCAAATTACTAAAACTTTTCAGATAAGCTTGTTATGAATGAATGATTTTGCATGGATTCAATGAGACGCGGATGGAAAATCTCGAAGCGCCATTTTTCCGTAAACAGCTCATCACGAGATCATTCGTCAACAAAAGACGCGCTTCGTTGATGAGGAAGACCACTTGTAAATACTCAGCAAACACATCCTGTGTTTATTTTATTCCTATGAATGCGTGCATGTTGGAATGCATAAAAAATTTATTTTCGTGAAGTTATTGATTCTTAAGCTAATAGAGACACTCGTGTAATATTTGTAAAAGCAATTATTATGGAATGCAGCTTTCCTGCCTCCTCAGTGTATTAAACCTCCTGTAAGCCTCCTCAGTGTATTAAACCTCCTGTAAGCCTCCTCTGAGGCTGTTGTTCACTGAATCAATGCATGACATCAGGATATCTCCATTAAACCTCCTGTAAACCTCCTCTGAGGCTGTTGTTCACTGAATCAATGCATGACATCAGGATATCTCCATTACTTCCTAAATACATCCTCTCGATTGCTTTATGTTAGAAGATGGATGTTAGAAGATGGATGTTTTATGTTAGAAGATAGATGGATGTTAGAAGAATTTAAAGTCTTACTTAACATATTCCGAAGACATCACTGAATAATCCTTATAAAACATTCTCCAGAGTGCTTAACGCAACATCTCCATATATCTACAGGATATCCTCGAATAAATTCGAAAAATTTAAATAAATATAAGAATTTGAAATAAACATCTTCAGAATGTTTGATAAGAAAGTCCTCCAGAAAAACCGTCTTACAAAAGAAAGTCCTCCAGAGTGATACTTTAGGATGCAAAACGGCAAATTTCTCGAGCCATCCCATAATCATTATATCAAATACCTTCTCATATATTCCGGGACATAGCGACTAAGCGGAACGTTATCAGGATGTCAAATTACGAAATCCTCAGAATACATGACGATCAACATCATCAGTCTATCCTCAGTACGTTCCAAACCACTTAAATAAGACATCTTGAGGATATTTTTATTATGAGAATTGTAGTTAGTTAAGTTTATTATTTATTTTAATAGCGCATAAATCATAAGAATTTCTTCAAGATTATTAACACATAACTTCAAAAATGTTGCAAAAAAGTTAGCTTAAATTATCTCTTTATAAGCCTCATTTATCGATTTTAAACAAGCGTACTTTCCAGAGCATTATGCTGTGCGTTCGAGAAAAATTGGTTATAGACTTGCTTTATTTTTCTTAATATTCATCTCCACAGAATTCCAACATCGGAATTTATTAAAAGAAAGTACAGAGTTTTATAAAAGCACTTTTAACACTAAGGGTGAAAAGATTTTATAAATATAACTTTGCGTTTTATTCAATCCTCCTTACGGAAAGAAGATAAATAAAATTTGGATTCTGTATTAGTGAATTAAATCCAAAATGTTCTGCATACTTACACGCAAATTTCGTTATAAGGAAAATTAATAGCTTTTTAAAGAAGAGCTATAAATATTTTATCAAATAATGTCTTACCCAATACAAAACCATTAATCGCCAGAATGAGAGACTATGCCCTAAATTTAACTAAAATCTGTTTGACATACTTATTAGACATACTAAAAGTAATTTTGTAAGTTCTTATCACTTTTTTGCAAGAGCAAAATTAAATTTACAAAACTGGTTTTGCTTCTGAAAAAGAAGGGCCTGTAGCTGGTTGCCCTCGAAATCGATGGAGATTTATTCAAAATCTACTTCATGCAAAGGTTGCTTTTTCTCCCAATTTTAAATATTTCCCAACTCTAAAACTGACATATAAAATTATAATTTGAAATAGCTGTCTAGAATAAGGAAGTGAACTGCAGACATCTTTTTTCAACGAGCCATTATATCTACAGGATATCCTCGAATAAATTCGAAAAATTTAAATAAATATAAGAATTTGAAATAAACATCTTCAGAATGTTTGATAAGAAAGTCCTCCAGAAAAACCGTCTTACAAAAGAAAGTCCTCCAGAGTGTGTATTTAAAGAAACAATAGATTCTCAGTCAATTTTTCGCTTATCACCCCTCTGTCGAAAAGCGAAATTGTTCACAGTAGAGGAAAAATGACAGTTCTGGCTCGGGAGCTTTAGGGAGCGGGAGTTGAGGGAGCTCCCGAGAAGGAAGGCTGAGTCGTGGGAGGGAGGCTAATCTGAAAATGGAGACAGGGAGCCTTATCAGGAGGTGGATGGGAGATAAGGGTAGTTGCTACGTCACAGAAAAACGACGTGTGCTGAGATTTTATTAATTTGGTGATTTAGGCATTGAGTAGTTATATGATAATGTGTACTTATTTATATTGAATTCTTGAAAGCATATATCAAGTAGGTGTTTTAAGTGACTGATATAGTTCATTTCCTTAAACAGATATAAAATGAAATGTTTCCTTCACAGTATAACCTCTTCCGAAGATAATTATTTTCTTACTTGTATTTATCCTATGACTGAATATCTGCAAAACTGCTACATGTCATCACAATTTAATAACAGATTATATTTTACTGATTTATCGGAGGTGATTTCCCTTCGTTAATAAATTTTTAGCCTTTGTGTTTTTTCTTCGTATTCCAACTGTTTTACTACGTATATGATGATAATCTCCTAGTTTACCCTGAACGAGGATTATTTTCGAATTTAATGTTTGAGTGATCCTATACACTCAGAATTTTACCTTATTTCTTAAATCTTCTGTTCATAATATCAAGTATACTTTCCGTAATCTTCATTACATTACTCATTTTTATTCTTAAATTCATTTTACCCAGAGTTTTTTCAGACTTGTTAGGCAATACTTTTAACTTATTCGTTATATTTTATGAGTGTAATTACTAAAACACGCATTTTCGTGTATTATATTATTCAATGTTAGATGTAATTTTTAACTTTTTTCGTTCTTTTCAACGTTAGCAATCTTCAACATATTCTCTATTTTAACTTATTTCATACATTTTCTAATCATATAGATGACTTGTATTTAATTTTAGATGTAACATTTCCAGCTTGTTTTGTACATTTTAACCTTCACACTATTTAATATACTCAAATTTTTAACCACTTTATATTTTCACACTATATACATGACTTTTACTTGATTTCTCCCATATATTTTAACCTCCATGATTTCCAATATAGTCCTAATTTTAACATAATTCCTGCATTTTCATATCATATACCTGACGTTTATTTAATTTATGTGTAAATTTTAACTTATTTTCTATTTTTTAACGTTTTTAGTTTCCAACATACTCTGAGTTTTAACTAATTTGCTATATTTTTACACTACGTACATGACTTTTACTTCATTTCTCTCATACATTTTAACCTTCATAATTTCCTAATTTTAACGTAATTGCTATATTTTCACATCATATACCTGACTTTTATTTAACTTTAGGTGTAAATTTTAACTTCTTTTCTATATTTTAACGTGTTTAGTTTCCAACATACTCTGAATTTTAACTAATTTGTTATATTTTCACATGACTTTCATTTAATTTGTAACGACTTTCATACGTTTCAACCTTCCTAATTTCAAATATACTTTACATTTTAGTTTAATTCCTATATTTTCTGACCATATATATGAATTTTGTTTATTTTTAGATGTTATTTTTAACTTGTTTCGTACATTTTAAACCTTCGTAATTTTTAAAGTACTCTAATTTTGAACTTGCTTATTACATTTTTCTACCATATACCTGATTTATTTAATTCTAGATGTAAATTTTAACTCCTTTTCTATTTTTTATCGCTTTTAGTTTTCAATATACTAAGAATTTTAACTAATTTCTTATATTTTCACATGACTTTCCTTTAATTTGTAACGACTTTCATACGTTTTAACCTTCCTAATTTCAAACAGGCTCCTAATTTTAGCTTAATTCCTCTATTTTCTTACCATGTATATGAGCTTTATTTAATTTTAGATATTATTTTTAACATGTTTCGTACATTTTATACCTTCGTAATTTTTAAAGTACTCTAATTTTGAACTTGTTTCTTACATTTTCCTACCATACGCATGAACTTTAGATAATTTTAGATGTCATTGTTATACTTTTCTGACACTGGGTTTCTTTCTAGTTTCCAACATACTCTAAAATTTAACTCTGTTTTACAATTTGTGATTGTAATTGCACTTTTTATTTTACTATTTCAACTAAATTAACATGCTTAAATTTCTTAAACATAGAGATAGATTTCGATTAAGCATTTTATTTTACAACCTTTATCTGCTATTCATATGCAATTCGTTGAATAACCCTTACTTACTCCATATTTTATAGTACTATTTTAATTTGCCAATTCTACAATTTAACATTCGGCAGTACTCTTACCATTACTTATCCTACTATTTTACTTCATTATTAACTTCATTTGCATTTTCAAACTTTAAAATTTACTGCATATTCTGGTATTTTCTTTTAATTTTTAACAGCCTTTATATCTAAATATATGTTTTTAAGTTCTTCAGTGTTACCAATGTTCAGTTTTGAATCTTGATTCTCATGAAGCTAGTTTGACAGATTCCGAATTTTTAGAATGAAATCTCAACTTTCATCCATAATTTTAGAACCATATTTATTCTTTCATGTACTCATACAAAATTCTTTCTTATTATTTTGAACGCTCAGTACCTTTTAATTCAGTAATTTGTACTAATTGAATGCATTCTACATCACTTTAAATGTCTCGACTATGTAAATTTTCACTTTATTACCTTTCCCTACACTAAGTACGGATATTTCTGCCTTCATGAACGGCTTTCATGTGAAATGGACGAAATTTGACGTTACATGTATAAAAGAAATTTCTAAGATAAACATTTCCAGTATTGAATAAGAGATGAATGATCATCGATTTTACCCATTGGTTACAATTTCATCTCTTGAAAGTTTGTTTTATTGATATGCATTTATTTCTAACGCATAGTGTTAATACATTTTTTTTAACTTAACCCAGTTCCAACTTAATTCACTAGACAATTTCATATATAGACTATTTTTAAATTTCTTAGACTAAAATGTTCTTTTCGCCAATGTCAGTTTGCATTAATTTATTTACCAATTCATTTTCTTATGAACGAAATCTTTTGAAGTACTTTACACAACATATATCATTACCAATATACCTATATTTACAGAAGGAATCAAAGAGTAAGAGACATTTTACCGAAATCTCCACTACAATTTCGAATATTTTAACCTTCTTCATCACAAATACAGAAATTTCTCCGTACAATACTCATCATAGTAGTTAAATATTCCTTACTAATACACATTTAATAAGGAATAACTCATTTTCAATAAAAAAATTACACCCAAATAAGTATTACGTTTTCTTATAATTGTACATATATGTTTGCATTACAGGAACATTCTATGCATTTTCGGAACTGTAATTTGCTAAATATTACCTTTTTTCTGAGTGAAAAACTCCAAAGACCATCTAACTCATTCATCTTTTCCTGCAGTATTCCCACAGTACACAATAACTATCTTAGAACTATTTTCTTAATATTAAGAACTAAATATGAAATAAACATTTTTCACTGTAGAATATTTAAGGTTTTACCCAAATCAGGATATAATTTTTACTGAATTTAAGTTATTTACCCAGAATTCCCAACAAATGTTTAGAAAGTGTGCGATAGAAAGCAACATATTTACCTAGAAATGAGTCTTAATACATTTTAATTGTTCCAGATTTACTATCAGTGGGGAAAACTTGAAGTTCACTTTATATACCCTCGTCAGTATACACAGAAAAGTCATGAACCTTTCTGTAGTACAATTAGCCTTTTACATACATTTAATACTAAATAATTTTAATTAACTTTCAACTAGGATTTTTAAAAGAAAAGAATATTTATGCGATGCATTATTAAATTACTCCCACGCGTTGTTAAGGAAAATGCAATTAAATTTTCACGTACACACTAAGAAAATTCCACTCATTAGGAACAGTAATACCTTACCAATACTTAAACGAAATGTAAAATCGTGTAATGCATTAATATAAAACCTGAATAACAAATCATTTCCTATAAGCAGTATACGGTTAAAAAGAATTTTCTTATAACTTATCATCTTTTAAGAAGTAAGAGTAAGGTAATGAACCAACTTCTTAGAAATGCTCTTTTATTTTCTAAATCTACCCTTTAGTATCTAGTTTTGTAGTAACAAGAAAATTCAGTGATACCCCTATTTTATTTTTATGTAGCATGCGCATTTCTCCTAACAGATGAAAATCCAGATATCTCACTTTTCCAAAGATTTAGCTTTAGACTTACTTTCATAGGAAAAGGAAAATAATTTTACTTAAAAAATAGGATATCTTCTACTAAAAGACCTTGAAAAAATCGCGATCGCATCTGTATGTAGCACTCAGTGATTTAGTTTCAAACCAAATTTTGATATTGTTTAATCCTGCAAGCAACAATTTTCACCTTCGATTTAAATTTTATACGACTGCAACAGATTTTTCAATGACTTTCATACTCACATTGTGTAAAAAGACTTCTAGTTTTGACTATTTTAATTTATAATATTGAGAAATACACTGATTATTTTCAGAAAACGCCATTTCATTTCAGAATCATATTTTACCACTCGAAACTTTTGAATAACACTTTCCACCATAATGACAATCAGATACTTCATTATTTTTTACAAAAAGAAGAAATTTTTTTTCTAATTCCTCTTCTAGAGATACTAATAAATTCTGCTATAGAAAAAAGATTCAATTACTATTGTAACTCTATACACTATTTGCAAAGAGAAAATACACTCTAGATGATAACATAGCATCATATCACCCATATATTTTTAAAAATTTAGAACAATTTCAGTAAGGCAAATTATCTACAGAGTTTTCAAACACGGATATATTTCTGAAAGAAACTACCTAACATACCGCTCATTTACTTCTAAACCATTTAATAAAACCAAACAATTAATAAAATATTTGAATTTTCGATTAAGTTTAGTACATCTATACAGTTATTTAATTCATGAAGTACCAAATTTTGAAAATAATAAGATTAAAAACATCACTATTTTAGAATTTAGGAAGAGATCTTCAATAATGAGAGTGAACATATACCGAACTTCATGCAAGATTTTTATTATTTCATACCAAACATTTTACTATTTCGTAGATTCTAAGAACATAGCCCAATTTTTTTCAAAGAATATGTATCATTTCACATTAATTAGAGAGTGCCATACGAGTTTAATTGCAGGTGCTTACTGTATGACGCTAAACCTTTCAAGGAAAAAATCAAATATTTTTCATCTTTCATGAAAATTTGTGAATAACAATGATATTTCATAAGAGCTAGAAGACTTAGTGCAGTGAAACTGTATCAAAAATAGAAAACTATTTTCCAAAATATGAATTCCCATTGGAAATTTTAGATTTTCTTATGTAAAGTTATATCCGAAGTTATATCACTTCTGTCGAACTTGAAGACCAACCAGATTTATTACATGATTTGATACATTTCTCGTATTTTTTCCGAAAATAGAAGTTTATATTTTTCATATGCAAACTATTACAAAGAATTACTGACATTTTATACCCATATTACTTACCATTTTTTACTGCACAAAACTATTGTAAGTTCCAGGTTCGAAGCTCAGCATCCATAAATTTCACATAATACTACAGTTACACAGTGCAAATTATAAGAAAAGCTGGATAATCTATATTACATACAGAACATAGACTACAATACTCAAGGACCTAATTAAAGAATACATTAAACTGGTAAAAAATTAATCACATTTTATATAATTCTATGCATATTTCATATATTAAGCACATTTCATGTTTTTAGAAATGTAGCATTACGTTTTCCAAGACAATATCCAATACATCCAACCTTATGAAAATGAATCATCTAAAATAAGAAGGGGTAGTTTTATTATCTTAAACTGGTAAACAAGCGATTAGGGAAGTGAGGCTTGTTAAGCAAGGATATGTACATATCCTAGTAGTGGTAAGTTTAACAGGCTGTCACTTTCCTAATCAGAAAGAAAATTTTGATTGAAACACTTGAAGTTCTTAAACAGGAATAATATAAGCAGAGACTCAACTCTGTTAGTAAATTTTCAAACATTTCAAACAGCAGAAATGTAATAATACAATATAATTAACCTGATAATCAGTATTGAGTCATCAGATTTGTAGTTTTACGAATAGCATCGTTAATGCGCATCATCGGTGTGCAAATGATATAGTTCATACCCTCGGTTAAGATACTTGGAACACCAAATTTTCATTGTGTATATGGCAGTACCAGACCAGATTTTTCTGACGTAGAGTGGTATAAGTTATGATATACCATTAAGCCAGTCATTTTTTCAAGTATTGTAAAAAGTTGCGTATACATCGACAGTACATCTAAGCTGTATACTGCCTTTAAATGGGAAATGAATTATTTTAAGAACGTAATATCTCACAACGCATCATACAATGCGGATAGATCATCAGATAACCTGGACTGCAAGATTCATTGAATTAAAAATGACTGCATTCTTCTTGAATTATTTTGAATGAGTTTGGAATTATTTCTCCTGTTTTATTACTTGTTAATTTCAAAACCCTTCTACTCATTCATGCTGCACTTTCCTTTATTTCCATGTATTTACTTTAGGAAGAATATTTATTTTACATTACCAGTTTAGTACTGAAGAATAGAACAGCAGTTTAATACCGAACAGTACTGATCAGCAGTAGAATAAATATCCAGTATACTATTTAACAAGCTTAAAACATTTTCTCGAATTAGTAGCAAGACATGTTTCGTTGCGTAGATAAATTTTGTATTTCGAATTCTGACTTAGGTTTTTACTACACCTTTTTATATTTTAGCTTTTCAGAATAAACAAACTGGCTTCACTAATTAATTATAAATAAAATCATTTTGTTTTACAAACTTTGTGCATGTTATACTGCAACTCTCAATCATCAACCTGCGTAAAGTATGAATAAAGAAGAAGCGCCCCATCTGTTTCAACCAGAAGAGTTATTCTCCTCCTCTGAACACTTTTCGAGCAGTAAAATTATTTGCGAACACATTTATTTTTTCTACCATTACGTTTTTCGCTATCTTTCGTATTGTGAAGTAAGCAAATTATCGAAAAGGGAACATTTTTCACCATTATGTTCTGGAAACTTCAAAAAACACCATCTATCATTGCGAAGGCACCACTTATCAAAATATTCTTTCCAAGAATTTAAAACTTCCCACTTGCTCTCCAGCATGGTGTACTGCATGTGAGAGCGTGTTTTATTTAGAATGCGTACAACACTACCAAATAACCCACATCCTGCTTGTTAGAAATTGGACATCCTATACCTGAGAGAAACGCCCTAAATTCAATTGTCAGCCTATAAGGTGTTAAATCTAGTGGAAATTAGTGTTGGCTGGAGAGCCTAACATTTACTTACATCCTACCTTAAGATTAGATTCTGTTCTTTTCCTTTTATAGCAAGGTTTCTGTTTTGCTCTGGCTATGTCTGAGTTTCTAATTGCCTCGTTTATTATTTTTTAATATCGTTTAGTTTAAATTCTGCCTCCCTTTTCTGGACAAAGAACAATTTGTCTAACGGGGTAATTATTTTTCTCCCCTTCAAATTCACAAGGAGGTTTTCCCGTGGTATCGTACTTAGACTTTCTCGGGGCGAAAGCCAGCTCATTGACGCAGTCATCCCAGCGTCAGTAGTAAGTTTTTACGTAACCAGGGATTTTTACAATGTTCCTATTTACGCGTTCGGCAATATTTGACTGCGGTCTGTAAGGGACCATCTTCAGGTGGCGGATACCAAGCCCTACACACAACTCTTCAAAAATTCGACTATTAACCTAAGTGGTGCACCATATTTTAGAATGCATTTATTTAGAAATGCATCGGATACAATTTTCGCTGAGGCTCTTTTAGGGCAGACTATTTCTACACACTTCGAGAAATGATCGACAATAACTAGCAAATATATATTTTTATTAATTTCACTTTTTGGATCAGAGCCCATTAAATCTATCCCAATTATTTCATTTGGAGAAGTAGTTCTTCTTAGATACCCAGCCGGCCTTTAATTTAAATCATTAACTAACTGGCATATATAGTAGGATCTGACATAACACTCTTTGAAGTTGCCGGAAAAAAACCACCTCGTGCATTTTTTGCACAGTTTTCCGAATGCCTAAGTGACCTGCAGTAGGTTAATCTTGTAATTCCTCTAAAACACTGATTCGCGACCCGGCTGGAATGACTCGCCTTATTTCACCATTCTCATTTGTTGCGTTAGTATAAAATACTAGTTTATCGACTATTTCATAGTTTTCTGCTCTATTCCTGATGGCCACTATATTTGGATGTTAGAAATTTTTCGGGTCTTACAAGCATGTATAAATATGCCTTTACCCTGGATCAGTTTGTAATTCAGAAATAGTAGTTTCAAGGGAATCTAATATTTTTGAAGTTAACATGGAGAATTTTATTTCTTTTCCTTCTTCGTCTAATTTTATTCGGGATAAAGCCTCGGCTACGATGTTCTCCTTACCAGGCATGTGTTTGACTATAAAATTGAATTCTTGCAATTTTAATGACATCTCATCAATCGGGGCGATAATTTTTTCCGGAGTATAGTCGCCCCGTCGCAGTTTGATCTGAATACACGATTATGGGTTTCTTACTAAAATAGACTTTAAATTTCTGCACCGCTAAAAATACGGCGAATGTTTCTCTCTCCGTGGCTGTGTAGTTTCGCTTTGTTTAATTAAGATTTTTGTAAAATAGCCACATGCTGCATCAAAACAGAGCCTGCAGCATAATCCGATCCAGTTAAATTCGAGGTTATAAATTTAAACGAAATGCAGCAAAAAAATTTGTATAACTTAATAGGTCGTACAAGGAAGTCATGTAGTGTCAACATCAGATTTTTTGAAGTGTTGTGATTAATCTCGCTTGTTTGATTTCAGATCAAGCAGACAGAATTCATTGCGGCAAAAAGGCAAGATTGTACCTATCGCTGGGAAGAGTCTTGGACACCACACAGGTAACAGTAGGATTTGCTCAGTTTCGCCCGCAATTTTGAAGGAGAGTACCCCGAGAGGACGGGTTCGAGGATCTCTTCCCCTACCAGCAACCTCTTGAAAAGACTTTTGGCTCTCCGCATATTTTGAGTGCCTAATGCCTCACATACAACATACATTTACAAACATCCATGTCTCTTCTACGATTTGCCGAAATTTCGAGATTTTGCCCCCTCCGCGAATTTTAAAACCATCATTTGAATTAGAGCAGTTTTCAGTTTCTCAAACGCGGTGTTAGCCTCAGCTGTCCTGTTTCGTTTCCATTGTAACAGCGCTTCTGCTATTTGCGCGAAATCTTTTATAAGCGTTCTATAGTAAGACCGCATGCCTTAAAATAAGGCCAGGTTTTTCGCTGTATTTGGCGGGGGGTAATTCCTTATAGTAATAATTTTTTAGTCTTCCGTTTGTATTCCCCGTTTAGAAATTTTATAGCCTAGTTACCTAAGCTGTTCTGCCGCGAATTTACACCTACTAGCCTTTACTTTTGAGTCTGCGTGTCTTAATAATGTAAAAACTTCATTTAAATTTCCTATGTGTTGCTCAACATTTGCACTAGTCGTTTTGCTACATGATATCGTCCAAATACACCGAGGAGCCATTACATAACGACCACCCTGTTAATAACATGTAGGACCACCTTTAGCCCTCAAAACTGCTAGCACCCGGCATGGCATTGACTAATCTGAGGTACCAAGTGCTCATCAACTGGTCCTGCAATTCCCCCGCATTGCAAGAGGGTACTGTGGAGTCACGAATTTGGTTTTCCATGTGGAACCTCAAATACTCTATTAGATTAATATCAGGTGAATTTGGAGGCCAAGACAGGATTTGAAAGTCATTGGAATGTTCCTCGAACCCCTCCCTGACGATTCGACCCTTATGACATTGTACATTATCCTGTTGGTAAACACATTTCCCTGTCAGAAATACTGATGTAATGAATGGGTGAACCTTGTCTGCAACGATGTTCATGTAGCACGCAAACGTCAGGGATTGTTCTATGGGGATTATCGGTCCTAATGTGCTCAATGAAATCATTGCCCACACCATAATACCCCCGCCATCGGCTTGTCTCCGTCCAACTGTGCATCCGGGAGCCAGAGTTCTGTTTAAAAATCGGCGTGTTAGCACACGCCCATCGATGTGATGGACCAGAAAAATCGATTCGTCGGACCATGCAACTTTCTTCCATTTTCTAATGTCCAATTCCACTGTTTCTTGTCCTGTTGCAGACGCAGATGGCGTCAGTGCTTCGTAGACCCCATACGCAGCAATGTACGCTGCATAGCATGTTGAAAATCACTTTCTGGATCGCCGTTGTTGTAGCTTGTGGTGATTTCGGCTGTTGTGGCTCTTCGAGCACATAAACCGGACTTTTTTCCCAAAACGGATTGTAAAATGAATTTAGAAATGGATTCAGAAGAGATTTTTTTCGTGACGTCTGTACGTACGTATATAAATACGTACGTATCGCTGTCACGCACAACTCAAAACGTATAGCCTCAGAATGTTGAAATTTTGTATATAAGACTGCTATAGCATGTAGTTGTGCACCTCCCTTTTCGGTTACAATCAGCCTCACCAAATGTTTATCTGTATATATATATTCTCGCTCTGAAACTCGGTTCGGTGAGCTCAGTCTTTTTATTCTTATATGTTGGTAAATTGATTTTTGGTAAATTGATTTAAATTGATTTTTTTTCTTTAAAAATGATTGAATTATATTGTTCTTATGTTCCGGCTAAGGTTTTTTATGCTTTCAGTAAATTCGCATGCAATATTTTAGAATTATCAACAATTAAAAAGTTGTTTAAGCGAGGCTAAGCCTAACGGAGTAGCCATATTTGTTTACATTTGAAACTTAACAGAAGAGTGAATAAGTCAGTTTCTGCACCTTCAATTTTTCTTTGCTGAATAGGACCAAAAGTAAACTTTCAGTTTTGTGGACAAATAAATCTGCCTTCTTTCCCGCTGGCTTAATGGAAGAGAAATATATCTCCAGTTAAATTCGAGGTTATAAATTTAAACGAAATGCAGCAAAAAAAATGTGTATAACTTAATAGGTCGTACAAGGAAGTCATGTAGTGTCAACATCAGATTTTTTGAAGTGTTGTGATTAATCTCGCTTGTTTGATTTCAGATCAAGCAGACAGAATTCATTGCGGCCAAAAGGCTAGATTGTGCCTATCGTTGGGAAGAGTCTTGGACACCACACAGGTAACAGTAGGATTTGCTCAGTTTCGCCCGCAATTTTGAAGGAGAGTACCCCGAGAGGACGGGTTCGAGGATCTCTTCCCCTACCAGCAACCTCTTGAAAAGACTTTTGGCTCTCCGCATATTTTGAGTGCCTAATGCCTCACATACAACATACATTTACAAACATCCATGTCTCTTCTACGATTCGAATCCGGACCTTTCAATAAGGCAGTCAGAGTCGCTAATCACAATCCATGTTGGGAGACGAAAGAAATTTATTCTTAATAACTAACTATACTATTAAACGTTAGGTCGTCTGAAATTTTTACCATTATCATCGGTAAGTTAGTTAATAGACCATTTCTGTTCTGATCATTCCACCAGAAGTGGACGAATAAAATATTCCTGAATATTAATCTCGAAACTGATTTTAGTCAGGGTGGTAATTCATCAATGGCAAATAAATGCCCTATGTAAAGTAATTTTAAATAGGCATACTTCGTATAAGAATTACACACTAGCGCAATTATAAACCATATAGATAAGAAGTTGTGTTATTTATGATATTGTCACTTTATATGAATGCCATGTTTTGCATTGAAAGTCTGCTAATGCTTGGATTGTCAACGAACAATCACCAGTTACAAATGGGAAGCTAAATGGCTTCCCATTTGTAACTGGTGATTAAAAAGTATACTAAAGTAAACTAAAAGTATTAATTAAGTTAAATTATAATTCAGATTCAGTAACGTATAACTAAACTTTTAATACTTTTAGATAGGATAATTTAGAAAAGTTAGGGTTGATAAATATTTAGGGCGTTGTTTCCTAATGGATGTGCCGCGAAATATTCACATTTAAATATGAATATTGCACCATTTATAAAAATTCCACACAAAACTTCTATGTACATATGTACTTGACTTGAAGACATATTTTTCTTTGTGATATGCTGTACCAAATTATGAAGACATATAAGAATGAGTTGCCTCTTTTATTCTGCTCGGTGTTTTATTATACATTTACCTTGAACTCATTGCTTCCTTTATTTTGAACAGCTATACAAAACTCTCAATACCAGAAAAACTTTTTAATGCATACTTCCCGCTTACTACGATGGAAGAAAATGTCCTCTTTCGTAACAGGAATAACTATCATTTACTACTTCCAGTGCTTATAAGCTTGTTGGAATTAATAAGAAAATCTACAATGGAAACAGAACTTCTATACCTTAATCCGGTTATTTTTATTCGTGATCTTTCATATCTTTCAAACACAAATAATGAAATAAAAATGTTACTATCATTTCAACGCCATACTTGAGGAAATCAGAAATTTATGCAATGGAAATAAATAGTGACATCTAAATAGATCCGTGCATCTGAAAATGACTTACAATATTAATCTATTTAACCCCAAAACCATATCGCAATAATCTGTGTTAAATACATTAGGTACAGGTTTCATTATTGATTAGGTGAGTATTAATAGCATAATATCCATGTGCCTCGAATCTTGAACAAAAATAACTACAATAACTATAATAGCCACAGGGATGAACAACCACGCGACAGGTGCGGTTTTCTTTTTATTGCTCCGTGCATTCCTTGAACACCGGAGACAGGAGAAAGACGATTTTGAGGCTGGAGAGGTAAAAATCTTCCGATGTAGTAAACACAACATGTATGAATTTATTGTGGATAAATATGAAAAATACTAATAATTACCTGCAAGAATTAAGGTAACATGCCTAAGTTTGCTGGTTTCGATAACTGAAGAGATACTTTTTCTTCTGCTAGAGTAAAAATTACGAAGAGAGAACATGAACGAGATAATAAGACAAAAAATTCGAGAAAAATCATAAATTAAAAAGAAGGAATGTAGGGATTCCCTTAGTTCAGTTCACCAATTATTCAAATTTGTGTTATCTTTTCTGAACTCCTCAACTTTCCCTTGCATTTCCTCGCCAGGATGCAAATTTAAAGTTAAGTGAAGTGAGTATTTAAACAGGTGAATTTTGGAGTTTATTCAGAGCGTGTATTCGCTAGCCAGCGCACGTTACGAATCTGTCCTTGTTGTTATGCGGTGTTGCTGATACGTCTTTTTGGTCACTTAAATAATTATCACGTCGGGTAGGTTGTCGAATCAACCTAGTTAGCATTAACTTAAAGTCGTCCTAGACCAGCACTACTCTTTAGCCTTGAATTTATCGGGTAACGATTCTTAAGTTTCACCGCAAGTTGTCGTTGTTATGTAAAGCACGACGTACTTGCCTTTCTGTTTATAGTTGATAATAATAAAGGGTTATTTTTACCCTTCTTCTGTGGTTGTTTTCTTTAAGCCAGTGCGAGAAGTCGTCAGGTTCCTTAGTAGGATCTCGTATAGTTTATGCGGCCAAAGAGAGTACGATCGTATTAGAGGCTCACGTATCTATTGGCAAGACGTGACAGGAAAAATGAAATAATTTTCTGAAAAGCTGAAGGTAAAGAAGGATTAGAAATGGAGTTATTAAACAGGACTGAAAGATTTTTATAAATGCAAATCTCCACTTAGAAATTTGATTCGCGACTGGAAGAAAATTTTTGAAGCATTTTGGCTGCAGACAAAAGGATAAAGAGATTTTTTCATCAGCGATGTTGAACAATGGATGACTTTTTTCTTTTTTGCTAATATACATGTCATGCTCCTTAGTGTTAAATTTCGAGATGCTCCGATTTACCCAATGTATATTGAGCTATACTGGTAAGGAATACTATAGAAATGTTAGCTATTATTTTAAAGAAGTTTAACGTCTTTTCTCCAACCATTAAAATCCGTAGTTCGATATAAAGCCTCCATTTCGGATATAACTTCTCGAGTATCTTTAGTATTCCTTGCCAGTGCGGCTGAATGTATATTGGCATAGAAGGGTTTTTAGGTTCCTAATAATTCTGCGAAATAAGAATTCCTAATAATTCTATAAAATTTTTCCTAATAATTCTGTGATAAATTTTAAATCAAATGTACGGCAATACTGCCCTTTACACTGTGTATAATTTAGCCAAAGTATGCTTTATACGCTTTAGTAATAGATGGCGGTTGCATAAGAAATCACTCGATAATTAAATCTCCAAGAAATAACCACTTTTGTCCCGGTATGTTTAGTAACGATACCAGAGAATTCCCACTTTTCGAGCACGGCAATAAGACGCAAAAATTTATCGGTACAAGACAATGCGACGGCACATGCATTGTGGTGGAGGAACGGCGCCATTTCCGAACCATTATCTGCCTGTTCTTAATTAACTTCTTGGGCGATAAATTCTACGGGGACATTTAATGGCCGAACAAAGGAAAAGCATCCTTAGGGGTTAGAGCAGCGGGAAACAACAGAATCGAGTGTTACGAGATCAAAAGTAGGTATTTGTTTGAGAAGAAATATAATTTTGCACAGTTTCCCTGAAAATGAGTTTCATCTTAACATCCTTTCGTTGCAACATAAAAAAGTAGACTTCGGAATGTAGCTACATGTTTTTACAATTTACTGTTTTATTCCGTAGAAACGTAAGAGCTTTTATGGCGGTGATGCCAGCATTCCATATGCTAATTTAAACCTTCCTCAGTTTGAATTGCAGTCTACTCTGACAGATTTCGAAGAAAATTATTTAGCTTTTTTCTTTCGAACTACAACCAGCGCACTTGAAAATATAGTTCTTTCGCACTACGCATGTTTCAACGATACATCAGTTAAATGTTTAATTTTTTCGTCTTCTTTCCTACCATTTTACTAACGATTAGTGGAGATACTGAGCCATTTCAACTACGTGTGCCTGTTATTGAGAAGGCTTTTACTTTAACCGACTTTGATAAAAGTCAAATTTTGATGAGTTTTTGAAGGCTAGGAACAAGAATCTTCGAAACGACGTTGGCAATGATCTTGAGTACCATACCATTGTACACGCTGAAATAAGTTGGCCAGTCGTGTCCTGAAATCATATCTCCAAGAAGTGGTTGTTTAAAACTTTGTTCTTTAAAAACCCAGTGATTAGATTTGATTTAGGAAACTGGGGGTTATCTAAATTTAAATAATAAAATCACCAACCACACTTATATATAGTTTTGTACAATGATCAGGAATTCTGTTCCGTTACCTCGTAATAAACGGATATTGCTGGAGCCGAAAGCAGTCCTTCCCCAAATCAAGAAAGTACTGCATCTGTACCTGCTTAATTTAACTACATTAGACTAACCGCAGCAGATTCCTTTTTCCCTGCAAAAGGGAAAAAGGATATGAATTTGTCAAGGATTAATTCTGATATCCAGGATATAAATTCCAGGTATCGTGTTCTGTAGACTAACTAACTGGGGTAATTCTCTGAGATAGATAAAAGAAGTTTTCTTATAAAAATGGTAAAATTTCTTTTCCCAATTGCTAGAAAATTTGGCTATGAACTGAAGTGTGCGACTTTCCTCATTCTTTTTCGCATGCAGATCACAAAAAAATACATTTTGAAGAGATTACAAACAATTTCGTTCTCATCACCTAAGTCAATACTGGGATTAGAAGTCATTCGCTTCTTGAATTAGGCAAAAAACTACTGCATTTTGAGATAATATTTTTTATGATTTCACAAGGAAAGGTCTCACTGATTTAAGAAATTGAGGCTGATTCTGTATATTCAAAATGAAAGATATCAGTTAAAAAATCAGTTACTAAATATCTACAGATAGTTCATTTCATTTCACCAGTGAGAAAACTTCCAATCTTAAGTGGGTAAAGACCCACCAGTGGCCGAGCGGTGAAATCGCTGAACACTGGTAGTTCGGTTCGAGGCTCGAATCCCATGTGTTTTGGGAATTTGTGGTTTTCCCCATGTGTGTCGTATATATGAGCGAGTTTCCTTTAAATCGTCCTCCACGAACGCATCCTTCCTCTTAGGCAGATAGCCTGTAGGATCTTACTCTTAATTTTACCACGATACCTCATACTATAACTGAACTGTATAAATTCTATTTCATGAATGACGCTGTGTATATTACTAGATTTAACATAATTACACATTCAAAATACATATTGCATAGATAATGCAATATATAAGAATTACATTAATTACATAAATCAAAATACATATTACAGTAATTACATAAAGCATTGTTTATCCATATTACGCAAAACAATAGTTGCCAGAGCCTACTCCGAAGAGAGGTTGGAGTTCTCTTTTCCATCTCCAATTTTGAGGAAGAGCGCCCCCGGGTGGAGATCCGGGGTTCTCCCACCCCTCTCCACTCCCACAATCCCCACGAGAGCACTTTCGGGTCGCCGTATATTTGGAGTGCTGCCATGCCGAACTGACATTTGCAAACAACCATGTCTTCCCGGAATTCGAACCGGGGCGCTTCGATACCGTAGTATGCTCCCCTAACCACTATACGGTTTGGGCGACACATAAAGCCCTTCGGTAATGGAAAACAGAAAATATAAAATTAGTATTTAATTTTTGAATACCAAAAGACATGCTTTAAAATAGAAACATAAAAATTTTAATAATTATTGGCACAGTAGTTCCGTTAATTGGCACAGTAGTTCAATAATAATTGGCGCAGTAGTTCCGTTAATTGGCACAGTATTTCAATAATTATTGGTTTCTATAATTAAAAAATAACAATTTCAATAATTGTTGGCGCAGTATTTTGTTTATCTGTTGCATCTGTTTTTATTTTGTTGCTGACTCAGGACTTTCAACAGAAAGATTGTTCAGGGAGCTTTTCCCTCTAAAATAGGAAGTGAGAAGAGATGACGTAGTCATGTTGACACTGATCGCAGCAAAGAAATTGTTTTAAATTACAAAAACCATCCTTGAAATTAACTGTACTTAAAAAGTTAAGTGTAGCTAAAATTAGTAAACGACGATGTTACTGCTGCATGCATTTTGCATTAAACGCTTAAAAAATAATAATACTTATTCATTAATTTAAAAATAATCGATAAAATAGCTACGCTTTTACATAAAGTTTTGTTTTCCTAAAACTTGCAGTCTTTATTCCTCTTCATTGCATACTAATTGAAGAATTGTACTACTATTTCTAAGATACCCATAAAAACAGCTTTTTAAAGCTAGGCAAAAGAGTAGTTTTGAATATGTATGGGAATTCTTTTTTCCTTGTACTAAAGAAGAGGAAGGTATGTTTGATTGTCCTTGAAATCGATAATTTTATTCAATATTTAATCTAATATTAGGTTTCTTTTTTGCCTATTTATAAATTTTACATTAGCGTGTTTCTCTTCCGATTCGGTTCTATAACCAGATGTATTTTAAATAATTTTCTAACTTACATATATCTAAGTCACATATATTACATTTAAATAAATACAGTATGTCTTGAGTTTGACAAAACAGTATTACTTACAGTATCTAAAGAGAATTATTCATTTTTTCAAAAGAAGGGGTTAAGGAGGAAGCCCTCTTTTTTATGCTAAATAACTTTGTGTCTTTTCATGCTAAATTATTTTGATGCTAAATTACTCAGACAAAACTGCGAATCACAAAATAGTTAATTATTAATTATTTTATTTATTGTGTGGATGTTTGGCTTGTTTATTATCACCTAATGAGAAACTAAGGGAAAATCTTTATTCACAGAGGTCGGTATCTTTCCTTTGCGAGCTCTTCGTACAAAGAAAAAAAATGATAAATAGAACTCATAATAAAAAAAAACTTTAAATATCACTGAATTATATTTTATCTGTAATGAGGATATCCAATCCTGAGTTGAGGTAGTTTACGGTATGAAACAGATTTTTAAGGACATAGGTGGAAAAAAAGAATTTACCCACCTTCTGAAGATTTCTTAAAACTTCAAACTGTTATGTAAAGTTAGTGTTGTTTATTTATTAAGGCTATTATTCTCAGCAAACACTGAAAATTTTACTTACTAAACCCCCAATGACCCGCCATCGGCCGAGCGGTAAAAACCGCTGAATACTGGTAGTTCAGCCGGGGTTCCGAGTCCTAACAAACGGGCAGCCTGTATGAGGGTGTTCGGGATTTTCCCCATGTGTAACGTGAAAGCGAGCCAGTTTCGTCTTATAATGGCCTCCAGGAGCACCCCTCTCTTTTCGAGTAGTGTCTAATAGCGAAGCACATAATAAATAAATATAAAAATAAGCACATAATAAAAAAAAACCACAATCGATGAATACAAAATTGAATGTCTGTATAACATGCACATTTATAAATTTATTAATATGATAAAAATGAAAACAAAGCCACACTGGCATTACATTTTTCAGAATTCTTCAAGATTTCGATTCTATTAAATCATTCGTAATTCAAGTACTCGGCTCCTCAAATTCTAACCAATTCCTGTTTAGGAGTCATTGAGCAATGATTGAATTAATTAAGATAGAGGTGAATGACGTCATTTGAATCCCGTAACCATCCTCAATCAAATGATTAACGAGAAGTTCTCAGTAACATTTTTCTCTCTCTTTCAAGATTTGTGGAAATTCTTTAAACGTTTTTGGTTATTGGATTAGTGGAGTTAACGAATCATTTGAAAGAATTATGTAGTTGCTATAGCAACCATTTATTTCTAGGAGGAGTAAAGACATTACTGCAGTTGGGAAGATGTGTCTATAAGATATTTCTGAACTTATGGAACGATCTGATGCATAACATTGATCGATTTATTTTCATTTTTACAAGCAGCATGATTTTCTCAGGGAAAATAAAATCTTCATTACTGTTAAATCTAAGACTATTTTAATCCAACATTTAGCGTTTATGTGAAATACATTCGTTCCTAAATGTCTTTATTTTTAGTAATATATTCGCATTCATCATCGAACTCGAGGAGTTGTGGAAGGAATTAACTATTGAACACTGAAACAGTAGAAGCTGATTATCCGAATTTCTTGCTCTAATCCGAAGTCAAATAATTGGGGAATGTAAAATATAAACTGCAAAATATGATAAAACCTAAAAGATATTCCTTACAATAACAACATCTATTTTTTTCTCTTTCAACAATCAAGATTATAAATTATACTATTTTAATTATTAAAGAATTATAAGATATTTCATGACATAAGGGCTGAATCAAAAACTGAGGATGCCCGCTGAAAACTTCGCGGATGAAAACATAGCGGAAAAAACAACACAAGGCGAAAAGGTCGTTGTGCAAAAGATCGTAGGAGAAAAGAAAGCAAGGAGAAAATATCGCAGGTCTAAAATATCTCGGTATAAAACATCTTCGTCGAAAATGGATTAGTTCAAAACATCGTTGTAAAATTTATAATGAGAAAAATTAAGGATTTACAACTCATCGCAGGACGATAACATTGCAGACATGTATTTTTCAAGCTTTTAAAACTGTAAATGTATATTCGCATAATGATTTGAGACTGCAAGAAGGAATGAGGAATATTTTTGTCTCTAACCTTTTATTTCCTATTTTTAGATTAATTAATGATTTTTTTGCTAAAAAAGAAAGAAGAAAACATTTGCATTCAAAAAGGGAAAATGAGAAAATGAGTTGTAAATTAATCCTATATATAGTAGTTATTAGAATTTTAAATTTATGTGCTTACCCATCAAAAGTCATTATTTAATTAATCTCGTTTATGAAGTTGTATTCGCAGTTTTTTATGAAAAACATAGCTTAAACTATTAGAAAAGAGAAGAAATCTAAAATATTAAAAAAGGGATATTTAACTAACTGAAACAAAAAAAAGATTTAATTTTTACTAAGAGTATTTCAGATTAACAAAGTGAAACAAAATAATTTTTCGGATTGATAATAAACTAAACAATTTTAATATAGTGCCGTCATGCAGTTACTAATCTTCTCATCGCTAATTTTTAAAGAGTACATTTTTCATGAATACTGCCAATATAACTTCATAAAAGAGTGTAGTTAAATAGCGACTTTTAGTAGTTTAGTACAGAAATTTAAAATTATATTACCTGTTCCATGTAAGATTGATTTTGAATGCTTTTTTGGTAAGAAATTATTAATTAATCCAAAATATAGAGGTGATATCCCTCATCTTATGCTCACAAATCATTATACAAATATACATTTACCGCTTTTAAAACCTGAAAGACATATGTTTGCGCTGTTATTGTCCTGCAATGATTTGCAAGCACTTTATTTTTTGCAACGATATTTTTTACGATGTTATTTTAAAACTGCGATGTTTTTGAATCGCGTTCTTTTCGCTAACAAATGTTCTTAATAGCTCCATTCCACATTATTTCTGATTAAGGAGTTATTTCTACTAATCTGAAACGGTTATCAAAAATGTGGTTAAAAAAAATCTTTCCATTTCTAACTTATGCTATATTTAGAAGCAGTACAACAGAATATACAAATAAAAGAAACGTTTCAGAAGTGTGTTACTTTCGTAAAATTCTAGTATTCAGAATTTTTAGGAATTTCAAGATTTTTTCTGAAACCTAAAAGAAAACTAATAAGAAAATAGTGTGTGTCCAAATATCAACTTCCGCCTCTTCAAAACCTTTTCCATGAAAGGTAAAGAAAAACATAATAGGCAACATTCTCTTAACTGCATTCTTTTTCTTCTCAAATCTAAGTGTACTTCGGATCCTAGTAACCCACTTCCATACGCACACCCATGACATAAAGGCTCCTAACGTTTTTTTCTTCAATACACGGATTGATTCCGTTCGCAAATTTAATACAGGCAAAAAAAAATTCCCCTCCACAAGAATCTTTTTTTTTTTTTTTTTTTTTTTTTTTTTTTTTTTATCAATTCCCATTTACCCGAAATTACGTTTGCCCACGAGTTTCCTTCCGGATTCTGTTCTTGGAATTTCCTCTTCTTAAATCCCATAACCAGTTTCCAATAGCGTTATATCAGATTCGGTAGTGGAAAAGAATGAGAATTCCAGTATTCTCTGTTTAAATTTCAAAGTAATGAATGAGAAGGTTCTTTCAACGAAGACAAGCAATATTCGAATTTAGTCAGTCTATTTCCATTTTTAACTGAACTTTCAAATTACTTGTCAGTAAAATCTATAATAATACCAGTTTTATTGTTTCTACACAATAAAATTTGATCAGTTAAACCTATTTAGCCTTCATTTGTATATTGCTGCTTCATATGGGTTTCAGATTTTTGGCTTGCGTTTACAACACTGACACCATCCAAACATTAAATGATCGACACTTAGGTTCATGTTCGGGTTAAAGTGCAAAGAACATCTAATGTCTACTATAGCGATATGGGTGTTGTACCTCTGCTTTAACTGAATGAAAAGCGTTAATTTAAGTACCTAATACTGATACAAAAATGACAAAATGATGTCAAAACAGTCAGTACCTTACTGCACTATCATACTTTGGAGGACATCTCCAGTTGAGGTAAGTTTGAACATTGTTGTCACGGCTACAATAGTTTATTTACAGATGGTGCCTTAGGCGTTTACAGATACGGAGAACATTTCTGATATTATTTGCAAGAATTTACACGGGGAATACAAAATACTACACTTAAAAAATTTTATACAATACCATTGACACTAACTTGAGTTAGATACACATTTCAATTTGCATTTATTTGCTCTGTGTGTATTTAGGCAAGTTATTGAGGAAACAGAAGTTCCACAACTTATCAAATAATTTGCAATTTCCTTATGAACTAGTTGTTTGAAATTCCTGGCATTCAGTAAGTTAGTTAATGGTTACACAAAAACGCTAGTTGTTGTTTAAAAAGAGATTTAAAGAATTTTGGTGCCATTTCAGCTTGTTTTGTATTACAAGGAGTGATGCAATTTCTCTGCTTTACTCAGAATATTTAGCAGAGATTCTCTCCTCTCTGAAAAATGAAGGATATTGTTGCCTTGATTTTTTTCTTAATTGTTTCGCCTTGAATGTGTGTGTGTGATTATGGCAAAGCCTCGAGGGCTATCTGCCTAAAGGGAGGAATGCCTTTCGTGGAGGACTTTCTAAGGGAAACTGGCTCGTATACACGTTACACATGGGGAAAACCACAAAATCGCCCATGCAGCCAGCCCGTTCGCAGGATTCGGACCGAACTAGCAGTGTTCAGCGACTTTACCGCTCGGCCGCTGGTGGGCCTCGCCTTGAATGCGTATTCCAAATAAGGACTTAAACTGTTTTCAATTAGTTTAATATGCCATTTGCTTGTCAGTGTGAAGCTTGTGAAATAATGGGTCGGATCATACTCGACACTAGCATACGACCGAATTGAGCTACCGGCATATGATCGAACTGATAAACCCAAAGACTGCATAAGAGTCTTTCTGCATATTTGCCACTTGCACAGAGTTAGAATCGACAATAGAATAAGATCGATGGCGAAATACAATCGACATTGCAGCATCTCAGGCTAATAATTAGGTATAGTTTCCAATCGAAATGGGGGCAAATTTTATCAAGTTATTATATTTAGGTTGCGCGCCTAGCTCGAAACCTATTTTTGAACTTCCGTATCGATCCTGTCCTGTATTCCTAGATTCCCAACATAACTCAAGCTAACAATCTAAGTTCAAGAGCGTCGTATCTGCCTCCTAACAAATATAACCAACTCATGCTTCAGACAAAAAAGGCACCAACCTTTCGGAGATAATTTTCTCTCCCTGTAAATGGTGTCTTTCTAGTGCCCCACAAAAAGGTTGGAGCATTTCATTCGTCCTTATGGCAAATGAAAGATACTTGTTAAATTTGACACAAAAAATAAATCCCTTATAAGGTATTTCTCACGCCTTCCTAACATGCCTTCGGCGTGTGGTGGTCAGCTTGGCCAGTATTTCAGAAATCCGTGGTTCGATTCTCGGCGAAGGCCTTGCTAATTTTTCATCTTGCCTGCTCTCAAAAAATACCTAATGAAGGGTGTTGGATCAGGATTCTCCACACCCAGGATCTGGCGATTGGGTCCCCTAAAAACCCCAGTCGCCCTTTAAAAGGGAGAGTATATAAAGTATTTCTCCCACCTTCCTAGCGTGCCTTCGTGGTGTAGTGGTTCTGCAAGCTGGGCCGGTATTCCAGAGGTCCATGGTTCGATTTCCGGTAAAAGCGTTCCTAATTTTTCATTTCTACGGCTTTTCCAAAAATACCTAATGTCTCTACACCCTGATGTTATTCATCCGATGAAATACATACCATTTACAACACTAATTAAACATTGTTATCAAAGAAATTTTAGGTCAAATAATTTAAAACAGTAAATTATTAAATAAATGTTGCATTTTCTTTCAGTTTCAGTTTCTTCGGTTTTCTTTTTTAAATGTTAAATGTTTCTCAGTAAATGTATATTTTAAAATTATATAATTAAAAGTGTTAAAGATTGATAAGACTATATAATTTTGAAAAGCTTCGTCAAGGTCTCGTCAATTTTACATCCTATCAACAGATGTACAAACATTAGCGTTCTCTAGAAATGATAGCAGACATTATGAAAAACACAAATGAGCACCGCCATAAATGGTGTCAATCCTTCTGATACCAGTTCGTATATTGTTTCTGAGCGTTTATCATGAATTTTTCACTCTTAAATAACATCCCTCTTTATATCTATAGCTTTCCTTCCCTTGATTTATTTACCAGATGTTATTAACAGAAAATCAAACAGACACGCTATTAATGAAGAATTCTAATTTCCAGTATATTCTGATTCTCTATAAATCAGACGTAATCGCTTTTATTGTTTTTATAGCAAAGTAATCTTTCTTCGTACACACAAAAATGAATTAAATTCCTTAATAATAAAACTAATTGACATTTTATGCCTTTTTAAAAAATTTCTGGGATATATTTCTTCAGTCAGTTTCATTATTCCTACTTCCTTTAATGTTTTGCCATAACAAAAACCTAACCTCTTTCATAGTTCATACACAGCTTGATTACTGTAAACACCATCGTTTACATATCATTTTCACTTATGCTTCCAAACAAAAAGAGCTAATTAAACAAAGCCTGTACAAGACTCCCTTCTATTGAGTTACTATCAGTCAGACGACTAATTCCCCTCCTTCCCTTTTTAATCAACGCTAGTTTTGCAAAAGGAAGAAACATGCATTTTTATTCCTCACTTCTCCCACTTTCTATTAGCTTATGCATTTATAAATGCAAACCGAATAAAACGACAGAAACCCATGTCAGAATTCAATATGATGAATAAATATAATTTTGCGGCTAGTGTGTATTGATGTTTGAGCATCCAATTACCTAACCTCCAATATTTTTGTAGGCAAAGCATAAAATAAATCTAAGACATTGCTATGCCATTTACTTTCTGCCCAAAATTAGGGACGAATGCGGAATAGATTTATCGGATATTTTCTTGTCTCTTCTTTCTCCTCTCAAACAGAACAAGATGAGCGACCTCACCATACAGCATCGGAATTAATTTAGGATGAAGGCAATATTATCTCGTTCTATTTGCCTGTACTCCCCGATCGGTCAATTCCCTGTCGGCAAGACTCCCTGTTCCACCGATCGTTTATCTCGAGAAGTATTTTACCCGGTCGACGGTACAGGGTCCTGGCTTCTCAGACTAACGCATAAATGTTCAACAGAGGTGAGTTGTTGTCAGGCAGCTTGGAAAAAAGAACATAAAGACGTCCAATTTCTTCTTTCAGGCTTTCATTGGTGATAGGAAAAAGGAGATACCAGCAATTTTTTTTCTTTCCTCTTTGTTTCAAAAGTAACTTTCCAAAGTTATTCATATAAAATGCTTGAATAAAAATTATTTGTAAGGAAATGTAACAGCTGGAATAATAAAAAGCGCAACTGAAAAACATCTTCGATTTCGGAAAGAAATTGAGAGCCTTTCTCGGTTGCGTTATGTTTCACTATTTGTTTGTTGTTGTTTTCCACCGTTTCCGAGATAAAAATTTATAGCAACAGATATTTCATGCTTGTGCTATTTGTGTAGTTTTTGTGTCTGGCTGCCTTTTGAATCTGCGCAGGCGGGAATAAAAATTGAAAACACGTAAGACAGAAACAAACTGTGCCAAAAAATCCTTCCTTTCCTGCTGATATTCTACTATTTAATGCAAAAGAGCATTTGCAAAATTCAGAGTTTTAAATTAGACCGAAAACAGTTAGTTACCAACTTAATAATATTGAGTCATAATTGAACGCTTCTTCATTCCTGCCGTATTTGATTTTCGTATTACAATTTTATATATAATTCTTATTGAGCAATTTTCATTGAGTCGCTTACTCTATTATTCAACTTTCGTTCTTCCAAAAATTTATTACTTTAACTTTATTCATGTTGCCAATGCTAATTGTTCAATGTCGAAAAATCTGGGTTTGCACATTTTTAGTTCGAACTGAGGAAAGTGATGAGAAAATCACAACTTTGAAGATTTATGTAACAGACAATGGTCGGAATTTCAAGAAATTGGTGGAAGTAACCCGAAATTTCCTACTATAGGTATAACGGAAAAATTTAGAGTGCAGCATATTATTGTTTAGAATAAATTCCATGTGATAAGGAAAACAAATGAGGTGTAAAGTAGTACAATAAAATTAAACACAGAAGCCCTTATAAAGTATACGGAAATCGCAGTTCAAATGGTATGGAATCAAAATAAAATAGAAACCTGATAAACAGGAGTATTTGATGCATTAATTAGCAAAATAGAAACAAAATGCGTGGGCCATGTCATGGAGGTTAGAACAGATAGACTATGACAATGTGACAATGTGACGTCACGACTTAACATGGCCATCATGTAGCATACGGCTAAGACTACAAAACACATTTTTAAATGCAGTTGCCTTAATTTTGAGAGCAAATACCAAGGTAGGCTGCTCAGCAAAGTGTCTTTAGGCAACATTTGCACAAAATATGATTAACCGGTAGAATCATTTCACAAGCTGGTGTATATTTCTCTTATAGTTATCATTTACACATTCTCATGTACTTTATTAAATTTGAAATAGTTATTTGTAGTTCTTGTGACTTTTCTATATGCTAAGTCGAAAATCATTTATGTTAAATACTTAGAATGGGAGACCTTTCAGTGATGAGTAGCTAACATGTAGACAACACCGATTAGAATGCAAACAAAACCAATGACATCGGCCATGATATGGCGTGATGTCACACCGTGACATTTCATGGCTTCATTTTCATTGCACGGTAGATACGGGGAAGGCTTACTCCATTTATTCTAGCCTTCTGGGGCCATGTCTGCTATAATAATTCTCACTTCAAATGCTGGTGCAGAGTCAATATTTTACTGGGATTCCTATCAAATAGTGTAACATTCTAATAGTTGTAAAAATCGTTTCCAGAGAGCGAAAGTTTCTTTAGAGCAATAAACCACTTTTGAAAAATGTCATTCTCAACAGAAAAAAGACACATCTCGAAAAATAAAAAGCCTCATTTAACGCAACATTGTTGAGTCCTCATTCATTTCAGTTGCGTCTCCATTCTTTGTAGCTCAAGAAGAAACACATCGTTTAAAAAATGATAAATCAATAATCTTCGATTTATGAAACAAAAGTAATGACAGAGTTCAAAGCGCTCCCTTCGTTTGTGCTACTATAGGCTCACTAGACCAATGAAAGAAATCCGAACATTTTTCGCATCTTTTTAAAGCATGCACTCCCAACCTTTTGAAGTGTCTGGGCCGCATTCCCAAAGGAAAATATTCCAAAAGGCCGCCATTCTGAAACATTATGCCACGTTCTGCATCTAGAATTTAATATTTGATAATTATCTTCACGTAAACTGTTGTGATAGCTCATAAATATTAAATTCTATATTATTTTTAATAACATTATATTCCTTTTTATTCAATTAGGAAAAATGTAACTTAAAAATTTTAAGTCAAAACTAAACTGGTTTTTACATCGTGCATGTGAACAGTTTGATAGACGTTGTGGCAGTAACGAAAGATATATTCAAGATGTTAATCACAGAAAGTTAATACCAAATGTTTGTTCTTATTTTACTTTTTGTACTTCATAATATAAAACATCTGCCTTAAGATGTACCATATTTCTTAGACTCTAAGATAGACTCTAAGATCTGTTTAATTTTAATACCTACTATAAAAATAAATGAATAAAAACTAAAATAATTTAATTCTAAGAAAATAAAGTCTCTTAGACTCTAAGATCTGTTTAATTTTAATACCTACTATAAAAATAAATGAATAAAAAAATAAAATAATTTAATTCTAAGAAAATAAAGTCCCAAACCATTTAGCAAACGTTTTTAATAACAGATTTTGATTTCCACGAACAATAATACTTTTATTTGGTTCAGTAATTTGGAAAATTTTATATTTTAGGAATAAGTAATAATTTAAAAAAAGCAGTAGTTCCGAAATGCATCATGATTTTAGCGATGCTTAAAAGGAAGAGGGTGTTTATCTTAGAATTAAAGAAGTACGGTATATGGTTTCAAAAAAAGGAGCATGAACAAAAACCATTCGTGATATGAGGCAAGGTAATTTATAAAATTCCACTTCTTTTCTTTGCTCTGCATATCTGATAACTAGTCTATGCATTACATTTATAAGTTCTGTGGGTAAGTTATATATAGAGAATCACATTAAATTCATGTGTTCTGAATGGGAGATTGCTGCGATTTCAATTTAGTTTGGATTACTGATATTCTTTGAGAATCATTTATTAGTTGCTTTTCTCTAAAAGAAAAGGTCAGTTACTTTAAGTAAACAGTTATGACCAATAAACATCGTCTATTTCAAATTCAACATTCCATGAGCTTCTCCTCCTATTATTTTTTCCATTATGCTTAGCAAGGTTGCATTCACGGCTTTGAAGCCTGCCTGTAGCATGTGCTCAGCTAGGTTCTCGGGGTGTCAACTACTCAGTCCATGAGTAAGCTAAGAATACCGTCTAGTATCCAACAAGGAGTGTCTATGCTAGATACCTGCTGGCGATGAAGTATCTGAAATGATCAGGTTACTATATTTGCACTCCCTTTTCATCTACCTAATTTTGCTGTAATTTTAAACTTGCTAACTTTTAATTTCAGAAAGTCTTTTCCTTCAGGTGAATAAATCTGTAACTCCTCACTGTAAATTAGTTTCTTCAAGCGACTCCAGGAGAATAAATCTAGTTAGATAAATACTTGCAATTCAAGGAGATGGGTTGATTGTGTTCAGTCCATTATCTGGAAAAGAAGTCTAGCATATTCTTCAGGAACATTGGAAAATGCGTAGCCTTTGTAACATGGTGAAAGAAATGCAGTTTGATTTATCGCTATCCTTAGTTTTAAAGAACAACATTGTATCTCTAAACCTTCACATTCTCTTCATTTCTTTAGCACATATATTTCGGTACAATGCTATTTAGTGATAATTCAGTCATTAATAGCGTTCAGTGTAAATTCAGTAGCTTTCGTTGAAACAATTAAGTGTAGACCTTTATGAGACATAATTTGCCACCACATTATATGTTAGAAATTATGTGTATTTATCAATGGATTTCTATACACATTTTAACACATTCCTATGAAGCTTTTCCTTATCTGTATACTGGGTATGTTCATTTTCAGCTAGTCAAATATATATATATTGTTTACAAGCACAATTTATCTTAAGGATAGACACTAAAAGTAGTCTAAACTGGCAACAGCCTAAGATGTTGGTGATTATAATAGTTGACGGTTTCTAAAAAAAAAAACCCTTAATTTTAGCATCTTCATCTGCTGCAGAGCTATAAGAATTTTAGCCAACATTTTGTTGCTACATATTAACAACATGCTCTAGCTCTTTTCTGCACTTTCTGTTTCTTTCGTCGTGTTCTATCAGAATGCAAATTATTTTGGGCTTAAATAAGAAGCGAAGCTGTAATCTAGAGAGAGCATTTCGGCAATTAGCTGTTAGCTTAAGAAGAAGAGTCGTCTTACTTAACTGGCCGATGAATTAGTGAATTCTATATTTGTCAAAGCGCATAATTTTAATCCCAAATGCTGTAACCGAATTGGTATTTTAAAGTTATACTGTGTGTTGTATTGTCTTAAACATCTGACATCTTCAATCCTCTCATGTAGTTGTGGCTAGTATTTGTTAATTCATAGTTATACTACAAGATTTACTTTTGTGGTATCCGCACTGCAAAAATAAAGAATGCTTTTTCACTTCATTAAAACGTAGATACTACAGAATGTACTAATGTTTTCTTTCCTGTAAAGGAAACTTCTTTCTCTTTTATCAAAGGTAACAAGGTTAAAAATTGTCCTTTAAATTTCACAGCCAGAGTTTTTTAAGTCTTGTTATTCCCATTTTCCTCTTAGTTTAAAATCAGTTTTAAAGCTATTTGTCTTTTTATTCAAATTATTTGGCATAGCTTTTTATTTCCGTAAATTACATACAAAATAAATTAATATCTAGCTTATTCAAAACTTTTACTAACCACCAATAAGCATGATTAATTATAATAAAAATTTATGTTAAAATATTTTATAATCTCTTGAGTGAATTATTTCAATTTCTCAATTCCCTCCACAAAATGTAAATAATGAAATTATTTTTTGACTTTTATTTTCCGTATTAAACAAACATATTTCTTAAAAGATGTTCTTTTTCTTTTGAAGAGAAAATCTTTTACATCATTTTATCTCAAACAATATTAAAAATAGGATCTGGGATTACCTCTTAATAATAAAATATTTTAATATTTTAGTTGGTTGCAGGCCATCAGTATTAAAGCAATTAAGAAAAACGAACTTTGAAAGCAAACAAAAGTTCACTTTAAACACAGCGCCGAAGCGACATACTTAACTTTTGTTTTTATCAAAAGAATTAAAACGCAGAATCGTCTGCAAAATTAATAAATCGTTCAGAAACATTCTCGCATGAATGATTTGAACATTAGGGACATCCCGTTCCATTAGCCAATCACAACATACCTCTGGAATGCCTCCGGAAAAAGAGAAAAAAAATTCTTTGTGCTTCTTACTTTATTGGGCAGAAATATCTGTTTCCATGGAAGCGTGAAGAACTTTTTGGAGCGGCAACAGTGATTTAAAATTTATCGTGCTAAACACACGGAAAATCTTAAGGACATTGAAAGAGAGCAGGATGCCAGGACAAACTAAGGAAAGGGAAAAGAAAAATGCCGTCGTGGTGAAAGAAGAGATTGTAGTTTTCGTTGCCATGGAACATGATTTTGGAGCAAGCTCGGCTGTGGTTTCCATTATTTGTAATTCTCTTACGATGACCTGTCTTTTTTTTTTGAAAGCTCGACATTTATTGTTTGATGATACTGTAGAATTTTTTGCGCTTCTTAGTTATTGTCAATGAAATTTTTCCCCAAAATTAAATGATTTTTTGGAAGGAAGAAAACTTAAAACGTCTTTTATTATATGAAAATGTTTTTATGAGTTTTTAAATGTGTTCGTAAGAGCGTAAAAATAATAAAAGAAAGATTAAAAATTACTACAGTCTGAAAACTTTAGATTATAGTCTAACACCTCAAAGAAGTGTTTATCATTAAAAAACTTTAAATTTTCTTTCTCAAACACAAAAAATTTAAAACTATGACAAATCATGCAAATATTTCACTGCTTTCTTATATAAAAAATAATATTTATTGTTGGAAACTTGCAAAGTCAAATCTTTATTCTTGAATAAATCAAAACTCCATTAAAAAAATAAGTTCACGAAAATACATTTATTTCCGATTTTTTTTAAGACATTAAGTGTTACGAACAGAAAAATTTCAAAATATTAAAGCACACTATCGTTTGACAAAAGTCAAAAATAAAAATATGGAGAGAAGTTTTTAATCTGCACGTTACACAAAAATATCATCGTAACCGCTAGATGTGTCCACCAGCGCCCAAGCCGTAAAGTCGCTGAAGACTTGCAGCTAGGTTCGGGATTCGAATCCCGGGAAAGGCTCGCTGCATGGGCTTTTCATGGTTTTTTCCATGTGTATTCTTTCATCACAAGTGACGATCCTGTCCAAACCTTTGTTCTTGCGTTGATATTCGAGCAGATTAATCCCAGCGATTGAACTTGTACGTCAAGTTTATGCGATGCATAACGCGACTAATGGACATGGCGCTAAGAGACGAACGTCTTCCCTTAGCAAGTTCTCGAGTGGTTGTGTACTAGTCTTTTTCCACACGTTTTCGCAGGCGGGCCTCACCAACATCAGTAGGCCGGCCAGAATGATGTTCTTCTTGAATGTCATAGTCCTTGTTTTTGAACTTTCGGTACCAAACCTTCACAGTGTCATATGATACGTACCTAAAACTGTACACATGATTTGTGACATTCTGTAGCTGACGTTTTGCAACAGAACTGTTGGTAAAAGAACAGAAGAAAAGAAATGTTTGCAACAGAACTGTTGGTAAAATAAATGACGGTTATAATCTGGTAGCGTGATAGTTCCATTTCAGACACTTTGTACTTAATGATAACGATATTTTTTTTTTTTTACAAATTTCAAAACACAGTTTTCTAAAGCAAGACTCTTTCTTTCTAATGTCAAAAATCGTTTGACAAATTATGATTACACATTCCAACGCGAAGTGTTTGCGTAGACGATATTTGCGGTGGCGGAAAACTTTCGTTAAAGCCCAATATTTAAAATCCTTATTCTCATAAATTTTTGTTTCATTTCGTTAATTTTGCTCACTAGAGGATGTCAAAAGTTTTCGTTCGGTTATTATCCTTATTTTATTTTATTTAATTCATTACCTCCCCAATATTTTATTCCAAAACCAGAATGAGGTGTTGTGTTCTACATATTTAATGATTTGTGATGGTTCACCCTCTCATTTATTCAGTTCGCTATTCGAAAAGTCCCATTATCGTAGAAAATAATTCTGTTCCTTACTGTCTGAATGTCATTGACCTAATCTCTACAATTTATCTCGGAAGCTTTTAGCACGAAAGTTGCTCAAATATCGCAGCTAAAGAATAGTGCCTATTTCTGGTTCTCATTAGAGTCACCGAAATATACCCCTTCTTCACCTTACCGAGCAGTATGTGCTCTCGCAAGCGGGAACTGCAGCGCCATCTATCGATCCAAAACGAACTGATCGTGATTACCATGATGATTTCTATATTGCTTTATTCTTGAGAAGGAAACTGTTCATTTATGTTGTGTCGGCGATGAAATTCGAAACGCGGACGATCTTTAGCACCAGGCCTAAATCTGAAGATTTCTTTTACAATATTACGCGCTAGGATCTCATTTGTTCTTCAAGTGCCATTAATCAACCGAATAAAAATAAAAGTGGTTTCGCATCATTTCATTTTAGTTTTATATACAACTCCATTAAAAATATCAATATAAAACTCACTGAATGAGCTTTTAAAACATCTGTTCTATAGGGACAGAATAATTTTTGAAGAAATAACTTTAATTTAGAAATCTTCAGAAAATTAGCAGAGGTTAGAAAAATGCAACTCAGGTTGGAGACTCTTGACTTTAAAACGTGGTTGTAATCTAGGCCATTTCAAAATATCATACTATTATATACATCAAATCACCGTAAGAAGTTTGCAGTTCGTCATTTTGAACAGAAAATAATTTTAAATTAAAAATATTTGCAAATTAATCAGGTTTGTAAGGAAACGTTTCCAAATATCCTCTAATTTCAAAACTAAAAACTGTCTAAAATCGAAAAACATTTTAACTGCTTAAGATGCTAAGCTACACATTATATAGTTAATTCAAATGAAAAGTTTACTAATTTAAAGAATTATTTAAATTACGAAATAAATTTAAGCATTTTTAGTAAAAGGGAAAACAGTAAAGAGAATTATTATGTACTGCGTAAAAAAATTAATATTCTCCACGTTTTGTTTTGAAGTGCTTTTTAGCTTAATCGATAGGAAATTCTAAGATTAATTAATTATATGTCTTTTAGTTTCCTTTAGCAAAATATTCTTAAATTTCCAAAGCCTTCATTTTAAATATTCGACGTTCAGAAAGACAGCTGTGTTTGCATTTCTCCGACAAAGCGTTTACGGCTTCAGAAGAATTCTGCTTTATATTTGACGTAAAATCTTTAAACAAAAAAAGCTTAACTATATTTTTCGCTGACAGCGCAAGTTTAATGCTTGGTTGAAGATCGGAAGTTAATACACGGTTAATTAAATATACGTCAGATCGTCTGCCTCGCGAATTAACCGTTTGAAGGGAAGTCAATTCCATTTACAAAATAAATTCCATAGGGTTGAGTTGTTTTGCATTTCTACGCTGTCAGACGATTTGAATGAAGTTAAAGAGCAGAGCAAAGATAATTATAAAACGTTCAGTGAATATTTATAAAAGCGTAAGTATAAAATTCTATTAATGAGATTCAATAAGAAGAAATCTTTGAACAGCAATTGAGTAAACTTAAAATTTTTCATTCGGAATAAAATTAATCTTAATTTTTTAATATGTATCTCATATCTTTCTTCATGGAGAAATCGCTTATAAGGAGCTTTTAACTTAAAAACATAAAGTACAAATTTTCATAATTACTAATTGGATATATTACATAACAAACGCTTGTTAAATTATATTAGTTATGTCAGTAAAGGGTAAAAGAATTAAATTATTAATAAGTGTATTTATTGCTTTTATATCATTCAGTATGTAATGCAGTTATAGCTTGAATGATAAATTAAAGATTTTATGTCACCTCGAATGGCGTCAATCAGTAAGCAAGTTATTTGTTAAGCCAGGCCCTCGTGGAAGATTTAATTAGAGATCTTACGGTACATGTAAAGGAAACACTTATCAGATATCTCACAGATAATAAATGACAAGCTTGTATAACTTAAAGGCTACTATTATTGCATTATTCCATCAATACAATCAGGTTTTATTATTTATACAAACGATAGTGTACATAACAGGAAGAATTCAAAAATTAGTGTCCAACATATTATACTGTTATAACGAACGTTTTCAGATATTATATAAGTGGTATAAAGAAAAATTTGTTGCAAAGTGTTATTAAAAAGCAAGATAAAGACCCTTTTTGAAATATTCCCAACTGTTGATAAGCAGTGCATTATTATGTATTACAAGATAAATAAAAGTAACCCTTAGGCTTTGTTAACTGCCAACAACTTCTGATTTTTATTTGTATTGGATACAAACTGCTAAGTTAAAACAATTAAACTTTCTGAACTTTTAGCGCCATCTGCCACAAAAAATATAAACAAAATAACTTTAAACTAATTTAGAAAAAGTCCCATTTTCATTAGTAACAGTTATAAGGTTTTTATCCCACCTTCTTAGCATGCCTTCGTGGTGTAATAGGCAGCACATTGGACGCGTATTCGAGAGGTCCGAGGTTTGAGTCCCGACGAGGGCATTGCTCATTTGTCACATCTTTGAACTAACCTAATGTCTCTACAGTGGCGCCCGAACTAAAAAAGGTGGTGGATGATGATTTTCCATAACCAGGATTTGGCAGTTGGGTTCACTCCCAGTCGGCCTTTGAAAGGGGGAGTATATAAGCTATTTCTCCCGCCTTCTTAGCATGCCATAAATTTAAATTAGGAGCTTAGAATAGTAGTTGGAGTTATAAATTTATGAAGACTATATTAAATAACTTGGGGGTTGATACAAATAATTGGATAAAAAATAAGACATAAGAAAGTAATAAAATTGTTGTGACGATGTTTAATATAAAAATGCCTTTGTGACGGCAAAAAAAAAGAAAGTGTTTTAAATCTTTTTATACATATAAAAATGGGAAAAACTTCCTTTCTCTAGTAATTATGATGGTATGTAATATCTCCTAAACGTGGAGGAACATCTTAAATTCTGTTATAAAAATGGTATGCGAAAAATTAAATTAGAATATTTTTAACTAATTTCGCTATTTTATTCTTTGCAAAGCAATATATAATTTTATAAAAATAAAGATTCAAGAATTTAAAGGAGCAAACAGCTGGCGGGAATGTCAAAAAAAGTGCCTATAGAGTTCTTAAGGCACCTTTACTTCCAAAGAAATTAAAAGTTTAAAATAGTACTTCTAACTTTTATCTTGTTTCGATAAAAGAAAAACAATTCCTGTATAATCTTATGAAAGCAGTACATGTTGGATATATGTAGAAAGTATATTATACATATAAATTGCAAATTTATAGAACTTGCTGAAATTTTCTTCATGGTGAAAAAGACGCATATATGTCATAGGAAAATATCAATAGAAGGTAGAAAGCTAATTTTTACTCTCCAGAAAATATTTAATGTGCTAGAGAAATTCTTAAAAATTAATATCCTGCATTCAATTTTAGTAACAATAATTTTTTACTGTGAAGTGCGGTTTCACACTTCAAAACTTCTGTGTGGTAACAATGCATAGTGGCCTTCAAAATCAGGAAGCGACATTAAAAAGAAGTGAATAATGATAGTCAACATCAATTTTAATCAGAAAGACACCAAACTCCTTACCATATTCATTAAGAAGATAAGAAAATTTTCGAAACTGCAGAAGAAATGTCTCGATTCCCTATATCCATGCGTGTCACGAACTTCGATCGGACAATATGGGTTTCGAAATTTTTCTCAAGATGTCTAATTTCAGAATTGATTACAAACACTCATTTATTTTTAATCATCTCACGCATGTGCATCATGATATATTTCTCATATGCAAAGTTTCAAATGCCTGTGTTTTAGAACCCTAAGAATTTTTGGCAGGATTTCGAGATTAAAAATTTCCGTAACTGTTCCAAGAGTTCGACTACATTTCAGGCCCACCAGCGGCCGAGCGGTAAAGTCGCTGAACACTGATATTTCGGTCTGAGGTTCGAATCGCGCAAACGGGCTGGCTGCATGGGTGTTTTCGTGGTTTTCCCCATATATAACGTGTATACGAGTCAGTTACCCTTAGAAAGTCCTCCACGAAGGCATTCCTCCCCCTAGGCAGATAGACCTCGAAGCTTTGTCATAATCACACACACACACGACTACATTTCACTGATTCAGGCTACATAGGCGATATAGTATGGTTAAGGGAGCCTGACTGCGATATCAAAGGGTCCGGGTTCGAATCCCGGAGAAAGCATAGATATAAAATTGTCTGTCCCTTCATAGGAGGTAACGGTGGCCCCTATTAGGTTCCTCCACAATAAAATGGCCACCACTTCTGGCCTCAGAAGTGGCCAATGCCATTATAGGCAAGTGCCCGCCATTGGGAAAAGAAGAAAAAAAAAAAACGCTGATTCATTGGAATTCTTTGTGACTGTAAGTGATGAAGATCGACTCTGTCCTGCATTGTGAATGCGAATAAAGTTAATGCGCATTAACACTGCAGTCATTGTTCGTTCATTGTAAGTCGAACAGGAGTATGATTCACATCTTCTGTGGACAAAAAGGAGTTTCTTCTTCACTACAGTGCTAGGCTATGTTTGGCACGACAGGCTACGGAAAATATGCAGATAACTATTGGGTAATCTCCAGAGCATTCTTCATAGATCTTGAAAGAGTCAGGAGGATGAACTTTATCACGAACTAAGAAATGAAAGCTAGCATTCCACTTTCTTACATCCATTCTCAGAAAAAATTCCCTGACTTGTGTTTGAGAAAGTACAGTACCTTTAAAAATAACCATATAATATATAATATGAAAACTATTATTTTGAAATGGAAACTCACACCTAATGACTAATTTTAAAAAAATTATGGTTGCGCATAAACTTTCGGAATAGCACTCATGAACACAAATAACGGATTACAAGTTTAAAAAAAACTTATTGCCCTCAAAAAGTATTCAAAATATTTCTTATAAATATAGATTGATTTTATGTATGCAATTTATCGCTTTAATCAGAAATATAGTTTCATGATATGAAATATAAAAGAAAAATAATGACCTGGAAACTCACTTACATTAGGCCAACTTCAGAATTTCTTTGCAAAGTTCAAATACTTTAAACAAATCTTTCAGGTGCTAATAATAAATAAATTTCGATTAATAAAATTTTGTAAATAAAGATGCTAAATCATAGAAAGGGTAAGTTGGTAAAAGTTTGAGCATGAATGGATTTTGGATGGGGATATGTATACAACACAATGGCCAAAATTTAAGAAAAGATTAGCTAAGCTTCGCTCAGACTGTCTGCAGGAGCATTTTCATTTTTAATCTATCTCGTGCATGCAACCGTTTTTCATCTAAAGAACAAATTAATGGTTATTTAATTTAATCAAAATCACAAATTTTGCTATTAGATGCATTTGCTCACGTTTTCACCTCCGTCCAAAAACTAAGACAGACTAAATGAAGAAAACAACTCTAAGGGAGAAACACTGGAGTAAGTTAGAATAACTAAGCGCATGGAATAGTAATTAAAAGAAATCATACTATGGAACCAAACATCCAAATTATCGAGTAAAAAAGATTGTTTGAACAATTCAAATTTCGCTCCTTTAACCCATCTTTTGTGTTCAAATGTCTCTTTGAAGTTCTCCGCTCAGACATGTTTAACGATTTCGAATAACCGACCGTTCAGATTTTCAATCTCATTTATTTTTGATACAAAGCAGTCGATTTTCAAATCCATAAATATTGCCGCCAAACTGTATTATTTCACAATCTCATTGTGTACTATAAATGCGTCTTATATTTACTAGATCTTGATCCAACTAGGGCAAATAAAACGCTCCCTTTTCTATACGAAAGCCATTATTTCCTTTGAGACAGAGACAAATGCGTGCGATGACCCTTCTTCTCGTTTATTTCCCAAGCAGAATAAAGCACCTTATTTACAGAAAGGCTTTGTTTTTTACATGCTAGAGGTCATAAAATAAAAGACGGGATATATGTGCTATTAAATATTAATGGTTATTGCAGGTTTTTCGCTGACCTGCAGACGCATTTGCTTTTGCTTCTGCTTCTAGCCTTCAAATATTTTCCTTAGTTTTCGAAACACAGGATACTAAATTCGTTCTTTTAAACATTTATAAAATCTCTAAATAAATATTTTAGAGTAATACAAATTGGTCTCTGTTTACCCAGTAACATAAGTTAACGGTGGCTTAAAAATAAATGAATCATTACTAAATGCTTTTACTTTCATTAAATTAACGATGTTTTTCACCGCCGTTGGATGAGAGAAATACTGAAAAAAACAGAACACATTTTATATACTTTTATAACAAAATTACTGTTATTTTAGGCTTTTTTAATATACTTAATTTGTATGTATTTAATTGTTTAACCGTCTGAGGTTTCTCGCCAGTCTTTAAAATCCGATTTATTTCCGCTTTGACACCAGTAGTATTACTTTATTAAATATTTTATTCTTTTGTGTTATTATATCTCGAATGCGATTTATTCTTTTATCATGTATTCGCTGTAACAAACAATACGTATGTATTAGAGAACTTCCTGTTCTCCTGGAAACGAACGGCCCACCAGCGGCCAAACGGTAAAGTCGCTGAACACTGGTAGTTCGGTCCGGGGTTCGAGTTCAGGCGAATGCGCTGTCTGCATGGACGTTTTCGTGGTTTCCCTAAGTGTAACGTGTATACGAGCCATTTTCCCTTAGAAATTCCTCCACGAAAGCATCCCTCCTCTTAGGCAGATAGCCTTACTGTGCTTTGCCGTAATTAAATAAGCCAAACCAGACCTTGAAACGAACAGCAGTGTCTGCCGCGAAGGCCGGTGAAAGTGATCAGGAAAAAGTCATTAAGGACATCCGCTTTGGTGGGTTGGGGGGTTTCCGTTGACTCATAATTGTAAGTGTAAAAAAAAAAAAAAAAAAAAAAAAATGCCGAGAGAGTAAGATACTACGCACGTCGAAAAAGCTGTTGCCTTTCCCCTTCTGTAATAATACTGTAATGTTACTTTTTAATAGTCAAGAAAGCCTGTATTAAGTTTTTAAATAAATTTTAAAAAAGACCGCTGGTCTTTGTTTTTCCATCCCGGAAGCTCGGCGACGTTACATAGCCAAAAAAAAAAGCAAGTATTCATGATATACACGCTTTTGCAAAAAAAAAAAAGCGAAGCACCAAGAAGGACTTTTGCGATCGTCACGAAATTTGGTATGCAAAATCATCTTGCTCGAACATGTAAATGATCAAAATTTCAAGGAAAATGAACAGGAATTGCGATCATAGCGCGCATTTCTAGTGCGCAATTCGCAAAGTATGAAACCAATAACAGAGCCGGAAAAATTATCTTTTCTGTTGCTGGATATTGTAATTCCGTAAAGAAGCAATAAAAGATGCCATTACGACGATATCGGCAGAATCGTAGCTAGGGTTTTCAGCGCCCAGGAACAACTGAAGATTTCGCACCCCCTACTGCTTGCCAAGGATGGAAAACATTTAATTCTAAAATGTCGTAACATCAGTTTGGCGCCCCTTGGAATCTGCGCCCGGGGACAGATGCTTCCCTTGCCCCCCTCTAGCTACCATCCTGGATATCGGAGACCTTACAGACAGCTAAACGACTTCGAACGTGGTCGCATTGTAGGGTTGCGTGAAGCTGGGTGGTCATACCGAGCAGTAGGCCGCGACCTACAGAGCACAGACACTGCTGTGCAAAGATGTTGGCAGTAATAGTTGCTACAAGGAAATTGCCTCTGGAAGGCCAAGGATCACAAACGCGAGGCAAGATAGGATATTTGTTCGCCAGGCCCGAACCGCCCCAACGGTATCATTGTCGATTATTCAACGCACTACAGCCACGTCTATACCTCCCGTGCTACCGTCCACCATCTCACGACGCTTGTCTGAGGCAGGGTTGCACTCACAGAGGCTTTTAAGACGTCTGCCTTTGACCCCATGACATCGGCGGTGTCATCTATGTGGTGTCGCAGCCGATCATCATGGCTGCCATCAGACTGGCATCGTATAGTGTTCAGCGATGAATCCCGCTTCACTCTTGAAGCATATAAACACCGTGTTCGTGTCTGGAGAGTACGGAGCCAGCGGTCCCAATCAGCCTTTGTTTTAGAAAGGCATACAGCCATAACCCCTGGTGTGATGGTGTGGGGTGCTATTTCTTATGCCAGAAAGTCATCTTTAGTCATCCTCCGTACATCTTTAACAGCTGAACGATATGTTGACACCATCCTACGGCTTACCCTTCATGGGACGTCATCCTGGGGCCCTTTTCCAACAAGATAATGCCAGGCCACATACCGTTCGAATATCTCTGGACTGCCTTCTTGCGGTTGATACTATTCCTTGGCCAGCAAGGTCACCAGACCTTTCACCAATCGAGCATACCGTTCGAATATCTCTGGACTGCCTTCTTGCGGTTGATACTATTCCTTGGCCAGCAAGGTCACCAGACCTTTCACCAATCGAGCATGTCTAGGGCATAGTAGGTCGCCAGATTCGGGCACCACAAAATATAGCAGATCTGGAGCGAAAGCTGATGAATGCCTGACAGAATGTGTCGCAGAATGACATTAGGAACCTTTTGTAATCATTTTATTACCTGTGTATGAGCTACACATACATTCACTTTCATTAAGGTATCCGACCTCGTACAAAAGACGATTTTCGGTCAAAATTTCGATTTTAACTTTATTACATTATCTTAAAGAATACATCTTTAGCTATCAAATACAAGTTTCTGCTTGTTGATAGGTTAATTAGAACTGAAGTTATAAGCATTTTTCTGTAACGGAATAAACCGGAAGTTCCAATATTCTGGGCCGGAAGTGAGTGTATAAATAGATATACCTATTAAGAAACCTTATTTATTATCAAGATTTTGTAAATTATAAACCTTCGTCCTAAGTTTACATATTTTGTAATACATTTTAAGAATCTGGCGATAGTTTTTCCCTTTATTTCGTATTTAGTTTGGCGCGGAGGGTATTGGACGTTGAATGGATGTGTTGCTTTGTCGATTAGCGTTGACAAAGTGCTTGATTTGAAAGCTATGTCAAATTTTTGCATCATTTGCAACAAAATAAATAGAATTGAATGCAATCTTCAGCACGACATATGTAAAGCGTAACATATAATTGTTCTGCAAATTATAAAGAAGCAGCCTCGGGTAGGGAAGCAGTTGGTGCTTATGCACTTTTTGAATTACTTATTACATTACGAAAGCTAAAGTACACGCAGTGTTATGAGGATGGGGACTCTAAGGGGTTTTTAACTGTGAAAGATATATATGGGAAAGATTCGGTCAAGAAACTGGAATGCATTGGACATGTAGAGAAAAGGGTTGGTAGTAGACTAAGAAAAGTAAAAAACTCCGCTCCTGAATTGAAAGGAAAAGCTAAACTGGCTGATTCTTTTATTGATAAACTGCAGAATTAGGAATTGCAATTAGAAGTAATGTGGAAACTTAATTGAGATGCAGCAGGTTGTACTAGCTGCTTGTTCCATTGTAGTTCTTCTGTGAAGCCAATGCTCTCCTCAATCAATGAGTTGGAATGTGCGATTGCAGAAATCAGGAAAAATCAGGCAAAAACCTCTGGTATATCAACACATATTTTGATTAAACCTACATATATGAAGTTGATTACATAAACAAGAGTTATTAAAAAAGTGCATACATGGCAAAACTCAAAATATCAGGGAACGTTTTAATGGCATTTTATTGCAAATTGTTCCGAAAGAAACATTCATAAACTTGCGAACATTAATGTTTGGAGCAAATGTAAGTGTTGTGTTATTTAATGATGGATTTATAAGTTTGCTTGAAGCATTTTCAAGGTTAGGTTTGTATCCTGAATTTTACACTGAGCAGGGAATTCGAAAACTTGATAAAGTGCAAAATCATGACTCTTGGCGGCATTCCACAAGTTTTACAAAAACCCAAACAAAAATTTACGCTTTGTTTGAAAGAAAAAGTGCAAAGTGTGTGAAGAAAAAATAAGGTGTCAGTTACAAATCAGGCGAATTTTAATTATCAGAGAAGCTTCTTTCACTAAGAAATTGTTTTATGAAAACCTTAAACTTGTTTTCTGAAAAATGATTTTTCTGTAAATATTGCCAATAGTAATAGCCATAACTCAAATTTTTGTCGATAAAATTAAATGATGCTTTCTATGCATGTTTCATATACTCTGATGCATGCTCTGAAGCGGAAGATTTTAGAAATATTAATTAGAAGTTGAATTGTTACTTTTTATTTTTAGATTTTGAATGCAATAATAGGAAAATATATAGTAAATACTATACATTTTGACATATCTCAAGAATATATGAATATTTCTTAATTATTTTGCTTCATTGCATAAAAAACAAGTGTAAATATAAATACAAATTAAAAAAACTGCATATTTATATATAAATTTTTCACCGTGGTTGTTGCCGTAAAGGCAAAATTTAAGGAAAAATTATCCTTTTTTCATTATTTTTCAAAATTAAAACTACTCAGCCTTACGTTTTAAGCTGTTTTCATTAATTAATATGCTTATCTTAAAATTAATATGTTTGTAGTTAAAATAAAAACCATTTTTAAAAAAATGGTACCCGAACGAGGTCGGATACCTTAAAAAGAACCACTTCCTTCATGGTGCTTCGTTTTTTTTTTTTTTTTTTTTTTTTTTTTTTTTTGTCCAAAGGGATTTGAATCCCGAAGGACTATTAGTTTCGTTTTGGCATTTTGCGTCGGACGGATAAATGTCGGTTCACTTTTCAAACTGTTGCCATAAAATGTTAGAGTCCTGCATTATATTTGAAGAAATTAAATAATGAAAAATCTGCATAAATGTATGTATATTTCTCGTATTGTGATAAAACAACGGTACATAGAGTCATCGAATTTTGAATAACGTAATCCTCCAACGAATATGAGCATGTGGAAGACCAAATTTGAAATTTGAAATTTGTTTTATGATCGATTTCCTATTTTTTAAAACTTTGACGAATTTTTGATTAACAAACTCAAGGATTTCAAAGCGAGCAATGGCAACGTTGTGCAGAAAAAACATTTTTATCTCCAGCGCGTGAGTCTCTGTATCGGAAATTCTAAAGATATACTCGTTTTAAAACTATTTTGCGATATTGCTGTTGCACTGGATCTTATGGTTTAAGTGCGAGGAACATGATATTTAATAAAGAAAGGTAACACACAAAATGTTAAAAAACGCCCCCTTGGACGTAATTTAAAATCTAAAACATTTCAGATTTTTTTTTTTTTTTTTTTTTTTTTTTTTTTGTTTCCCTTCGAAACTGTGTATCTTGAAGGCCTAGGAACGAAAAGTATCTATAAGAGCAAAAACTAAGTGGCGCAACAGCTCTAGTAGAAAAGGGGCCTGCAATGCCAAGTCAAGAAAAAGGAGCCTGTGTGCCTCTTTTTCTTGACTTTTGGGCTCCGGAGTGCATCAGCACATGCCCTGGGTAAGTGGTCAGCTTGTCGCAAGATTCGCGGTGTTTAGTCCCCAAGCGAACTTGGTACTCATTTTATCAACTCACCTAAGGGACGAAAGGCTGAGTCAACCTTACTTAACCCGGTGATCGAACCACGGACCTGTGGTGCAGCTACGCGACGCGCTAACCACTTCACCATCGGGCGATATCTATACAAGCAGTCCTTGGCAAATATTGTCACTGCGTGAAACATAAGATATTTAATTCATCTTCCACGTGCTTTATTATGAGACAGCATTCCCATCCAGACATCTTTCGCATAGATATTTCTCAGCTTGCTGTCATTCGGAAAAGCACCTGCTACCGGATTGAACGAAAGTTTTCGAGGAACTTTTGCTCCCTAGAATGCTTCCAAGAAGCTTGCTAGAATAATAATGATTGCTAGAATGTTGGCAAGAATTCTACGTAATTAAGATATCCGGTGTTTAAATCTGGTAATACTTCCTTTTCCTTTCCTTTTGAGAGGATAATTTGTGGCGAAAATCAACGGAATGGAACATGGAGATTTTTCATCTTCTTAGAATATTGAGGCTAAAAACACGCCTTTCAAACTTTTGGTGGAAAGCGTTTCTAGGAATAGTTTGTGGGTTTTTTTTACTTTGTCTGAAACTGGTAATTAGCCCAATAACCCCAAATCTACTTAATCAACGTAATCTACTAACGTACGTAAATCTACTTATCACGATGTCTGAAATAACTACAAAACCTTGAGAAGATCTTTTTATTTAGAAGATAAACGCACTCTCTTGGGTTAACAATATCAGCCACAACTCGTGGTGATAGAACTGAAGGAATACGTACGTTAGTAGATTACGTTGATTAAGCAAATTTGGGATTATTGCGCTAATTACCAGTTTCAGACCAAGTAAAAAACCCCACAAACTATTCCTCGAAACGCTTTTCACCAAAAGTTTGAAAGGCGTGTTGTTTTTAGCCCCAATATCGTCAAGCATTACACTGTTAAATACACTGCTGGCCATTAAAATTGCAACACCAGGAGGGAATGATCTGACGAACGTCAAAGTCACATGAAAGGAAGAAGAGGTTGGCATATGCAAATAATTAGTATTTCAGAGCATTTAGACGGCACAGGAGGAAGGAACGACATCTGTAGCACTGTATAAAAGAAAAATTGCGTAGTGGATTTCTCATTTGGAAAGTGTTTTGTAAGGTTGGAGTTTGCTCATAATATCGTGTTATGCCTCGAATAAGAAGAGGAAATGCTTAATAAGAAGTTCCGAGTGTAGATTATTGTTCTGTGATATCGCCGGTCGCACTGTTCGACATCCAACCACTGTCATGCCAATATGGAATCAATGGATTGCTGAGGGTCATAGTGAACGGCATGCAGGATCTCAACCGCCTTCCATGACTAACGCGAGTGAGGACAGACATATTGTGAGGTCAGCCCTGCAAAACCGTACGACCACATCACGGAGCATTAGTCAGGAAACCGGCATGTTTGCAGCATGCCCAGTATCAGCTCACAAGGTGCGTCGACGTTTGCAGCAGCGTGGACTATCAACAGAGTGATCATTACTTCGGCTTCACTTGACAATGCAGCATAGAGAGAGACGGCGACTCTGATGCGCCAGACGACAAAGCTGGGTACAAGAGTGGGACAATGTCGCCTTTTCAAACGCATCCCGGTTCTACGTGCATATTTTGATGGCCGTATACCTGTGTGGAGTGTACGAGGAGGCCGCGCGTCGCCTGCTTGCACTCGATATCGGCATAGGGGCCCTGTACATGGTGTGATGGTTTGGGCAGCCATTGGGCACATGACATGCACGTCTCTAGTTCGGATCGACGGTAATTTGAACGCAGATGGGTACATTTCTGACATGTTACGTCCAATGGTTGTGCCTTCTCTTCAACGCTCCCAAACGCCATGTTCCAACAAAATAATGCAACACCACATATTGCACGTCGTGTTCTGACCTTCCTAGATACACAGGGTATTCGATCGCTGCCCTGGCCAGCACGGTCTCCATATCTGTCGACCACTGAAAACATCTGTTCATGGGTCGCTGAGAGACTAGCCCGCTACCCCTCTCCAGTTAATAGGGTTGATGAAGTGGGGTATAGACTTGAAGCAGCATGCAATGAGTTACCCATTTCTGTCATCCAATCCCAGTTTGATTTTATGCCTAATGTGGTAAGGGCCGTTTTAGCTGCCAGGGGTGGCAGCTGTTTCTACTAATTTCGCACCCCTGTAAACCTCCAAAATGCTTACAAATTTAATCATTTTGTCTTCATGCCATATTGTTTACGTGAAATAAATATATTTTTTGTATTTGCTTTACTTCATGGTGTTGCAATTTTAATGGCCAGCAGTGTATTAATCGAAGCTGTTTCGTAATTTTATCGCAGTGTCAAAAGCAAAGTGTCGGCAGAGAGGTAACGCAAAGCCGAATAATTATAACTAACAGAGCTGTCAGGAAACTAACACGTAGCGTACAGGCGAAGCCAGAAAATACACTATATCTGAAAATTCAAAAACCTAAGTTTAAATGCTGGCTATCTCAGTTGCATTCTAGTGAGGAAAACCAAGGTGAGAAGTTATAGTAAAGATCCAAAGCATGAAAACTGTTGAATTTAAATAATTGAGTGGTGGAGATAAAAGTGTGTTATTCCTTACAGTGTTGTCGCTGCTCGCTTTTGGATCACTTAGTTAACCGAAAATAGATTACAAAGTTTTACAAAATATCAAAAAAATAATAATATCGTCATTCTATGAAAATATGGAATAGTCTTAATTATTATGAATTAAATGTATTTTTATTATTTAAATAGGTCTGATTCAAAAGTAAAAAACGAATATTCTTAAGAACTGCATCTATTGCTTTCAAACAGTTCAATTTGTTAATCCACAACAGACAGATTTGAAAGAAAAATATTTTACTTTTTGCTGAATGGTAACAGATTCGAACGAAAAGTGAAACGACACATTTACAGTTATTCGACACAAAACTGCAGTTCAAGACTTATAGTCATTGTACTAATAAATAAATGAATAAGTAAAATCTGAAAGGATTTAGATTTTAACATCGCACCCCAAGATTTGTTAAGGATTTTATGCTCTCACTGAACATCCCAGATTATCAGTTTGCTTTTGGATTCACTCCTAATATAATGTTTTGTCTTTTTAGATTTATTTTTTAAGCATCGCTTTCTCCACATTTACGCCACATAAAATTCAATAGAAAATCGCAAAATATTTAAAATGGCTATAGTTTTAGAATTCTTGATAAAGTATTAGGAGTTGCCATACATTTTGTTTTTTGCATTCGCTTCATTATTTCATAGAAAACTGGCCTCTCGAGCTACCTAAAAGAAAATATCATAAAAATGAAAAAAATAGAAAATGATTTTAATAAACACAGTCATTCATAAAATACCTAAAAATATTTAATATTTATAATTAAACATCTCATGATTTAAATGGGTCTTCGTTCTAATCAATCAAATTAAAAACAAAGTAGGTTTTTAAGAACTGCCTCTAGTAAAACGCAGGTCTTAAAAATAAGATTAAATTTGAAAGTTAAATATCTTTTGCCGTACTGCATCTCAACAGGTATCTTATTTGAGGCAGTGGCAATACATTGCTTTCCAATAGCCCTGTTTATAGATGAAAAATGAAAGATAGCTTAATTTTGCCGAACGGCAACAGTCTAGTGTGCTGGAGATAAAAATATTATTTTGAACAGTGTGTTGTCACTTCTCGCTTTCAAATCGCTAAGTTTGTTAAAGCAAAAATCCTTAAATATGTACAAAATATGAAATAAATCAAAATCAAATTCGAAATTCAAATTTCAGGCTTCAAGGTGCTTATGTTCGAGAGAAGGTCTTAACGTGTATTAAAAATACATTTCCTCTAGGTGCTGTCGTTTTCCACAATCCGAGGAATTCATCTAGATATTTAAAGATTCTTCATTATTAAATTTTGTTAAGTACTACGTAGCGATAACATTTGGAGGCAAACATTTGAAAGTAAATCGGACACAAATGTTCTACACACAAAAATAGTGTTTCGAGACTAATCTGGTGCTAAAAATTAACGCTTCTGTTTTCGATTATCTTAACAAAAGTGAAAATACTCCTTAGGTTTCTTTCGTTTGATTATCTAAACCAGGTACAAACTTGGATTTTCTTCTAAGTGAGCTGGCATATAGTGAATTTTAATGCAGAGTAGAAAATTTATGTTCACTAGTTTACTAGGTAAGGCTAAAAATATGACGCACAAGATCATGAATTCAAAACGTGGCCGACACTTAAACTACTTATAATGGTACACTTCTAAAATGTGATTCCTTATAGCAGCAAAGGCATCTCTCCATCATACGCACGAAGTAAAGGGTGATGTAAGATGTATATACAATAGTTAGCCCTTACACTACATCAAATATTTCCTATATCAGCATTCTCACGTGTCTGCATGAAATAATCCATTTTCCATATCGATTTATCATCATTTTTCTTCAACACCAGCAGATTTGTTGAACATTAATTTTTAACTCATTGACAAATTTCTCGACTAATTTTAAATAAGTTTATTTAAATTATCCTCAAAATCATCATTATATGAATAATAATTCGTTTTCTTTTCTACAAGAATAAAAGTAATATTCAAATCAAATACGAGTTGTGCACACTAATATATAAGTAAATGACCGTAAATAAGATGCGACATACTTCGTTTCATTCTGCATAATTCTTTCCTCAACATTTCTTGAAAAAAAGTTTATTTTCTTTTTTTTTTAAATATGTGTATGTGCTTGTTGTTGTTATGTATTTCGTAATAAAATAATTTGAAAAGAGAACACGTAAAAGGGCAAAGTGAAATTTATGAGACAGATAAGACACGAATAATGAGAAGTTATGGAGCTGCAGATGAAGAGAAAGATACAAACACGGTTCGTCACGGTACTCACAATACCTATGGTAAAACTCCTACGTATCTGCTTAGGGAAATGACATGGAATGGTGCATGTCCACTGTAAATATCTTTGTAAATTTATTGAATGTTTTTTTGCGCTTGGTAATAATTTCTAATGTCCCATTTCGTATAGATGCATAAGAGCTGCTACTCAAGCAGTTGCTAAACAGGATGAATACCCTCAAATTAGAGTTTAGATTTTGTTGCCGTACGCACAAATGATAATATGCACAGATAACGCAATAATTATGATTTTTAGTTATTGTTATGTGCTTGTGTTCCATTTGTTTCGTTGCAAGAAAAAAATTTTGAAATCGAATTTGATAGTTTATTGCCATTTCATCTTCTCGTGTAATATATTTTACATACCAGGTAAAAATAATATGAAAATTCACAAAATACTTCGAAAACATTCATTAAAGGTATATCTCCTTAGCAGATGACTAAATGACTTAACCTCTTCAGAAACGAACTATGTCAATAAAAAATTTCATACGTTTCAAAATTCTATCACAAATAAGCACAAAAAGAAATCATAAAATATCAGATGTGGGCACCACAAGACTTGCTTATACAGCCTATTAAATTATACACGAATTTGTTACACTTCGATTAAACTTATTTCATCGAATTTCATTAGAGATATTCTTTCTCATCGAATCAATTCAGATCTCTCTTCGCGGCAAGGGAGAAATACATAAAAACTCAAAACATCTTCATTAAAATCTGTAAAATACAGAAAAACCTTAAATACCCAGTACAGTTAAAAAAAGGTTAAAACAATTACCTATAAAGTATTTCTCCCACTTCCCTAGCGTACCTTCGTGGTGAACTTATAAGGTATTTCTCCTGCCTTCTTAGCGTGCCTTCAGTGACGCCCGAACTAAAAGGGTCTTGGATGTTGATTTTCCACAGCCAGGATTTGTCGATTGGGTCCTCTTAAAAAAACCAGTCGCCCTTTAAAAGGAAGATTATATAAGGTATTTCTCCCGCCTTCTTAGCGTGCCTTTGTGGTGTGTCTGCATGTTGTGCGCGTATTCCAGAGGTCCGTGGCTCGATTCCCGTCGAATGCATTGCTCAGTTTTCAAGTCTTTTGCTTCAATTAACTTAACGTCTCTACAAACTAAGTAGGGACTTATCGCTGAGTTCAAGTACTTACAACTTAGATAAAAGAAGGGTTAAAATACCCTTTTATTCATCCAAAGAAATATAAAAATGGCCCCTACTCGGGCTTATATCAAAGCCACCACTCTAGCTTTTAAATCAGGATAAGAAAATAAAGCACTAATCCAATAGTAAGTAAAATATACTTAGCCGGAGCTATACACAAATATCTAACGTAGTTGGCGGTTAATTTAAACTAGTCGGCGATTATCAACAGGCACATACAATAGGGCCGAGTGTAATAGATTCAAGAACAAAGTAACCAGAATGCCAACACGCGCCACTAAGACCTCCTAAGCCTTCTCTTTCGAAATACGTTGAACTTCCTTTAAATGCTACTTCTAACTCATTTGCATTCAACGCGATTTTAAAACTCATTCTAGTGGGGAGTTGTAAGTGAGAAACAAGAATTGAAAGAAAAGGGTTTCAAAATTAAAAATAACTGGTTTTAAATTAACATACACTAAGCAAACCATACAAACTAAAGCAGAAAACCATACAAACTAAAACAGAAAAGTATATGAGGCTCATTATAAAAGTGGAATGTCAACGCAATGTACGCCTTGAAGAGACATAAGAAGTTGCAAGTAGACGAAGGACACAAGACTCTCAGCATCATCGTCAGATTCGATTCAAGTGGAAGAATTATAAACGGATGTCACTAAACGAAGAACGCAGAGGGACATAACCCAGCGTATCCGGGACGCTTAATGGCAAACCTCACATTGAGTTGATAAGTGTTAACAAATTTCGCTTACTGCGCATGCTCAATGGTGTACCGCTGGCGTTGGAGAAAATACTGGCGACTAAGCATAAACAACCCTACACAAGCCTGTTCGTCATGTAGGTCTTATCGACTGCTTACAATTGCAACAGTCTATTTCATTTACTTAAATAATTTATTTGACCTTTAATTTAGTAATTTAAACTAGATTTAATGCTTAATTTGTTAAAGTATATATCAATATATATCAACGGAACGTATGGTAAATACTCAATTGTTTTTATTCCTCAGAAGTATAATTAGCTAATACATCTTTTAATGTTTCCTGTTTTGTAATCCTTTTTAAAAGAAAATTTGGGTAGTTTACAATCGACATTTACACTCCAAGTAATGAAGCAACTTTCAACCTGACACGTTTTAAAACCTCGAACTGTTTACGTCCAAGATAACACTATATCAACCATATACCGTATTTATCTTTTAAAATTGCGCCAAAGTCGTAACTGCGCCAAATTCTCTTTTGGGCATGCTCAGTAAGTGAAATTCGTTTAACATTGGCCAACTCAATGTGCGGTTTGCCATTACGCATCCGGGACGCAACCCCAGGGTGAACCAGGGATACCACCCCGGGCTACTAGAGCCACAGTTTCAGCTGTGGGACCTGCCAGACCAATAACTGATCTTTCCAGGCCCTCAAGGACCATAAGGTTCGTAATTTGTATACCCCCGTGGCTGAGACTGTCTAGGTACAGATTCTAGCCAGTAGCTTCGCAGCGTTCTCTACGTCAACCCCCCCCCCCCAGGAAGGACATACTCTACACAGAAGTCCAAGGTTAGAACATTGTTTCTTCAGAACAGAAACAATAGCTATACGAATTTGAAGAAACAATAGCTATACGAGAAGACAGGCTTCGCATGAATACGGCACGACATTCACGTAACACTCTTCAGAATGCAGGAAGATGTGGAACTCGAAATTTACGTTGAGCAACACAATGTCGGTTCAATGGGCGCTTGCTGCAGTCTGTGCAATGGACTCTTCTTTCCAGGATAAAAGAACACGGAGTTGCATGCACTACTTTCACAATGGAAAGATTATAGAAGCTGAAAGAAGATATTCAGAAAAATGGCGTAATTTAGTGAATGAGAACCACCGATTTTTTTCAAGATTTGTTTACTAACATACGTAACAATGATTCTTAATTCATGATGGTGAAGGATTCAGAGTTGTACAGCAGTACACAGAGTAGCAGTTTCATAGCCACAGAGTGTCTGTACGGCAGCATTAGTGCAACCCTATTTTGTGTGGCTAAAAATTGTTAATCTAGCCAAAATAAAGCTGAAACATTTCATATTGAAATTTTTTTATAAATTTTCTTTTCAGATATATATCGAATTTATAAATTTTGCTTTACCTGCAGCCCGCTAGTTTTGCAATCACAATTTGAGTGTCTAAATAAAAAGAACCAATTAAGCAAACGGAAATGAAGACAAAATTTTTGGTGCACAAAAACGGAAAGTTAACTTTCGGTCCCACTGGGCAAAAAAACTCTGAAGGCAGTGCACCAACTGACTTAATTCTGAAAACTACTAAGAATTTCAGATGTAAAATAACAATCGCCACGTTAAGCCTACTGCCACTTACACTTTTAAATTTTTGATAATTCTACAACTATTGCACACAGATTAACTAAAGCATAAAAATCTTAACCGCAACATAAACTCAATCACTTTTAAAGTAAAAATGTACAATTTACCAACATATATATGTTGGGTGCGGCTGTTGCTGTTTTCAATATAAAAGGGAGGTGCACAATTAGATGTTATAATAGTCTTATATACAAAATTTGAACGTTGTACGGCTACTCGTTTTTGAAATATGCAAGATGCCTACATAAGTATGTTCGTAAGTACAGACGTCATGAAAAAATCCCTACTGAATCCATTTTAAATTCACATTTTACAATCCGGCTTGGGAAAAAAAGTTCTTTATTCTATCCGTAAATACAGATGTCAAGCAAAAAAGATCGTCGAAATAGATTCGAAAGCAATTAAAATGGATATTTTCGTGGAAATATGATACCCGAAAATCATCGTGGTTATGATATTGCCTTTACTTCGTACAAGGATGTAAACGTCAGCTAATTTTATAAGCAGATCGCAGCTTCTATAGTTCAAATGGCTGGCGAAAATTATCAAAGCTGTCATATTTATAGACATCTAAATTTTTATTCGAATTGATACGCAGTGACTTGTAACACGATTCAAAGTTCCATCGAAGAAACAAACAGATGTAAACTAGAAAATCATCCCTGTAGTCATGTCATTTCTAAGATATTCTGGAAACTTAATTTTCACTTTGGTGAATACTTCTGGAATATTCTGAGGCATTAAAATTCACTTCTTTCTTGTATAACAAAAACCTAAAAATCAAATGCGTTTAAATCAAAGGCGTTAAAATTTAATGTTAGATTTTGAAGAGTGTGAAAGGCTTTAAAGTAAGCTAATTCAACAAATAAAGAATGCTTTTTATATTTCTCTCAAACTGAAGCAAAACGAATGGTTAAAGGACCAGCAATTGGTCCATTAATAATAATTGGCAATAATCGGACCATTTATAATTGCTTCTTTCTTCAGAACTTGATGTGTTCTTTAACCAGTTAACTGTGGCGCTCTCGTTTAAGAGTGCGCACCGTTTTGAGTCGCCAGAATCGAGCCATGACGAGTATATTCGTGAATCACAGAGTAAGTTGCGCTGGTAAGATATTGGATGAAAAAGATGGGTATACTTTATAAAATTGAAAATTTTATTACGAATATTTACTTATTTGGTTAACATAAGCGTATATTACATACATATTAAACTGAAAACGCAATAAATTAAACTAAATATTATACATATAAAAGTAAGAATTTAAATTCCTGCTGTGGAGTGATATTCAGCGAAACAGGGTACTATACACAATGAGACTTTAAAAATCGAACACTAGTAACGCAATTCCTTCCTGATCTTACGTTTATCGAAATGCGAGCACCTTCGCGTAGGGTTTTTTTTTTTTTTTTTTTTTTTTTTTTTCCGATTTTCCGAGTATATAATCCGGAACATGATACCCTCCTAATTGGATTATATTAGGTCTAAATGGCCGAGTTTGTGTCGATTTATTTCTTTCAATTGGATACGTCACGAAAATGTCTTCATTAAATTTGAGCAAAAAGTTGATACGCGATAATGTTCCATTATTTTTTTCATAAAATATGGATTCATTCAGACACATAATGTCTAAGAAATGGAGAAATATTATTTTGTAGTACTTTTTGAATCTTTTCTTGCTGTGGAGTACGCTATGATAATTCCATCGCTCATATCCACTCCACCCATTTTTTTATTATAATCAATCACTAGCTCCGGTTTCTTTGTTATTATTTTTCTTTTCTCTGTTTCTATTACCTTGTCATTATGTACAGCACTTACTAAATAAACCTCCCTCTTATCTTTACATTTCATTAACATAATATACGCATGACGAGTATACTCGTCAATACACAAAATCGTGTCGTTTCTCCATAACGAGTATACTCGTCAATCACAGTTAAGTGATTAAACAATATTTTAAAACTCATGCGTTAGTCGTTGGTTGCTAAGCCTGTTGAAACATTAGGTATTTTTTGGAAGCAGGCAAGATGAAAAATGAGCAATTGCTTTCACCGGGAATCGAACCACGGACCTCTGGAATACGCCCAGCGTGCAAAACCACTACACCACGAAGACATGATAGGATGGCGGGAGAAATACCTTTTAAGCCGCATTTGTAAAGAATATTAATAACGCCTCGAGAATTAAAATTTTAAGCTTTTAAGGACTGAAAAACGAATTTTATTAGTAGAAGGAAAAATATCTTGGAAATTATGGGAATTTCAGCAATTTTTAACCTATAGAAGATAAAGTGAGATAGTAATAAAAGTAATTTAAATATTTTTAATTAAATATACTTCTTTATAAGGATGAGGAAAAAATTTTAAATCTTTATCAATAGAGTATTTATTTTTAATTCTTTCAGAAATTACACAATATTTTTCTAAAATAAACGCCATTCTAAGTTTGAATTATAATGAGGTATAAAAATAAAATAGCAGAAACTAAAATTAAATTCTTTAGCTTATAAGAGTAACTTTTAATCAGTAAATCTCGGATTACATCCCTAGAAAAAGAAGAGATTATGGCCAAAATGTTTTTAAAAATAAAAAATTCAAAAAGGTAAAATCATCCAAATATTTCGCTTCTCATCTTATATTCAAAAATAAAACTTAATATCTGCTCCTATGAACACATACAGATATTTACCGTCGAATAAAATTGAAATCAAGCAAAAAGAATCATAATTTTAAAAGCTTTGATTCTTTGAGTCTGCATTTCATTTTAAAGATTAACTGGAATTAAAAAGTATCGAAGTATTAAAAACCGTCTTTCAGTTAAATAATATTTAGAAAAAATGTGATGTGTACACGACATGACTTCCTGGTATGGAATGTTAAATTATACGCATTTTTTCCTGCATTTCATTTAAACTTATTTTGTCGAATTTCAGTAGAGGTATATTTTTCATTCGGTTAATTCAGTTCTCGCTTAGCGACAAGGCAAAAATACATAAAAACTCTAAATACAGTTAAAAAAATTAAAAACAAATTTTTTACCATTAAAATTACAGTATCTAGCCAAAATACAAGCAATTCGGCCAGTGGGCAAAAAGGCAGATGTTTCGGTGCACGAAACTGAAAAATTAATTTTGGTCTCACTTGGCAAAAGACAATGAAGGCATAGAAACTGACTTAATTTGTTGTGGAAGCTATGCTGAATCAATATATGAGATAATTTAATAATTTATATGACAATTTAATTTGTAATAATGAACGAAGACGTTACTTTGTTGTTGCAAAGCTTAGTTTCTCTAGATTAGCAGCAAATCTACTATTCTGCTAAGTTTCAAGTGTAAACAAATATGGCTGCTATGGTAAAAATTTAGGCTTAGCCGCATCTAAACAACTTTTAAATTGTAGATAATTCTACAATTATAACATGTAGGTTAACTAAAGGCATAAAAACCTTAACCAGAAGATAAGAGTAACATAATTCAATCATTTTTTAAAGCAAAAAAATGCGCAATCTACAAACATATAAGAATAAAGAAACTGAGCTGAGCCGTATAACAGAGTGGACTTGTTTACTTTTGGTGCGGTCGATTGCAACCAAAGAGGTAGGTGCACCTCTACATGTTATAGCAGCCCCGCATACAAAATTTAAATGTTCTGAGGCTATTCGTTTTTTAGTTATGCAAAATACATATATATGTACAGATGCTACAAAAAAATCTCTTTTAAATCCATTTTAAATCAACTTTATAATTCGTTTCGGGAAAAGGAATCCTTTATTCTGTCCTTACGTAGATTTCACTCAAAATCATCGCTAAATTGCCTTCGATAGCGGTCAAAATTTATATTTTCGTTGAAATATGGTACCCGGAATTTTTCGTGAATACAATATTCCTTTACTTTCAAGGAAGTAAAAAGGGATTGAAATATAAACGTTGTAACAAAATTGTGTCATCAATATTCGATTTTATTTGGACTCAAATAAATAAGTTACCGAAGATCTAAAGTTCTTGTAGATGATAATAGTATTATGATATATTATTATCAACCACTAGAAATTATTTTATTTGCTCTCTTATGGTAGATAATATTACTTTTTCAAAAGATTATTAAAAGGAGGAGGGAACATTTTAAATGATTAATTTCCTTATGCTGATGAACAACAAATTTTTATAACGTCAAAAATTAATAAATCTTATGATCGTTGGTTGTCAATAGTGTGTTTTCGTATTTCTGATCTTGTAACTCTACTTGTAAAGGGTAAAATTTTATTGTTAATGACAGTAATACTATATATTCAAGATATTGAAAAACAATTTTTGTATTATTTTTCTGTGAACATTACATTTCTATATAAACAACGTATTATGTTGCAACTAAATAGGAAACGCTATCTAATGTTGTATGAAACAGTATAATACGGCCCATTAAAATTGCTATATGAAGAAGATAGCGCACAAAAATTTCAAAGGTAGAGCTTGCTGGCATATATGAAAATAACAAACATAACTCGGCATGCGTATATTACAGGCAAGAATAATGGCTCTTCATATTAGTATGAAAAAGCGAACTGAAATGCCAATTTTTCAAATAAAAATAATGTTTGTCAGAAAGAAACGAGAGTTGTTTGTTTACAAGTAGTATTGTGTTAGATGTAAAAAGGAAGAACTCATACCACCGTGTCTCGGAATTAAATCACAGAAGTCCGTAAACTACCGGGAATGTGGGACATCGTAATTTCTCTCAGCGTTGATCAAGATTCAATGACAATTTTGTAAGTTTGCAGTTGATGGGACCGAAAAGGCTATACAGAATGTGAGAAATCTCGGTGACCTATGCTTGCCAATAACCGAAACGGCTGGTGACTTATCATCATCACTGTTAGGGATCATACCAACCAATCATGCATCCTGAGTCAAGAAATTAGGTGTATTTTACAGCACCAAACATCTCCACTTGCGGAGCTAGGATGACTGCAACGCCTCGGATTGTTAAGCTAGGTGACTATGCTTAGTGACTTGGTGCTTGGTCATGAAAGTGGTGACTATGCAAGGTGACTAAACTTTTTCTGACACTGCAGCGTAATAATGTGCCCCTGCAATGATATTTCACTGCTTCAGATCGATGCATTAGTGGCATGAAGTCATTTTTTCGGACAACTCTTGCTTCTGCTTACAGCATAATGGTAGCCATATCTCTGTGTGCACGCACTAAGAGGGAGAAAAATTAGAAGCTTCATTTTTTATCATTATACTGGCCTACACTGGTGTGCAAAAATTAAGGACGAGACGGTTTTTTCAATATAACTTTGTACAAAAGCTTTCCAAATCAACACATTTAATACCGTAAGATCCCAATACGTAAGGAAATGAGTTATGTAAGCAACACTTACTAAAAGAGAAATCAGAGGGATAAAAAGAAGCTTTAATGAAAAAGTAGCATGGAGCGCAATGCGACTGAAGGCCAAAACATCCCTGTGATGGGTGTCCAGCAAGAAACATCCGGTCTTTAATAGGGGATATGATCTCCCCTGACTGGCTAGGCAGGTTTCACAGAGTCTGCCCATGCTGAGAATGAGGGTGTCAATGAGTTGTTGAGGCATTGCTGCCCATTCGTCTTTCAGCGCCAATCGAAGCTCCGGAATCGTTACTGGTGGTAAGGTACGAGCTGCCAAACATCTGCCTAGAAAATCCCATACATGCTCGATGGGATTGAGATCCGGAGATCGTGCCGGTCAATCCATACGTTCAATATCCTCACTCTCTAAGAGCTGTTCGGCAGCTACTGTGCGATGACATGGTGCATTGTCGTCCATGAAAAGGAACTGCGGACCCAGCGCCTCTAAAACGACCATACCTACCATAGCGCCTCTAAAAAGACGCACATATGGAAGAAGAATCTCGTTACAATAACGGGTCCCGTTGACTGAACCTACGTCGAAGATGTGAAGGTCTGTACGACTACCAAGCATTATGCCTTCCCAAACGAGAACACCGCCACCTCCATACCTGTCCCTTTCAATGATGTTCGAGGGATGATTGCGGCTTCCCCGCTCTCTCCAGATGAGTATGCGATGAGAATCGCTACTCAGACTGAATCTGCTCTCATCTGTAAAGAGTACTCGTCCCCATTCATTGTCTCTCCAATTCCGGTGTTCCCGGCACCACAGAGAACGCTTTCTTCGATGGACAAGCGTTAGAGGTACACACCGTACAGGGCGTCGTGCAAACAGACCACCACCGTGCAGTCTTCTGGCCACGGTAAAACGCGATATCGGTCGTCCAGTCGCCTGTGTCGTGTGTCTAGCGATTTCTCCCGCTGTCTGCCGCCTGTTTCTTCTGGCCTGTAAGGCAATATACCGGTCATCTGCGGGTGTGGTTCCTCGTGGACGACCACTACTAAACCCCCGGATATCTGTTCCTGTAGTTTGAAATTATCTCCAAAGTCGTGAAACGATGCTGTGAACAATTCCGAATTCTGCAGCCACACTTGTCACACTACGCCCTTCCTCCAACTTCCCAATGATTCGACCTCGGGTAAAAGCATCCAGATGTCGTCTAACAAATTGATTATTCGCCATTTCTCGCTGAAGCAGCAACTCGGTGTGATTTTAACTGCTATACGGCGTGCAATCTCTTTGCCAGAAATACTGATCTTACACCGACAACATGCTTTATACTACTCAGACACTCCGCTATTATGTCTACCTGCATATTTGCGCATGTGCTACCATACATCACCTCACTTAATCTCCTGATTGGCCTTTCTGTCCGCTCTGCCTCTTCGTTCCACTGATATGCTAATTTTTCGACTTAATTTTTGCACACCAGTGCAAAAATTAAGTCGAAATCCTTAATTTTAGTTAATTTTTGCGCACCAGTCCTTAATTTCCTTAATTTTGCACCTTAATTTTTGCACACCAGTGTAGTCTGGATGCATGGTATGGGTTGCAACTTCAAACCACATCTAGTTTGTAAATCCAACACTTTGGCTTGGCCATCCATTATATTATAGAGGTTTTTAATGTGCATGGCTTTACCATAACTATAGAGCCTCCAACTCCGTACTTTTCAACAGGACAGTGCGGAACCACATGTTAAGCCATTCTGTCTTGCTTTTTCTCAATACACAAGGATATTCGACTCTTGCCGTGGCCAATGCATTCTTCAGATTTCTTGCCAACTGAAAGCATCTAATGAATAGCTCCAGAAAAATTTGCAAAACTAATACCTACTGGCCAGTACGATACGTGAATTCTGGTGCAAAATTGAAGCAACATGGCTTGCAGGATCCAACAATGGAATCCAAAGTCTCTTCGTCACAATGCTATTATAAGAGCTGCTATTACTGAGAGAAACGAATGCCCAGGTTATGGATTTCTGCATATTTTCTATCTCAAAACTGCCTGAAATTTTAATTAATTCGTCGTTTCATTATAACGTATTTGTGAAAAACAACATGTGATGCTTCTAATTCCTTTCCTTCAAGAACGTTAAAAATTAAAAATTAATATTATCTATCTACAATTATATTGTTACGTGTCTATGCTATTGGTCTAAATGTGATATTATCATTGTGAATATTTCTTAAAACTGCTGAGTTTGCCACAAGCAATAAAGCCCTACAATTTCATATGTAAATTAAATATTCTTTTCTGCCCAGTTCTGAGAATTTAAACTCGGTGAATAATAATTCAGTTGTGTAATATTAAACTTAACGTAATGAAGTTTGTGATATAGATCAAGGGGGGCTAAATTCTCGTTAGTAAGAGCCGCATATTGGAATTCAAGGAATTAGATCTTTCGAAGGCCACAAGCCATACATGCACCATTTTAAAAGTTGTGAAACAGGTTGTAAGGCGTATTTTAATTTTATAACAGTTATTTTAATTTTGAAACACTTTTTTTTTCATTCCTGTTTCGCACTTACAACTCCCTACCAGAATGAGGTTTTAGAATCACCTTAAATGCGTATGAGTTAGGCGTAGTATTTAATGAAGTTCTACTTACTTCAAGAGTGAGTATGCCTAGGTGTCCTTAGTTGCCTTCTGGCTGTTTCATTCCTGAAGCTCTTACGCTCAACCGTATTGTACGCGCCTGTTGATATTGGCCGGCTAGTTTAAATTAAGGGCTAAATACGTTAGAGATTTGTGTTTAACTTCAGCTAAGTCTATTTTAGTTATTATTAGATTAGTTTCTTATTTTCTTATCCTGAATTAAAAGCCCGAGTGGACGCTTCCCTGTAATATCGAGAAAGGGTCAACTGTTATTATTTTTGTGAGTGAATAAAAGGGTATTTTAATCTTTCTCGAGTCTACGTTATCTACGTGAACTCAGCAATAAGTCGTTATTTAGTTCACTAGGTTCCTCGACATTTTATCATATACAAAAAAGCGAGGAACATTATGATGTGTCAAATGGAAAGAAACATTTGAGTCTAAACAATCATTCAGTGACGATTTGCCTTCGTATCTGATGCGTCGAATACAACGCAGTTTTTCTATATCCTTGTTTTCCCTAATTACATCTTGATGCGGTGAAAAGCACTCTTTTCAATTTTTAAATACGGCAGTTCTTCTGCGATACTTTCTGGTGAATGTAGATCTATCGCAGTTCTGTAATGCTGTGGCAGATCAGCATTTACAAGAAGAACATGAAACAACATTTTCAAGATGAACATGTTTTCATGAAACTTCGGATTCTTCTTGAACCTGCTCCACAGTGACTCTAATCATTTTCATGGTACCTCAAAATCATCCTGTAATTCCCTTGTGTGCTTGTCCCACGTCAAGCAAGCCAAATATCTGTTGGCCTCAATTTTTTGGAACTCTCAAAATTTTCTAAAGGCCACATCGTCTGTCATCAAATTTATTAAAAATTCCCAAGGCTTCCAGTTGCCACAAATTTCTCATTAATTCGAACGTCGAATCAGCTTCTAAATTATTTTTCACTTGTATCAAATTCTGTAAGCTATTAAATGTTTCTGATATATTACAAGCATTTTCTATTCCGCTGGCAGACCACCTCAATTTAGTTTCTGCCGCTACTAATAATTCAGATTCGGCAGACGCTTCCTGTAAAACACCCACAAGCATCCATTCATCCATTCATAAAGCATCCATAAACAAATCTAACTGTTAAAAGATTTTTTTTCGCAAAAATTGTTTGAAGTACAATATTTTTAGCTGCTTATTTGTTAGGGGCTACTTATTTGGGCTAACCAAATAGACTAAAATGGCTATTTTAATCTCAAAACGGAATTCTGGATCGAATAACTTTAAAGCCCAAATGGGTGTTAGCCCAAATAGACTAAAACCGCTATTTTAGAGTCAAAGCGGAATTCTGGGTCGAATCACTTTTAAAATTGTTGCCACCAAATATTATCGCTCTGTATTCTAATTTAAAGAAACTAAATAATGAAGAATATACATGAACGTATGTATGTTTCTCACATTTTGAAAAAAACAAAGGTACCTAGAGTCATCAAATTTTGAATAACGTAGTCCTCCATCCGATAATGGGCACCTGCAAGAAGCAATTTGGAATTTGTTTTATTGTCTCTTTCATATTTTGTTAAACTTTAACAAATTTTTGATTAAAAACTCAACAATTTCGAAGCAAGCAGTGGCAACACTGTAAGGAATAAAACATTTTTATCTCCATCGCAAAAGCCTGTCTATCAGAAATTCTAAAGCTATGCTGTTTTTAAATATTTTTAGCCCCATGTGGCGTTAAAGCAAATGACCTGGGAACGTGTATGTGTCTATCTGTAAATGAAACAAACGCCCGTTTGGGCGTAATATATTTATAAAATCTGAAAGCTGTCTGTTTTTATTTTTTAATGCATTTATTTATTTTTTATTGATTTTATTATTTTTATTTTATTTTTCTTTATGTTTTTTAATAAAATTCTTAACGTTTCTTAGTTAACAAGAAAGGAAATGAAATAATTACGCTTGGATACTGATCAGTTCTAATTTAAGAATAGCTTTGTAAAATGAATTAATTATTCTTAACAGAGAGTAACTTTAGTTTACAAAACGTATGCATTATTTTCATAAAAACCACACCCTCACTTGAAGCCTCAAGCGGCCTGCAAGTCACGCTATAGGTACCTCTGGTATATAGATGTGACTAATGTTAAATTATTTTTTGTTAGAACATACAAGACATTGACAGGGTACATGAAAGATTAAACAAGTGAAACATTCTGACTTAAATAGGAAATAAAAAGGAACAAAGAAATTGTATGTTTAGATTATAGATGCTTCTAACACCAAAATTAAAATTATGAATTGAATAAATCTAGTCGCATTCTGAATGGCTCTTTATTTTCCATGCTGCTACTTTTTCGCATTTCTTTACACTCTTATCAAAAAATAAAAATTACTTTGTTTCCTTTTTCATCGAGACTTTCAGAGGCTAGCTCTATCCTTTTTCTTTGGGATACAAGAAAAAACGAGGCCACTGAGCGATATTAGAAAGATAGATGTTTTTTCCCGTGTGAGGTCACAAATCAAATGTGTCCCATTCGTTTATTTCGGCCGAGCAATCGGTGACAGGTTGATACACTGCGCCTCGCCGGCTCTTCTGCTCCGAAGATGAATAGCTTACTCTCGGCCATCTTTTCTAGGAGTCACAACAGATGAGCAAAATGGAAGCGATGGGAGAATGACTATATACGCTAATAATACATCATTCGAATAATAAAACGTAAATTAAAACGGTCTAAGCAATAAAAAACCTAAATTTTAAATGCACAATTATTAGTCCAAAAAAGACGTTAGTTCGGAATGAGATATTAGTCTCGAAATGGCATTTTGCGTTGGATCACTATAAACAGCGTATCACCTTTTATAGTGCTGCCACCAAATATTACCAATATTAAAACAAATAGAAAGGGCGCCAAATTAGCTACGAAACTTTGGAAATAAATTTTAAGAAAGAAATTATGGTTTTTAATTTTCAACTTTGGAATACAGCAAAGAATCTGAAAAGAGTTCTGTGTTATAAACACTCCACCTAAATTTAATGAATGAATATCATTAATTTATTTTCCAAAGAGATGAGGTTTCAGAGTAGTGTATATATAATTTTCTAACATTTATTGGAAGCAGCATACTGAGGTTAATTTATAGTACTTGTTGTAACAAGCTGTAAATACTAAACTTGCCAGAAAATATCGTACTGCCGACATTAGTAATTCTGTACTTTGTCTCCCATTAATTTGCACTGATTTCACTTTGCCAAAGTCTACTAACCGAGCATAGAATGCGATGTCATTGTCGATATATTTTAGCAGCTTAACGAATAAATGCCCATTGGAATAGCATCAGGAAACTAAACAAGGGGGTACTTGAAAATGAAATGTACCTCATTATTGGTCTTTGTTTAATTTTTTGTATAGAATTTTCCAACGAACGAGGCATATGTTTCGATATTTGTCTTCTTGTATCCACGTTTAGTTTGCGCAATAACTGTACTATTGGTTTCATTTTATAGTTATTTCTGAAGCAGACATACATTGGTATTAAACTAATAAGTACAGTAGTTTGTCGTATTCTTTGTCGACTGGAATGTAAATTTATAAGGTAAGACATAACTTTGCTTTTTATAGTTACAGAGCCTATTATTTATAAAGAAATAAAGTTTAAAAGTTTGAATATTTTGTGGAGGATTTAAGGCGAACTGTTCTGTCTAATTAACGTAAATGACTTGGATGCAAAAGAACATGTCTTAAAAAGTCTAGTTTTGTTTTTTGATTCTACGGCAATCGATATAAAAGCATATTTAAAAGATGTAAAGAAAATTTTTAAAAATACAGTTTCGGAAGGACGAAAACGTGAAGAAAGAAAACCAAATGAACGCCATGAACTGTTGATTCAAAACCTGAAAAAAAATTAAAGCATCCAAATTAGACCCGGGTTGATGAATCTGTGCAATCCTGCTAATAAACATTATGGCAGACTTACAAACGTACATCAAATTCGCGACATTGTACACATGAAAACACCCTCAATTAAATGACGATGATGAGTACAATAGATAAAATATGAAGCATCATTAACTGTCGTTAATTTTAAAACTGTACTTATATTGTAGAGATATCATCGACTTTAAAGGAAATCCGCCTATCGATGGAAACTTGTTTGATAAATGCCAGATGGTTTCAATATGAAATAGCAATCACGCTCGCGTTACAGTCTACATACGATTATTAATGTAAATTAAGAATTCTGGATTATGAAGCCTTAATAAATTAATTGTGACAGATATAATCTTCCTTTGATCAAGAAAAACTTTCGGACATGGCCATTCTCTCTATATAACATAAATTAACTTATTAGGTTTTGAAAAATTATCGAAAATTTTGCTTCGTTAAAAGCAAGAAAAATTTAATTATATATATATATATATTGTTACGAATTTGGTATTTAAAAAGCTAATGTTAGTTCAATTATAAATTAAATGGTTTTATTTCTCGCGCAGTGCAGCGCGTGACGAATATTAAAAGAAAGCTAAGCCGGAAAATTAAAAATACAAGAGCGCGTGCGTTAAATAAATAAATATCTCTTTTTGATTTCGAGAAAGTACTGGAAAATTCTAGCGCGTGATTTTAAAATCTTATAAAAGGAGGAAAACATCTCAGTTTGTAGTAGTTGCTTAGTTTTTGTTGTTGCTTAGAAAACTGCCGTTGTTGATTATAGCGAATTCGCGGATTAGCGTTCTTTAGCTGTTTTGAATTACGTTCTATTGTACATTTAAGTAGTTAAAAGATAACTACTGTGAGATATTGTAATACTGCATGATAATTTGAGAACATTTAAGCATTTCTGTTGTGATAATAATAAATTTTTGTTCATTTTTCATCGGACTTGTGCATTCATTTCATAACGAACCCGTACGCACGCAACAATTTTTGGTGGCAGCGGTGGGATTTGAATGCCAATAACAAAAGCGATGGAAGAGCAATTAAGGCAGTTGATCTCAGCCTTTGCCTCGTTGAAAGAAGATATGAAATCTAATCAGGAAAAGATTGAAGCAGGACAGGAAAAGATTGAAGCAAGACAAGAAGAGATGAAAAGAGAAATTATCTGCATAATAGAAAATAAAGTTGAGGTTATGGGAGGCAGAATAGACGCGGTTGAAATTAAAGTTGGACAAATTGAAGAAAACGTCTTTTCTGTGAAAGAGCAAATAGAAGACAGAGTTTCGGCAGTGGAACAACAAATAGGTTACAGAGTTGATTCTGTCAAAGAAGAAATAGAAGGAAGAGTTTGTTCTGTTCAACAACAAATCGAATTCCAAATTGATGATAGGGTTTCTGCTGCCGTCGCCAAAGAAGTTGACAGCCTAAAGAAGTCCATAGCGATGGCAGGAAGCAATTCTGAAGGTTTTAAATTTCTATCTATGCCTGCTCGCTCCTCTCTGAAGCTATGCACATATGATGGAAGACATCCTGGCAAGTGTATAAAACACAATTTTCTATCGTTTCGGATGCGAATGGATGGGATTCCCAAACTAAGGCCTGTCATCTCGCCGCTTCGCTGAGAGCAGACGCAGCGGATATCCTGCAGACGCTTCCTGAAAATCAAAGACTTGACTTCGAAGCTCTATCCGGCGCATTGGAGCTGCGCTTTGGCGAGAAATGTTTAAAAGACTACAGCAGGCTTCAATTAAAATCCCGTCAACAGAAGCCCACCGAATCACTCCAGGAACTCGCCACGGATGTTGAAAGGCTGTCCCACCTCGCCTTTACGGAGTGCCCGAGAGAAACGAGGGAAATCCTGTCGCTGCAATATTTCGTCGATGGCATCCGGGACCCTGAAATACAGAAAGCACTGCGAATGGCGGATGTTAAAGATTTGAAAAGCGCTTTAGTGTACGCCATGAAATTGGAGGCAGCCCAGCAAGCAACTCTTAGGGATCGCTACCCAATCAGAGCTGTACGAGTTCACGACCCAGGGGACCAATTGATGGCTCGTTTAGGTGATTTATCCAGACAAGTCGATGCTTTGATACGGAGTAGCAGTGAGAACAAAGTGTCTGTAAGATGTTGGAGATGTGGTTCTGAAGGTCACCTACGACGGCATTGCAGAACACCCCAGGGCACGGATAATGAAACGAATGAGTTGACAAGACCAGTGAATGCTTTAAGACGGAATAGTGGTGAAACAAAACCGATCCTAAAGTGCTGGAATTGCGGTGTTGAAGGCCACCTACGAAGGAACTGCAGAACTCTCCAGAGCACGGAAAATAAGGCATACGATTTAAACAGACAATTAAATGCCACGGGAAGGAAAAGGACTGACAAGAAACCAAAGTGCTGGAACTGTGCAGCTGAAGGCCACGTACGAAAGAATTTCAGAACACCCCAGGGTACGAAAATTGAGACAATTTCTGAGCAACGACGCAGGAAACAAATTAATGACCATATCAAGGAACGGACGTTGCCAGATAATGAAAAACCCTGTTCTAAAGCGCTTAAGATCTCTATAGTGAGTGGCAACAATAACGGACTGTCCATCAATGGGAATATCGATGGAGTTCCTTGCAATATGATCATTGACACAGGAGCTAATGTTACCATCATTAGGAAAGATTTAGCTGAACAGTTTAAAGATAAACTTATTTGGACGCCATCCTGTGTTACCCTTCAGACTGCGTCTGGTGACAAGATCGACATAACTGGGAAGTTAAACGTAAACATCACGTTTGGAAGTGCCGCCTACCATCACACGGCATATGTGGCGTATATTACAGATCCATGCATACTCGGATTGGACTTTTTAAGGAAATACAATTTTTCCTTAGATTTCAAAAACAATAAGCTGCTTTCAGCATCTGATGGCATGACTATCCATCCTCAAAAGGGATCCTCGCCTGGAAATGTCGACGCCTTGTCAGAAAGATCGAGCTCGGGAAGCTGCCGAAATCATACCAGGGTCGAAAAGAAACTCAAGACTACCAGCTATTCTCCATCCCAGAAGCTCTTCGGTCGAGACCTTCGTCTGCCTTGTGACCGCCTGTTTAGTCGCCCTACGGATGCGCCTTCATCGCCTGAGGAACACATCCAAGATGCCCAGGCCCGGTTTGAGGGGATGCACCGTTCTGCACGAAAGCGAGTCAACTTGGCGACGGAGAAAATGAAGACCAGATACAACACTACTGGACATAGATCCAACAAAGGAGACAAGGTGTGGTTGTGGAACCCAATTCAACGAAAAGGACTGAGTCCTAAATTACAGTCACCTTCGGATGGTCCATATACAGTGCTGAACACGAATGACGTCGTGGTTCGGATCCGTGAGTTTCGAACTCTTACGACAGGTTAGCTTATTACTATGGCCATAGTACGTAATGTAAATAATTGTAAATAGTATAAGACCATGGTCCTTTTTGTTTTTAAATGTATATTTGATTTGATTTGTATTTAGTATTTGATTTGAATTTAGTATTTGATTTGTATTTGATAGCATTTGATTTGTTTTATGTATTGCATTTATTGTTCATGTTGTTTATTATTGTAATGTAATGCTTATTAATGCATTTATGCCACAGTTGTAAGTTTAGCTTCCTCTGTACAGGGATTGTACTGCCCGGGACGTGCAGTCCTTGGGAAGAGGGCAGTGTTACGAATTCGGTATTTAAAAAGCTAATGTTAGTTCAATTATAAATTAAATGGTTTTATTTCTCGCGCAGTGCAGCGCGTGACGAATATTAAAAGAAAGCTAAGCCGGAAAATTAAAAATACAAGAGCGCGTGCGTTAAATAAATAAATATCTCTTTTTGATTTCGAGAAAGTACTGGAAAATTCTAGCGCGTGATTTTAAAATCTTATAAAAGGAGGAAAACATCTCAGTTTGTAGTAGTTGCTTAGTTTTTGTTGTTGCTTAGAAAACTGCCGTTGTTGATTATAGCGAATTCGCGGATTAGCGTTCTTTAGCTGTTTTGAATTACGTTCTATTGTACATTTAAGTAGTTAAAAGATAACTACTGTGAGATATTGTGATACTGCATGATAATTTGAGAACATTTAAGCATTTCTGTTGTGATAATAATAAATTTTTGTTCATTTTTCATCGGACTTGTGCATTCATTTCATAACGAACCCGTACGCACGCAACAATTTTTGGTGGCAGCGGTGGGATTTGAATGCCAATAACAAAAGCGATGGAAGAGCAATTAAGGCAGTTGATCTCAGCCTTTGCCTCGTTGAAAGAAGATATGAAATCTAATCAGGAAAAGATTGAAGCAGGACAGGAAAAGATTGAAGCAAGACAAGAAGAGATGAAAAGAGAAATTATCTGCATAATAGAAAATAAAGTTGAGGTTATGGGAGGCAGAATAGACGCGGTTGAAATTAAAGTTGGACAAATTGAAGAAAACGTCTTTTCTGTGAAAGAGCAAATAGAAGACAGAGTTTCGGCAGTGGAACAACAAATAGGTTACAGAGTTGATTCTGTCAAAGAAGAAATAGAAGGAAGAGTTTGTTCTGTTCAACAACAAATCGAATTCCAAATTGATGATAGGGTTTCTGCTGCCGTCGCCAAAGAAGTTGACAGCCTAAAGAAGTCCATAGCGATGGCAGGAAGCAATTCTGAAGGTTTTAAATTTCTATCTATGCCTGCTCGCTCCTCTCTGAAGCTATGCACATATGATGGAAGACATCCTGGCAAGTGTATAAAACACAATTTTCTATCGTTTCGGATGCGAATGGATGGGATTCCCAAACTAAGGCCTGTCATCTCGCCGCTTCGCTGAGAGCAGACGCAGCGGATATCCTGCAGACGCTTCCTGAAAATCAAAGACTTGACTTCGAAGCTCTATCCGGCGCATTGGAGCTGCGCTTTGGCGAGAAATGTTTAAAAGACTACAGCAGGCTTCAATTAAAATCCCGTCAACAGAAGCCCACCGAATCACTCCAGGAACTCGCCACGGATGTTGAAAGGCTGTCCCACCTCGCCTTTACGGAGTGCCCGAGAGAAACGAGGGAAATCCTGTCGCTGCAATATTTCGTCGATGGCATCCGGGACCCTGAAATACAGAAAGCACTGCGAATGGCGGATGTTAAAGATTTGAAAAGCGCTTTAGTGTACGCCATGAAATTGGAGGCAGCCCAGCAAGCAACTCTTAGGGATCGCTACCCAATCAGAGCTGTACGAGTTCACGACCCAGGGGACCAATTGATGGCTCGTTTAGGTGATTTATCCAGACAAGTCGATGCTTTGATACGGAGTAGCAGTGAGAACAAAGTGTCTGTAAGATGTTGGAGATGTGGTTCTGAAGGTCACCTACGACGGCATTGCAGAACACCCCAGGGCACGGATAATGAAACGAATGAGTTGACAAGACCAGTGAATGCTTTAAGACGGAATAGTGGTGAAACAAAACCGATCCTAAAGTGCTGGAATTGCGGTGTTGAAGGCCACCTACGAAGGAACTGCAGAACTCTCCAGAGCACGGAAAATAAGGCATACGATTTAAACAGACAATTAAATGCCACGGGAAGGAAAAGGACTGACAAGAAACCAAAGTGCTGGAACTGTGCAGCTGAAGGCCACGTACGAAAGAATTTCAGAACACCCCAGGGTACGAAAATTGAGACAATTTCTGAGCAACGACGCAGGAAACAAATTAATGACCATATCAAGGAACGGACGTTGCCAGATAATGAAAAACCCTGTTCTAAAGCGCTTAAGATCTCTATAGTGAGTGGCAACAATAACGGACTGTCCATCAATGGGAATATCGATGGAGTTCCTTGCAATATGATCATTGACACAGGAGCTAATGTTACCATCATTAGGAAAGATTTAGCTGAACAGTTTAAAGATAAACTTATTTGGACGCCATCCTGTGTTACCCTTCAGACTGCGTCTGGTGACAAGATCGACATAACTGGGAAGTTAAACGTAAACATCACGTTTGGAAGTGCCGCCTACCATCACACGGCATATGTGGCGTATATTACAGATCCATGCATACTCGGATTGGACTTTTTAAGGAAATACAATTTTTCCTTAGATTTCAAAAACAATAAGCTGCTTTCAGCATCTGATGGCATGACTATCCATCCTCAAAAGGGATCCTCGCCTGGAAATGTCGACGCCTTGTCAGAAAGATCGAGCTCGGGAAGCTGCCGAAATCATACCAGGGTCGAAAAGAAACTCAAGACTACCAGCTATTCTCCATCCCAGAAGCTCTTCGGTCGAGACCTTCGTCTGCCTTGTGACCGCCTGTTTAGTCGCCCTACGGATGCGCCTTCATCGCCTGAGGAACACATCCAAGATGCCCAGGCCCGGTTTGAGGGGATGCACCGTTCTGCACGAAAGCGAGTCAACTTGGCGACGGAGAAAATGAAGACCAGATACAACACGAGAGCTACTGGACATAGATCCAACAAAGGAGACAAGGTGTGGTTGTGGAACCCAATTCAACGAAAAGGACTGAGTCCTAAATTACAGTCACCTTCGGATGGTCCATATACAGTGCTGAACACGAATGACGTCGTGGTTCGGATCCGTGAGTCTTCGAACTCTTACGACAGGTTAGCTTATTACTATGGCCATAGTACGTAATGTAAATAATTGTAAATAGTATAAGACCATGGTCCTTTTTGTTTTTAAATGTATATTTGATTTGATTTGTATTTAGTATTTGATTTGAATTTAGTATTTGATTTGTATTTGATAGCATTTGATTTGTTTTATGTATTGCATTTATTGTTCATGTTGTTTATTATTGTAATGTAATGCTTATTAATGCATTTATGCCACAGTTGTAAGTTTAGCTTCCTCTGTACAGGGATTGTACTGCCCGGGACGTGCAGTCCTTGGGAAGAGGGCAGTGTTACGAATTCGGTATTTAAAAAGCTAATGTTAGTTCAATTATAAATTAAATGGTTTTATTTCTCGCGCAGTGCAGCGCGTGACGAATATTAAAAGAAAGCTAAGCCGGAAAATTAAAAATACAAGAGCGCGTGCGTTAAATAAATAAATATCTCTTTTTGATTTCGAGAAAGTACTGGAAAATTCTAGCGCGTGATTTTAAAATCTTATAAAAGGAGGAAAACATCTCAGTTTGTAGTAGTTGCTTAGTTTTTGTTGTTGCTTAGAAAACTGCCGTTGTTGATTATAGCGAATTCGCGGATTAGCGTTCTTTAGCTGTTTTGAATTACGTTCTATTGTACATTTAAGTAGTTAAAAGATAACTACTGTGAGATATTGTGATACTGCATGATAATTTGAGAAAATTTAAGCATTTCTGTTGTGATAATAATAAATTTTTGTTCATTTTTCATCGGACTTGTGCATTCATTTCATAACGAACCCGTACGCACGCAACAATATGTATATATATGTGTGTGTGTGTGTGTTATTTGCCATTTATTAAAAAAGATATTTTTGTGTTTATTTGAGATAAAAATTGTAAATCATTCTGTATTACTGGAACTTTCTGTCCACAGGAACTGTTTAATTTTTTGGAATATATAAAAGTCATATATTATATTTTAATTTAATATATGTGTATGCTCACAGTAATGCATGTTACAATACTATATACAAAAAGATGCAGATATATATATTCTATTGCAATTTAATATATATATGCGCACAATATCGTATGTTATAATAGGTAGGAAAAGATTTAGAATAATGCACATATCGCCCCTTGCTTCCCAGAACCATATGACATACTGCACTGAATATAGGAGGTGCGCATTTACTTCTTTGCCTCGGGTGAAAAAAATATATAGACACGGCTCTGCCTTTAAGGCAAAACCGGTTGAAAATTGCTTATTTAAAGAATTGTGCAAAATAAGTATTTCGTGCAACCTTAATTTAGTTTAAATCATTGCATTCTGTAGTGGAAAAGAAAGTTCGATATTTAGAAAATAAACGTTTAGCATATTATCCAGTTGTTATCATCGAAGAGAAATTCCTGAAGGCTTATTTCCCCGACTTTAGCTTGCACTGCAGATAATTTGAATTAATTAAAGATGACACAGCTGAAAGTGAAATGTTGAGTAATTTTCGTGAAGCATTCCTCTTTCAATTATGTTGCCTCTATTAATTAAAACTGATGCTTAATAGCTCTTCCTCTCCATTTAATTTATTAAAAATGAGTTGAAATATTTTGAAAATAAACGACAATGAAGTTCAATTATGAAATTCAATTTCGGAAGCTGTTTGCTAAAATAGTGTTCATAATACATTGTTAGACTTTCGCGTGTAAGCATTTCATACACCTTTGCATTTTATCAGAAGATGTCATTCATATTTTCGTAAAAAAAGTATTAAAATAACATGAAAACATACTGAAATCAGCATTTTTATCTTTACTACATTTGTTACGTTAGCCAGTATGCTACCTATGTATTTTGCTAAATATACTGCCATCTGAACAGTGATCTAAAATACAAGTAGAATACTCTCGTACCCGAATACGAGTATAAAGAATCCACAGGCACTGTATCAGTGCCCTCTCTATAGTTCTGCAATTGCTGTGAGTGCCGAACGGTATACTGATATGCTCGAAACGTTTCTTCAGGTTTCCACAAGTTCTCGTCATCGTTAACTGAGATTTCTTCAAGAACAACTGCACACACAGCTAGATCCTGTATGTGCTGCATTCCATGCTTCGAAAGCTGTTTCCAAGACTACTGATATCGCGGTTATGAGAACTTCAAATACCAAGCAAGTACGGTGGGCCTAAAAAACCCTTTTTTTTATTTTTGTATCGATATACCCGGGAAAAGTTGCTCATAGCCTAGCTAAGCAAAATGAAAAAATTTGTTTTTCAAATAAAATTATATTTTCCGTTTATGCATCGAACGTAACGTTTCGAAAATTTGTGAAATTTTTATGTATTTTGTCAATTTTTTATAGTTACTAAACTCATTACTATCGAAATGCTGCAAGTCCTCATGGGAATTCTGGGGCATGAGAATAGCGAAAAAACATTAATTTCTATAATTTCAGTTTATTTCTTGTTCTTGCCGAAAGCTCAATAACACACGATTGTTTTGTAAAAACAGCAATATTTCGTCATTTCTGCTACAAACCTTTTAAAGTATTCGTTACTAAATATTCGGTGACTATTGGTATCAAATGTTATGCAACTGTATTGCATAATTGTAAATATTCTGCACATTCTAAATATTATGTAACTATGTATGTGATAATTGATTTAGATAATTCTCACGCCGTTGAGAGAAACAAAATAAGAAAGTAAAAGTCGTGAAAACGGAAATGATTTTCAGGATCAATCTATTAATCTATGTGGTCTGTACTTTGATGGAAGAAAAGACGACATGATGGTAATTAAAAAATTTAATTTAAACTTTTTTCAAAAACTGAAAACAAAGACCATTATTCCCTCATACAAGAACCTGAATCAGGATATATCGGCCATGTTTCTCCTTCTACAAGTCTTGCAAAAAATATAGCTTCTATCATAATTTCCCATTTGACTATACATACGATGGCTTTTGAAGAAAACGACAGAGAGCGACGGGCCTGTAATTAATACTGGTTTGAAAAACAATATAACGTACTTAATCGAATTGCACTGGGAGACCACTGCAATGAGCTATATATCTCCTATGCTTCTGTGCACTACAGTTCCGTCATCTATTTCATTTTTTGGATAGTGTTATCACAAGCCTCAGATCCTTCAGTGGACCGATCGGGAAAAAGAAGCCTCCCTTGCTGTGAGAAATTTCCACTGATTCGCTTGGACTTTGTTGAATTCTTCATTCCTCTAGTCGGCAGAGAAGTGTTGAGCAAGTATCACATTTACTCACTTGATTTTTTACTGCCATAAAGAGAGATATAAATTTAGAAGATTTAGAAGCTCATTATCCTGGCCCGCTTTACACTCAAGACAACAGCAGATCGAGTTTTCAGACTTTAGGTGAGCTTCGAAAAGCAGACTGATGAAATTAGGCAGGTGATAAATTTTATTTTGAAGTTCTACGTGCTTCTCTGGTTCAAAATCCAAACTAGCAAAACTTTCACAGACAGTCCAAAGATAGTTTTCGAAACCATCATAACATCACGATATCTAACTCAAAATTTATTGCAAGTCATCAGTCCAGTTATTCAGCAGAATTCATTATTTCTTTGTTCATCCCGAAAATTTTATCCTTCAATGATAGTGGATGAAATGAGATATTATTAGAAAACTAGAGCTGCGCCGATTGTTGAAAGCCCGATCACTTTCCAAAGAAAGGACTTTTCGAAACTTCACCACACCAGAACTTGTAGAGTTATTAGGCTTTTTTGAAGCTGTAGGCGTGCAAAATACACAATGACTTCGCCTGGACTCGAATACTGGACCTCTAGAATGCGCCGAGTATGCTTCCAACTGCACCTCGAAGGCATGCGGGAAGGAGGGAGGAAATACCTTATATACTTCCTTTTCAAACAGCGACTGGGGATTAGGGGACCCAATCGCCAGAGCTTGATGGTGACAAATTATCGTCCACCACCTTTTTAGTTCGGGTGCCATCGTAAAGTCATTAGGTTATTTTGAAGCAAGATACAGAAGGCTAGACTGTAACAGCTTTAAATAGTATTAAAATCTTGTAGTTTAAATAATTTAAATAGATGAACATTAAGTTATTTCTGAATGGCAATATTTGAAACCAGACTCGAGTGCCTCGTGCGACTCTCGCACGAAGAATGTAATTTATTTTTAAATGATAGAATATGTTTTTTTCCTTGTTTGTATGTCGCCATTTTTGAGTGTTAAATAAAAGTTATTGCTGTGTTCCATCATTGGAGTTGCTTATTATCGCCAAAGAAGCATCACAAGACTTAGACCTCCGTCCTGTGTCTACTGAAAGACTTAAAAATTCTTCTCGGAGTTTTGGTGTCTAAGGTCCAGAAACTCTCGTCCACACAGGTGCAAACCTCGCAGTCCTCGCCCGGTTTTATACAAAGCATTGGGCAAAGCAATAAATACAATGCAAAAGAAATACGCTAGGACACTTTTGCTTCCAGGTACCACTCCATTAGCAAACATATATTCAAATTGGTGCTCTGTCCGCTATTTCAGTCTCCGCCGCGGGAACTGAATGGGGTCAAACCCCCGGGGACTTGATCGGTGATCTCCGATCTAGCTCCACAACAACCGAAGAAACGGACACAACAGTACCAGTACAGTCCCTGCTAAGCCCGAAACAACCTTCGAATGAACGAGGACTCTAGCCCTGTGAAGACTGATTTTATGCACCCGTGGTTGAGACTACCTAAGTACAGATCCTAGCCAGTATTTCCCAGGAATTCTTGGGGAGTATCCTCGCCGGAACTCAAACCCTGGACTTCTTGAATACGCGTCGAGTAAGCTTCTCAATTATACCACGAAGGCAAGAGGAAAGAAGGGAGAAAATACCGTATAACCTTCTAACTAGGTTGTCTGATTTTGCCATATTATTTATAATTATCTTCTTTCCCACTATCTCAGCGATGAAGTGTAAAAAAGAAGTCCTCGTACTTTTATGAATTAAAGAACCGAATTAGAGGCTTTGTGTTGTACCTCAGGCAATGCTTCAATGTGCAATAGCATCCTTTCGTTCTGACCACTGCTATATATATTTTTAAGGCAAGACAATCAATTATCATGCATGACATTCAAACTACTGCATGGAGCATTTTCGCTTACATAATTTCAAAACAATATACTCGATACTAGAAGCAATGAAACTCCAAACATTTTATAACATTTTTTCAATATACTTGACTATTTACATACATGTCACTCATATTTTACAGATGAACTTTCGTAAAAAGTCGTGAAAACGGAAATGATTTTCAGGATCAATCTATTAATCTATGTGGTCTGTACTTTGATGGAAGAAAAGACGACATGATGGTAATTAAAAAATTTAATTTAAACTTTTTTCAAAAACTGAAAACAAAGACCATTATTCCCTCATACAAGAACCTGAATCAGGATATATCGGCCATGTTTCTCCTTCTGCAAGTCTTGCAAAAAATATAGCTTCTATCATAATTTCCCATTTGACTATACATAACGATGGCTTTTACGATGGTTCTCATGCTACAATTATACAGTCTGTGGGTATTCTTTCGTAGCATAAACCCTGAATTCTACGTTGAAGACTAAGTAGCCAACTCTTTCTATGTCTTTAAGAATAAATACTGCAGAGTAAATGGTCAAATATTTTTTTTTTATTTAAAACTAAATTAAAACAGATGCACGCACTTCTCTCTCACAATCGCCACCACTTGTGGCTACGTAACAGAAAATAAGAATGTAACGAATTCCTAGTAAATTACTATAATCTAGTGACTGGCTTCTTAGCTTAAACTAACACTAAATCGACTGCACATAGCAAATCCTAGCCGAGAAATATCAGTATAAACTGAAAGGTGTGGAACACCGGACTAGAGAGTTAATTTTTAAACTCGAAGCATAAACACCGAAACTAAGTCCGCTACTACTCTTTAAACTCCTGAAACGCAGCTTAAATATTGCTTCTGAACCCGTTGAGGATTTGCGTCTACGTCATACAAAATTTACATTCCGGCAGGAAACTGAAATCAGTAGTCCTGCACTGCTTGCTCGGCGTCCCACAGATGCCAGGGATGTTTCTATTTTAATTGCTTTATAAACAGATGTGTCAGCAGGCTTATGCTGCCGTCTACCTTTCTGTGAACTATACACAAATAAGTAGAAATCGTCGAAACAGCGCTATTTTCATTTTAGTGCTGAGAGGAAGAGGTTATAAGCCGATGTGCATTACTGAAGTCAAGGAGACGCCACGCGACCGTTTTTGATTTTAAAGGTAAGTGTTTTAAAATTTATATATTCTAGTATTTTTAATTTATATAATCAACAGCTGTCCCTAGTAGTGGTTTTTTTTTTTTTTTTTTTTTTTTTTTTTTTTTTTTTTTTTAGCGATAAGTGAAAGAAATTGTTTGTGAATATATTTAATTTTAAATGCAAAAGGAATGTATTTCTTTTGGTATTTATAATTTTTATGTATTCTTTTGGTATTTATAATTTTATTAACATTTATTTTTATTATTTATTTTCTTACCTTTAGAGTCAAGATGACTTCTCAGAAAAAATTCAATATGGCAGATGAACGTGACAGAGAAATAGTACTGCGTATGCTGATGGAAGAATATAAGTCAGGTGATGAGTTTGATGATTATAATGATGCAGAAGAAAATAGAGTGGAAACAATAGAAAACACAGACACCGAGCAAGAAAAACTCCAATGATAGCGATAGTGATGATTATATTGCCGATAATTATTTCCTAGGCCGGAATAAATCATCACAATGATCAAACGTTTGCCCACCTAAAAATAAAAAATATACATTCTCGGCGACATAATATTATCACTCATTTGCCAGGGGTGAAAGGTGTCGCCAAAAATGCTCGAAAGCCGTAGCAATGTTGGGCATAATTTTTCTACATTGACATGCTATCTAATATAGTTAAGTTCACAAATGAATAGATGTCCATAATACAGGAAAATTATTCTCGGGAAAGGGATGCCCATTTGACCGACATAGTTGAAATAAAAGCGCTCTTAGGCGTATTACACATTTGTGCTTCTAGAAAGGACGATCATGCAAATACCAAGAAGGTATGGTCCTCTGATAAAATGGGTATTGAGTAATACCATCTAATAATGTCTGAAAAACGAGTTAGGTTCATTTCACATTGTTAGAGGTTCGACAATAGCGATTTTTTGCTTCAAAATAATCTTACTTGGTTGGGATTATGAGAAAGAATAAGAGTGAAATTCCTTCAGAGTTTACACATACAAACAATCGGAAAGTAGGAACACCATTGTTTGGGTTTCAGAATGACTCTAATGTCTTATGTAACTAAAGAAAACAAGATGGTTCTGATTCTCTCCACTATGCATCATGACGATGTAACTGATGAATCACGTGAAAAAAACAAGCCACAGATGATAACCTTTTATAACGCAACTAAATCAGGAGTTGATACTGTTGACCAGTTGTGTAGCACTTACAATGTCGCCAGGAAAGCGAACAGATGCCCTATGGTCATATTTTATAATATGATGAATGTAGCAGCTATAAATGCTCAAATAATATATCGTGCAAATAACTTATCAATTAGCACCAGACGCAGTGAGATTTTAAAACTTTTGGGTAGCTTATGATTTCTTGCGCAGTCGTTCTCAATGTTCATCATTACCTAGAAACCTCAAGCAGGATATTCAGAGCATTTTCCCAGATGAGGGTACAGTTCAACTTACAGTAGAGGCTTGAACTACTAAAAGGCAGAGATATCAGGAATGTGGCCGTTCCAAGAACAGGTACACCAAGTGCAAATACCGCAGTTGTAAACATTTTTATGTTTAGAAAACTCTCAACAAATATGCGCTGATTGCTAGTTTGTGCAACTAACTCAATGAGACAATTTCATAAACATAAATGAGACAATTTCACTTGTATTTTTCCTTTGTATTTGAGTTAAGTTGAATAAAATTAAGTCTCACTGTAAATTGAAGTTTTGTTATTTGTGTTTGTAATAGGATACCACAAATATATGTATGTTATTTCAATAATCGCTTTGCATTCAGAAATTTTAGTTGAATAACCTAAATATATATTAGTACAACAAAAATACTCCTGGCGTCTGTTAGACGCCGCGCGACCTTTAACGTAACAATATTCCATGCGAGCACTGCAGGGGTAGGGAAAGGGAAGAAAACTAAAAATAACTGGTTAGAATAAAATAAATCCTTACATTGTTATTTATGAAACATTGTGTCTCCCAAACGTTTATGTTTAAAATGTTTTGGAAATGGATAGTTTGTTACACTGTGGGGACGTACGATGACAAAAGGCAGACTTCTGCATTTCGATGACATTCAGTGGACCGTCAGATCGCCTGACATAAGTGCTGCGGACTTCATCATTTGAGGACATTTGACGGATTAGGTGTATGCAACCAGAATTGGAAGTGTGAAAGAACTGAAGGAAAAAATCAAGGCGAACACTGATCACAATTATGTGATATCCGAGATTACACGATATCCTTGACTGTGTCTTGCAAAGTCTTCGTAATCGTCTTATGCGATGCTAAATGATCATTTGCAGATAAAGTGTTTCACAAATAATTGTAGCAAATTCACAAAAAGCGCAGTAAGGCATTATATATGTAGACGGATTAGTATGATTGATGTAAAAGATTGATATAAAATATTTGGAGTTTTATTGCCCTAGGGCCGAGTATATTATTTGCAAAATAAGTATTTTAAAATGCTGCACTTATATGATGGTACTATGGCAAAATGCAGACCTTCTGTCATAAATGTATGTGGGAAAATACATCTAATTTCTCTTTTGAATTTTTTTAAAAATTTTCTATTGTTTAAGATACAGCTTGTAAACGACACAGCGCTCATGCTGACTGACTTTCTAAAGTAAATTCTTACTAACTTAAATACTAAATCCAGTATATTCTGGCACTTTTAATTCATATTTCCCTTCTAGAAGAGGGCAATATTTATGCAATATGAAAATAGTTGCACTTAAAACGTTCTGTCATATGTTTCTGCCCTTAAATCCAGAAACACTCGTTCGTATGTTATTATTTCAAATGCTACTTTATTGCTTTTATTTTGTTCCTATTTCGCCTCGAACAAAAATGAGAAACGTGAACACAAATGCTCCGTTCCTGCTGTAATACTGTAAAAATATAGTATTGGGGTATTATTATAGAAATCAAACTGTATAAACATTTATCCATAATTTAAAACATTTTAAGAGAAAGAATCTAGTATGTAAGAAAAGGCATTTACCAAAATAACAGAATACAGCAAATCTAAAGTTTAGTCCATACATTTTACATTCTGAAGTTCCTATCCAGTTTCGTGAAGACATTGTCTTTGAGGAATATATTTTATTCAGCCTATTTTTCCCATCAAAATGATGCCAATAAGTGTCCCTGCAGGGGTCACGACCTTCTCCCCCCACCTCATACTTTATGCATGCGCGTCAGCATTACCGTCAGCGAAAGGACAACTCTGCCCGATTGCTAAGTCAGGATTCCGTGCCGCTTGCCCACGAAAATTCATTCCGAAGGAACTCGATATATGCCTGTCTTCTGGCAGATTCGATACTTTCGTTTTCGTTCTCACGCTTCCTGGATAGTTTGGAAGAAATTGCGTAGTTTTCTCCTGGGATATTTCACATCGGTTGAAGAATCGTTGCATAAAACTCGAAGCGTTCGGGTTGTTTTTGCTTGGCTGTCTACTCGCCTTAACGTCGAATTCTTTTAAAATATATCGATTCTAAATTTGTTGAATAAAAATAGAATGGGCTTTCTTGGTCAGTTTCTTTACCCGCATGCGAATAAAATGTGGCGTAAAGGAAGACCTTAAAATTATTTTGGAAATTCTTGTTTTGACATAACATGAATTCAGTTTGAAAACCCATTTCTTCCGAATATATTTAAGAAATATGCAATTAATGGAAAGAATGTACTTTTATATATTCATTCGGGCCATGTGTCCCGATAATTGTTAACTGTCGTCCCCGCAGAAATTAATTGTAACAATTCAAAAGTTAATTTTTGAATATTCTGTGAAGTAGTTCTTGTCCGATAAAAGTGGAAGTTTATTTTACTAATCTATACATCCCAATCTCGTTCTTGTCTAGTTTCTAACTATAGTGATATATTTGACATCAATATGGAAAATTAGCGAACAAAAACCTAATTCTTGAGCGGTTGAAAATTATTACTCCGTACTAATTAGCATAACGTATTGCGTTTAGAATGTCATTTATTAATTACAATAAGAATATGAATGTTTAAGATTTTTGAATTTTTATGTTTAAAAGACGCGAATTAAAGGCGTAATAAATTGTATAAGTTAGATGTTTTATTAAAGCCAGAATAAGGTAGGTATTACCAAGAACCATGCACATGGTTATTATACTTAAGCCATATATAGGTTTAACTTGAAAGGAATCATATAAATTTTACACTCAGTCCAATGGTGATACTTTTGAGAATTTGTAATTCAGCATGCGGTATGGATAGTAGATGAAACGTCTTATGTCTCATAGAAGTATAGATCTTATGTGCATGGCGCAAAGAATACACTTCCCAACCACCTGGATGACTGTGGTAACTTCACGTAATGTAATTATGCGTAAAACATACATTGACCCAACTATATACACCAAATAAAAATTTTACTCTTAAATAAAAAACTAATGATAATTTTGCAAACATTTCAAGATGTTCAGGAAACAGATTCACTAAATGAACTTGTATATAATTATATTCTGAAGATGATTTCCTGTTACATAACAGCCTAAAATTAACCAATCAGATTAGCTATACTTATGCATCATACTTAGTATAAATACTCTTTGCAAAACAGCTACGTCATTCCTGTTCCTAGCTTCCTTTTCCTAAAATCATATCCCCCACCTACATATATATATATATACATGTGTTTTTTATAAGTAATAATGGCAACTCGCTCACCAGCAAGACCATGTAACCACTTGGCAGACGAGACGCTAAACGGGAATGATGATGAAGTTTGAAAAACCAAAAAGAACTCCGAATTCTTTTTGAACATTTCAAATTCGTATTAAAAACGAGCTATCTAATATCAGTGTAATGAAAGCAGATGTCCCTCAGTGCTCGAATTTTTCATCTTTTCTTTTTAACTTCTACACAAATGATTTTCCCAGGCACAAAGATACCATTATCGCAATTCTCAGTAAATCCATCAATCCGCAAAGAGCCATCCGAAACCTCCAAAACGCAATAGACTATATCTTCCCATGGTTTAATGTTTGGAAAATTAAAATCAATGAAAGCAAATTCACTACAATATATTTCCAAAAGAACCCTTCCAGAATACATCTCAACAATATCCCAATTAATATCTCCATCCCAAATGAAAAATGTGTTAAATATTTAGGAGTTTATCTCGATCAAAAACTAACCTTCAAAAACCATATCGAAAATATCTGTAAAAAACCCAACCGAGCAACAGGCAGTATCTATGCACTCATAGGGAGAAATTCTAAACTTAGTCTCGCTACAAAAAGAGCTATTTATCTACAAGCTTTTATCCGCCCGATTTTACTGTATGCTTCCCCAGCGTGGGCTGCAACTGCAAGAACTCATCGCTAAAAAATACAAAGAATTCAAAACAAGGCCATCCGAATAATTACAAATGCGCCTTGGTTCGTACGAAACAGCACTCTTTACAATGACTTAAAAATTAAACTCACGGATTCTGAAATTCTAAAAGCTTCTCATAACTTTTTTATGAAATGTGACAATCAACCTAAGAACATCATAAAAAAACTAGGAAATTATGATTTCACAATTGAACAACTCCACAAGTTTAAGAACAACGCCCGCACTATTCGCCATAATAGTCGGTGGTAATGTATATATTTTCATTTTCTTCTTATTTAGCCAAGATTTTACTTCATTTTCTTTACTTATAGTTTTTGTTAGCGCCTGCGCATCTGTAATGTAATCCACGCATGCGCATCTGTAATGTGATGATCAGACGACCAGGAGAATCGCCATCGACGGTTTAAGAGGGCTGGTCACAGCTATGAGTTAATTGTAATTAATTATGAGAATTAATAAAGAATCGAACCAGCGAATTTATTTAGTGTGTGTTATTTGGGACGAGACCCAAACATATCTGGCCGTAGTCGACCGGAGCGTGAGTAAATAGTGTTTCGTTTTTGAGAACACAGGAGTGTTTGTGTTTGCCAGTATTCGCAACTTGTTCTTTTCAACGAATATCGCTGATTTGGGATACGGATATTCATCAAAAGTGAATCACTGCAGAGGTAAGTGATTCCTCTCTTGTTAATTCTGTACTTTCTGTGCTTGTTCTGTTATAAATAACAATGTTATTTATGGGTGCTAAAAAAGAAGATTTAAGACTTATTGCGTTAGAAATAAATCTAAATGTTGACGAAAAATGACTATAGCAGATTTGACTGATATTATTGATAATAATGAAATTTTCAAAACTAAACAAGATTTAGTAAAAGAGATAGCAAACTCTATTATCGAAAATAGAAAACAGGAAGAGCAAAAACTTGTCGAGTTAGAAAAAATAAAACTTGAGAGATCAAAGAATGAGTTAGAGTTGGCTAAGCTTAAAGCAGAAACTAAACTTGATGGTGTAAGCGAAACCGAAACAAAATCAGAGTCACTAGATCAATTAATAAAAAGTATCAGAACCTTAACTGTAAAAATTCCTATACGGCCTGAGAGTTGGGGATTTTTCTTTTCGTCATTAGAACGAGCGTTTATTACAAAAAATGTTTCGGAGGACTATAAAGCAGAAATTCTGTTAAATCTGTTAGGAGACAAAGCTTCGAATATAATAACCTATTTACATGATAAGGATATCGCGAATTATGAAAGAGTAAAAGAAGTAGTTCTAAAGGAGTTTCAGCCAACACTATATTCGTGTTTAGAAAACTTCAGAAAAACTGTTAAACAACCACATGAAACTCATGTGCAGTTTGCTTCTCGCTTAATAACTGCCTGGGATTATTATTTAAAATTAAGGAAGGTAACTGACTTCGAAACCCTCAAACAACTAATAGTTTCAGATAGGTTATACCAATCTTTAGATGCGGGAACAGCTTCTCACATTGCAGTGAGGCAAGGTGATTCATGATTTTCACCTAGTGAGTTAGGTAAAGAAATAGATTTATATTTCACGTCACGAGGAAAACCTCTTACTGAGAATTCTCATGTTAATCGTAAGTATAATAGCTCAAAAAGTGTAGCTAAAGTGTTTTTATCAGATGTTAAAACAGAGAACTGTATTTTATGCCACGAGAATCACAGATTGGCAAAATGCCCATCGTATTTAAAATTACCAGTACAAGAAAGAGTGCAGGTTGTGAAATCTAATAAATTATGTTTTAACTGTCTACATATGCATTCAGTATCAAATTGCCCATCGAAATATTCTTGTTTTTGTCAAAAACGGCACCACAAAACTATTCACTTTCCGAAAGCAAATAATATCGTAAAGGAGAAAGAATGTTCTTCATCGGAACAAAATAAAAACAAAACAAATGTATCTGACTGCAACATTACCAAACTAGATGACTCATCGACCTTGAATACGCAGGAGTTCGTTCAAAAGGCATTTATTAGCAATTATTCGAATAAACAGAGTACGGTTCTGCTTTCAACAGTCGTATGTTTTCTAATTGATAACGAGGGGAAAAAACACAGAGTGAAGTGTTTTCTGGACGGGGGCAGTATGTCGAACTTTTTGACACGGAATTTTATTGAGCATTTGCAGTTAGAGAAAGAAAAAACAAACATTTCCGTTTCGGGAATAAATGATGCTACTTTAACAATAAAGCATAAAATTAATGCTTCGATATGTAATAAAGAAGGAACTTTTATAAAGAATTTGGACTTTTTAGTAATTCCAAAAATAACTGCTGATTTAACACCTTCGCGCAAAATTAAAATTTCAGTGCAAGATCTTCCTAATTTAAAATTAGCAGATGAAGGATTTAATGTTCCAGAAAGGGTAGATATGTTGTTGGGAGCGGGAGTTTTTTATGAACTTTTGAAACCGAGTCAAATTCGAATGAATAATCCTGATCTTATTTTTCAAGATACAGTTTTTGGTTTTATCGTGTCTGGAAGTATTCCAACAGAGACCGAAAACAGGGTTCATTGTGGGTTGATAAAGGAAGAAGACAACTTAGATAAAACTCTTAGAAAATTTTGGGAATTAGAAAATATTGAAACTGATAAACCCAAAAACAAAGAATTTTTAATTTGTGAGAAACATTTCGTAGAAAATTATACACGAGATAAAACCGGTAGGTACGTTGTTAAAATGCCATTAAAGGAGGGTCCGGACACTTTAGGAAGTTCTAAACAAATTGCAACGAGTAAATTAAATTCCTTATGGAAACGCTTAGTAAAAAATCCCGAATATTTAAAATTATATTCAGATTTTTTAAAAGAATATCAACAGTTAGGACATATGGTTGAGGTGAGTGAAAGCGAGGAGGAACGAGGTTCATATTACATTCCTCATATTGGAGTATATAGGGGAGAAGAGAAAAGTAAGTCGACTCCCTTGAGGGTAGTATTTAACGCTTCTTCTTTGACAACCAAAGGAAACTCTCTAAATTCTATACAGTATAATGGAGGTGTGATACAAGATGATTTATTCTCAATTATGCTGAGATTCAGGAAATATATTTTTGCTTTCACTGCTGATATACAAAAGATGTATCGAGCTATTTCTATCCATCCAGATCAGTGGAAGTTGCAAAGGATTTTATGGAAATAAGGCATTGATAAGCCAGTTAAAAACTTTGAGCTAACCACCGTTACCTATGGAACTGTGAGTGCGCCATTTTCAGCAATGAGAACACTTGTACAGCTGTCAAAGGATGAAGGAGATAAATTTCCTTTAGCAGCACCTGTACTGAGAGAAGACATGTACATGGACGATATTCTGTCTGGAGCTGAGTCGCTAAGTTCTGCGTTAGAACTTCAAAATCAGTTAATAGGCATTTTGAAGAGTGGAGGTATGTTATTCCATAAGTGGTGTAGTAATGCTACTGAACTGTGTCAAACAAACGACAAAACATATCCCTTTGGTAAATCAGAAGAATCTAAAGCATCAGGTATTTTATGGAAGTCAAAAGGAGATTGTTTGAGCTTCAACGTTAAAATCGAAGACAACGTAAAGGTTACGAAACGGCAAGTGTTATCCGTTATATCTCGGATCTTTGACCCATTGGGTATAATTTCCCCAGTTATAATTGTAGCAAAAATATTTATGCAGAAGTTATGGCTGTAAAATTGAGCTGGAATGATGTTTTGCCAGAAAAGGAGGCTAAAGAATGGAAAGAATTCTCCACTACCTTGCAGCTAATTAACAACATTGAAGTCCCTAGATGTATTTTATTACCGGATAGAATCAAGATTGAATTACATGGTTTCTGTGATGCCTCAGAGGCCGCCTATGGAGCAGTTATCTACTGTAAAGCAACATCAGCAACAAACCATACATCAGTGAGGTTGGTGTGCAGTAAATCGCGTGTCTCACCCCTAAAGAAGACTACAATCCCAAGACTTGAGCTTTGCGCAGCAGTGCTATTAGCTAAACTGATGCATCGAGTGAAATCATCGTTAAAATTGGAGTTTACTGCTATCTACCTTTGGACCGATTCTATGATTGTGCTGTCATGGATCAACAAAGAGCCACATCTGCTCAAGACATTTGTTGCAAACCGGATTTCAAAGATACAGGATCTGACTGAAATAGCACAGTGGCATCATATCGCTTCTGAAGAAAACCCATCAGATCTCATATCTAGAGGTATGTCTGCCAAAAAACTGCAACTACGTCAACTGTGGTGGAACGGGCCTGACTTCTTAATGAAGGATGAGTACCCTATAAGAGTTATACCTGAAGCAATTAATGAAAAGGACAGTAATGAACTTAAAATCTTTGCTGATTCTGAACTATCTACATGTTTAAATCTGAATGTGAATAATTTTATTAATGATTTATTGAATTGCAGTAATAAGTATTTAAAATTAATTCGTATTATAAGTTTTTGTTTTAGGTTTTACAAGAATTGTAAGCAAGAACAAAAGCAGGTAGGTAATTTACAAGTGGGAGAATTGAGAGCAGCTGAAGAAACTTTAATAAAATTAGTACAGGGTGAGTATTTTATAAATGAGATAAATGATCTTAAAAAATCAGGTATTGTTCCAAGAAATAGTTCTATTAAAAGTCTTAACCCTTACATTGACAGTAATGGACTGTTGAGAGTTGGAGGTAGATTAAAAAATAGCAATTTAACTTATGAGAAAAAATTTCCTATTATTCTGCCTTCTAAACATAAATTAACAGAATTAATAGTTAATTACTATCATTTAAAATATTTGCATGTGGGTCCTCAATCTTTGTTATATCATATAAGACAAAAATTTTGGATTGTAAGTGGTAGAAATGTTTGTAGAAAAATTGTAAAAAATTGCATAATATGTTTTAAAGCTAATCCCATTGTAGCTCAGCAAATCATGGGTGATTTACCCAAGGAAAGAATCACAGCTAATCTTACATTCAATTGTACTGGAGTTGACCTCTGTGGCCCATTCTTAATTAAGTACAAAAACCAGAGAAAAGGTATATATCAAAAAGTTTATGTGTGTATATTCATTTGTATGGTTACTAAGGCCATTCATTTAGAGCTGATAACAGACCTAACATCTGAAGCATTAATAGCTACCTTGAAACGTTTCTTTGCACGAAGAGGTAAAAGTTTAACACTATTTAGTGATAACGCTACGAATTTTGTAGGTGCAAATGCAGAATTAAAGAGATTAAACAAAGTTTCAAACGACCAATTACCAAATTATGTGTCTTACCAATACAAAAATGAGTATTGTCTTTATAGTTATTGTACAGTATTGAATGTGTTTCACATAAAATGTCATTATGTAACTGAAATGTTATATTGTATTGCTTTGAGTTGTACGCTAATGTATATGGTAAATATCTAATTATAATAATGATTTTTATGTAATAGTACTTATTCAAAATTGTTTATGATATACTTGTTTAATTTTTTTATGCTATATCTTAATTACAATAGTTGAATGCTAAGCATTGCAACGCGGGGCGGCATGTTCGCGCCTGCGCATCTGTAATGTAATCCACGCATGCGCATCTGTAATGTGATGATCAGACGACCAGGAGAATCGCCATCGACGGTTTAAGAGGGCTGGTCACAGCTATGAGTTAATTGTAATTAATTATGAGAATTAATAAAGAATCGAACCAGCGAATTTATTTAGTGTGTGTTATTTGGGACGAGACCCAAACAGTTTTACTTATCAAATTACAAAACTCTATGGACTTTGTTTCTGCCAAAGCAGGTAGACTTTGTGTGTTTGTGTGTTTTTACTCTTGTGAAACGTTTCAATGTACTGCAAATTGTATTTCTCATCGTTTTACTTTCCAATTATTGCTTATCAGAAGAATAATTTTTGTGAAATTTTAAAAATGCCTTACAATACATCTTGCAAGAGATAGCACAACCAGAGGTCCAGTCAACTAAAATGCTTTTGATCCCTACTAATAGATGGCGCCACACGAGCATCTCATTTGTTCAAAGTTTACTTATTCTACGGACGGCGGCACAGGACCCTCCGTCGCTAGTAATCTGTGAGTTCTAGCACAGCATGTGCACAAGTACTTCCATATTATTGGATACAACTTACTCGATTCTTCAAGCATTTGAAAGTCAAGTATAATACATTGGTAAAGGCCGTTAATGGTCGATTGCCTCTTACTAAGTGATAAGACATAGACATAGACATATGAATTCATTTTATGACGTGATTCAGCTTAATATAAAGTCATTCGTTTTTATGTTGCTATGAACCGACCTTTCTTGTTGTTATTTCTTTTTATGTGTTATTTGTGTTCATTATGTTCGCGTGTTTTCGCCATTAAATTACTAAATGTCACTACCGTTGTTATCAATGAGACTGTTCCTGTAGTTCGTAAATACAACTACATTCTACATGGGGGCTCGCCCGCTTTGAACTCTCTCTTCATTAAACTTAGACTCTAATTAAAATCCTGTGAAATCCCATAATTAAAATACCATTTGATGTCTCTCATCGAACACAGAACCAAAATGCTGCAGTTGCTGCCATCGCTGTGATTAATCGAAACTGTAATTACAATGTTTGAATCGTTTCAGGAAAACGATGTCTGTTGTTTGATAATAATTTTAGTTGATGACGCTCACTTGATGCTTCTTTGATGAAGTAATAGCATTCTAAAAAAGTCATTTGATGATGATATATTTGATAATGCTCAGTTGATGTTAATATGACGAAAAAATATTAAAAGGAAACAAAAGGTGTTTAATTGAATAAACGAAAGATATTTAATTTTGACGAAAAGTGTTTAATTGAAGAGTATTGTTTCGAAAAGTATCATTTTGAAATGAGTATTATTTTGAAGAATTGTTTGACGCACATTTTAAACAGTTGCTAGTTCGGCGAATCTTTCAATCTTCAATACTATTCAGAAACCATTTCTATTTTAAATCTTCAATTCGTTTTTAATCAACAAACAGTTTTGCTCATTTCTTTTGATGCATATATTTTGAAAGGATTATAAAACGTTATTTAAAGTTATTTAAAGCTATTTTCATAAAATAAAGGTATTATAAAGATATCTAAAGCTATTTTGATTTAAAGTAATCTAAAGCTATTTTGACCAGAGAGTGAAATTTTATTTTCTATTCTTAAGGAATATTTTAGAATTTGTTTGAACGTACGAATTTTTGAGTGTTTTAGCATTATAATTATTAACATTTCTTTAAGAATATTTATATGGTAATTTCTCGGAACTGAAAAATAATGGCCACCCTTAATGATTATCGCAACATTGCACGATAATTAAAAATTGCCAACACAGAATGCATCAAGCTCTTACATCGTTTAATTTTTGGTACGGATGGCAATAGACAAAATCGTGCTTTATTGCATACATTTTCAGGATTTCCCAAGCCATTTAATTTCGAAGATACAAAGATAATAATAGAATTCCACTAACGGATCTAATTGCTATATGTAATTTACTGTACTTAGAATTTTCTACTGATATTGAGAAGTGGGCTAACACAATCCTTACGAATCTTACTGATATCTCACTATTAAAATCAGATTTGTCTGACGTAGTGAAGCTCATAACGAACTTCTGGTGGAAAGTTCACCCCTCACTGATATCATAGCAAAATCGAGCATTACTCACACACCAGATGAATCTTTATGCATACAAATGGAAGAGAAAACCTGTCTTGATAACTCGCCTTGGAATTTATTACTTCCGGCTCAGAGAATTTCTTTTCAATGTTTTGGCCTGAAAGGCATCGTCGACCTGATTAAACCCTTTTCTTCTTGTGATAATTACAACGTTGAAACTTTGATTTCAGACTCTGATGACATTCTTAATCTCTATCAGATAACTAACTCTGATCACCAAGTAACTTTTGTTAAAAAATGTCTAACAGGTCCAGCTTTAACTTAAATAAGATCAATTCGTGAAATTACTAATTAGGGACAATTACCCTTTTAACTGTCATGCCCGAGATAATCTCGGGTACAGCACTGGTGTTCGAAAATGTCACGCCCGAGTATTACTCGGGGTAATTTTTTTTGAGTGCATCGTATTGTTATACCAGAATATATATCGGGAGACGTTTATTTCGGCTTCATCTCTTTGTCAAACCCGTCTGTATCTCGGGAAAAGTTAATGTGCGCTCAGTTCAATAGATGACAGCACTTTACTGAAGATTTCAAAGGTTAGAGGTTATTTGGTTCAAAGTGCATGGGGTCTTTTTGTTGTGAAATAGCCTCCAGTTTTTTGAAACGTTATATAGATGATTTAGATTCTTCAACCTAAGGTGAAGGATGTATGTTTGATGAGCAGTATTCATGATACTTCCATGGTCAGCCTCAAAAATAAAAAATGGAGATATACTCAAGCCGAAGATTGTTTCTAATTACGGTCTAGCTATGGGTGGTGTAGATCGCTGTGATCAGGAAATATCCTTTCATCCAACAATCCGAAAACGTCAGAAAAAATATTATAAAAAAGATATTTTTACATTTACTAGACAAAGTACTCTGGAACTCATATTTGCTCTATAAAAATGTAGTTGGGAAACGTATTACATTTTTAGAATTTCGAATCCAAGTTGTAGAAGAGCTTTTACATAAATATGATGATGCAGCTTCTGAACAAAAGAATGTTGGCAGACCACCTACAATAGATAACGCTGCCCGTCTTACTGAACGACATTTTATATCCCATTTTCCTCTTACTCCTGCGAAACGTGAGCCTACAAGACAGTGCAAAGTGTGTTGTTCGAAAAAGGATAAAAATGGGGAAAAGATAAGGAAGGAATCACGATTCTGGTGTAGTGATTTGCTTTGTGCTTGGAAAAGTGTTTCCAGTTGTACCACACAAGACTGAATTACTGAACTACTAATAGGTATTCACTTATATTAATTTATGTTTTAGAAAATAATTAATTTTTTTCATTTTTAGAAAATAATGCTCCACTAGAAGCGAACTTTGCAACTGCCATGTTGAGTGGCAGCCGCCTCAAAGCAAATATGCAGTGGCTACAAAACTTTAAAAATTTTACCCATGTACGTCAAAATATCAATTTTTAACTACTTAAGTATATTTTATTTTGTACTAAACATTTGGTTTTTGCAATAAAAAAATTTGACAATTTGTGTACCCAAATCATCAAAATAACTTGACAGTTAAAAGATTAATACACCACTTGTAGACAAACTTTCGGATAAAATTAACAGCCTTCAATTACATCAGATAATGAAATCATGTATGAAACCATTCGAAATTTTACAGAAATACTTCTTAGCCATGAGAGATCTCTCGCATACACGTTCTATTGATGATTCTTCTCTGATTGAGTATGTTATAAACGGTATTCCTGATTCATCAAACAATAAAATAATTTTATACGACTGTAAATCCATTCCTGGATTTGAAGAAAAACTGAAGATTTGCTAAAAACTCTTTAACAGTTCAAAACATTTGAGGCAAAATACTCAAGAAATTTCATAATTCCCTTCACAACGTTAAACTTGATAATAAGCGTACATCCAACACGCAACCAGCATACTATTCTTGTGGTTTAAAAGGGCATAAAAGCGTCAGTTGTCCAAATAGATCAAAAGGCAATTTTTTTATGGCTGCAAAAATTATAGTCACGTTCATGCCAACTGTCCCACAAATCCTCGTAACTTTACCACGGAATCTGCTCCTAAACATTCTACACCTGATAGAACACTTTCAGCTGAAAGTTTTTGCAAACATCCTATACATTAAGACACAATAACACGCCGAATAAATACTAATTCAGAAGTCAAACAACAAAAATCAGCGTTAATTTACAAAATTTTCACAGGACTAGTTTCGATGGTTTTACCGAACCACCATCTTCAGCTGCAAAACCGCAAATGAACAAGATAGGAAATAATGATTAGATAAGATAAGAAAGCCTGGACAAGAATAAGCAAGTGGCGCCATCTGTTGGCGAAACCAGAACTAAAACATAATTTCTCTAAAAGCCGAAAGCAAATTTGGATTGGAATTAGGATCGTTAACTAGAACAGAAAGATTTTTATGAATGTGAAATGCCTCCAGAAAATCCAGTTCTCCAATGGAAGATGTTTTTTGAATAATTTTAGCAGCAGAAAAATTGAAAGTGTGATTTTCGAACCAACAATGTTGAGCAACAGAAGACTTCTGTGTTTCCTTTTTTCTAACATATGCCTCATGTTCTTTGACGCGAAATTTTAAGGCTCTCTTAGTTTGGCCAATGTAAATTAAACCACACTGGCAAGGAATCCTATAAATACCCCAGGAATTCATATCCGGAATGGGGTCCTTGAGTATAGAAGTCCGAATTTTATTGATGGGAGAATAAACAACCCGAAAGTTAAATTTCTGCAAAATAATTCTGTTAAATTTCTACAAAAATGTTGGTTTCGCCAACAGATGGCGCCACTTGTTTATTCTTGTCCAGGCTTTCTTATCTTATCTAATCATTATTTCCTATCTTGTTCATTTGCGGTTTTGCAGCTGAAGATGGTGGTTCGGTAAAACCATCGAAACTAGTCCTGTGAAAATTTTGTAAATTAACGCTGATTTTTGTTGTTTGACTTCTGAATCCTATACATGTTGATATTTAACTTGCAGGAACCCCGTTAATCACAGTTCGTGACACTGGGCCACAAGCCACGCTTATTAATGAAAAAACGTAACGCGAGGTTGATTCTAGACCATTACATCCCTCCATAATTATGTTCTCATGAATTGGCCGAGACACATTGGACTCTTTCAGGACTCCATTTAAATTCAAAACACTATTTTACCTGCTAAAATCCATGTTCTAAAAAATGACATGACTCCTCTTGATGTGATTATTGGAATCGACGTTTTGCAACAAACTCAATTTACATTTGATAAAAACGGTATTCGTTTCTGCAACAGTAATCATGACGAAATTTTTGTTAACGTTGCTAATGTCACCAATGAGCAACCTTTCCAGCTGATCTTTCACACTTCTCGAACTCTGAAATTCACGAGAAAGCTCAACGTATCGTTACTCCTTACAAACCACATTAAGTTAATATTGCTATGAACAATTTTAAAGAAATGAAAGGAAATGAAAATCAATTGAAGAAAACAGTTAAGGATGACGATGATGATGACGATGACGATTTGGAATTGGATTTGTAGGATGACGACATGGATGAAGATGTTGATGACAGTGACGAAGCTGATGATGATGACAGTCATGAAACTAATGATGATGATGATGATGAACAATGTGTGCAGAATAATGAAGCTGTGAAAAATAAACTGAATCAGTTAAAACAAGGTTTACTAAAAAGTGCTGAACAAGCAAAAGAGAAGCCACCTGCTGAAAGTGCAGAAACATCGAATGAAAAGAAACTCGAGAAAACTCTGAAGGCGAAAAAGACTCCGAAAACTGAAAAAAGGAGCTTTTCATAGAAAACTCTTGATGATGAAGCAAGAGATATCAGAACCCTTTATCTAGGAAATTTACCTAGTAATAACATTAAGAAGAAACCAAAGCTCTGTCTTCTGATATTTTAGATGGTACGGTGCCGAAAAAAAGTCGCAAAGGAACGATAAGAACTTTTTGCATTTTTAGAATTTGCTAGTGAAGCTAAGGAAAATCACAAGATCTTGCAGAAGAAAGAAATAACATTAAACGCCCATTCACAAGGTCATTTTTCTTCACAAAAAAATGGAATCAATTGTTTCTCGTGAATTTTACATACCTCAAAAAAATTGGTTCAAGGAATTATTTCCTATTGCATCCCTTGCATCTTATCATTGCAGAAATCTGGAAAACAAGAAGGACTCCTCCATCCAATCCCAAAGGGTGATGCACCCCTTGAATGTTATCATTGCGACTTTCTAGGGCCTTTACCTTCGACGAAAAAATTTTATAAATATCATTTTATTGTCATTGATGCCTTTTCTAAGTTTGTCTGGACCTATCCAGTAAAATCTACATCTTCTACAGATATTCAAACTATTATTTTACAGATATTTGATTTACTTTTACAGATATTTGATCTTCTACAGATGATCAAATTATCCCTACAACAAACTACATTTGGCAATCTTTCAAAAATCATCACAGACAAGGGTAATACTTTCACATCTTCCGAATTTCAAAATTATTGCCAAGAGCAGTCGATTGAGTACATCTCAATAACAAGGAGTCTACAGCCTGGTAGTGGTCAGGTTGAGCGTATTCATGGAACTAATATACCAGTTTTAACTAAATTATTATTATACCAGTTTTATTACTGGTATGATAAAACTGTATACTATTATAGCAGTTTTAACTAATAATAAAACTGTATACTATTATACCAGTTTTAACTAATAATAAAACTGTATGCTATTATACCAGTTTTAACTAAATTAATTATCAATGAAACTGAAAAATGGTTTACGTAACTCCTGCGTTTGCAACGAATCTTAAACACCACCACCACACGCAGTATAACGTTCGCACCTTTTGAATTGTTGATTGTTGTCAAAATGAAGCAACAGGAAGATCTGCAGATTAAACAACTTCTTGGCGAGGAACACCAATAACGAATTCTTGATGAAGAAGACGCGTTACTCATTGAAACTAAACAGAACATCCTTCGTTTACAAAAAGAAAATATAAGACAATATAACAAACGTCGCAAGCCTGCCTGTAAATACAAGATCGGAGACCAAGTGGCAATACAACGCATCTAGTTTGGACCTGGACTGAAACTCCGTTTCAAATTCTTCGGTCCTTATGAGATAATGAAAGTTCATCCATCTAATCGTTACGAAATACGCAAGATAGGACGACATGAAGGCCCCGCCATAACCGCAACCTCTGTTGATGGGATGAAACGGTGGTGCACAAACTGAACATTTTGCCACCAAGATATTGATTTTTTCACTTTTTCTGCTTGCTTTCTTTTTAAAGACATCTTGTGTTTTTCAACCACCTGTGGACGTCCGGTGCTGCAGAATGGCCGTGGGGGGGGGGATATGCTTTTTTTTTATAAGTAATAAAGGCAACGCCCTAACCAGCAAGATCACCTGACCACTTGGAGGACGAGACGCTAGACAGGAATGATGATGAAATTTAAAAATCAAAAAGAACTCTAAATTCTTTCTCTGATGTGATTACGCCTAATATGATGTCTTTCCGTTTTTATGATGCCATAAACAGACCTTTTTTCTTCGTGTTAATGTTCGCATGTTTTCGTCATTAAATTACTAAATGTCATTATCGTTGTCATCAATAAGACTATTTCTATAGTTCATAAGTACAACTACATCCTACATATACATACATATATTTACAGTTCTCAACGTATGTTGTTTTAACTAACGACTGCAATTCTGCACCATGAAAACCAGTTTTATCTTAAAATGTATGCACCGAAACGTATAGAGACCCTTGAGTATTTTATTTTTTAGCTGGAGAAGCGAAAAGTGTGAAATTCTCTTGCCGGGACTCGAACTCCGGTCCTGAGTCCTAGCGGGACTGTTTTTCAATTACACCACGAAGGCACATGGTAAGGAGAGTGAGAAATCTTGTCATTCACTACCATTTAAAGGGACCCAGTCTCCAACAGCGATGGTGACGAGTAATTATTCACCATGTTTTAGTTTGAGAGCCCCTTTCTGCATTTTGTAACGCATCGCTGCTCACTTCTGTATGTCATTCATTGTATGACTTAAGATGTAAGCTACCACTCAATCTGTCTGTACGCGTAATCATTCTATTTATGAGATAAATCTTTTTCAAGTTACTATATATATTTTTTTTTCAAGCTACTATATGTATATTTTCAACCTACTATATACTATATATATATATATATATATATATACAGTAGACTCCCGATTATCCGCGCCTGCCGCACAAAGTTTTTTTTTTTTTTTTTTTTACAAGCGTAAAGCAAAGAAAATAAAAATGTTCACAAAACTGAGCTAAACCTTAAATTTGCTAACATCGTGCTTATTTATTTATTGCAAAAATATCCCAGGCCTTCTCGGAACCTTCCTCTCTGATAAGTAATTGATTTCTTACTCACCCTTGCAGAGTCCGCTCCACCGCCCTCTCTCATCTTAATCTTGGAATTCGAGAAATTGGACTTCATGGGGAGAAACTTAGTGGTGACCAACAAGCAGCCGACGATTTCCACCATGAATTTGAAGAATTTGTTTTGAAAGAAGAGCTATCTTTTGAACAAATTTACAATTCCAACGAATCGGGACTTTTGTGGAAATATCTTCCCACTCGCACTTTAGCATTTGAAAGTGAAAGTAAAGCGGGGGGTCATAAAAGCAGCAAGGAAAGGATCACTATCATGCCTTGCAGTAACGCTACCGGTGGACATAAACTTAGACTTGTTGTCATTGGAAAATCAAAAAAACCGAGATCTTTCAAAGGCACAAGGATAGAAAATTTGCCCATTGATTACTTTAACTAAAAAAAAAAAGAAAGAAAAGGATGGATAAGCCGAAACATTTTTCAAAAATAGTTCGAAAAAAATCTTTGTTCTTCAAGTGCGTAAACATCTTAAATCGAAAAACCAGCCTGAAAAAGCTGTGCTATTGATCGACAACGCACCTTCTCTCCCAGCAACAAGCGTGATAAAGTCTTCTGATGGACAAATTTTTGCAAAGTTTCTCCCCCAAATGTTACTGCGCTAATCCAACCCATGGACTAAGGAGTCATTGCAACAATAAAGAGAACATACCGAACCAAGCTATTAATGACCAAAATTGAAGAAGGTTATGATCTGAAAGAGTTTTGGAAACACTACACAATCTTGGACAGCATCTACGATATTGCATCTGCATGGGACTCAGAGAAACCGTCAACTCATAAAATCATGGAGAAAACTCATGCCTAATGTTGAAGCCAACAACAACGTAACCCCTTTGAGTTGTGAAGAAGTAAATGAAGATGTAGACACGCCCACGGCGACTCTTGTCGATATGGTGAAAACAGTTCCGGGTGGTGAGAACGTCGATGCTGAAAACATTAACGAGTGATTGGAGTGTGACGTCAACGAACCTGGCTTCGAACGTTTGACCAGATGACGAAATTGTGAAGAAAGCAAGGGGAGAGACCAATAATGAAGGACAGCGAAGTGAAGGCGCAGAACGAGCCCACTGTGCAGATGCGGAAGACTCACGAAGCGGCTTTGCAACAAGTCGACGTACTGCTGAGCTATTTAGAAGAACACGACGACGCGGAGTTGGCCGAGAAACTTATGCTACGAAAAATGCAATCTCGGATCAAAAGAAAATGCTTCCAAAGCAAGAAGCAAACACAAATGACTGATTTCTCTAAAAAGGTGTAATTTTACAGTTATGCTTTTGTAATTGCATAATACATTACAGTATTAAAACAGTACATATTATTAATTTTTCTGTGTATCCTTGACGCCTCTTGTAAGTACAAAGCACTTTTCTGTTTTCATTAACAAAATGCATTTTAGGTTAGTTTTGAGTGATATACTAAAATATTAAGCGTTAGTTAAACATTTCCTGCTGTTTATTTTACGTTTTATTGTACATAAAACGATTTTCAAAGTTAGAATGACTGTTTTCTCTTTTGCAATACCTGTTTTTAGCTTTTTTCGGATTATCCGCGATTTTCGTTATCCGCGGCGGCCGCGCCACCCAATTCCGCGGATAATCGGGAGTTTACTGTATATATATATATATACTAGTCCCTTTTTCAATCTATTATATATATGTATATATTGTATATGCATTAGTGTGTGCAACTTTTTTCATTTTGTCTGTAATTCCGCAAAATTCAACTGGGAAACATGAAATTCATACTACTGAGGCGCAATGTGGTACTGAAAGGTTGAGGAAAGCATAGCTGCAAAAAATGAATAGGATGCATACAGTGCGGAAAGAAAATGAAAAGGCTTTCTTATCAGAATTTAATTTTTTGAAGCTGTGAAAACTTGAAGAAACAGTAATGCTCTTGGGAGATTCGAACTCTAGACCTTCCGATTGCTAGCCGAATCTGCTTTCCAGTTGCACCACTTAGACATGAAGTCAGAAGAGAGGAAAACCTCAGAAGCTTAGCTCTGGATTATAAATTAACTCATCTGAATATCATTTTCGGCAATGATCGTTATCTGAATTGTCTGATTGTGGAGAACAAACATTATATTTGATTGCCATTAGTTATGATAAGTTTTTTATCCATCTATTGCCGACCTTTCAATATCGGTAAAGCAAGTTTCTTGTTAATAAATTAAAACACCTATTTGCGTAATCAGTACCAAGAAATTTTCTGAAAATAGTGTTTAATGTTACATTAAGGGACGCTTAATCGATTAGAAAAACAATTTATGACACCTTTCATTGTTAAGTATATGGCCTCGAATCTAGTCTTCTGCAAAACTATGCTGACTCGTCACCAAAAGTGAAGTCACATGAAAAATACGCAATAGCCATCTTATTTCTTGTCGTTGCTTTTCTTATTGATCATGATCTTTTAGTGTTTTGTCACGTCTTTATCTTAAGAAAGGATGAACTCATCCGCAACAATTTCTAGGGCATTTCTTCATCCGAGTGGAGGATTCGACTGTACACGAGCCATTGAGCAGCAAAATATAAATGATGTGAATATTTTATTCTGCTCGAGGATTGATTTTGCCTCAGGGTGAGAGTTTTTGGAAAAATAAATAGTCCCCTGCGTGAAAGAGTTAAAAGCTTCCTACGAGTAACAAGTTCTCGGATCGGAATTTGAGCGATGTGATAAGCTACGTTTCTTTCAAAATCCGGGAGGTGGTCCTTGAAGGACAAGAACAGAACGAAGCAATCAGAATACGATGCATTCGATGTAAAATTAAGAGGCTTACATAACATATATAAAGATCACAAAATTATGAGTTGTATTATCTTAAACGGTCAACAAGACAGTTCATGGAGCTTTTTAAAAAACTTTGATATGGAAACTGTTCATTACTTGTCTTAAATTAATCTCTTGATTTAATTCACAAACGTGATATTCTGTGTTTTTCTTATAACGACAAAAGTTAAACTGGCCTCCCTTTTATTTAAAACGGACAAAGAACAAAAAATTTAAAACGAATGATGTTCGACTACAGGATTAACATCTTCTTAAATGCTGTTTTACACAAGCAGAGGGATTTCTGTCACAAGAACATTGTTAATTGCTTCAATTTGAGTTCTAAGTATGAATTATCACTTGTACGTAGCGAGCGTTTAATTAAGTCTTTGATTAGATTAATATTGTAGGTTATGTTATATGCTATTGTTTCCAAATGTACATTAAGACAGTGGTCTCAGATTGCATAAGGGCCGAATGTATGATAGGGAAACAACTAATGGGCTAGATTATTTTTTAACAAAATGGAAAATGATAAAATTCGTTTTGTTTAACAAAATTTTAGAAATACGTATATTTGCAAGTGAATAATTATAAGCTTCTTTATTTCTTAGAATAGCTTTAACATTTAACGGCGTTTCAATTCTGTAGCCTTGCTGAGAAATTACTAGGAATTATCTTCATCACGGATTGTAGATGCTCATTGATCAAACAAGTTTTTCCTTTATTTATTTCCAACTATGAAGAAATGCTGTTCACATATAAATGTATTTGTAACAAAGCGATTATTCCTAGTGCAAAAAATTGGTAAATGAGATTAGTTATTTTTCTGACAGCTGAGAACAAAATTTAATACAATCTGTATCTTCAAATCTTTGAATAAGATTTATATCACACTGTAAATTAATTAGCATACTTTCTAAATTTTATGATGCGCTATTCATATTTGCTTTTAATGTAAATAAAAATAATATAACCTCGGACTTCAAATAATTAAAATTTGAAATCTTTTAACGCAGTATTTGCAACAAATGCATAACTTAAATGTCTTCGCGGACCGCATAAAATCGCTGCGGGTACCGTCATTTTTAGATCACTGAGTTATAATACTACTTCTGAATTGCATGTACTGTTTCTTATCTAAAGAAAAACGCTATAATTCTTCGACTGTCATTTTGTACGCTATATAGAAGTCAAACAATCATAGTTCTTAAACTTCAGATTTCAAATTCAAAATAAAGAGAAAATATATCCCTTGTACATCGGAGAAAATGATCTAATATGCTTACATTTTTCTATGTTTATATGTAAATATCAGTGTAGTAAAATACATCTTGGAGTTCATTTCTTCTGACTTCCGATTTAATGTCTGAAAGGTGGCATCAGCATGTAGTGCGAAAATTGCAAATAACCAGGTTAATACATGGAAGGAGTTATTAATATACAATCTTTAATTTTCAAAATGCCAGTAACATAAAACATTAGAACTGCATCCAAAACTTAATTGTTTTAACAGTATAAAATATCTATTAACTCCCCCATAAATATGTTAACTTACAAGATAACGTTTAATTGTAACGTATTTCAGTCCTACGAGTTGAATTGTCCTGAAGTCAATCTGCATAATCAGTAAAAAAGATACTCTGAAAATAATATGGTTAATATCACACTGAAAGAAAAGCAGTTGCTTAGAAAAATGACGAGAATAATTGGATTAAGAGCTAGGCGTTTGAATAGTTTATAATAACTCTCGTTATTAATCGAATGATCTTCGACTCGTGAATCGTCATCCCAGATGAAACCAAACACTGATTAGAACTGTCATTTCTTGTTTTGAATTAGGAATCACAAGGAAAATCTTGTCACTACCTCTTTTTACCTTTAAAAGAAAGTAATAAACATTGTTTCATCGAATAAAGCTGAATAAAATTTAAGTAAAGTTGAAAAAAAATGTTGTATTATATTATTTAACCACTTATATTATTATTTTATTTTTACTTTCCTCGGCGGCCACGAGGATTCAAACTAGTAAATATATTTAAGAGCAGAGCTCTTGAGTTAGGGAAAGTTTTATGACTTGGTGGCTGATTAAAGATTCGAGCCAAAGCTTATAGGGGCCCTTTACTTTGCATTTAATACTTTAATTTTATTTGAGCATTTATTCTGATCTTCCGCCAAGTTGTGGAGATTAGAATTTTTCTTATTAAATAGATTATATAGCCTTCAAGATTATGAGTAAATAAAAAGGTTTTATATTATTATTTTTGAGCTAATGTTATACAACGTAGAAGTTAAGACAGGGCATCTGACTCTGTTAACGGTTCCGGGAGTTAACATTTAGAGTGTAGCAACCGTACAACTACAGACTTTACAAATTCAAAAGTCGAACAACAAAAGTCAGCGTTATGTTTTCAAAATTTTACAAGCATTATCAAGCATTCAAATATTACAAGCAAACTGAGGGATTAGCCATGGGAAGCCCCCTCAGTCCGATCCTGGATCCCTCAGACGATACTTTTACCATGTTTGAAGGTAATACAGATGATTTAAATAAAGTTCTTTCAACAATGAATTCTATTGATCCTGCTATTCAGTTCACTTTTGAACTTGAGACTTGCAATTAATTCTCTTCCGTTTCTCGACATTCTGGTCACACGTAACATATCCAACTTCAGTACTACGGTTTACTGTAAACCATCATCGGTTTGCCCTCCACCACACTTTAAATCATGTCATCCGACTAAATAAAAGTTAGCTTCATTTTATTCCTGTGTTTTCCGTGCTCTTCAAGTTTGCTCCTCCAAACTATCCCTTGATGAAGAACTAAATTATTTAAAAGCATTAGCTAGACAGGGGCTTTTCACCCAACATTATTAATCAAGCAGTTAAAAAATTCTGATCTCAACACACTAAAAGGCACACTCTTGTTTTAGGAGATTATAAAAATTCTGTTGTCATTCCCTTCTTTCCATCAATTAGCTATAAAGTTGCACATATTTTGCAGAAATTTAACTTTCGGGTCGTTTATTCTCCCATCAATAAAATTCCGAGTTCCATACTCAAGGACCCCATTCCGGATATGAATTCCTGGGGTATTTATAGGATTCCTTGCCAGTGTGGTTTAATTTACATTGGCCAAACTAAGAGAGCCTTAAAATTTCGCGTCAAGGAACATGAGGCCTATGTCAGAAAAAAGGAAACACCGAAGTCTTCTGTCGCTCAACATTGTTGGTCTGAAAATCACACTTTCAATTTTGAAACTTTTGAAACTCATCTCAGGTTCTTTTGTCATTAAAACTGTTCTTAATAGAAAAGTCTTCAGATTTTTTGTTGGTTATATTATGGCACCATATCATTCACTCATCTCGAAAAGTGTTGACACTGCGCAAAGCATAATGTCTGTCACCTAATCTTCTTCGGGATGCTATTCATAACCGAGTTTCGTAAAGTTATCATTTAGCATAATATAAGATTTTTTTAATTTATACTTCAGATTTAGTCAAGCAGAAATTGCTTAATGAGCTGAGTGATTTGAATAGCAATAAATGTATTTCTTAATCATTTAAATTTTTATTTTACTTTTAATAATGTATAATATATTTAATAATGGTGACATAAATTAAAATGTATTTGATTTTTAATACAGTTGACCGATATTTTTTTTCCAGCATTCGCAGTGCGATTCCATTTTATAAATGATATTTTAAACTCCTTATATTAAAGAAGGTAAGAAAGGTAAAGAAGGTAAGAATACCTGAAAAGTACGGTATAATATTCACATAGCATTTTTTAGCATTAAATTAAACAATATTTTACTACGATTAAACAATCGAAAATATATTTTAAAGTATCTAAGCTAATTGTTTGTTCTTTCAATGTCGTTTCAAATCAAGTTAATTTATGAGTTATTTATTGTTTAATTTAAATTATAGGGATGTTTAAAGAAGTTGTCTGATGTTATTTACTGTTTAATTTAAATTATAGGGAGGTTGTAATGTCTTGTTATTTAATAAATAACTACATTTATTGCTGAAGTGGCAAAGCCATATTTGTATTATGTTACCGTTGCTCAGCAACGTCAGAAATTGTTTTAAAAATTGGATTCTGAAGCTAGGAGTAGCTAGGAGTAGTATGAAAGTTTTGCCACTAAAGAATTTCTTCAAATTATCTATCTCCGTGAATTAGAAATAAAATTTATGTTTTACTAAGAAGATTGCCTGTTTTGTCAATTACCGAAAAATACATTACAAGGATTAAAGAAGTTGTCTGATATATCGTTTTACATATATATACGTATGTAATAAATTCAGGAGTAGGAAGAGGAATCTTGATGGCGAAGAAGTGTTGATCCACAATGACTAGGATATTGGAGGCGAATGCAGATTAGATCTTCAGTTTTATTTTCAGCAACATCTTGCGGCTACACACAAGTCGGCGCATTAAATGTGCCTGTTCCAAAAGGCTTACATTTTTGATAATTTTGTAGCAAGAAAGCAGAGCAGACACACAGCAGTGTAACTAGTCCAAAGCGTGGAAAGCAAGTGCTTAATGTTCAGGATGAAATCTCAAGTCAGACTGAGTTAGTTTCGGTTCTCAAAGCATTCTGATTAGATGGTTAATATTGCTGTAAAATTATTATTGGCTGTTAAGAGTTTTAGTCCCGTTTACATCATCAGAATTACGTAAGAATCATATGACATAGAATAGTCTCGAAATGACGCAGTGCAGAGAGGGGTTACTATTTTTAGAATAGAGAAGGGAAATTAATTTAGGCTGTTTATTTAATCTTTTATATATTCTTTTTCTTACATATCCCCCCCCCTTTAAGAAGAAAAAGGCGTAGCGACAAAGAAGCCTTTTTAAAGAAAATGCGCAAATGAAAAAAAAAATCATAAAATTTTGAATTAATAACTGTGATGATACGGCAGGCATTTCTATAGCAGAGTGGTATTGTTTTCCAGCAGTCGCGACGAAGCTTGGTATTGTGAAGGCTTAGTGGTGTAAGGCTGAATCCAAATGACGACGCGTGATTTAGCTTTCAATTATACATTTGTATTCCATTCGAATGGCAGGATTTAGATTAACTACTCCAAATTACATATTCAATAGTCAGGGCTTAATTTCTAAGATTAGAAGTGCCGGAGCCCTATGGGAAACCGTCAGCAAAGAGGTACAAGAGTAAATAAATAAATAAAATGACTATTAAACTCATTAATAATTTTTAAATAGTTAATTATTATCAATTTAATTAATAGCTATTTAATTAATCTTTATAAATTGTTATTTAATCAATTATTATATAATTAATTAATTACAATTTAATTGATAATTAGTAGATAATTAATTATTATTTATTGAAATAATTAAAGATTGAAGTAATTAAATAATTAAAATTAAATAAAATGTAAAGAGATAAATTGAAATTTAATACACGATTATTTATAATAATAATATTAAATATTATAATTATTAATTTATAATAATTTTTATAATTATAATATAATGCGATTTTATAATTTTATTGTTAAATTAAAATTTTCGAGATAAAATTTCTACCGAAATTGTTATTCAATTACACAAAAGAAGTGCTGCAGCCTTCTTATTCAGGGGTCGGTGCGTTCCGGCTAGAATTGTTACAAAAACTAAGAAGCACCAGAGCAGAGATCCGGTTGGTTCCGCCCCAATTTAAGCTCTGATCGTAAGGGGGGGAAGTTTTTTTATCATCACAAAAATTAAATACATTTAAAGTATAGCTGATAAAAATTCCAGGGCGAAACAGAATGAGGGTATGAGTAGGAGGACACAAAAAATTAGGGGAATCTTGGTGAGAGAGAACGTTGTCTTTGACCGCGGCTCTCTGCTGATATAATTATAGCCATCAATGAGATGTATGTCAGGGGCAAAATGAGTCCTGAATCTGACTTTTAAGGATGAATGTAAAGTAGCTGTTACGCTTTTCGCCCCCTCCCCCGTATTTGGTTACATTAGTGGATACTGTGGGAAGACCATGTATAGGACGTGCTTGAGCTGTTTATTTATTGTACTCGCTGTCACTTAACGCACATTTAAGAACACAAATTTTCTTTCCTGCGAGGATAACTTGCTGTAAGCATCGATAATAATACACTAGATACGAAGGCATGGCGAGAAATTTACGCGTTCCTAAAGAAACTCCCCCAAATTTATTTGCTTTTCTTAAAGAGAAAGGTTTCCGCATGTGAGTGAGGAGACTTTACTTGAACGTCTCGTGTTCCCATGAGTTCGTATTTCTAGGGAAATAGAATATTGCAAAGTCTGCTTATTGTTAAACTAAAATGCTAGGAATTCTTAATTTTTTCCGCTTTAAATTGTGGTTCAGTTTTATAAAAAGAAGTACCGGAGCTCATCTTATTTAGGGCTCCGCAGCGCTCCGGCTAAAATTGTAATTTATCTTAAAAATTGAGAAGCATCGGAGCCGGTCTCCGGCGCAATTTAAGGACTGTCAATAGTAATTTAAACTAAGTACGATGAATTTTGACTTTATGCATCATAACATTTTCTAACAAAGGAAAGATGGCATAAGCAGCAACGAGGTGCGTAGCGCAAGCTGAGAGGAAGCTTCTTCAGCATCGCAAAATGGCGCGAGCTCGTTATTTATACAAGTGGTTACATAACAGACTAGAGAATTCTGGAAGGTATTAGTCAAGGGGGAAGATCCTAAATTACGGAAAGTTACTTAGAGGTTGCGCGTTTGCATAGAGCAAAGCCATCCTATTTGCTGCTGAAAAATTATGAGTAAATTCATAATGTAAGAAATTTAGAACCGATTTTCACAAAGACTAAAAATTTAAATTCATAAGTACTAATAAATTTCAAATAATCCTATAAATTCAATAAAGAATTTAATAAATGTTAAAACCAAAAATCTTCAAACAAGCAATACCCCAATTCAAAAAAAATCAATGAAATTTAAAGAAAAAAGAACATAATGGAAGAGGAATTCAATCAATCTCAATGCCACTTTGTTAGGAGGAGGAACACTGAAATCAATTGAAATCTCTCTTCCACAAAAATCCTTGCTTTTCTGCACCCAGAATTAGCCGATGAACCATTCCAATGTATTTTAATTATAATAGTTCACCTTAAAATTCTGTCCCCTCGCCAAAGCAGAAACAAAGTAAATACATATTAAAATCTTGAATAAAGATTTTAATAATAAAACCTTTACTCAATCTTTCATCTCTTTTTGTTAGGGGATATTTTTTCGTCGTAGAAGTTGTTTTCACAAAAATAGGAAGAAAAAAAAAAGTTCGTTTGTATGATTAAATTTTGTAGTTTCAAAGTTGTTTTCTTGTTTTGTCATACAGGCTTATTGACTATTACTAATAAGTCCTCTCAACATCCTGTATAATTAAGACAGGATGCTCTGGAAGTGACTAATAGAGTACCTGTTGAGACAGTTCTGATATTAACAGACGGCAGTAAGAATGAAAATGGACCCACTGGTAGCGGGGCTTTTATTAAATATGGAGGGGAAGAAATATCTCTCAAGCTTAGAAATACCAGTGCCTGTTCCGTTTTCAGCTCTGTTTTATTGTTATTGATATAGATTTGGACTTTAGACGTTTATCTGGGGAAACTGGGATCTTTACTGACAGCCGAAGTGTAATAACTGGAAAAATATTAGAGACCTGAGAAGAATTAAAGTAATTGAAAAACTCAAGACCTTGTCCCATTCTTCTATCCCACACCTACAATGCACACTATCTCATGTAAATCTCAAATATAATGATATAGTTGATAGACTAACAAAGAAAAGTACTTCCGTGCCTCAGGTTTATGCTCAACCTTTGACCTACCTTGAACTATACTCGATAAGAAAGGCTTTAATTAACAATTCTTGGAGGCAGCTATCGATACACTCGTGTTTCGTAGTATAGGTCCTGGTACTGCTATTGGTTTCAAGGATGACAAGAAGGGCAAACGACTCTGGCTCGTTCGCTTCGGGACATATAAAGACCTTCAGATGTTTCCGTGGCACTCAAACTTTTCTCACTTGCGTCAGATGTAAAAACTATGAAGCTACCGCGTAGCATCTCCTTTAGTTGTGTTGCATGGTGCGTGAAGATCTGTTAAAAAGACTAATTTCGTGTTGGAAGTTATGAAGGCAAATGAACTTATGGATCTGATCTGATTTAGTCTTTCTTACTTCTGTGTTCTAACTCTCTTTTTAAGTTTAAAGTATCATCTTAATTTTTTATTAAATTTCTCTAAGCTTATAAATGGATTAAAATAAATCAACTCTGGAGAATTCGTAAGATGTATAAAACCTTCTTTCAAAGAAGAAAAAAGAAAAGAAAGAAGAAGAGGGAGAAAGAGAAAAGTAAGTCGAGAGTTTTTTTTTTCCCCAATAGTTCGTTCAAAATCATTTTCACGTTCCGTAGATTTAAATATTCCTGATGAAACTATCATTAAATAAAAGTATAATGAACAGAACCTATGGATTATCTTATAAATTAACATAGTCAGAATCGATCCATTCGTACACACTTATGAAATTCTTTAAAATCGCCTTTACTGCTACTACCATTTGCTTACTAGCAGGCAATTCTGACACAAATCTCCGTTCCAAATATGGCACGAAAATGCAAGAAATAAACTCGTGGAAGCAGAAAGAACTCGGAAAGATAAATGCGTAAGTGAGTTCGAACATTTTCTTATACACCAATACCATTCCAAGAAATGAAAGTTGTTTTGAGCGTCGTTTTCAAACCACTTTGGATTCCGCTCAAATAATTCGTTTTATTGCAACCACTGCACGGATGCTGAATGCAGAAAATGTAAAGTTGTGTAAACATTTTGAGAAGGAATAGCAAAGCTAAGTTGACGTATTTTGTTTATCCGGCTGTTTCAATATATACTCGACGGAAAGACCATTCGACTCGGAGAGCATTTTCTTGCAACGATATGAAAACAAAATATTGCCTGTTTACTCAGAATACAAGTATGCAAACATTTCAAGAAAAGGAATGTTTTGTGAATATACTTTTGAGCAATTAAGTGTAATGCAATGGCATCCTTTTGCTGGCTTCATGAAATTTATAACATTCTAAATAATAAAGGGCTACCTAGTGAACGAAATCGAAGATGAGAAGAAAAAAGAATGGAATGACAAGATTATGGAGATAAAAGTTTTAGATGATTTCAGAAGGACAGGAAAGAAATTAAAATTATTAAGCCAAGAATTATTGAAAGACAAGTAAGGATTAACAATGAAAGACTTACCCGTTTCTCCTTTTCTCCTTCCCCCCCCCACGCGGAAGTTTTTAAAAACTCACTTAATTTGAGCAAACCACTCTGACAATAGTGTTACAAATACCCCCAAAATTAAAATCTGATGTAAGAGCTATGAAAAGCGAATGACGAATTTAATTGAATTTGTGGAGCCGGAGTCATCAGTTCAATAACTATGATATAACTGTAGCCTGAAAAAGACGGACATGTCCAGTGTATTGGCCATATCTCCCTCTTTTCGTAAATTAAATGCAACATGAATAGATAGCCTTGTTTTTTCTGGAATCTTAACTTCTTATCTTCATCAAAGTTTTCTGTTTGGAGAGCTTATTTTTCATTCCTTGATTAAAATTTTTCAAAAAAACTTAATTTTTAAAAGTGTTTTTATATTTTATTTCATTTTTTATCTCGTTATTTGTTAACGGTTTTGATCTAAAAGACCTTCCGAAACGTAATTAAAATTTTTCACCAGTCAATTATAAAATTCTCTTCGTAAGTATCAGCTAGGTTGTTCGTTAATTCAGCTAGCTTGCATACCATCACTATTATTTACATTATTCCTGTGTTCCTGTGTGAATCATTATTCCTTCGTGAAGGAATACTTTATCCTATCACTATTATTTACATTTTTGGCTTTAAACCTTTTCTCAAAAATATCTACTACGTGTATCATTTTAATTATTCATCAGGTCGAAATTCAACGAACAATACTTTTATTTTAGTAAAAAAACCCACGAGTGGCTAGCATCACCTCTGACTCGTGGTTACATTTCATCTCGCACGTTTACATCACTCGTTGTTACAGTTCAACTTAAGAGTTCACATTATTACTACAGCATTTTTAATGATCATGAAGCCATCTGGCGATGAACTGTGGAAATCACTGACGGTATAAAGTTTATATATGCTATTCCAGTCGTATTTCGCAGTGTAAATTATAGACAGGTCTCATATTTTAAAAGCAGTGAATAGTTCTTAAAGTAGTTTTCATATACAATAAACAGAGAAATTGTTGCTTTCTTCCTAAACAAAATATGAAATAGATAATGAAACAAATTCCAAATTTGGCTTTCAGATGCCCTTGTTGGAGTGGAGGACTACATTCAAAATTTGATGTTTCTAGGCACTGCGGATTTTTCACAATGCGAGAAACAAACATACATCCATGCAGGTTCTTCATTATTTAATTTTTTATATGTAATACACGGCGATAATATTCGGTAGCAACAGTTTGAAAATGAAACACAATCTATAGGGAACCAACGCAAAATGCCAAAACGAAATTAATAGTCCTTCTGAGATAACGTTTCTTTGGGCTAAAACTGCAAATCAATGCAATATTTTGTTTCTGCAATATCATAGGAAAAGTTAAAAGACTAAAACTTTCGGTATGGCAGATTCAAGGTATTTCCAGCTTTAAAAAGAACAGAAAAGTACATTGTCACCGGTTTTCCGATTTCAGGCTCCTTTAATTAATTGAAAAGAAATTAATTTTCATTTTTTAAATTTGTTGAAAAGAGTACCGCACTCAAATTTTAAATTTTCCTCAATCTAACCTATAAATTGACGTTGCGTTATGTAAACAAATGGAACAACTCTTATTTCTAATTAATACTGGTGAAAAGTCATGGTACATGGTAAATAAAACATACAAATGTTATCCAATGAAATGCATGAAACTTATTCATCTATTCGAATTCATCTAAAACATGTAAAATGTGCTATAGATAAAAAATATAAAAACTTCCTCTTGGGAGAATAAAAGTATATAAAGAAAAATTTAATTGCACATCTTACATGTTAACAGACTATTTTTTATAAGACATGTGATATAACCTTATTTAGTTTACTAGTATCTTTGAACTCTCTTATTTTCTCTTATATCAAATTTACTTCATTAAATGTATTTATAAAAGGTTTGCAAAACTAAAATATTATCCAACAATATTTCACATTTAAAATAGAAACAAAACAAAGCAGTAGCAAAATTAAAAAAGATCACGAACAGTCAGCCCGCCATTCAAGGTCCTTCCTTAGTTTATTGAAACTATTTCACTAATGAAAAATTAGCATTGCACCAGATATGTGACACAAAAACCGGGGTGATAATCAAACCACCGGTAAGCAGGTAACAATTAATTAACTTGAATGCATTTAGAAATCAATGCATCACCAAAAAGGCCGCCAAATCAAAACCACCTGTGAAGGCCGAATTGGCAAACCTATTCACCCCAACCGGAAATCCCTTATCAGTGAAAGCAGGAGAGTTAAAATCTTACTCAAAACTGTGTTTTTCTGTGTTCTTTCCCCCAAATTCCCGATACAAAGAGAAATGCAAAAATTAGTTAAATAATTTACTGTAACTTAAAATCCGTTGTAGCTAAAGACTTGAAAGTAGTTTTAAATTCAAAAGCTAATTCTTCTGCTTCCAGTGAAAGTTATGAATCAAGTTGTGAATAGGTAAACTTAAATTAAGTAACATAAAATCAAGAATATTACGTGGAAAATGCCAAATTCCATCATGTGTTCAGAGCGTTCACAGAATAACGAGTAAAATGAAAGTACAATTCTTAAGTTCCAAGGCCCCAATTAAAGTTCAAAATTTGGCACAGAGATTAATTTAAAATAATACACGTTGTGTAGCATAATTCAGAATATAAATAAATAAATTTCTAATAAGTCATAAATTAATTACTTAACTGAATTTCGCTACAAAACAAAAATAAAGAAAGTTAAAAAGTTAAATAAAAGCTGTTGAAAACTTTTGTTAACTAGATGACTGCTCTTGAGTAATATTTACATTTATGTTTGTAATAATATTTCAGGTACTTTAGTACAAGTAATTTGAAGGGTAATACCCTTTCATTTCCCCGAATATATTACTTTACCACGATCTGCACATGGTAGGAATGTAAAAAGGAATTGTACTCGTAGTGCCCGGCTGATTAAGACTGGCGAACACTGAAAACTTGATCCAGGTTAAATGAGGCTAATAACATAGGTATTTTCGTAATTTTTTTCATATGTAAGGAAAACTATGAGTTTTTTCTCTTAGAAAGTGCTGCACAGTGGTTTCCTTTCACCTAACCATATAACCCTAGCATGCTTTGTAAATTTTTACACAAAAATTTCATATTTAACTTTCATATTTTTAATACTTTTTTGAAAAAATCAGACACGAAGTTTATTCGGCAACATTTGTCGTTGGAAGGATTCTTCGGAGTAATTAAAAGTAAAACTGTTTAAATCATAAAGGATTTTACTTCATTTTGGCGAATCTAATTTTAATTGACTGAACGTACAAATAAGCAATTGAAAAACTCTAGTAATAGCAAGAAAGAAGAGAAACACCCCAATGCAAAAAAAAAAAACTTAAGCAAAATGGCAAACGTAGGTTTGGTGTAGATTTTAATCAAAAATACTGCAAATTTTTTGCAGTATACCTGATTACCTCCGAAATCAATAGATTTTGGATTAAAATTTACCCCTTAACGTAAGGCTGCTTGTTTAGCCCAATTTTTTAACTGGTAACTTACCTGTAGCTGTGAATAAGCTCGGTACAACGTAATTTGTATAAACGTCCGATACTTTGCTGTTTCAGATAGTTATAGTTTCAAAAACACATAGATTAAAATTTAAAAAATATCAGTGTGCCAATCAAAATCTTGAGAACAACTCTTCTGTCTTCAAAATATGCGCGGAATTAAACTATGTCTGCTGATACAGAGCTTAATACTGTACTCATTAGTATTGTTTTGTGAAAGTCAATCTAAACAAATCCAGTAGTATATTTTAGTTATATTTTGTACTAATGCTATCAAATATGCTAATACTCATGTCATATTGCATTTTCAGTAACTACTCTATTACGACTTCTTTTTTTTAAGCTTTTATTTAGTTCATCATGGTGTTTGTTGCTACGGTGAAAAGTTTGTCAGCGACGTTTAAACTACATTGCTGGCCAACCAAATTGCAACACCAAGAAAGACAAGAGATATCACAAAAAAATTTATTTAGTAGATAACATGCTGACCAAGTATCAAATGAATAAATTTATAGGCTTCTGTGAAGTGTGGTTCCTTCCAGAATCAGTAGCCTAGGTAGCCGCAATTGTTGGAGATCACCGTTGCCACACGCCTTGGCATTGATTAAGAGAGACTTTGGATATGTTCTTGGGGTACAGCAGACAAAGCAGCTTCCTCACGTTGCCAAAGTTGATCTGGCGTGGCAGCTTGGGATGTAATCTGGGTCAATCGTTGACCAACCGTGGACCACATGTTTTCTATCAGAGAAAGATCCGGAGAGCGAGCCGGCCAGGTAAGCAATTCAATCTGGCGATTGATGAAGAACACTTGGACAATGCGTGCCACGTGTGCTCGCGCATTATCCTGTTGAAATATGGCTGTGGGTAAGCCCTAAAGGTAAGGAAGCACAACTGCCTCCAACACCACGGGGATGTAGCGCTGGCTGTTTAAAGTACCGGAAATGCGTACTAGAGGAGTGCGAGAGTTATATCCAACAACGCCCCATACCATAACACCTGGTGCAGGACTAGTGCGGTGGTGCATAACACAGCTGTTCAACATCCTCTCTCCACGGTGTCTTCAGACTCGAATCCGACCATCGTGGTGTTGCAAACAGAAGCGTGACTCGTCAGTAAAGACAATTTCATTCCATTCTACCGTCCATATTCTTCTTTCATCGCACCATTGGCGACGGAGACGTCTGTGGTTCTGCGTCAAGGGTAGATGAAGCAATAGACGTCTTGCGAACAGACCACTCTGCTGTAAATGGCGTCGAATGGTACGCGCAGACATTGGATGATGCGTTACAGACTGAATGTGCTGTGCTATGGTTCGTGATGTGACTGAGCGATCCGTCACTGCCATGCACAATGTTCCTGTCATCACGTGAAGTGGTGCAATGAGATGGATGCGATCGAACACGTCTGTCCGTCGTACCCACCTGAATCCAACGGTCACATATCCGCATTATAGTTGTTTGATTTCGTCCAACACGACCACTGATTTCTCTGAACGATAATCCACACTCTCGGTAGGCCCCTATCCTTCCTCTGTCGAACTCGGATACTTTGTAGGGTTTATATTTATTTTAACTAACATTTATTTTAAGTTTAAACTATCTTTCCTGTCAAGCCTTACTTTCCCCTGGAACTGCCAATGCCAGAATATGTAAATTTTAGTAGAACGCGCAAGGATTCAAATTATCAGCGGAAGTATTCTCATTTAAATAGAAAGAAAACGAGTTCGGTGTGTCATATTCTTACTTCACGAGCGCGGAGGTAGTTAGCTAGAAATTGAAGAACCCCGCGTTTCGGCCTATGTGCTTGGCGGGAAGTAGTGTTAATCGTTCAAGTGAGCTTCAAGTCTGCTGAATTAGCAGCGGTATTGTAAAACGCGGTGAGTTAGTTATTTTAGAGAGCCTCGTAGTTAGAGTCTTGTCTTTAGTTTCTTTTCAGGTTATTATTTTTATTTGACCGCCGAGTTGGCGCAGTCTGTGAGCGTCAAGAGCACGCAATTGTAATTTATTACGTTGAATAAAAAGGGACTTAAACCCTTCACAATACTCTGTGGTTTATCCAGTTTTCACAGTCACCTCTTGGTTGCGTGCAAGTTGGAGGCGCGCAACGTTACATTGGCGCCCGAACACTTATCGAACTGAAATGGCCGAAAATTGGATGGAAGCCGCTGGACAACACCAAGAAATGACAACTCAGTTGGAAGGATTTGGATACCTGGTCCAGACTTTGAGAGCGTCAATCAAGCCAAACGTCCATTTCGACGGAAAAAATTCGGTGGCGGTGTTTCTAGAAGGTCTAGAAAACCACTTTCAGCTCTACCCTGTTCCTGAAAGACAAAAAGTTGCCATCGCCACATCAGCACTAAGAGGACAGGCCGTGCTATGGTGGAAAAATATAGGCAAATTTTTATTAGGGGAATTTGGAAGCCAGACATATACATTTGAAAATTTCAAAAAATCGTTAGTAAAGGCCTTCCCTATAGTGAAAGATCGCGCACGGCTGGAAGCCAAGCTATATAGTTTCTATCAACGGGATACATCAGAATTGACGGACTTTATTCTACGAAAAATCAAGCTAACGGATATGCTGTATGGAAAGAAACCCGATGCGGAGATTATTGAAATAATATTACCAAGATTGTTACCCGCTGTTCAAGACTACTTTGAAATTAGGAAGCCAAGCACATTGCAGGAACTCTTCGAATTGGCGGTGAAGTTTCAAAATCGTAGAATAGCGGAAAAAGCGAGAGGGGCGACGTATTCTCAAAGTACCTGAAGGAAATCTTCAAATGAGGAAACCAGAAATGGAAATCGCTCTTATGGGGGAAAGAGCTATCAAGCTAACTCATCGAAACTCGAAGGTCAAGGCCCAAAAAGAAAATTTGAAAATAAACATCCGCGTACCCAGAAGGCACAGATTGAAAGGAAATCTTTAAACGAGTAGAGGGGCCTGTGAAAGGGAGGGTCCAGACCCCGGAAGTTTTAAAAAAACCCTCAAATAGACATTTAAATACGGTCATCGTAAAAAACTCACAGCTACCAATTATACAAGTCCTGGTTGGCGATGTACCAGTAGAAGCCCTCATCGATACAGGAGCAGAAGGAAATTTTATGAGTGAAAATTTCTTCAAAAAGAATTTTTATAGGGTACGATTATTTAAAACCAAAAATACGGAAATTATAGCGGCGCAAGGAAAAACATGTCACTGCATCAGGAAATTATCATTAAACTTACAGGTAAAAGAGGAAAGTCTAAAAGTATTAATTTTTGTGGTGAAAGATCTGCAAAACTCTCTTATTTTAGGTATGGAGTTTTTAAGGGCCGCGAGGGCCAAATTAAATTTTCAAGATAGTTCCGTGGTGTTGGAGATGGACCAGAGGGTGGTGGAACCTGTGGAGACACATCAAGTGGACCTTAGCCATCTGAATGACCATGAAAGGAAAGCAATACAGCAAGTGGTGAGTAATTTTTCTCATTTTTTTCAGAAAAACCAGGAAACTGTCAAATAGTGACGCACAAGATTCAATTAAATGCCGAAAAACCTTGTAGGACTAAACCATACCGTTATGACAAACAAAAAGACTTAATCATCGAAGAACATATTCAGGAGATGTTAAAGAATAAAATAATAACGCCCATAAATAGTGAGTACACGAGTCCAGTCGTACTATGTAGGAAAAAGAACGAGTTTCCTCCTTCGGATAAAAGGGCTTGGAGGTTTGCTATTGATTACAGAAAACTAAATAGTATTACCAAATTTCCAGTTTACCCTTTGCCGGTTATAGACGAGATCATTAGACAGATCAAATCGACAAGATACATGTCTACTTTGGATTTAACGTCTGGCTACTATCAAATAGCTATGAGACCCGAAGATATACATAAAACCGCGTTTATAACAAAATCGGGCACTTATGCATTTTTACGCATGCCCTTTGGGTTGTGTGGGGCCCCATCAACATTCCAGAGAGCTATGGACATTGTTCTAAAGCCTGTCCTAGGAAAGTCAACTTTAATTTATCTAGATGATATAATTATAACGAGTAGTACGTTGGAACAACACATTAATGATCTAGAACAAGTTTTTAAATTATTAAAAGAGGCCGGTCTTACAATTAACGCCTCAAAATGCAAGTTCGCAACTAAAGAACTTAAATATCTCGGTTATAAAATTTCGCAAAAGGGTATAGAAACGCAAGATTCAAAAATAAAAGCTATTAAGAATTTCCCACCGCCCAACACCGCCAAGAAACTTTCGTCGTTTCTTGGGTTATGTTCTTACTATCGATCTTTCATAAAAGATTTCGCTAATATTGTTGAACCACTCTTAGTAATCAAACGAAAAAGGGGTAAATTTACGTGGACAGCGGAAGCTAACTCAGCATTTGAAAGATTAAAAGAAGCGCTCATTAATGCCCCTGTTTTAAAATTCCCGGAGGGGGACGAAAACCTGGAAATTGCAGCAGATGCGTCATACTATGCGGTGGGTGCGGTTCTTATGCAAAATAACCATCCTCTGGCATTTTTTAGTAAAACGTTGAATCAGACTCAAAGGAATTATACAGCTACAGAAAGAGAAACATTAGCCGTATTAATGGCTGTACACAAATTTCGAGTTTATTTCGGCAAATCGCCAGTAACAGTCTTTTCGGATCATGCGGCTGTTGGTAGACTTTACTCGGGCAAAAACCTAACGCCCAGGTTAATAAGATGGGCTTTAAAACTCCAAGAATATAATATCCGAATAAAATATAAACCGGGTAAGGAAAACAATGTAGCTGACGCACTGTCTCGTATAAAACTGGACGATGAAGGAAATGAACTTAAATGCGCTGTGTTGACTTCAAAAATTTTAGATTCTAGAGATACGGTTATTACTGAACTGAAAGCTGATCCTGAATTCGGAAATATCTATGCTTATTTGAAAGACCCCGAAAGCTTCGAGCACACAGATATCGATGCGATAAGGAATAGAGCAAAAAACTATGAAATAATAGATAATTTATTATTTTATACGAAAACAGCAAACGAAAATCTTGAGTATAAACCAGTCATCCCAGCCTCGCTTCGATTAAGCATTTTGAAGGAATTACACGAAGCAAAAACAGCGGGCCATTTAGGGGTCAGAAAGACTTTAAAAAGGGTACGTGAGGCGGTATATTTCCCGCAATTATACAAAATAGTAACGGCGTATGTCAGGTCCTGTAATCAATGTCAGTTAATAAATGATATTAATTACAGCCCGGCCGGGTACTTAAATAGCATTCGCGCTACATTTCCGAATGAAATTTTAGGCATAGATCTTCTTGGTCCCTTCCCCCAGAGCGAGGTAAATAAAAATCGTTTTCTTTTAGTAATAGTAGATCATTTTTCAAAATGGACAGAAATTGCTCCACTTAAACGCGCGTCAGCCAAAACAGTCGCGGATGCATTCTTACACAGATACATTTTAAAATACGGTGCACCGATAAAAGTCATTAGCGATAACGGAAAACAATTCATTAATCAAATATTTGAAAACATATGCAATGGACTTGGCATACGCCATATCAAAATGGTTCCGTATAGACCACAGGCTAACATAGCAGAAAGAGTTAATAAAAACATAGTAAAAATAATTCGCAGTTACGTGAGCACACATCACAAGCGCTGGGATGGCTGCATAAATGAATTAGCTTATGCTTTAAGAACGGCACATCATGATACTACGCGAAAAACTCCAGCAGAATTATTCTTAGGCCGAAAATTAATTACGCCTTTAGATAAATTATTCTTTGTGCAACAAAGAGAGCAGGAGTTTAAACAAAAAGATGTGCAAAAGCTGATTGATCAGACGCTTAAAAGCTCGGATACGGCAAGAAATAGGCAGAAAATATATTATGATAGAAAACGCCGTGAAGCAGATTTTAAAGTTGGGGATAAAGTATTGAAGCGGAAATTTTCTTTTTCAAGTGCCCCAGACAATTTTACGGCAAAGCTAGCTCCAAAGTTTGAAGGCCCCTATGTAATTCAGGAAATCAAAGGAGTAGTCTTATATCTTAAGAACGAGAGAGGGGAAATCTGTAAAGCAAGTCCCGACCAGGTGAAAAAATACTATAATCCAAATGATTTTGAAATCCTTAAAAGTTTCTTGCAGGACTCAAGTCTAAACGAAATAGAAGGTCCAGAGATAACAACTATTCCACCACCCAAGAAACAGAGAACTGAAGAGAGACCTAGCCCTTCTACAACCCGGACGTCGGTATCAAAAAGAAAAAATAACTTTCAGACTCCAGCGTTTAAGAAAAACAAAAATACAGATGCACCGGGTAAAGAAACCGTGGTAAAGAGAAAAACACCACCTACAAAGGATTGCAGGAAAAATTATACATCAAGGCGAACGCTCACACGGCCACAGAGTCAGGTGCCAGCAAGCCCGCCGTTCCGGAAATTGAAACGGCAACAGGAGGCACAAAAATACGAGGAACAGAAGAAATTCAAGAAGGACTCCAGACCGGAGGACGTCAGGACCAGCCGTCCCAGGGAAAAACGGAAATGCCAACCACCAGACGATTACTCCGCCAAGAGGCCAGCATGTAGAGGACGCAAAAGAAAAAGTAATGTGGACGACACTCGGAGGGCAGTAAGGAGAAGATTAACATCCATGAAACCTCTAACTTGGGACCAATTTTGCCAAAAACGAATGACGGAGTTTCAAGCATCGAAAACTCAAAGATAAGTTAAAACCTTCTATAATTTTTTTTCTCTTTTGTTCCGAAATGTTATGTTCCGAATGTACGAAGTTCTATGTTTTGACGAAAGTCAATATGTCTCGGTTGAGACTTAGTTTTGTTTTACTTTATTTAGCTAAGGCAAAAATATCATTTTCTTTAAGTGTAAAAGCTAAAAACAAGCATTTTCTGTTGGTCGAAAGACTAATTCTGTTATGTTAAAGCCAAAATTTGGCCGAAGATAAAAATAACTTCGTATTCTTGTATTAATAAGAATTTTAGTTTCAGTGCCGCCAGCTTGGCGAAGAATGAGTAAAGTAAAAATTTATTTTCTCTTATTCATTTTATGGTAAATTGTAAAAATCACATGTATTAAAATTTTGTAAATGTACGTAAATACTTGAATGTTATGTAAAAGTAGAATTTAGTCTAGAAGCATAAAATTGTAGATGATAAAAGTGAATGCTTAAAAGCAATGAAGTCAAAAGCGGTGGAGAGCCAGGGTAAAGTTAAATTAATGCTTGAAAAATTGAATGAATGTGAAGTAAGCAATAACTAAGAAAACGAATCGTTTAAAAACAAAAATTTATTGTGTCAAGAAAGTGTAAATTATAATGTGTTTAGAAGATACTGATACTTATTCCTTCCAGATGCTGGAAGGAAAGACCAAGATTGATTGATGAAGTCCAGGAAAAGGTGCTGTAAGAAGAAAGAGTTATAACGACAACAGAATTATTTTAGTATACAATTTGTTACAGAAGATTTTTTTTGTGTGTAAACGAGGTTCTCGACAGTTAGTTCAGAATTAGAGAAACTTACAACAGGTCGTTTGTAGGACCTGCTTCCAAGTTTTCCAAATTCTGGCAGCGGCAAATGTAGGATTTATATTTATTTTAACTAACATTTATTTTAAGTATAAACTATCTTTCCTGTCAAGCCTTACTTTCCCCTGGAACTGCCAATGCCAGAATATGTAAATTTTAGTAGAACGCGCAAGGATTCAAATTATCAGCGGAAGTATTCTCATTTAAATAGAAAGAAAACGAGTTCGGTGTGTCATATTCTTACTTCACGAGCGCGGAGGTAGTTAGCGAGAAATTGAAGAACCCCGCGTTTCGGCCTATGTGCTTGGCGGGAAGTAGTGTTAATCGTTCAAGTGAGCTTCAAGTCTGCTGAATTAGCAGCGGTATTGTAAAACGCGGTGAGTTAGTTATTTTAGAGAGCCTCGTAGTTAGAGTCTTGTCTTTAGTTTCTTTTCAGGTTATTATTTTTATTTGACCGCCGAGTTGGCGCAGTCTGTGAGCGTCAAGAGCACGCAATTGTAATTTACGAGACGTTTCGTATTACGTTGAATAAAAAGGGACTTAAACCCTTCACAAGACTCTGTGGTTTATCCAGGTTTCACAGTCACCTCTTGGTTGCGTGCAAGTTGGAGGCGCGCAACGTTACAACTTGATGAAACGATGATCGCTGTTTACTACGAGGCGCAATTGGTCTCTTTTTTTTTGGGGGGGGGGGGGGAAACCACAAGAAAAACACAATTGCCGAACTTGAAATCGTTGAAAACTCCAAGCCTTAATTAGCGCTTTGAAGTGGCGCAACACGCGCGCGTGATGTGCGATTGCGCTAAAATTCTAATCATTTGCATATCTCACCTCCGCTAATGCATGTTGCAAATTTCATTTTATTTGCATGCTTCCTTCAAGGTGTTGCATTTACGGTGGCCAGCAGTGTATTCCTGATAAGGTTCAAATTTTATACACGCACTGTTTTTTTGGATAACAATGCAATGCATTGAAGCAATTGTTTCAAAATACGATTTAGAGTTTTTACTTCCTTGTACGAAGTAGAAAGGAAGTATTGTAATCGCGAAAAGTTTCAAGCAGCATATTTCAACGAAAATATCAATTTTGACCGCTATCGAAGGCAATTTAACGATGTTTTTGCGTGACATCTGTAAGTAAGGACAGAATAAAAGACTCTTTTCCTCCAAAAAATTATAAACTGCTTTAAAATGAATTCAGAAGAAAATTTTTCGTGTCGTCTGTACGAACCTATGTACGTACGTACGTATCTCTCATAACTCAAAAACAAGTAGCCTCAGAACGCTGAAATTTTGTATATAGGACTGCTATAACATGTAGACGTGCACCTCGTATTTTGGTTGCAATCGGTCGCACCAAGCGTATATAAATATATTTATATATATATCCACTCTATTACTCTTCTCAGTGATATCAGTTTCGTTACTCTTATATGTTTGTAAATTGTACATTTTTGGCTTTAAAAATCATTGAACTATGTTGTTCTTATCTTTCGGTTAAGGTTTTTATGCCTTTCATAAATCTGGAAGCAATATTTGTACAATTATCAACAATTTAAAAGCTGTTTAAGTGCGGTAGAGTTTTAAATAACATGGCGGACATATTTGTTTGCATTTGAAACAGCAGAATAGTAGATTTGTTGCCAATCTAGAGAGACTAAGCTTCGCAACAACAAAGATGACGCATTCATTTATTATTTCGAATTAAATCATGCTTAATCCTTTCTGTAATTTTTTCTATGAAATAAGTGTTTAAGATTTACTTCGTAATTTTTAATACAGATATTTTGAGTTTTTATGTATTTTTTCCTTGTTGCGAGGTGAGAACTGAATTAACTGAATGAGAAATACTAAATCGTCTGTTTCTTTTTTGTTTCGTTTGCTTAATTTCTATTTTACATCTTTCTAGTTTTATTATAGTATTTAAATAGAACATGTGGCAACAATTAGGTAATTCTTCAAATGATATTGTGTGCAAAATAACTTCAAACTGTGCGCATTCTGAGTTATAATATGAACGAAATATTAAGATATATTTATTCTATTGTGGTTTATATGCTGTCGACTAAGTAGATTTAATTCAATCAAATAAGTTTAAATGAAATGCAAGAAAAAATGCCTGTAATTTAATATTCCGTACAAGGAAGTCATGTGGTGTACACATGAGATTTTTTAATTTAATGTTTGAATACTTTTCGGCGCATATTTTTGTTTAACAAACAAACTAAAATCTCAGAAATTTGCTGTTTCACCATCGGAGCGGTAGGACTCTTTTTAAAGAAATGTGCATTCATTTTTTCCTACAAAATCTTTTAATATGCACAATTATTTCGATTAACCTCGCGTTTATGATTTTAAAATTTTCAATATCTAAAAATGTATAGGTTATAAATTTTCAGTTTTTCATAGATTATAAAACAAACTCTTCGCCATCTTAAAACAAGAATGATAAAGAGTGTTATTTCGGCGATTTTCTATTTTTTTAAATATGCTACAATGTGAATCAGAATTTCTCCTTGTTTCTTTATTACTTCTTTATCCCTTTTTTCAAAATTATTACGTTATAATAAAATCTATCGCGACATTTTTTTCCATTTCTTAAGTTTATATATATTTTTCTCGGCAGTTTTCCTTTCAAAACAAGGATGATTTAAAAATATTAAATAGGCGTCTTTCTAACATTTTTTTTAAAGTAGCAACGTTTTATAAGCTTAGTTTTAACTCCCTTGTTGTGTTCGTCACTATGTAAAAAACCTTGCCATCCATCCATTTTAAAAACTACTCTCGGATAAGATGTATCGAGCTTAAATTTTGTATACACAGTCATTGTGTATGGCAGAATTCTCCATAATTTGATTCTTTCAGTTTATATGAAACGCTGTTTCTGAAATTTTGGCAAAAATAGCTGGATTTCTTTCGTTCTTTTAACGTAACAGAATTGTTGAAAGTAAAGGAGTGATTACTCAGTTTTGAAAAATGATTTTTTAATTGACTTATTTGATTAAGAGCGTGTCATTGAGACTAAAACGAGTTGAAGAAAATAAATCAAGATAAAAATAATAAAGAAAAGCTTATAAAGTAATCAATGAACTAAAAGAAGAAAAATAATTTATCATACAGTTTCACAGAAACGAGAGATTAAATATCTCTCTTTTTGCAAAATTTAACTACAGTTTTGTATCCCAAACAATAAAAATTTGGTGCTTAAAATACGAAATCTGTTAATTGCATTGTCAGAATGATCTTTATAAATTTATCGAGGGCTCTTGCGTTTTTATTCTTCGTGATATAGAACTGTAGATGAATTTTGTAAAGAGAATTGTTTAATCTCTTGATATACCCTTAAACTAATATGTCAAATTACTTTTTTACATTTAGTTTATTATTTACGATGCGAGGTTTTCGTAAACGTTTATTTCATAAAAAGCTTTTATTTTGTACCCCAAAAGGGTTACTAATTTCAAAACGCGATTTCACGTTACTTCACTTTTTATTTGAGTCTGTTGCGACTCGGGAAAACGTAGAATATTATTTTTAGTCCAAAGGGATTTGAATCCCGAAGGACTATTAGTTTCGTTTTGGCATTTTGCGTCGGACTCATAAATGTCGGTTCACTTTTCAAACTGTTGCCACAAAATGTTAGAGTCCTGCATTATATTTGAAGAAATTAAATAATGAAAAATCTGCATAAATGTATGTATATTTCTCGTATTGTGATAAAACAACGGTACATAGAGTCATCGAATTTTGAATAACGTAATCCTCCAACGAATATGAGCATGTGGAAGACCCAATTTGAAATTTGAAATTTGTTTTATGATCGATTTCCTATTTTTTAAAACTTTGACGAATTTTTGATTAACAAACTCAAGGATTTCAAAGCGAGCAATGGCAACGTTATGCAGAAAAAACATTTTTATCTCCGGCGCGTGAGTTTTTGTATCGGAAATTCTAAAGATATGCTCATTTTAAAACTATTTTGCGATATTCCTGTTGAATTGAATTTTATGGTTTAAGTACGAAGAACATGATGTTTAACAAATAAAGATAACGCACAAAACGTTAAAAAAACGTAATTTAATTTGGACGTAATTTAAAATCTGAAACACTTCAGATTTTTTTTTCATATTAAATTTGTCTACTGTTAATTAACAAATCAAATTATTTAAAAGCAATCGATACATATTTTTAAAATATTATTTTTTTAAGATTTTAATCGGATTGCTTTAAAAAATGAATTTAATTCATGACGTATATAATTCAAAACAATAAATCTTTTTTATACATTACATATTTATTTTTACTTTTCTAATATACCAGAGATATATAACGTTCCCATGTTAGTCTAAATGCATATTTATGTAATATCCTGCAAAATGTTTCGCCATTCCTTCTAGGCCATCTATCTATAATCTCAGCTGATAAAGCATATTAAACATTTTAAGAGTCTTGTTGGACAATCGCTAAAATCTAAACCCTTGCAGACTTTGTTTTTTGTAATTTTTTTTATTTGCAGTATTTTTTTATGCATAATTTAGTAGTAAGATTGATTATTTGAGTTTGTACATATTACTTCGTTTCATCGATTGTTACTTTTTTGCATGCATTCTGCCTTTCCGGTTCTTTAGTCTAGATAGGACAGTGCCTCAGTTTTCTCTTTCTAATTAGATTTCGTCCTGCATTCACAGAGACTCTGCACTTGAAGTTTCTAAATTTCGATTCAATTACTATGCATGAAATAATGCTTTATATTTTCAGCTTTAACCCATGCAATTGCATATAACCCAAATATAATAATAAATTAATAAATAAATAATAAATATATAAAAGTACCCAAATATCCAGCTCCTTCCTCATCGTATTTTTTAACAGAAATTAAATATTTTCATAATTATAATTAAATTAATTCAAGACTTTATACATTATTTTATTACTCATTCATAAAATTCGCATTTATGTTTTAAATTGAGTTCTATGTTTATGGAAGTCAAGAACCCCTCTAACTGGAGTTTTCATTACTCTGTCAGGGCTAATTAATTCGACCGAATTGCATGAAAGCGAGAACAGAATGAAATTTATTAATTATTTCCGGATGGTTGCTATTATTAGTTTATTAATTAGTTGCTATTATTAGTCTATTAATTAGTTTCCCTCTCTTCTAAAATATCCAATAAATAATCATATTCCGATATATTAGAAACAACCTTTTCGTTCAAACGTAAAGCTTCCGTGAATCTGAGTCTCGTGTATTAGAGATTCAATAAGATATAATCCTAACGATGGTCATCTGTAGGCTATCAGTTTTGCTCATATCAAAATTCATGTTTCATATTTAATTAATATTACTATTGTTATTTTTATATAATTTATTAAAAATATCTCTCTTTTATTGCTAAAATTAGCTTCCGTAATAAATAACGTTAACATAAGGAAAGAAGAGGAGAATACTTTTGCTCTTTGAAGTAGCAATACTCCTTCCAGTGTCTTGCGAAATGCACATAGTTTTGAAATTAAATCTGTCTGTAGCATAGTACAGTATCGGCTAGGCTAAATTTCTTGTAGCTGAAAGCACATGACAGAATATAGGGTGAAGAGTTTACAATAAAAACAAGTGTTTAAAAAATTCACAAGTTTGTCCCTTTTATGTGGTTATTTACTATTATAAATAAATTATTATTACTATTCCTCTTGTGCTATATGCACATGCGTACGCACATGCGATATACAAATTTCAAACTTTGATGCGATATACTGAACATATTTTTTCGACTGAAAAAATGAAGCATTTCCTTCTGATTTTTAATTTTTCCCCGATTATAATTGTGAAGTTATTTCAATAGGATCAACCTAAAAGCAAAATAAGACGTAGTGGTCTTAATAATATAAAAGTTTTTCATTAAATTGAAGAATAAAGAAGTAATTTGAAAAACAGGATAAGCCATTTCTCTTTGCTTTTAATCCATACGCACTCAAGACTAAAAAAAAATTAAATGGTCCAGCATGTGCTGCAAACGAACTAGTACTGAAGATGCGAAATTTATTTAAAAATAAGTTGTCAGCTTACCAGGGTTTTTGAATAATCTTAATTGTTTAATTTTTATTACACAACTAATGTGAGGACCAACATAAAGATTTAATTAAGGCATTAGATGTGGAATGCATCACCAAGTACATTTTTTCAATGCAAGTTACAACAGTACTAGCTAACAGTGCCATTCGGGACTGTCTCAAAGTCAGTGTAACCAGCAGCAGACTCTAGGGACCACAAAACTTTAAGAATTTGAAGGAGTGGTGATAATTTAGAAAGTAATGAAAGCATGTATGTGCCACACAACAGTTTCAACCAAAAACTGTACAAATTTTCTCTATTTTATTTTAGAGCTATTTATAAAATTCCTTAGAAAGAACTGGCTGACCTATGACAGTGGCTCACATTTGTTTAAGAACACGTGTTTTTCAATTTTATTTGGGAATATCAGTTACAAAAGAGTATCGAAATGACTTTACGTCTACCTTTGATCATCTTATAAGGTATTTTCATCCCTTCTTTCAGCATCTCTTGAGGTGTAACTCGAAGCACACTCGACGCTTAACAAAATGTATTCGCGAGGTATGGAGTTTGAATCCCGGCGAACTTCAATTTCTTCAGTTTTCTCACGTTGAAAAATGCTAAAAAGACTCTACAATCTTTAAGTTTTGTCTATTTGTAAAAGGTTATTTGAAATGTTTTTGGTAAAAGAAAAAAAAAATAGTAATTTTTTCAAAACATTCTGAAAATAAATTCACACAAGTAGACACTTTGAACGGAAGTTTACATGTAATAAAACATGAACGTTACGGTCATTGAATATTTCATTTAATATCCTTTAGCTAAAACTACACTTTTCAGATGCTTTGACATGGATTCGACTAATATTTTCTTGTATGAATGAATGCTCCCCCTTTTTTTTTTTATTCCTTCATAAATAGTGCTTTCAGGAGAGCTTTTAAAGAAACATAATGTTTCTTTATTTTTTGCTCCAGCTCATACATTTTCGGCAGGATTTACGTTTGAAGAATATAAAGGAGTTTTGATAACTTTATAACGGTTGTATAATAACCACAAGCAAATACTTAGGCTTCTATGTTTAGGGTTGAAATCCTGATGGATCTTGAATGTATTTTGCATTCCAAATTGTCTTTCAGTTGCTTTCAGGTTTTCATTAAAAATACTTGTATATTTATACTGATCCACATTATTTTTTAGAAAAACTAAATTTTCCATCCCATAGTCAGCGAAACATACCCAAACCATCATATCTCCACCCCCATGCTTAACAGCAGGGAATATGTTTTTCAGATTCAATTTTTTATTTGGACTTCGCCACAACACAGTTTCTCCTCACAGTTTCATCGGACCCAAATATATTAAATTTGACTTATCTAAAATATATCATTGTTACAATATCATAAATATTTGTTAGATTTGCCTTGGATTTTGCGAACGCCAGGTATATTTTCCTTGTTGACGAAGAATTTCCTTCCTGTTGATCGCCCAATGTATCCATGCTCTCTAACGACTTTTTTTAATAGTTTTAGGGGTAAATTTTAATGCAAACAACAGCAGCAGACCAGACAATGTCTAGTCTGCAAGTTTAGTTACAATGCTAGTTTTATATCAATACGTTTTAGGTCTTATTTGATTTAAATCTCCGATTTCTTAGTTAATTAGTGTTAGCCTGAAATGTAGTCCAAACTTCAGTGCACTTTCAAGAGTTCCGCGCAGTTTCCTTCCTTTTAAAACATCAAAGATAAATGAACTCTCTACATCAAAGAGTTATTTTTTTTTTCTTTTTGATATTTTGAATATTTCACCCATCTTAAAAATGATGAATAATTAAATTTTGAACAAAAATCATCATTAATTCTTAGCATCCCGCCATTTTCCTTTTCAAACATGGAACTGTTAATACATTTTGTTAAGCAAGTAATAATTTCCAAACGTAGAAAATAAATCTTGTGGTATACTTTCATTTAAAAAACTTTTTTTTTTTTTTTTTTTTTTTTTTTTTGATGAGAAACGTCTACCAAAACATTTCAACAAAATTTTCGTGTGCCCGAATTACTACGTGAATTCTTGATTAACACTTTATAGAGTCATTAGATTATATCGATGCTAGAACGTGAAAAATGTGCATTGCCCTCGCAGGGATTCGAACCCTGGACCTCCCGAATACGCGTCGAACGTGCTTCCAGTTGCGTCGCGGAAGTATTCGGAAAGGTGAGAGGAAATACCTCATAGCTTTTTGAATAAATTATTTTATTATGATATTTATTTTGTAACAAGCAAAACTTAAAATAGAGGGAAAATAATATATTAGAAAAATTTTAAAACCTGTGTTTCAATATTTTGTACACAATATCTATGCAAATAAATTTTTAAAATGCAAGTGTCCGAAAGCAAATACGACCCATTGTATATCGGTGACATTGTGCAGTACAAACCCGGGAACATATAACTGCAATTACAAAAATAGCAATGGAACATTTATAAATCGGACTCATATACAATTTTAATAAATTAAAATTAAGAATAACAATTTTTTTTTTTTTTACTTTTGTAAATAGACTGTATTTCTGCTGCTATACAACTAGTTTTGAGACATAACATATCGAGTGACAAAATTTAGGGATGGCAAAAGTTTTACAATTTAAGTAAGGTAATGAGCAGCAGTATTTAGGGACGGCAAAATTTTGAGAATTTATTGAGGCACCTAGAACACCGGAATAATTAGAAAACAGGATCCGCAGATAATGCACTGTGGGGGGGGGGGGAGAGCAAAATACATAGAGCTGGTATTGCGGTTCAGTAAAGGTTGAAGGTATATTATACTATGCATTACGAACGCGTATACTTTTCCTGCTGTATTGATAGCCATCGCCTTGAAAGAGAGTCGCAGAAATGGAATTGTGTAGCTTTTGCTTGTTATTCTGATGATCAGTTCAAAAGAACTAGTTATTTAAAATTACTATGCTCAAAGTCTATTTCAAGGAATCTAAATATTAATTATCAAAAAGGCGTGTTGTATTACGACTGCTTTTTAAAATTATATTTCAAAAATCAGACTGTTGTTTGTCACAACGAGAGCCTCATTTAAGAAGCCAGAAAGCCATTGTTTGTCTATTTGTCTAGCCTAGTATCGCTACTTTTAGCGTCATATTATTTTTAGATTCACTACTACAGTATTAATCACTGCTTAATCTGGAAAATTCATGTTGTTAACCTTTCCATAGATGATTTTTCATTTATTTTTCCTAGAAAATTGCTAATTTTCAGAACTGCTTCCATCACCTAATAGATCTTTTATTTAGCTTTCAAATAATAAAAGTAAAAATGCATATATTATAATCTAATCAGCTATCTAAAACAATGCACTTACTTGTTAACAATTTCATCTCTATTTTCCTTTTATTGGCATATCTATTTGTTACTTACCTATGATCGCCATCATCTTAGTAGAAGTCGCCAAATTTTCAGAAGGCGCCAAACTCTAGTAAGCATACGCATAACAGTTCTTTAGGTAACCCTATCCATTGTAAGTTGCAATCCAAAAAAATATTGAATCCTTTTTATTAATCGCCAAACTGAGCCAAGGTTTGCGCTCAAACGTAAGTACAATCTATTTAATATAATTTCCAGTACATCTGAATGATTATTTTCGCAATACAAGCGATGCTCGCTGTAACAACCGTCAAATTAGATGAATGACTAGAGCAAAAAATGTCTAGCTGATGAAAGTGTGTAATAAATTCACCTTTGTTAAACGAACACGCCCTGATCGTTGAACGAAGATGAATGTATTACACACTTTCATCAGCGATTATTATGACGAACATCGATTACATTTCAATCATTAGTGTAATTCATGAACTACATTTCTGACACCATAAATAATGAATTGAACTGATAAAGACTGCAAAAAGAATTCGTAAAGTCTAAAGTTTATAAATGAGAATGACATGACTATAAAACACAATGCGCAAAATTGCGTTATTTCCTAAATCAAAGTTTCATTTAAATATTAGTCCACCATATGCTAATTTGCCTACAGAACGATAGTTTTCAGGCTGCCTAGCAACAAATTTTCGAGTCATCAAACAACTTCCCGCCACCGCCATAAAAAATTGGAAAGAATTTGCTTCCTAACCTCAAAGCATAAAAGCTCCAAGGAAGAACTTTTTCCCTTCCCTTCCCTTCAACTTCGGAGGGAAGAAAATGAGAAGCAAAGGTCATCGCGATGACCTACGATTTGAAAGGTAAGTAACCTACTGAGCTCATCCATGCAGTAGATGAGCTCAATGGGTCAGTTACCTTTCAAATTGAGTTGTATTGTCATCCTTAACGTAGCATCGGTGGTTCAGTGGTAGAATGCTCGCCTGCCACGCGGGCGGCCCGGGTTCGATTCCCGGCCGATGCATGTATCTATTTTGCAAAATTTTTGCTCAAGTATGTAACGCTAGGTTCCATTGAAATAGTTTTAAAGTATAAGAATGAAAAAAATAAAAATCTGAAAGCTTGCACGTTTTATATTACGCCCAAAGGGGAATTGTTTAACGTTTTGAGTTATTAAATATCATGTTCTTCGCACTTTAAGCATAAAATTCAATTCAACAGCAGTATTACAAAATATTTAAAAAAGCATATCTTTAGAATTACCGATACACAGTCTCGCATGCACAAGAATTTTTTTTCCCCCCATACAGTTCTGCTATTGCTCGCTTTGAAATCGTTGAATTTGTTAATAAAAAATTCTTTACTGTTTGAAAAAATATGAAGCAGATAATAAAACAAATTCCGAATTTGGGCTTCCAGATGCCCATATTCGAATGGAGGACTAGGTTATTCAAATTTTGATGTCTCTAGGTACCGCTGTTTTTTCACAGTGCGAGAAAATATACATACATTCATGCAGTTCTTCATTATGTATAATGCAGGGTTCTAATATTTGGTGGCAACAATTTGAAAAGTGAACCGACATTTATAGTGAAAGACGTAAAATGCCGAAACGAAATTAATAGCCCTTCTGGGCAAATTCTCCATAGGGCTAAAAAAAGAAGATCTGAAAGGTTTCAGATTTTCTATTACGCACAAAATGGCGTTTTTTTAACGTTTTGTGTGTTACCTTTATTTATTAAATATCATGTATTATTAAATATCAAATATTATTAAATATCGCACCTCAACCACATAAAATTCAATTCAACAGCAATATCGCAAAATATTTAAAAACAGCAAAACAGCATATCTTTAGAATGTACGATACACAGTCCCACGCGCTGAAGATATTTTTTTTTTTTTTCGTACAGTGTTGCCATTGCTCACTTTGAAATCATTGAGTTTGTTAATCAAAAATTCGTTAAAATTTTATAAAATTTGAAATAATAAAACAAATTTCTAATTCGGAGTTCCAAGTTCCCGTGTTCGGTTGAAAGACTGCGTTATTCAAAATTTGATGGTTATAGCTACCGTTGTCTTTTCACAGCGCGAGAAACATTCATGCAGATGGCGATAATATCTGGTGGCAACAATTTGAAAAGTGAAACGACGCAAAATGCCGTTTTGAGCTCTTTGGATCTAACGCCCCTTTGGGCTAAAATTTATTACGATTCAAGGTATTTAATTAATATTTTTGCAATCTTTTGGCCGTTCGTAGGGCTTCTTATTTTTGAAAGAATTTCTATGTATTTATAAATGTAATTTAATAACTATATGAAAACGAAAATGACATAAGAATAATTTTCTTCTGTGTGCAGTCCCCTTCCCCAATGTAATACATTTGCATAAGTCAATCTAAAGCAGGACTTCTTAAACTTTTTTCAATCGCGACCCCTTCTTATCACTGAGATTTTTTCGCGATCCCAGGACCCCATAAATTTTGTGGAACCCCATAAGCATTGCGCAAATCCGGCACACATGTGAGGGAAACTGTCAATTTTTTCACTTGTACTGCAATATACTACAACTGCATATATTACTGCAATATAACTATTGCTGTTTTAGGTCATTAGTTTAAATTTCTAATTTTAAGACATAGAACAATGTGAAAATTTTAAATAAGTAACAGACGAAATTACAGCGTTACGCGCAAAGTAAGTAAAATGAACGTTTATATTATAAAAAGAATGCGTCGAAATGTTTTCGTTTTTTCTTTGTCTGTATTGTCTTATCTTTATCTATTTTGAGATACATCGCGTAAAAATATTTGGTAATTCTAAAATTATTATAATAAGTTAGAGAAATATCAAAACTGCTAAATATTTGGCAACCCTTTGTTGCGGGAGTCGCGACCCACAGTTTAGAAAACTCTAATCTAAAGTTTCGCTTAAATTTAAATAATTATTCAAGCAGGCTGTCCATCTGAGCGCATTTATCTTTTTAATTTGTTTAGTGCTGTTTGAAGTAAATGTGGATTCTGGGAGTAATCAGTATTCAGTAGTTATGGCTCAAAGGCATCATTTAAGTGAAGGTCAAAAGTGGAGAATAATTGGTAGAACATAAATGGAGGCCGTCCAAGATTTGGATATCCCTCAAAGTGTCGTATTAAGAGTTTGGAGCTGCTTTTTAAGCACTGGATCTCTTGATCAAAAGCGACCAAAAGCAACAACTGCATCGGAAGACCAATCTGCTCGAAGAAACCGTTAAGCGACTATAAGGAGATTTGGTTTCAAGCTTTCAAGCTGCCACAGGAGCTCGATTTAACCCTTCTACTGCTAAACGAAAGCTTGAAATTGAACTGTTTGAGAGACAACCAATGGTTTGCATCCGACTCATTCCAGCTTCCAGATGGGGCCCGTTTAAACTGGTGCTGCCGTCATGCTCAATGAAGCCAAGACGACTGGGCCCGAATATTGTTTATTGACGAGTCCTGATAAAATCTGAACAGTGACTGTAAATTATTTAAATTTGATTTAAATGTATACATAATTTTGACATATACTTGACATACATTGACAGAATTCATATAAATATTAACAGAAATTTTGATGGTACGTACATAGAATATAGAATGCATAATGTAGAATAATGTACAGTATTCACAGAATACTGTACAAATGATTTTACTGATTTTGAAATTCATTTGTAAGTAACCTATTGAAAATTAGACAGTGACTCGATTTCAATGATTTAGATTCTATCAACATAATTCAGTGCATCAAAGCGTTTACTAGTGAACTAGATAAGGAAACTATTACTCACTTTAGATGAATAACAAGAGGATAATTTAAACAACGGCAATTGTATTGAAGTGCCTACACGAGAATTAACAGTTAAGGAGGTATCGAAAATTATTGGAATGATTAAAACCTTGTCAGACATGATACGGGAGTTTGTTGCTGTGTTAAAAGTAGCTTTACAATTCGCCCAAACCATTGGTTCCCAACGAGTGGTTTTGCGAAGTCCCAGGGATTCACGAAAATAATATTTTAATGATGGAATTTTGAATCGCTAACATAAAAAATAACGTAATAAAAAATTTACTGCATTGTTAATAATTCGAAAATAAAAAATAACCATATCCATTACTTTAATCACTTAACCTATTTAATTCCTTTTTAACCGCTTACCGCTAGAGTACCATATCACCATGACTAGCTTGTGTATTTAGTTGCAAGTAGATTTTAAGCACTTATTCACAACTAGAAGAGTAGTTTCACGTTAACGGACCTTCGTACAGACACTTCTAAACCTTCTGTGATTTAGTTTGCGATTAGTAGTACGTTAAGTTAGCTTTGCTTAGTGAAGTACTAGTGTAAATAACTTTAATAATTATTATGAATTCATTTTATTATTTATGAAGTGTTAAAAAGGAGTCATTTAGTGGAGTTTAACAAAATGCTGGGAGAGTAGTCAATTGGTCATTCTTCAATTTCAGCACTGGAACAACACAGGGTGATGATACTGAAAGCTCTAGTGAAGAAAGCACAGTATCTCTTCTTTCCTGTCACTTTCAAATGTAGATAATAAAATATCCCCTGAGGTATCCTTCCCAGTAAGTTATAAAACTGCAAACTCTGGGCACATAAAATGACAGAAAATTTAACTGGACCATGTGCAAAAGACAAGTGTATACTTGAAGAAAAGTTAGCAAATCAAACCGGCGTGGTTCCTTTTATCAAATAATATAGTGTAGCGTGGAATTAATAATTTGGCAAATTATGTGGATAGTAAACTTTTGAAAAGAATAAAATTGAATTATTTTGCAGTCCAGCTTTAAAGAATCGACAGATGTAGAGAAAGCTGAAGTGTTGCTGGTCTACGTTAAACTATATTTTTAAGAATTTCATGCAAGAAATATACTATTCGCAAAACCTTGGAAAACTGTACAACTGGAGAAGCAATTTTCAAAATAGTCAATAGTTATTTTGAAGGGGGAAAACTGGAATAAATTGGTCTTACTGTGTTTCTGCACAGATGGTGCAAAATCATGACAGGAAAATGACAGGAAAATTTTATGGTCTTGTGACCTTGGTAAAGAAGATCAACGAGAAAAACTGAATGGACTGTATTTATAGACAAGCACTGGCATGTAAACGTATTCCTGCACAGTCGTCTGCCTCTTTAAGTGATGCTGTAAAAAATTCTTATTTTATAAAATCGCGTGATACAAATAGCCGTCTATTCCATGCGCTTTGTAAGGACTTATTGAAGCTTTCACGTTTCTTTACTATTTCATACAAAAATTAGAAGTTTTTCCTGTGGCAAAGATTTGACACGCATATTTGAATCGAAGTCTGAAGTTCGGGCTTCTTCAATGACCTCAGTTTCATTCGTTCTCATGTATATTCGATATTCTTTAGCTTCAAAAGCTTGCATACTAAGCTGACATCTTTTGTAAATTACATCTATCATTATAAGGCTCGAGTGTTGCCATTTTCAGTGTGCATGATAGAATAGATCTTGCTTTATAGGAATAGGAATATTTTATTTTTAACTGCATTTTATTATATGCTAGAAAAAAATACGATAAACAAAAAAAAAATGTACTTCTGTTATTTACTTTAAACTAGTATACAGCCAACAGAAAAATATCCGGTTGAGGCCTTGTCGAAGTTAGGGCAGATAGCTGGAATTTCAAAATATGATGTAGTATGAAAATGCAGGAATATTTTTCATTTTTCTTTAAACAAATGACTTTTTTTAATAGATATATTCTTGAACCTATGTAATTCTTAACTAGAATTTTAACATCCGAAATATCAGATTTCGAAAATGTACATATACACCGGAGGTAAAAAATTACGAAAAAAAAAAAAATTCTGAAAGGTTTCAAATTTTAAATTACGTCCAAAGGGGCGCTTTTTTTTTTTTTAACGTTTTGTGTGTTACCTTTATTTATTAAAAACTAGCGGCTAGCCTTCGTCTTTTACATGTACCAAAAAATTTACATGTACCAAAAAAACTTTAATGGCTTTTACATGTACCAAAAAAACGCCTAAAGGGAACACCAAACATCAAATTTAAAAAACTGCACAGAATTTTACTCTGCAGAGCAACTTTATCAAAAAAATTTCAATTAAAAATATATTACATATAAAAAAATTACAATGAAATAAGCAATATCTCTTAATACAAATATTAATTATCCTAATAAATAAATTAACCAACTTCCCATTTCGAAATCTTAAGAATTCAAATGGTATAAAAATAGAACTCTGTTTCCTACAAAAAAAATCATGCAAAACTTTTTATGTAATTAAAATTATATATAATTAAAACATAATATAAGAAAATTACAATAAAATAATCAATAAATCTCATATTTTCAACAGTCAGCAGTCCAGTATACAAAGCATTTCATGAAAAACTGTTGCCTAAACCACATTTCTAAAAGAATGAAACTATTCAAAATGATGCGATAAAATCGAAAAGATAAATTTTAAAAAAATCTGATTCGAACTTTGAAAAAATCCCTTTGAAGTGCACTGGCTTCTAGATGCAACTTGTGGTGTTGCGCGGCCCCAACCTACACGCAACAATAGTAGTGACTGCTATGAGCTGGAAAGTACACAAAACTCTTAAGAAGGGTTTAACTCCCTTTTTATTCTACTTTAGAAGTTACAGATGCGTGCACTTGACGCTCACAAACTACGCCGACACGGCAGTAAAATAAAAATAAGAAACTAAAAATGATCAATAACAAGTTACTACCTACGAGGCTCTCTAAACGTAACTAACCTAACCGCGTTCTAAGATACTGCTGATATTTCAGCAAACTTTCTGAATATTATGTTGAAAGATTCAATTATCTGCCGAGGCAAGCACACAGGCCCTACATTTGCCGCTGCCAGAATTTGGTAAACTTGGAAGCAGGTTCTAGAAACGACCTGTTGAAAAGTTTCCATATTCTGAACTAAATTTCAAGAGCCTCGTTTACATAAAACAAACTGTGTTCTCACAAATTAGAAAAAATTTCTGTAGATAATCATTTTACCCTCTCTTCTTACAGCAACCTTTCCTGGACTTCAGCAATCAATCTGTTCTCTTCCTTCCAGCATCTGGAAGGAATAAGTATCAGTATCTTTCTAAATACATTATAATTTACACTTTCTTGACACTGAATAAAGTTTTTGTTCGTTTTATTTTTCTTAATTACTGCTTAATTCACATTCATTCAAGTATTCAAACATGAATTTAATTTTACCCTGGCTCTCCACCACGTGTGGTGTCAAATGGGAATATTCGTGTTTTAGTATTGCAACACTTCCCCTAACCACAATGATTTGTTAGAATTCAACGACCAAATAGACACACCTTACTCGACATTCTCAAACTCGATGAGCTATTTTAACATTCTTAAAATTCAAGTGTAGGTGGAGAACCCTACAAAACACATTCATTCTAACTTCCCCCTCATTCATCTTTAGACATGCAGGCTTTCGCTCTAAAGCATGATTTTATCTGCTGTTTAATACTTAAACTTTAATTCATTTCTTTCGAGTATTTACTTTTAGCATCTAAAATTTTATGCTTCTAGACTAAATTCTACTTTTACATAACTTTCAAGTATTTACGTATATTTACAAAATTCTAATACATATGATTTTTACAATTTACCATAAAATGAATAAGAGAAAAATAAATTTTTACTTCACGCATTCTTCGCCAAGTTGGCGGCACTGAAACTAAATTTCTCATTAATACAAGAATACGAAGTTATTTTACTTTCGGCCAAATTTTGTCTTTAACATAACAGAATTAGTCTTTCGACCAACAGGAACTGCTTGTTCTTAGATTTTATACTTAAAGAAAATAATACTTTTTGCCTTAGCTAAATAAAGTAAAACAAAACTAAGTCTCAACCGAGACAAATTGACTTCCGTCAAAACATAGAACTTCGTATTTAAGCATAACATTTCGGAACAAAAGAAAAATTTATAAAAGATTTTAACTTATCTTTGAGTTTTCGATGATTGGAACTCCGACATCCTCTTCTGGCAGAACTGCTCCCACGTTATGGAATTCATCGAAGTCAGTCGTCTCCTTTGTGTTTTTCGAGTTTCGTCCATGTTGATTTTTCTTTTTCGCCCTCTGTATGCAGGCCTCTTGGAGTGGTAATCGTCGGGTTGCTATCTTTTCCGTTTTGCCCCTGGACGGCTGGTCTTGGCGTTTTCCGGTCTGGAATCGTGCTTGAATTTCTTCTGTTGGTGGTGGTCTTTTCATTCTCGTGAACGGCGGCCTTGTTTGCTCCTGACTATCTGGCCCTGGAAGTGTTTTCTTCGATGCAAAATTTCTACTGCGATACGTTGTAACTGATCTTTTCCTCTTTACCAAAGATTCTTTACACGGCGGCGTTGCTTTCTTGTATTTCTTAAATGCTGGAGTCTGAACGTTTTCCTTTCTTCTTTTCGGTACCGTCGAATGACTTGTAGAAGGGCTAGGTTTCTCTTCAGTTCTCTGCTTCTTGGGTGGTGGAGCGGGTGACGTTACTTCTGGACCTTTCACTTCTTTTACGCTTGAGTCCTGCAAGAAACTTTTAAGGATTTCAAAATCATTTTGATTATAATATTTTTTCACCTGGTCGGGACTTGCATTACAGATTTCCCCTCTCTCATTCTTAAGGTACAATACGACTCCCTTGATTTCCTGAATTACATAGGGGCCTTCAAATTTTGGAGCTAACTTTGCAGTAAAATTGTCTGGGGCACTTGATAAAGAAAATTTCCGCTTCAACACTTTATCCCCAACTTTAAAATCTGCTTCACGGCGTTTTCTATCATAGTATAATTTCTGACTATTTCTTGCCGTATCCGAGCTTTTAAACGCCTGGTCAATGAGTTTTTGCACATCTTTTTGTTTAAACTCTTGCTCTCTTTGTTGCACAAAGAATAATTTATCTATGGCGTAATTAACTTCCGTCCTAAAAATAATTCTGCTGGAGTTTTTCCCTTAGTACTATCGTGATTTGCTGTTCTTAAAGCATAAGCTAACTCATTTATGTAGCCATCCCAGCGCTTGTGATGTGTGCTAACATAACTTCGAATTATTTTTACAATATTTTTATTAACTCTTTCTGCTATGTTTGCCTGTGGTCTATACGGAACCATTTTGATATGGCGTATGCCAAGTCCATTGCATATGTTTTCAAATATTTGATTAATGAATTGTTTTCCGTTATCGCTAATGACTTTTATCGGTGCACCGTATTTTAAAATGTATCTGTGTAAGAATGCATCTGCGACTGTTTTGGCTGACGCGCGTTTAAGTGGAACAATTTCTGTCCATTTTGAAAAATGATCTACAATTACTAAAAGAAAACGATTTTTATTTAACTCACTCTGGGGGAAAGAACCAAGAAGATCTATGACTAAAATTTCATTCGGAAATGTAGCTCGAATGCTATTTAAGTACCCTGCGGGGCTGTAATTAATATCATTTATTAACTGACATTGATTGCAGGACCTGACATACGCCGTTACTATTTTGTATAATTGTGGGAATATACCGCCTCGCGTACCCTTTTTAAAGTCTTTCTGACCCCTAAATGACCCGCTGTTTTCGCGTCGTGTAATTCCTTCAAAATGCTTAATCGAAGCGAGGCTAGGATGACTGGTTTGTATTCGAAATTTTCGTTTGTTGTTTTCGTATAAAATAATAAATTATCTCTTATTTCATAGTTTTCTGCTCTATTTCTTATTGAATCGATATCTGTGTGTTCAAAGTTTTCGGGGTCTTTCAAATACGCATAGATACTTCCAAATTCAGGATCAGCTTTCAATTCAGCAATAATTGTTTCTCTAGAATCTAAAATTTTTGAAGTCAACACAGCGCATTTGAGTTCATTGCCTTCATCGTCCAGTTTTATACGAGATAGTGCGTCAGCTACATTGTTTTCCTTACCCGGTTTATATTTAATTATGAGGTTATACTCTTGAAGTTTTAAAGCCCATCTTATTAACCTGGGCGTTAGGTTTTTCCCCGAGTAAAGTCTACCAACAGCCGCATGATCCGAAAAGACTGTTACTGGCGCTTTGCCGAAATGAACTCGAAATTTGTCTACAGCCATTAATACGGCTAATGTTTCTCTCTCTGTAGCTGTATAATTCCTTTGCGTAGGGTTCAAAGTTTTACTAAAAAATGCCAAAGGATGGCCATTTTGCATGAGAACAGCACCTACAGCATAGTCTGATGCATCTGCTGCAATTTCCAAGTTTTCGTCCCCCTCCGGGAATTTCAAAACAGGGGCATTGATGAGCGCTTCTTTTAACCTTTCAAATGCAATATTTGCTTCTGCTGTCCACGTGAATTTACTTTTCTTTCTTTTAATTACTAACAATGGTTCAACAATATTAGCAAAATCTTTTATGAACGACCGATAATAAGAACATAACCCAAGGAAAGAAGAAAGTTTCTTGGCGGTGTTGGGAGGTGCGATAATCTTGATGGCTTTTATTTTTGAATCCTGAGTTTGTATACCCTTTTGCGAAAATTTATAACCCAGATATTTAAGTTCTTTAATTGCGAACTTGCATTTTGATGCATTAATTGTTAAGACCGGCCTCTTTTAATAATTTAAAAACTTCTTCTAAGTCTTTAATATGTTGTTCCAACGTACTACTCGTTATAATTATATCATCTAGATAGATTAAAGTCGATTTTCCTAGGACAGGCTTTAGAACAATGTCCATAGCTCTCTGGAATGTTGACGGGGCCCCACACAACCCAAAGGGCATGCGTAAAAATGCATAAGTGCCCGATTTTGTTATAAACGCGGTTTTATGTATGTCTTCGGGTCTCATAGCTATTTGATAGTAGCCAGACGTTAAGTCCAACGTAGTCATGTATCTCGTAGACTTGATCTTTCTAATAATTTCCTCTATAACCGGCAAAGGGTAAACTGGGAACTTAGTAACACTATTAAGCTTTCTGTAATCGATAGCAAACCTCCAAGCCCTTTTATCCGAAGGAGGAAACTCATTCTTTTTCCTACATAGTACGACTGGACTCGCGTACTCACTATTTACGGGCGTTATTATTTGGTTCTTTAACATTTCCTGAATGTGTTCTTCGATGATTTGCTCTTTCTGTTTATCATAGCGGTAAGGTTTAGTCCTACAGTGTTTGTCGGCAGTTAACTGTATATCATGCGTAACAATTTGACAGTTACCAGGCCGTTCTGAAAATAAGTTCGAAAAAGTACTCACCACTTGTTGGATGGCTTGACTTTCGTGGTCATTCAAATGGCTAAGGTCGACTTGCGGTTGTTCCACTGGCTCCACCACCCTCCGATCCATCTCCAGCACAATAGAACTTTCCTGAAAATTCAGTTTGACCTTCGCGGCTTTTAAAAACTCCATACCTAAAATAAGTGGATTTTGCAAATTTTTTACTACAAAAATTAATAATTTAAGGCTTTCGTCTTTAACCTGTATCTGTAATGATAATTTGCCTATACATTGACAAGTTTGTCCTTGCGCTGCTATGATTTCTGTGTTTTTATTTTTAAATAATCGTAACCTATTAAAATTCTTCTTAAAAAAAGTATCACTCATAAAATTACATTCTGCTTCTGTATCGATGAGGGCTTCTACTGGTACATCGCCAACCAGGACTTGTATAATCGGTAATTGTGAGTTTTTTACGATAACCGTATTTAAGTTTCTTCTTGAGGGTTTTTTCGAAACTTCCGGAGTCTGGACCCTCGCTTTTACAGGCCGCTCTACTCATTTAAAGCTTTCCTTTCAACTTCTGCCTTCTGGGTACGCGGACGGTTGTTTTCAAATTTCATTTTTGGGCCTTGACCTTCGAGCTTCGATAAGTTAGCTTGATAGCTCTTTCCCCCATAAGAGCAATTTGCGTTTCTGGTCTGCTCATTTGAAGATTGCCTTCGGAGACCTTGAGAATACGATGCCCCTCTAGCGTTTTCCGCTATTCTGCGATTTTGGAACTTGACCGCCAACTCGAAGAGTTCCTGCAATGTGCTTGGGTTTCTAATTTCGAAGTAATCTTGAACAGCAGGTAGCAATCTTGGTAAGATTATTTCAATAATCTCCGCGTCGGGTTTCTTCCCATACAGCATATCCGTCAGTTTAATTTTTCGCAGAATAAAGTCCGTCAACTCTTCTATATTCCGTTGATAAAAACTATACAGTTCGGCTTCTAGCTTTGCTCGGTCCTTCATTATGGGGAAGGACTTTAATAATGATTTTTTGAAATTTTCAAAGGTATATGTTTGGCCTCCGAATTCCCCTAATAAAAATTTACCTATATTCTTCCACCACAGTGATGCCTGTCCTCTTAGTGCAGATGTGGCAATGGCAACTTTTTGTCTTTCAGGCACAGGGTAGAGCTGGAAATGGTTTTCGAGACCTTCTAAGAATATTGCCACCGAATTTTTTCCGTCGAAATTGACGTTTGGCTTGATTCATGCTCTCATCGTCTGGACCAGGTATCCAAATCCTTCCAATTGGCTTGCCATTTCTTGTTGTTGGACTTGTCCAGGAGCTTCCCTCCAGTTTTCGGCCATTTCAGTTCGACAAGTGTTCGGGCGCCAATGCGGGGTTGCGCGGCCCCAACCTACACGCAACAATAGTAGTGACTGCTATGAACTGGAAAGTACACAAAACTCTTAAGAAGGGTTTAACTCCCTTTTTATTCTACTTTAGAAGTTACAGATGCGTGCACTTGACGCTCACAAACTACGCCGACCCGGCGGTAAAATAAAAATAAGAAACTAAAAATGAATAATAACAAGTTACTACCTACGATGCTCTCTAAACGTAACTAACCTAACCGCGTTCTAAGATACAGCTGATATTTCAGCAAACTTTCTGAATATTAAATTGAAAGATTCAACTATCTGCCGAGGCAAGCACACAGGCCGAAACGCGCGGTTCTTCAATTTCTACCTAGCCACCTTCTCGCTCGTGAAGCAAGAAAGCACACCTACAAACTCGTTTCCCTTCTATTTTAACTCAAATTACTTCTGTTTAAAATTTGAATACTTTGCGCGTTCTACTAAAATTTACATACTCTGGCATTGGCAATTCCAGGGGAAAGTAAGGCTTGACAGGAAAGATAGTTTAAACTTAAAATAAATGTAAACCCTACAACCTATATACCAAATTTCGTAGCCCTGGGTCTATTAGCTTACGCGCAGTACGAACGAAAGACACACAGACAGACTCTTTCTTTTATTATATGTAGAGATCATGTTATTAGCACTTAAACCATCAAAATCAGTTCTAGAGCTATATCGCAAAATAATTTTAAATTGAGCGTATCTTTAGAATTTCCGGTACACAGTCTCACGTGCTGGAAATAAAAATGTTTTCCCTGTACAACTTTGCCATTTCTCGCTTTGAAATCCTTGAGTCTGTTAATCAAAAATTCGTTAAAGTTTTACAAAATGTGAAATCGATAATAAAACAAATTTACAGTTCAAATTAGGGCTTCCACATGCCCATATTCTATGAAAGATTACGTTATTTAAAATCTGATGGTTCTATGCTCCTTTGTTTTATCACAATGAGAGAAATACACATACATTTATGCAGATTCTTTATTATTTAATTTCTCTAAATATAATACAGGGCGATAATATTTGGTGGCAAAAATTTGAAAAGTGATTCGCCGTTTATAGTTTTGAAGCAAAATACCAAACCGAAATTAATAGTCCTTCGAAATTAATAATTGCCCGTTTGGGCTAATAATACTGTTATATGCTCAAACCATATACGTATATTTTCAGAGTCACCGTTGCCTAATATAAATCTTACAGCGTTTCATCACTTTTTCTCGTGACAATTTTAAGAACAAGTTCTACAAAGAGCCAAGTTTCAAAATCATATTCAAATACCGTCTCTACATATTCATTTCATTAAAGTCATAACATCCTATGCAACCCCTTTCATAACAGAATTAGTTTATAACTTCTTAACATAAGAAAGAATATTTTTTTAAAAAAAAGGTTCTTTTGTTGTGGCTGCTCGTGTTGACTCAGCAATGAAATATTATCTGCGTTTCGTTTTCCAAATGGAATGCCCAAAGCGATCCTCGACATTTTGTTTAGAAGAACGCGCGGGAAATGTTTGTCTATCCGTTGCTTGTTTCGTAGAAAACAAAACTTGTCAGGAAAACACGAAACTATAAGTCAATAAGCCATTCTTTCGCTGATACAAATTCCTAACTCTGGCTAGTGAATGCAATATTCTCTAAGGAATGTGATAAATAAGTTAGTATTATTTTACTAACATACCACATGAAACAAATTTATGAAATGCAGTAAAATATCGAACTTAGTCGCTTAATTCTTTTAAAATCCAAGTTTTCGTTGTGAATTTCTTAATTAGATATATTCTGGAAAAATTCGGAACAACCATCATTAAACCGATTGTACGTTTTTCTTAGTTAATTTTTAAACTGAATATCTGTTTATTATTAGAGCATAATTTTATGTAAACTTATGTAATATACTTTCTAATGATTTAAAGAATGTGTTAAATTTTCAATATTACAAACTATGCTTTTTTAATAGTTTTAAGTCAGCTGTACTACCTTTTAGAAGTTTCAAGAATTCGTGCTTCTTAAATCATTAGTTTAAAATTGTATCAGGTGTCAATAATTATGGTACTTTTATGGTAATATATTACTTTCATTTATAAAGTGGTATTTTTGTACAAAGTAAATTTTTTTTCAGTATAATTTTTCTTTTAACTCCTTTTCGAATTACCAAAATGAGAGGATGTTTCCTTTTCATGTCTAATGTTCAGATACTAAAAGTTTTATGCATGAGAGTACAATAACCCCCGCCAGTACTGTAAATTTATGTATATGTGTGCTTTTATTTCGTGTAGTTATTTTAATATTGAGTCTATAAACATTTTATTTGTAAAACCAGCTCATGTAGAACCAGAGATATGGGTAGTGTTGTGATACTGATTAGTATCTTACAAACATTAAAAATAAATCTCCTCTTCATTCGATGTACGAGGTACATATAGCGTTGGCTGTCATCGAAGTAGAAAGTAATAAAAAAAGGGGGTTTCCCTTTCGAAACATCGTGACCTGAACCGATTAAGATGTTTTAAAATTTTAGGATACAGTGAAATGTACCGGAAATTGTTAATAATGTATATATTTTAGTATAATTGTATTATGTTGTAGTGTAGATGTAATATAATAAGATAAATAAATTTCTTCGAGTTTTTATATTTCCCATTCATCAACATTGGTTTCGATTCATCATCACACTACCCAGGTAAGTAAGTAAATTTTGTCTTTTATTTACTGGATTGCTCTGTGTCTTTAGATGAGTGAAAGAAATATTTTTATTTTAATGATGAGGCTATGTTTTAGTAATAACAAGTAGAAACTCTCTTAACGAGACCTGACAATTTTTGGACTATTTAATCGATAATGCCCTTTGGAATGTTAACGGATACTTTAAATTGCCTAAAGACAAGATGATGATGAGATAAGTTAAACAAGCTGAAATCTGAAGTGTCTCACAGGAGAATAAATCGTCTGAGAAAGAACTTTTCAAACCAAGGAATGTATGATTCCCTCAGCTAGTCTCTCTGTATGGTGCCGTCAATTTTCGAGAAGTAATGTTACCTATATATATCGGCTTACCATACGTCCCGCTCACAGCGGGACTGTCCAGGTTTCATCACATTATCCCTACGCCTTGGCCAATTTGTCATTTTTTTGATAAAATTGTAAAAGTGTCGAGTATACAAGAAGTAAAAATGGTGCAGCCTCGGAAAAACATGAGATTTGGCCAAGTTGGCGCATCTGGTAATTTCTCGCCATTTGGTGTTAGTTTTGTTTTTTTTTTATCACGGCAAAGCACGCTTAAGATTTATCTGTTTGAAAAGACGGATGCCTTCGTGGAAGACTTTCAAAGAGAACTGGCTCGTAACCACGATACACATGGGAGAAACTACGATAACTCCCATGGCAAAGTGGCGTTATCGTTTCAGTCAAACCTTTCATCTGAAATCGAATCCTGGTCAAACTATCGGTATTCATCATTCGCTGGTGGACTCACCTAATTGGAGACCTTTTAGAAGCTTTCGGAGAATGCATTTTCGAAAGCCTAAAAACAGCCTTTCTAGAGGCTTTGAAAAAGACTTACACCACGCTATATATACTGGCTTCGTTGGAGTCTATATTCAGTCAGTTCAGTTACTCAGTTTATAATCGAACGACCGAGAAGAGCGCCTGCTCAGAGATAAAGTATTTTGCCCTATCATGGGAACTGTCCGCGTGTTAAAAAATGTTTGCCTGTTTAAGCTATGTATAGCTGTGTTCTCTGCATACTTGTAATAATATTTCATATAATATCGAATCCTTCTTTTACATCTGCCATAATTATTTAACAGATCTCTGTGAACCTATTGCAGATAATACTAGGAAAAGATGAAGATGAAAAACTTTCTATCAGGAAAAGAATAAAAATTTGATATCCAGAAAAGGTGGCTATCAGTTCCAGCCTCAGCAGAAATGTTACTTTTATATTTTATCCGGTTTGTCACCGTAATAGATTTAAATTCTTTTAGGCCAATCAATCTTCTTTCATTGTCATGCTTTACTTGATTTATAGTTTTTATGTCGCTATCAAATCATACGTATGTCATGTCTTATCTTAGTTGAGAGAGCTCACCAGCGGCAGAGCGGTAAAACCACACTTGGAGTTCCGACCTGGGTTCGATTCCAGACGAATAGGTTGGCTGTAAGAATATTTTCGTAGTTCTCCCCATGTGTAACGTGTATACGAACCAGTTTCCCTTAAAAATTCCTCCACGAAAGCATCTCTCCCCTTAGGCGGATAGCCCTAGTGTGCTTCGCCATAATCAGTTAGTCGAGATTAGAGTCGCCAATCCGTAGACATGTTTAATGCAAGGATTAAAATGATATGCCTGATTTTACATCTATTATTCTAATTAGATTCGAAAAAATACTAACTTAGCACATATGCATAAATAATAGAGATAAATATCACACGTAAGTCATTCAACACAATCAAAGAAAAATCATAGGAAGAAATCCACAGTGGTAGCACGTATGCTAGTTCGAAAATCAGCCAGTGTCGTGCGACCTGAGGGAGGTCACTTCGGTGCTTCACGATGGCTGCCAGAGGAGGATCTGTCCAGTCACAAATCCCCTCCCCCTACAAGACGAGACGAGAAAGCTGGTAGCGCTAAGTTTCGGATCTTTCTGCTATTTGGATAGTTCTCCACTTATATCATTGTCTGATGTATGCAAGATGTATTATAGTCATCTTCAGTGACATTCGCGAGTTCACATCTGTGTGTTTTATTCCACAGAATAAGTGATCATAAATAACTTATTCTGTAAATTCACCAGTAGCTGAGTAGTTTAAGCCACGAAACAATGGTCATTAGCTCCAGGTTCAGCTTTCGTACAAAGAACGAGCTAGAAGCATTAGGATTTCGAGATGTTATTCATATAGACCGATTTCCTTTAGAAGTCTGTCCCAAAGCAGTCATCCACATTTGCAAGATAGTTTGTGTTTTCTACTAGTTTGACTAAAGCATACTTTTCAGTGACAGAAATAGCAGATGATGTAGCTAGTCTTTCTTTTTTAATGTTATTTCCAATGCACATCAAATTTAGTTTAAAAGGTAGTATATTCAACATTCTACAAAACAATTAAAAACAAATTCTGTTTATTTTTAGCATGCAAAGTTCGGATATCTTTTCGAAGAATCAATTAACTTATTATAGGACTACAGTGCATTTCTAAATATTATGTTAGGCCTTTTAGAGAAGGCCATTTAGTTTTGATCTTGGTTCCCAAACACACTTAGTTCTCGGTGCTCTTGATGCATCAGAATTTTTCCACGGCGTCTAACTTTAAGAGTTACAGTATAGGCCTATATAATATTGTTACGAAACGTACAGGCGCGGTAAGACGGCTTCCCCGCAAAGCAGTTTTAGGGTTGCCATAAAATAGCAAAGAAAGCCGGGTTGCCACATTTGGCGACAAAATTGGCGATATACCATGGACTGTTGGAGAACCTTCTAAAACGAATTCTTACCAGTTCAGCCCAGAATGTTCTCGAACACAAGCCGAAAGCTATATAAACCCTGATGGTCCGCAGTCAGAGAGTGTGCCTCGTCGAGAGGGAGAGCGTGTGTGCCTCGCATAGAGTGCGAGATAGTCATTATTGAGTTGGTGTCTCGTCTAGCGAGTCAATCCCTGCGGAGTCGATCGAGTTGACAGCCGAGCAGCGAGTGCCGAGTAGGTCGTCGAGTTCACCGAAAGAGACTTGTAGTGTATCGCGGTTAGTGCATCGTCGAGAGAGCGTGTTGAACTCCGGGAACGACTGAAACGAAGAGTCGGGAGCCGTGCTCTGTGTGTCATCGAGTGCATTGAGAGTTGTAGCGTGGAGAGTCTCGAGAGTACGTGGAGTTCCGAGAACGACCGAGCAGAGTCAGGAGCTGTACTCTGGTGCTTTTCAGTGAAGCTGTCTTCACCGTGATAGCCTGATAACCTAAAGGCTGTGTCGCTGATCATGTCAGCGTGTTTATAGTAGTTCACCGACGACTGTAAAACGTATTTTTGAGCTGTCCTGACAATACTGGAAAATAAAGTGTGTTTCGATACTTCAAGTGTCGTCGTTATTCACTCCAAATCCACACAAACCTCGTACGAACGTGAAGGAAGAAAATAACGTAACAACTGCTGTCAGAAAAGAAAAACGCAACAATATTTACAAAGCACAGCTAATGCGTTTAAGTTGATTAAACTGAAAACAAATAAGACATATTTAAGAATGAAAAACAGTTTATAGAAAACGCTCTATATAAATAGTGGATCGACAAGAAAGTAATATCGGTTTGCACAAATAAAAAAAAGATAGCGTTATGGTCGTTTTATTATTCTTCCGTCAATCTCATTTTTTTTTCTATTCAGATTTGACATCTGATACTTTTAGGTTGTTATGAAAACCATCTTCATACATCACTTCTTTATTTTCATAAAGGCAAGAAAGCTAGAGGCTCACAAAGAGATATGTGAAACTTACGGTGTTGATTGAGAAACAGAACGCATGCGTCAGAACCGGTTTAAAAAATTTCATTCCGAAGAATTTTCACTTGAAGACAACTAACGTTCTGGCCGACCTTCTGGCGTTGATGATGACAAAATTGAAGCCATAATTAAATCGACTCGTCATATAACTGTGCGAGGGATTGCAGATAAGTTAAATGTATCACACACAACAATTGAAAAATCACACAAGATGTCTTGGACTCGTTAAGAAATTCAATACTTCGGTTCCTCCATGAGTTGAAAGAAATCGACCCTTTTTTTAAATGAATTATCACTGGTGATGAAAAGTGGATCGTCTGTAATATTAATCGAAAAAGATCATAATCCAAGCATCATGAATTAGCACAAATTATATCGAAAAGTAAATTGCATCATAAAAAGAAAATACTGTTAGTTTGGTGGAATTACAAATATGTATTTTGGTCTGTTTCTAAGCAACCAAACTATCAACTCGGATGCTTACTACCTATAGCTTACGAAATTGGCGTAAGCAATCAAAGAGAAAAGGCCGCAAATCGCAAAGGAATCGTTTTCCACCACGACAATGCAAGACCTCCCACTTTATTACCAACAGGTACGAAATTACTGTAACTTGGATGGGAAATGATATCACATTCTCCATACAGCCCTGACGTTTCACCATTGCATTATTATTTATTTCGAAGTTTAAAAAAATTTCAGTAATGAAGACGATCTCAAATTGCACTTGATTGAGATTTTTGCTGACAAAGACTAGAAGATCTGTAACAGTCACGAAGATACAAGAAAGATATGAAAAGGTCATCGAACAGAATAAAAGATATTTGATTTCATATTTGACTGAAGTTCATTTTTTGTCTAGGAAAAAAACTGAATTTTATTTCTCACTAAAAAACCAAAATTTCTTGTCAACCCGATATATATTTTGAACTACCATATCACTGAATAAAGGAATCGCAGTTAATATGAAAGAAGTCTTATTTTCATTTGTCATCTTTTGAAATCTCGAATAAACTGGATACAGCGCCGTCATTCACTGTAAGCGTCATTGTTCAGCACGTTTTTTCTCACGATACTTACTTTTTATTATAGCGATTTTACCTTAAAAAATATGGGGTTGCACATTTAACTTTTAATGACGTCCGAAATCTACTGTCGAATTTTATTTTCAGTGTATTGTCGCAAGGCTTTTCAATTTTTCTTTCGGCTGAAGTAAATTCGCATGAAGCTACCGCTTTGAAAAAAACCTTGAATCCAAACGACTTTGTTGATTTTATTTCCTGGAAAATAATTTTTTAATTGATAAACCGATAAATACTTCACAAAACTAGAGATTTTTGCAACGTCTGTTAAATGATTTTCCTTCGTAACACCAGCATATAGGTTCTACTGCGCGGACCGTACTCACATGGATATCATTCAAATGTCATTTCTATAAAATTATTCAAATATCCAAAGTGCTGCGGTGCGCAGTTCGGAAAGTAAATCAGTTTATCATAGTCGGTTCTTTCAGTGACCCAGAAGAGCAATATCAGGAAAATGATTTTTTTTCCCGTGAAATAATTCAGTCCTGTGATATATAATACAAATGCACTGGTGTAAAATTTCTTGTAATTACTGTTAGCATTATCAGTATTTTAAATAACTTTACGTGTTCTGACCAATTCAGTTTACTTGTGAAAACTGCAGACCCGTCCTAAGTTATAAAATATAATTATATATTTGTTCTAATGAAGTAACGTCGTCAAAATTCAGACACATGCAAACTAAATAATGAAGCATTTGTGAAAGAGCGAAGTAAAGAATAGAATCGGTATTTCGCAACTTCAATCAGCTATTAGAATAAAGATGAGGACGTCGCTTGCTTTGTATTATACAAGGAGTGATTGTGGCTCACTGTAAATTCATCAAGTAATCAGGTTAGATTGGATTAATTTACTTATCGCTGCAAAGATTTCCAGCTTCATTAGATACTGATTTTCTACTCGTGAATTGTACAGTCCACATCTAATGAATTATGTGAATATTTCGCTTTTAATAGTAAATGAGGTTTATTATTATAAGTTATCCATCGTATAAATGTTGCTTTAATTCTATTTTTTTTTTTTTTTATTTCATGGCATTTTTAATGCTACGACTTTTAAGACAGGCTTGTAAAACAGACAGATATAAATAAGTCTTCTTTGTCTAATATTTTACTGACATCAAAGTACATAATCAAGAATTTTTACTACTTTGTACGAAGTAAAAGTATACTGTATTTGGGCGATTTTTTTTCCTTGCGTGATGTAACGGACATAAAGTGAATTCAAATGGGACTTTTTCGAGACGTACGTCTGTGCGTGCGTACGTATACATGCATCTATCTCCGCATAACTCAAAAACGATTAACCGTAGGACGTTAAAATTTTGTATATAGGACTCTTCGGCAGAACCAAACGTTTACGTTTGGTACATAAACAGTGGGATTTGTTGTTTGGTACATAACAATGGGAATAATCTAAACACGCCCATACGCGGCTTAAAATTCCTTACCCGGCCTTTATTTTCGCAAGTGTTTGTCGTAGTCATATATTTCCAACTACAGAAGTGTTTTAAATAATCAAATTATTCCTGTTTTGCAATGTTTAATTTTAAATAAAAGACATTTAATTTTAGGCAAATTACGAAATCTAACTTTTAATGCGGTTTCTCGTTTCCTATAGATATATTTAGGAAAGTTTTATACTATTTATGAAAAACTGAAATCAGAAGAAGTTTGACTCCGGTACAACAAAAGCTGATCGGGATATTTAATTTCAAAATTTGCAAGTTTGGGTGTCATTTTTCACTTGCCTCGAGAATGCCGTTAATTAGGTTTAATAGGCTTTACATGGAAGTCATGTGGTAACTACATCTGATTTTGTTTGTAGTAGTTTAAACGAATAAACTAATTAACGTTAATATATTGACATAATGAATTATCATCGTCTCCTTCATAATTTTGGTCAACGGAAATAATACTGAAGAGAAGAAAGTCTAAAGATTTTAATAAACACTATTTCTCGAGATTTCCCTTTCATATTAAAAAGTGAAATAAATAATAGAGGTGGAATTTTATTATTAAATTGCCCATTGTGTCATTCCTAAAAATTATGCATCATACAGGATTATTCATAATTCTATAGAACATTTTAAAATTCTAAACCAAGCAACTGATACCAAACTTTTAGACTGAAATGGAGGTAAACGCATTAAAAGTGTTTATACATATATTTAACAAATATGCAAATGTGCCCCCTTTATTTCCGTAGGACATATATCTGTGCGCCATTAGGAAAATTTACTTAAATATACTAGAAGGCTTTTGATGCCACAGTTTAAGAAAAATAGCGATCATTACATCTTTCAAAAAAGCAAATGTCTGGCTCATTACCACAGAAATCAGTAGCGAGAATAGCTCAAACAAAATTTGTCACAAAGTCCATAGGACGCAGAGGATGAGGAAATGACGCATTAATGAGATTATCAGTCCGGTCTTTGGTTTAAATCCCATAACCTTTTCTTCAGACATTTGTCAATAAAACTGCCTTTCCACCATTTGCTCGTAGATATGCAGCAGCATCTCATCCATACCACCGATATTCACAGATATGCAATACCATTGCAACTCATACGCCTCGATACTATATTGCTACTCGTGGGCCGCTGGTAGATCTCTGCCATATTAACAAAGATGGACGTATTATGTAAAATATTGAGAAAACCAATGAGAACAGAGGTAAGAGGTAGAATGACCTTGTTTGTTAACACTAGCTTTACGTAAGTCAAGTGATCTCTGAGGTCATCGGGATGTATCTCATTAAGGAAGTTTCCCACTATATTTCAACATAATGAAATGTAGTATCAGTTGCATAAAAATTTAAACAATAAAATGGGTTTAGCTTCTAATGCTGTTTTAATTTCATGAAATTTCAAACCCCAATTATTATCAAAACTAAAATATTCAAATCATTCACGAATGCAGGGAAAACAGATTATTGTTGTGAGATACGAAAATCGAATCTAATGTTTAACAAATGAGACAGAAATGAGCAGATAATTCTGTATCCATAATAGCATTCAAAGATAAACTCTTGCATACGAATAAATTCAACAAAATATACTTTATTTATATTTTTGGCAGCAAACTAATACGCGATATGCTTGAATTCTTGTTGCTATAACTTCTGTAAACAAAATAACACATTAATTACAATTTAAGAATGAAAATTCGAAATGTGCAGTACGTTGAGCCATCAACGATTATAACAGCTTATCGATTTTCCCTTAACAATAATTAAATGTCACAGATATTTTAGCGTTCGGAAGACCAATAAGCTAGTACGTTAAGTCTGCTTTTTTTATTTACACAGTAGTTTCAGTGTGTAAGAATGCGTAGATTTCCAGATACTATCTTGTTTTCGAGAATGGCACCATTTGGGATGTCAATCCTATCTCCATGATTGGCAATGATAATCACAGTACCCTAGGAAAAAAATAACATTAGACACAATATATAACTATGTCCTTTAATTGATACAGCGTAGCAAAATGACACAAAACTTACTTTGCAGTGTGTCATCTAGATCGAACCTGTTCATAAATCATATCTTGCTGAACAATATTTGAGCATATAAAGCGTCTACATTAATTCAGTCTTTAATTAATTATTTTATTAATTTAATTATTTTATTAATTATTTAATTTTATTAAGCAAGTCTTAAAACTGTTATGTAACTATGAGCCATATCATTCATTCCTAGACGACTAGGAAAGTGGATATAGAAGAACGAAATACAATCGATCTTCAGTTGCAGCGTGAAATTATCTATTTTATGCTCCACGAAAGATTGGCAGCAAAATACACTCATCGAAAATGCACAATGTATAAAGCAAATTCAACACAAAGGACTGGTTACACCATTCCAAGAGAGCCGTGATCCCAGAAGTAGATATAAAACTTTGAACAGGATTCAAAACGTAAACGGAACTCTCGTGCATTGAAGATCTTGGTGAATAAGGCTTTTTTGGCTCACACTTAAGCTCGCCTGTTTACCATAATGTTCTAGGCAATGAACTGCACATGCAAAACGGGTTCCACACAGAGCGAGTCCTCAGCAAAGGGCGGTACATGTGTGGCAACTTCATAAGCAACAAAGAAGTCTTCTGGAACATGCATTCAACATTGATGAACCATAGATAAGATTATACCAACCATTTAAAAGCAAGAAAATAGTGAATCGAACCAAAGAGAAACGGCCAACAATGTCATTTCCGACAGGCTCGGACCAAAATTCATGCTTATGTTTGCCATAGACTACGAAGGCATAATATAAATGTTTGAAGACCATATATGAATTTCGTCCCCAGCTTGTGCAGATATACATAGTTAAGTGGCGTTAAAAACTGAAACATACCGTGTGACTATAAAGTATGGGCATAAATCCAGACCTCATCGACATAAGGCTAAGGATCTAGCATGGAGTGGCATGGCCTAGCCACCATAATGTCCGGGTTTAAACTCGTGTGATTATGAGTTTCATAAAAGGGCGATTGGTGGCATACCATATTCGATACCAATGGATTCCGTGTGGTCTTGGATAAAAAATTCGGAATGTGTAGAGAAACCAGGGTATCTAGCTGCTTGAAAACTGCTTAATTGATAATGACGAAAAATACAATAAATACACAATATCCGTTCAATACTTTTATTGCTAATATACTAAGCATGCCAACAAGTTTAATCTAGATGATCAAATACATTGCAAATCTACTTAATACATACCATAATATATACAGTTGTCTTGAAGGAGAAGTAGTATTCATAATTAAGAGCTTAAATCATAAGAGTTCAATGTTTTTCTGAGAAAACAGACTATTTAAATGAAAATCTTCACTGACCTAAGTATCGGCTATAAACTGTTTTCATTTAATAATATTTGCTAAAGAGAGTAAGTACATTTAATATTATTTGCTAAAAATAATAGCATAGGATTTCACACTTTGAAAGTGAATGGCTAGACCTTACTCACGATCGATGCAAATTTTATCTTTACAGGAAACACAGAGAAATGTCAGGATCTATTACAAAATTTCTGGCATGCGTCAGTTAAATATCTTGACAGGACCTCGATCATATAAGCAGCGCTTATGTTAAACTTTTTGGTAATGTAAAACAATCATTACTGTAAATTCTTCAGTAAGGCTTTTTCTTAAAACAAAATATTAAACAGAATATCATGCTAGTCATTTTATTATGCTTATTATAATATTAAACATTAATCGACTAACTTACATTCTTGTAAAGCACAGCTGTCAAGGGCTATGCAATATACGTAGCTCAAACGTCTAATTGGGTCTTTTGTTGTTAATCACTCAAATTGTGAATATACCCTCAAGGGCTGATCTACAAAGTGAGAACCTAAAGTACCTATAAGCTAAAACTTAATCATCATTGTTTATAAATTACATGCAATAAATTTATTCTAGCGCTGCACGTAATTTTAAAGTACATACGCAAGATAAAAAGAAAGCAAAGAGAAAACACTCATTTTAATTTGAAATAGTCCTTTTAACCTAATTTTTTATTTGGTTATTTCTCCTTTTTATCTTAAAAATAGAAAGTAGCGTGCTTATAATAAATTTCTCTGAACTATACAATTTCAAACTCAGTTCTCTCATGCGATTCTTGTATAACACTCATAAGACGTGTACTTACCTAATACTTCAACCAATAATGTATTAAAACTTGCAAGCCAAAATCCTAAATAACCAGTTAGTATAAAAGAAAACTATAAGTACATTGTATTCAGCCAAACTCTAACACAGCAACCTGGGCATTCTTCTCCCTCTGGCTACTTTGCTAACATATTGCCCTCTTACTTTCTTATATCAAGTTTCTTGCCATAAAAACGTAAAAAAGGACAAATGTCACTGAACGAGAAAGGATGTCCAAAAAGTGTCAACTGAGTTATTTATTTTATCTCATGTTCAAGATGCATTTTTAAGCAACAAAGGAAGGGTTCTAACCGGCCAAAATGATTGCAACTATATCTTTATGCACAAACTTCGTCATCATGTATCTACGTCGCTGCAACATAATATTTTGTTACATATATCTACGTCGCTGCAACATGTATCTACGTCGCTGCAACATAATATTTTGTTACATATATCTACGTCGCTGCAACATGTATCTACGTCGCTGCAACATAATATTTTGTTACATATATATATATATCGGCTCATTCTTTGACATGTATTCCCAGGTTTAATAGACTGCTTAGAAATTGACAGAATCTTTGGAATTGCTGAAATGTTACCTCTAATCTTGATGGTGGCTGCAGCTGGATTAATCATTATTTTTGTAATGAATGTTGAAGCTCTGCCTCATGTAATAAACACATTGTACGTATGTGAGCAATGTTTCATAATTCTAAAGTAAAATCATAGATTTGTGTCAAAAATGGTTAAAAGTGACGCATTTCCAAATCACCTTAACCAAAAAGTATCTTGAGTGAGCAAATCATCAGCTTTTTTCTTTTCTTTCTCTTCTTTTTATCTTTCAAAGGAATTATATCGCAAAGATCTGGGCTATCCACAAATTTTTATCTATAGGTTCTCAAGACCTTGAGAGAGAGCATGCTCGTTCGTCGTAAAATTACAAATATTTGGTCTCTTCACCACAACAGTATATCAAATCGCGCATCATTCATTAGCTGAGAAAAATATCATGGCTTAAAAAATGTCTCAACGCTTTTTCAGCCATCGTTTAGATCTAATTTGGCTCCCTGAAACTTCTGTACATTATCCAAGCTCGAAACCTAATTCATGGGACATTAGTTTAGGACAACTGAAAATGTACACGCAGCTGTGATATGATTTTTGAATAGCATCTCAAGTGAAGAGTTCCTCAACCGCTATGAAGCATTAATTTTTAAAAAAATTATTATATTTGATCACAAGGACCTGTTTCGAAGATAATAAATTACAATGGCAAGTATATTCGATATTTGTTTTTGAATCATTCTTTTGAAATTAGATCGAACACAATCGAAGTTCGATAAGACGAAATTTAAGGGAGCAGAAAATTATTTCAAATAATTACACGGTCAATTTATCAACGAAAGTTACCTTTAATTCCGAATTCTCATTTCGATATTCAATTGGATTTATTGATAAGTTTGATTATAATCAAAGTTCTACTATGTTGTTTCCTGAAATATTAACTAGTACTGCCTTTAACTTGTGTAAAAGAATAAATATATGCATATTATAATTTATGCATATTAATATAATAGAACGTTTTAAACATTTATTCTTCTGAAGGACCTCATTCAGTATTACAATAGCACTGTCATCAACTGTAGGCACAGCGACTGTGTAGTTATATTATTAACTGATGGCTTTAAGGAAGGTACTGTAATAGATTATTATTGTGTGATGAATAAAAATATGACCACTGTAGATGAACAATATTACTGCATATTATCAACTATTTCTATCAGGTACAGTTGGTCCTACAAAGATTATCTATCATGCATGCCAAATCATATTTTCTCACAGCCCTCGTTTTCTTTCATTTCTTCCATTTAGCTATTATGCATGCCAAATCATATGTTTTCTCACAGTCCTCGTTTTCTTACATTTCTTCCATTTAGCCATCATGCATGCCAAATCACTTTTCTCACAGCCCTCATTTTATTTCATTTCTTCCATTAGCAGATATTTTTCCGTACTTCCAGCTTAGTAACTATTGCAAGGGCACGGAACAAAAGACCACTTGTTAAATATGAAAAGAAATAACTTATTGCGTTTCCAGTCACTTTCAGACTACATGTATTAAGTCTGAAAACTTTGCAGTTGCCCTTCCAATTCCATAGTTTTCCAGTGCACACTTAAGGTGATCAAGAAGGTAGTTACCAATCCGCGGGGCAATAAAAAGGTACTAAGAAATAAGTGTGCAAGAAGACAACGCCTGGAAAATTTGCATTTTACGTGTTTCTGAAATTATTATACAAATATTGCAACCCCGCAACTTTACAAAGATCAAACCAAAATATGCTACAATCAGCCTTTCATTCTAGTTGAACCCTATCAGTCTAATATATCTAAAAAATGTGACCACGTTATATGCATTAATATCCAAGAGGCCCAAGTAACATCTTTCTTCAATATATACAACTGCGCGTGTTGCAGCAGGAATCTCCGAGTTCATTATTATCAATGTCTTGAGAAATCTTCAGTTGTTTCCATTCTGCTTCGGTATGGCATGTTGAGTTTTAATCAATAATTTAATGGGATGCAAATACAATAAATACTTAAAACTTTTTATGCGTTTTCAATCAGTGTCTACAGATTACTTTTTAAATGATATCTGATATACCATTGTAACGCTAGCGAGACACTGAACAAACTCGAAGGGGACGCTGAGGAAATAAAACTCGAAAAGGAGACAGCTGTTCAAAAATGGTTGGAAAACTGTGCCATATCAAGAAGTGAACAGGCCTGGTCGCAGTTGAAGGTACTTCTCTTTTCTTACCCACGTAAACAAAGATTGTTACAACTTAAGAGTTATTTCCATGTTACGAGCTATTTCTTCTCAAAAGCTGAGTGTTTTCACTGTTAACTTATCTACATACTAATTAAGTTACAATAACACGTCGAACAAGTATTAGTTTAGAAGTCAAACAACAAAAATCAGAATTTTATTTTCAAACATTCACAGGACTAGTTTCGATGGTATTACCGAACCATCATAGTCAGCTACAAAAGCGCTTTTGTAGTCTTGTGAAACTAGTCCTGTGAAAATTTGAAAATAAAATGCTGATTTTTGTTGTTTGACTTCTAAATTATCTACATACTGTTATTAATCTTTTCTCTTTTGTAACTCTAAACTGGGTTGATGGCTTACTTTCAAAGAAACTCCTCTCCCAAAAGTGACATCACCAGAAACAGTAAGATGATCCAGTTCAAGCATGTCTGGAATGGTGTCAAACCTGGATAGAAAGTCTCGAACCTGGAAAATAAGAAACAGATTTTGTATAATTCTTTAATTTTCTTTTGAGTGACAACATCAAAATGGATCTTTACAGCCTGATAGAGTTTTCTTCGATTCTATAGGTAATATGAATTTCTTTTATAGCTCACCAACTCATTTACAACACCAACAAAGCACAGCTTGTTTTGCATTTTATAGAAGAGAAACTAATTGGAGACGCGTATCACACATTTTAATCACATAGATTCAAACAGTCTTTTCCAGTTGACTAAAAGGAACAGCTTATTTATTTCACTTCCTGTACAAAATTAATTAAAAAGCATATGGGAAAGATGGGAATTTTTAAGATAACAGCTATTGCCGACATAAAAGATCTAAATATCGAGTTTGTTGTGTTACAATGAAAATCTCACTCTTTTCATAAGGCAAGTATATCAAACTAAAGTTTAAATTTGCATTAAAAGTATTATATTTTGAAGCGTTTCAATAGCTTGAAATTCAAATTTTCTATCATTAATTCTAATTACTTTCAAAAGCAATGACATGGAAACAGAAATTTTAAAACAGCATCTTGTTCTGACCATTTTCGGAAGACAAGAAGCATCACAAGAAATAACATGGCAATCTGAAAATGGTTGCAAAAAAATAACTAGAACTTTTCATTAATCGAGACGATATGATGCAATTAAAAATCCAGATAATTTTTAATGAAAGTTAAACTACAAGTATATTCTTCGAGTGCATTATTTTAAAACATGCGTTTTTAAGGTTTATCGTTGAGCAATATTTATAATCGTATATAATAACTTCTTATCGTATATAATAATCGTATATAATAACTTCTTATCGTATATAATAATCGTATATAATATTTATAATCGTATTAATATTTATAATCGTAATATAATAATTTCTTTGGGAAACAATATTCTATTTAATTTTTTTTTGCCTGTATTCTGTTGAATTTATTTTGAATTTTTATTTCATTTACCTTCTACAGGAAATGTGTACAACGTACAGAATTCGGGGAGTATTCGACAGGAAATGCTTACCTTTAGGAAATGCAAGTCTCCCAGTTTAACGAGGGGAGTCGACGGAAAAGCCCTCAAGGGACTCATAGCCAAGCTTCCGTTTCTCATATTGTAGAGATTGCTCATCACCAATAGCAAGTCAGATGTTTTCTTCACAGGTAAAAATCGACTTCGAGGAACATTGATACCTGGAAAAAAGGTCAGAATAACAATGAATCTGTTAGTTTCAGTTTTGATATAATACACCAGTTAATAATATCACATTTACTACTACGTTTCTAGATACTGCAGTTGCTTCCAGTTTCGATTACAGTACACTTAGGATATTACACTTATGACTGGAATTACAGTTGAAGTTTCATTATATTTCAGTTAATATTATAATTATTACAGCAATTATAAATACTACTGTTAGAATCAGATTTACTAAATTTCCTGATATTACAGATTCTACCAGAGTTACAGATACTACAGATGGTTTCATTTTCGATCATATTGCAGTTAATGTTTCAGTTACTATTACAAGAGATATCAGTTTCGATTACACTACAGTAAATGATCCTTAGTTGGTTATTTGAATATGACAAAGCAGAAGAGATTCTCATAGATTCCAGAATTTAAATGCCACAAGTGTCAATGGTGATGCTGGACTAACACTATCCTAATTTGAATCGAGCCCTCCAAGCGTTAAAGATTTAGCCCTGAAATTTTAAAAGTTCTCCAAAATGTCATGAATATGTGGTATTTTCCTACTTATACTTCCAAAATGATTCTTTCACTTTGTACCTTGATTCCAATATCCATCCCAACCGAAATCGGATAGATGAGGAACTGGCAGAAACGTTCACGTGTATTTCTTCTATGTGAAGTTTCACGTCCATAAAGTTCCAAGCAATCCATAAAACAGTCTCTGAGAATCACATACTCTTTTTATCTGCTATGACCAACCTCTCTAAAATACAATAACAAAGAATGTCGCTTGTTCCTTCCCATATGGCTAAATCAGGTAAGATACCTCAAATGGTCGAATGTTCTTCCATATTTATATTCCTGCTTAATTAATAATCATTTTGTATTGTTTGTTTAAAATCTTTCTTCGCGTTTAAAATTTTAAAAGAAAACTGCAATCTGAAAACTTTGAACTTCTGTTTAACACCTCTGAGTCACATCAAAGTATCACTCCGATACCTTCCTCTTATTCAATTTTTTATTTCATTTTTCACTCTTATTTTTATATCATACTTATATCATCAATTTTTGCCACAAAGCCATTAGTCATATATCTCATGTATATATTTCTCATTTCTGAGGTTACGGCCCTCTTTACCGTCCTCAGTTTTTTTAGCATCGTCTCTCCCGCCCTCGAGCAACCTCTTAATCGAGGATATCTTCTCGAGGATCTCTTCTCGGCCAAGGGAAAACGAGACCTTAGGTCGATGGAGTTTTACATCCGATAATGACCAAGTAGGAGCAAGCTCCTTCGGCAAGTCTCATCCGACCCTCAGACAAGCGAGGTCCCGGGTATCACCCGAGACCGCAATGCGCGTTCGAAATATCAGTGCTCAAAGTGTCCTGCAATTCACACGAAGTCTCGCAGCTGGCTGTGTTCTTCATCAGCCCATGAGCCGAGTGATCCACTGCTCAAAGTTGTCATTTTTAATTATATGGATCCCTAACGGGTTCCGTTTGCGTTCAAAAGTTATTTGAAATACCTCCCCTTTCGGGGAAGCACGGAGAAACGTTCGATTTACGGGAAGACCCCACCAGAAGTCGACCGAAGTCGCGAGCTCTCCGTCGCTCTTCCTCCAGAGGGTCCCACCGGGATAACGTACGACAGTACTCATTAAACCTAGCATCGGACCCGAAAGTCTGACACCTCCTTCTTGTCGTCATGATGCGACCGGGAAATATAATACTAGGCACCTCAATGTGGCTACGAGACCACTTGGGATTTCAAAAAATTTCAATTCGAAGTTTTTCTACCATTAAAGTTTCACAAAAATTTCAAAAGTTTCAAAGCTTAAAAATTAAATATATAAAAATCGTAAAATTAAAAAGAAACTGAAATGCCATATTAGTACGCAGATTTCCGTCCAATGCCTGAATTTTAGGTTAAGCTGTTACGATAGGATATTAATTTAAGAATTAGTTCCTCAAAAATTCAAGACATAAATCATATGTAGAATTTTGCATTCATTCAAAACAGCACAGCTAAAAGTTGGTGTATGGCTTGCTGTACTACTATTTCATCATAAACTATTGCTGTACGGAGGTTTATGCACTTATTTAATAAAGAAGAGGCTCAATTATTCAAAACCTAATTTTGCACTTATTTCACTGTATCGCTTACACTACATTTCTACCTCAGTTCAATAACGTTTATTCTACTACAGCAGAAAATCCAGAAACCTCACACAATAAACACCTCAAAAAGTTTCCTTTGAAGTATTGAAAAAATCTAACACTAGTCAGAGAAATTTCTGTACATTGCTTGTTCAAATTTAGCATTCATTTAATTACTTTTCTGCAAAAGAAATCAATTTTATTTTTCAATATATTTTATTGTTGACATTTGCTTATTTACTAGTTTAGCTAGTCCTCAAAGCCCGTTTTGTAACAAAACGAACGCATGCATTAAAAGTAAAATAATATTAGTTTGTAAGGTTTACCTTAATTTATCTAACAGTTAATTTTGAGTTAAAGTTGCTTTCCTGTCTTTTCTTAATTTCAGCTTACAACTTCCGGCCAGAACGTATCTTCAGAATCGCAGTCAAATACAAGTTAGAAGAAGTATTTAACTGTGAAGTACTACTGACTTCGTTAGAGAGCTAAATATTCTACGCAGCGTGCGTTAGCCTTTTGGCTACACTCTCTCTACAGCTATTTTTACAATCCGCCGTACTTTAGGCCCTTGACAGCTTCGCCATTAGCGTTAAGGGGGCCAACTCTGTTAAAATCTTGATAGCATCGGCTATATCTTTTTAGTTAAGATTAGTTAAGTTTTATTTCTTAGTTTCCCGGGTTCATGCCCGAGTGGAGGCTTTATTGTAAACTCCAAGAAGGAGTCTTCTGTGAAATTTATTTGGAATAATAAAGGGTATTTCACCCTTCTCAAGTTCTGTTCTCTGTCTACTGAACTAAAGCGATTATTAGCTTACCTGTCCTTAAGGTTTCTCAACTTTAGCTGTAAATTAAAAGACAGGAATCTTACAAGTTCATCAACCTATGGTAGACATGTAACCACGGAGCCTTAGCGATGTTATGTAATTTCTAAAATTCTTAAAATTCATAGTCGCGTTACCAAGGTCTATATATGAATTAACTAAAGCACTTGGATAATTGGTTCGGACTATGTTAAGATTAATGATCTGTTTCATAAAACTGAACACTTTCTCATTTCTTTTTACATCGATACTAAAATCTCCCATAATAATCATTGATATATCCTTATCGATACCCGCAACAAAGATAAAAATACACTTCGTTGCACAATATATACAGGAGTTGGACAAAAATATGGAAACACCTTTAAAAAAACATGTTTCTTTGCTTAATATGGTGTAGGAAACCCGTTGGCATCCAAAACAGCTTGCAGTCTTCTCGGAATGAATAAATACAGTTCCTGTATGTTTGCCAAGGGAATATTATACCATTCTTCCTGCAAAACGGTGGCAAGTTCAGATAACGATGTTGGCGGTGGATAACGAGAACGCACTTTCCGTTCCAATGTAGACCACAAAGGTTCGATAATATTCAGGTCTGGTGACTGTGGTGGCCAGGGGAGATGGGACAACTCATCCTCGTGCTCAGAAAACCAGTCCTGGACAATGTGAGCTGTGTGAACAGGGGCTTTGTCGTCTTGGAAGACACCATCACCATCGGGGAACAAAGTTTGTACCATGGGATGAACTTGTTCGGTCAAAATGTTCACATAAGTCTTGGCAGTCATGTGCCCTGACACAGTTATCATGGGGCTAGCAGAGAACCACGATATGGCTGCCCAAACCATAACAGAACCCCGCTCTTGGCAACAAGTAGTCTGTATTATAGGCTTGAGATGGCGTTCTCCAGACGTAAACTCGGCCAGAAGTGGGAAACATTGTGAAAGAAGACTCGTCATACCATATTACTCGCTTCCACTGCTCTATAGTCCAGGCCTTTATGACTTAAACATCACCTTTTCCTGTTACGGGCATTAGCATCACTGATGAGTGGCTTCTCAATTGCAGCACGGCCAGCAATTCCCTGTTTATGAAGCTCCCTTCTAATTGTTTTGGTACTCACAGGGTTCGGTAACACAACATTCATTTCAGCAGTAACTTTTGCAGCTGTGGTCTTCTTATTTTTCGTCACAATTGTCCTTAATGATCGTCTGTCACGATCACTCAGGACACACTTTCGTCCGGGCTGTGATTTAGCAGATGATGTTTTTCCGCTTTTCAAATATGCGGAATAAGTCTTCGATACAGTACCTCTTGAAACACTAAACACCTCGGCTACCTTGCTTACGGAAGCACCTACCATACGTGCTCCAACAATTTTCCCACGTTCGAAGTCTGTTAACTCTGACATAATGCAATGACAACCTCACATAACAGTACTCCGACAACAACTGAACTGTTTAGCACATTTACGAAGTTATATAGGTGGCGTCAGTAGTCAAAAACGCCAGCGCCACCTACATATTTCATTAAAATCAATCTTTCTTTTCAAACATACATTTCACAAGGTGTTTCCATATTTTTGTCCATCCACTGTATATATGCACCCACAAAGAATTGAGCCACAGCGACGAAACTGAGCAGTAGTACAGTTCTTTATATTAGTTACTAGTATGTAAGTATATTTTTCTTGATATCTTCTGCAGGTGATTCGCCAGAACCTGCCAACAGATTATTAACTAAGAAGAAATATCTACAGAAGAATATGTTCGTACTTCATTGTTTAATCGACCATCGCTCAAGTGTTGGCAACATTTGAAACTTGCATGTTACAGACTGGGTGATTAAGCTTGCCAATTTTGAAGACCAAGTGCGGTGGCCGCTTTAGTAAGGAAGTACTGAATTATTTTAATTGGAGATGGGATAAAGTTTCTCGAATCCAAATCCTAAAAGATTCTCGTATATCTCGAGTCGTGAATTCTGCTTATGAGAATCATAATAAGAAAGGGAGAGAAAGAACTAACTAACATTTAAATGCTTTAATTCAACAAAATTGGAAATCTGCGTCTAATGATAAATTTAGAATGCACTTAAAAATTTGTTTTTGAAAATGCATTTATACTTATTAAAAATTGTAAAATACTACAACGGTGTGGTTCTTTGTTTTTAATAAAGGCTTTTACTAGACTCGATAACAGTATTCTTTCCAAACATTTTAAATTAAAATGGTAAATGGTTTTTCTTGTTAGGATTCGCAAGATTTGGATAACAAAACAACACCCGGAGACTGGAGGTTTCAAATCCCGAATCTTTTTCAAGATGCGATGGATTCGAGAACTTGAATATCCCACCTTTAGCTTTTGCCTTGGAGGTACATAAATATTACTGACCCACTGCACCGTCAAAGTCCTTCATGGCGGCTCCGGCGGCTGTTTCTAATTGTATGACATTCATACCATTGTCTAAATGCTAAAAAGAAAAAGGAAAAAATTAGTTATAAAAATCAATAATACTTACCCCGATTTTAAAGCATACTTTATTTATATGAAAAAGGAGTGAGTAAACATCCAATTACAAAAATATACGCATAAACATTTTGGCAAAAATGTTCTTTATGATCACTTCGCTAAATAACTGTCTGTAAAAGCAAGCATATTCGCTTTCAAGTGCTCTTTACAAACGCTACACTGTAAGGCGGCATTAAGCAAATAGATACAATTGACTCCATGTTAGTAAATTTGGATATTTGATAAATTTACATATGGAAGCAAACGAAACTTTTAAATAAATAAGTGGTATTTGATGCAAATGATTAGCATTTTATGGCATGTGCATATTACAGGTAAAACCAAAATAGTGCAAAAACACGAACTGAATTGCCTATTTTCCATTTGGAAACCGTGTTTACTTTTTGTTGTTGTTCTTGCTGCTGTTGAAAGTCGTGTTATGCATCATGCAAAGAAGGAAAAATTAATCAGTTTATCGCAGGATAACCATAGGATAACCACGACTGCCAGTGACTGTACCATGAAATTTCTGCTCGTAGGATTGAAATCCATTAACTATTATCAGAATTTACTCTTTATGCATCCAGAAAAGTCACCCAGAGTGTCTTGGGTGATGTCAACAACCTCCCCTTACCAATGTCCGAGATGATTGTTTTCTTGCCTGCATCTTTGTTAAAATATCATGCAGCGACCTGACATACGCCGTGTCACGACACTGGATGTGTTGCACAGCATCAAGCGCGATGGCATCTGAAATTTATTTTAGAAGGCGACAATTACTTTTTTTTTTTTTTTTTTTTTTTTTTTTTTTTTTTTTTTTTTTGTTTGTTTGTTTGTTTGTTCTATACCACTGTTCCTATAATAATGAGTTCAACTACACAAACGGATATGCGATAATGGTATGAAATTATCTTTTCTGATAAGTCCACTTTTGCTTGCGTCCTGATGGCTGTATCCGTATGTAGAAGTATCGAGAGGAGAGAAACTGAAAGATAGCATTCTTCATGTTTATACCAGCCCAGCACCTACACTGATGGTATGGAATACCACTAGCCATTGAGTACAAGCCCTTTAAGTTTTAGTTTGCATATCCGATTCTTTGATTCAGCCACCGTTACATTAATGAGGTTTTCATGCCCAGGCAGTTATCCATCTTCGAGCCTACGTCGCCCTATCTTTTAAGAGAAAAATGCGAAATCACACGTTGCCCAGATCTCCTTACATTTCCTCGGTACACAGGATAGACTCCTGCGTCGACCACGGCGTTCTTAGGTTTGTCAGTAGCTCAAAATAGCTGACCGACGGTTGCAGAGAAATTGGCACAACGACACTTGCCAGCCAAAGATAACTTATTTTAAACATATTCTTTAAACTATATGAATTCAAATTATGCCATTCAAATGATTGAGAGACAAGTGTATTTAAATATGAGACTGAAATCAGTTTTAAAGAAAAGAGAGAATTTTTTTGCTGTATCATACTTCAAGTATCGTGTTAAAATATCGGACAGAGTTTAAGATTAAAAATAAAATAGAGGCAGCTGACCAACAAGAGAATATTAAAAGGTAAGTGACACTATCTAGAATATACGTTTATATCGGACTGACGAGCTATATAATATGCTCCAGAGCCAGAAAACTTAAAAATTCAGTTCGGCCCTAAAAGAGATTTGAACCACATATCTTTCAGTTACTAGTTAGATGTGTTCTTACCACTTCGAACACGACAGCACACACGAAATTATACGACATTTCTTTGCATTGTTCCCCTCTTTGAAAGCATTTGGAGGGAGGCACAAATCTCATTCGTCGAAATTCAAGCTGTGAGGAATATATTAAGTTTTCCATACGAGGAATCTAAATGTTCATCTCTAAGGATCACTTTTGTCAAGATCAAAATTACATACTGATCTTAAAAATATCCATGATAACCACTTACATCACATGGTTAGGTTTATTGATTAATGAAAAGCAACTCTGCAACTTTCTACCTGTGGATGAGATAACTTCGTGGAGGACTTTTTAAGAGAAACTGTCTCATAATTCACGTTACAGATGAGTTACAAAACTCTCAAGCAGCCAGTCCGTTAACCAGAATTCGAGGCCACTACACCAAAAAAGCTCTCATGAAAGATTATAATGTTTCTTGTAATTTACCTTGACACAGTAAGTTACAAAAGCTTTCAGACACAATAAGTTACTTTTCACAAAATTTGAAAAGAATGGTGAATACGACAAATATTTCTGTTAAAAGAAGAAAAATACCACATAAAAGTGGGGAAATCAAGAACAATGAAATAATTGTTAGCAAAGAGGAAATAAAACCACCTAAAGGTTAAACTTCGAAGGAAATAAGAGAACTTTTAAAAAATCTAGCATCAAGTGGAAAAAATACTCTTGCAATAAAACTAGAAAGAAAACAGTATGTTCGTTGAACAGATACACCACCTGATGTGTAGTAAATCCTAAAAGATATTCGGTAAGCTTCCACTAAGAAATTCGGTAAGCTTAAGGAGGAGACGATAAGCTTCTTGGAGAAATAGTCACACACTGAAACATTTACTTATGCTTGACGCTTAAATATTTGCCAGACTTTGTGTCTTGAGGATTGGAAATTTCTGAAGACTCAAAAGTTTTGGACCTGCTGCCATCAGCTATCGAACCCAAATATATAAAAAAATAAAAGAAATGTCCATTTCTTTAGTTTTAAATTTGAAAACTTTAGAAACTGAAATCGAATTTTCGAAGAAAATTCGGTACTATTCGGTTTTGAGGGCCGTAAAAAATCGCCAAACTATTGTTGATGCCAATGCTGCCAAAAATAATTGCGGCAATCCTAACGCAAGAAAGAAAGTATAATAGTAAATAGCTATTTAAGATTGATGTTTTGATTTAGATGAAAAGTTATTTTCATATAGTACATTTTATTATTATAATTAATATAAAAAAGGCTAAACATGAATGAATGGAAGCATAAAAGTAAATAACTGTTTCAGATTATTATTTTAATTTAGATAAAAAGGTGAATTTCACATCATACAATTTTTATTATTATTATTATTTATATAAAAAAGGCTAAAATAACTGAATGGAAACATACTCATTACAGGTTTCTTTCCTGCACCGCCATTTTGCTACCGAGTTATCGCTAAAGCATAATTTCATCTCATGATTGTTCAAACATAATTTTCTATCATGAATGATGCCTTCTTTTTTTTTTTTTTTTTTTTTTTTTTTTTTTTTTTTTTTTGAAAAAATTCTATTGCAGACTTTTCTTCACTCGGCAATTGCCAAACTGTAAAATCCAAAACTTTATCAAAAAGAGAATTAAAAAATTAAACTAGTATTTCAATGGCGACTTACAAATATAGAACTATCTAAAACTTACGCAATTTGAAATCAGCGCGTTCGCGAGATTTGGTGTGTTGTTTAATGGGTGAGTTTGCTAGATTTGGCGCTTTTGCGCATGCATTTTCGCTGGAATTTTTTACGGTCCCCGAAACTGAATTGTACCGAAAAGGTATTATACAACAAACATTCATCCACATTTTCGTACCTGAGATTGAATAAAATTAAAATAACTGCCATGCAGCTTAAAATTAAAAATACGTCCAATGCATGCGATATTCATACAGCAATATAGACAGAAAATATAATTTTTATTTGCACTTTACGTTTTCGCAGGTACATACGTATTAAAGCAACCACTTTGTTGCAATTTATTTGCATCTGCACTTTATGCTTTTCTTTATGCTTCCAAATTATGTATTCATTTTGTTAATTTCAATAAACGACTGGGGTAACGTAGTGGGGAGACGGCGCTAAACAAATTAACCAAATGGTAAAGGTGTGGTGCCCATCTTCCCCGTTCCTAATCCTAGTAAGAGATGGACTTAAATAGCGCCACAGCTAAACGCAGTAATCAATCGTATTCCTTATTTATGTTAGCCATATATATATCATGTCATGAATTTCACTTTTTAATTTATTTTGTTACTTTAGTATCATGTAATATAATACATTTCTTTTTAACTTTTTTTATTACTTGTATATTATATCATGTACAAGGTGTTTAAAAAATATATGGAAAAAAATGTAAAAGCAGATAGAGGGAAATGAAATAAGTAGATTTTTGTAATGGAATCTCTATGCAGAAATGGTGCGTTGAGAAGGTACTGCTGTGCGATATGTAAAAGCGTTCTTCTGGCGTAAATCATCATTCTCAAAAGCGGATTTCGAGTGGCTTACATCACTACAAGAATGCGGAGCTTGTCGACATGCATTTTGTTTATGGCACTGTGAAAAACAATGAAGCAGCCGCTCAGTAAAGGCACTCAGGAATCATTCTCTGTACCTCCTATAAGTAGCTCCTCGGTATAGATGAAATGCATGCCGGCGAGTTCAGCGTTTATGTGCCAATACAAACGCTCGAAATTCGAACGGGGAATAACAGTTTACAGCAGTAGCAGAATGCTTTTACCTACATCTCAGCAACACCTTCTACAACCTTCAGAGCGTCATTTCCGCCCACATATTACCTTACAAAATCTGCTTATATCGGTCCCTTCCACCTGCCTTCACATTTGTGCCAGATATTTTTCAATCACGCTGTATTAGTTGTATGTTTTCTACCATTAAATAATACAAGGTATACATTTTTCTCTACTGATCTTAAAGAGGTCTTTGTTAAGTATGGACTTTTTTATTAAAACAATTTCCCATGTACGCGTCGACTAAACGTGCTATCAAACGTGCTATTAAACAAACGTGTTGGCAGTTGTTAGCTAAGTGGTTAGGTTTGGTTGATTTAACACGCAAAGCACACAAGAGCTATCTGCCCAAGAGAAAGGATGCTTTCTTGGAAGATTTTCTAAGGCTCTTATTCACATTACATATGAGTTATACACGTTACATACAACCTTCAATATCTAACCATGTAGCATCTCCACAAACAAGAGGCAGACAAGACAATATGGCTCGAGTATAGTTTATTACAATGTGTACTTTAAAAATCTGTCATAACTAACGTAACATGGTGTATTAGAATATGCGTACAATATAATGACGTTTCGCATATGGAGGTATTATTATTAATTCGAAGTGTAATATCTATCTTGCTATATATATATCAGTTAGAAGTGTTCAAAAATCCAATTTTTAGAATCAATATTAATATTCATAATCTCTTACCACGTGACCACTTCAGCAAGTAAAATAACCCCTTTCTCAGCTTTATTTTTTGCAGAAAGCGAATATTTATCTTCTCAGAAGCGAAATAAATTACTGTGGCGAAAGAAAATGCATTTTATAAAAATAAATAGCCTTCATTTCCCGATTTCAAGAACAACCCTTCTCCCTCGCCATCTAAGCCACGATTAGCATACGCGTATATTCTTCCATAAAATGTGGCGTAACAAATGGCCGAATTCCAGAAAAGAACGCTATGCGTTATTTCCTTCGATAAAAATAAACGGCCGGCGGCACTTTCATTTTTTTTTATTTTTTATTCCAGATTCGAGAGAGACGGAGGGCGAATATACGTCGGAACCCAGGTGCTCTAGAGTGATAGAGAGGGGGTCCACTCTGTAAAGACAGCGCCCCCGACAGAAAAATTGATATCACGATAGCCGTCTGGATATGCATTTCAATATTCAGATGAGAAATACCAAAGTGTGGTGCTGCCATCTATTGGAAGGAAAATAAAACAGCTCCGTTTGCACGGAACGAAGGAAAATAAACGTTGGACTAAGATATATCTTAGTCCAACGTTTATTTTCGTTAGATATACCTTAGTCCAACGTTTTTCTTGCGAGAGTGGGGCTGAGTTTACGGACAAAATAATAAATTATTACTAATATATCATTTCCTTACATTTTCGTTGTATTATATATTACTGTTTTAATTAATCTTATTGTTATTGTGTTACCATACTTAATCAGACTTACTATAATAAAGAAAAAACTATAATAAATATTATACTATCATAAATTCTCTGTTAATAAATTTTTAATTAACTAATTTTGGAAAATCTACAATCGTTCTCCTAAAAATAATTCATAAGAGCTCCTGATCAAAAAGGCTGTTTAATAGTTAATCTGAAAAACTGAAGAATTTTTAAAAAGTAAAATTTTTTACAAGTAATTTAAAATTGAGCTTACTTTGGGATTGACTATTATTTCCATATTCAGCCTATGCTCTTCCACTAAACTGGCGATAGTTTTCAGTTTCATCCAAAGATTATTAGTATTGAATATTCTGAAATAAAATAAATCACAATTAATAGTTTCAAATTATTCATCCATAACTTTACGAAATAAATAATTTTTCAAATGAGTAAGGTAAATTAATTCCAGATAAAATTAAACAAATATTACTCATTGCGAAACCTTCATTGGCAAGGGATCCCTTAAACTTTAATGTATCATTTTATTAATTCAAAGAGCATTAAATAATTCATTTAAAGGCTTAAATAAATATTAATTTAGAAGTCAAACAACAAAAATCAGCGTTATGTTTTTAAATTTTCACAGAACTAGTTTCGATGGTTTTAACGAATCATCATCCTCAGCTGCAAAAGGGGAAATGAAAGCGCTTAAATAAATTTTAGGTATAATTTCACATTTTCTACTACTATTTGAAATTATGTTATTTGTTATATTTTATAGAAAGAAATAATCATTCGCTTTCTTAAATGAACTATGCGATGTTTTTCCATGTTTCGATCTCTTTCTAAATCCTGTGGGAAAACCAAGGCTTCATCTCATTTGCCAAAATTTATGGAAATTAGACAAATTTAAGGGGCGTATCAAAAAGAAGAAATCAGAATTGACTCTAATTCATATGAGAAATGTTTAAATTCATGCAGCATCATACTCCTTATCTATATTTTGTTGTAAGATACCTTTTATCTTCTTAGAATACATGCTTATCTACTCTCTTTTCGGAAAACGTGATTCAAATTCTACACAATATGTTCTCTATATTGAATTTGAAATGCATAATCTATGTTCTGTTCGGAAAATACTCTGCACAAGAACTGTTTTGACGCCCTGAATCCGAGATATCCCTTTCTAAATTATGCTTAGAAGATCAGAACAAAATCCTGACTAACAGTATACTACATACTGAACTTGGAAGCACCTATCTATTTTTAAGTACTCCTTTGAAGTTCTGCGCAATAACATATTCCTGAACAAGCGTATCTAGATTCTGTATGGAAAATCCTAAACAAATGCCGCATAACATATACACCGGATGCATTTATCGATCTCTTTTCGAAGGAACCATTTAAATTCTACACAGCAATGCATTTTTCAGTATTTATTTCTATATTCTTATTTGAAATCTCCATTCAAGTTCAGAGCAATTGTATAATCCTCTGTATTACTCTGCTTTGAAAGACACCGTTAGAGTTATCCATAATGATATATTCCGACATACTCAACTTGGAATGATCCCATATACATTCTTTCTGAAGATACCATTCAAGTTCTGCATAGCAACACTCTCTTTTTAATGAACATGAAATTCTCTATCTACTTCCAGTCGAAAGACACCATTCCAGTTCTGCACAGCAACTTGATCCGTTATACAAAACATTGAACACTGACAGTTAGATTATCATAAGAAAACAGCGTTCAAGTTAGGTACACTGCGCCAAAAAAAGGGACAGTTCAGTACTTCCTATTCTACTGGGCCGATTGAGGAAATTCAAATTGCGTTTTTCATGTCTCGGAAGCGCGATTTAGGATATATATTAGATTTATATATAGCATTGTTCTAATACAGATATTCTGACACAAAATCGAACTTTTTCTGAAATGGCATGCCAGCCAAACTGCCAGGTTTTGTAAACATCGTACGAGTAGTTATTAAAACATTAGCTCTCAAAATTTTAGCTCCTCAATGTTAATTGAATTAGATATATATTTATTATCTTCTTTTATTAAACTTATTTGATTCTTCCTTTCACATTTCGAAATTTAGGTTCATTTCAAATAAAATTCGCCTCTTTGTATGATTTATTTTTAAAACTGGTATTTTAAAATAATTTTAATAATTTTCTCAAGAAACAATTTACATTATAACCTATAAAGTCTTACCATCATCTTAAAGTAAATGTATTTCGAAGCATACCTGCAAAAGATTAGAGTTTTTTATTCAAAATTTCCTAAGATATACGGAAAATTACATATTGGCGCGTTTTGAAGTTTGGCAAATTTGTTATGAGCCATAATAACGCCGAATATGGTTTAAGCACTTAAATATAAATTATTTGAAAGTATGAACGATGACATTTTTCCACTCTGTACAATGAAAAAAAAGGAAACGAAAATCAGTTGCTATAAATTAAGAAGTTCTCCAAGTGAATTATTCTTGGCGCAAACTAAAAAAATATGCGCCAAGATAAATTTTTGAATTTCTCCGTAAATTTCGCTCCAAATTTTACAAAATTTAATATTTAGGCATAATTTGAGTCGCAGAATCGAAATACGGAAAAAATTGCCATGCCATTTCAGAAAAAGGTCGATTTTGTAGCAAAATACCTATATTAGAACAATGCTATATATAAATCTAATATAAATCCAAAGTCACGCTTTGGAGACATGAGAAACGCAGTTAGAATTTCGTCAATCGGAGCAGTAGAACGGGAGACATAGAACTATCCCTTCCCCCCCCCTTTCTTTTTCCCCGCAGTGTACATAATAAATTCCGAGCTATTGATAATAGCTTTCTTGTTTGGAGAATCCCATTTTTAACTCTATAAGTTCATTAATGTGGAAATTGCGATAAGGAACTAGTAGTTTGTTTCTATGTTCTATAAAGGAGACTTCGAGGTTCAATTAGGAAAACATCATTTACAATAGCCGATGACTATATATGCACTGTGAACACTAGTACCTTTGTTTTATTTGAAAAGATCACTCCATAAGAAAAACATATCCCGCTACACTCAGTATCTTCAACTATTTTACCTGCTTGGCTACTATTGTTTAATTATCAACATCGTTTCTGTTTTGCCTATTAATGACGTTTATATGCACGTGTTCAATTGCTTCAACCCTCAATTAGGACACAAAAGCCCAATGATGGTATTTTTTACTATTGTTTTTAGTTATAGAAATATTCAGTAAAGATATCTTTATCAGTTTTATACATTTTAATGTCATCTAACCGGGATAGTGGTTGATGACTATGACTAACGTACCGAAGTGCCAGGGTTCTGATCCAGAAGATGGGCATGGACGTTTGTAAATGTGTAGTGCTGATACTTTGATACTTTTGATATGCCTGTTTCAGCAGGAATTATATCCCGCTATTACAGGAACTTCAAATAACCCCGGTTAGGGGAGACATAACATACAGTGCTTCGCAGGAATACCTTGATAAGGGACTGCAAGAAGATTGTGTAGATGTGGCCCAGGCCAGTGTAAATGAAGAAGTCATACTTTGAAACTTCAAAATTGGCTGGCAGAAGTTAGGAGTATTTATGGGGGATTTCGATAAATGTGGTTTGCATAGGGCCTTAAATTGATGTCAATTTCTAGGAGCTCGTACTTAAAATTGTCAGAATAATTTACCTCCGCGTTGGTGATGGCTTTCTTGAAAAAATTATTATTTAATTTGTTGATGAATAACGCCAGATTTTGGAGTTTAAGGTCTCTGTGTAGCTGTTCATTGCGGACGAACCATGGGGCTTCTGTGATTTTTCGTAAGTAGTTGTTTTGGAAAACCTGCAAATTATTTAATACGGAGGGGGGGGAACAGAGCACCATGCAGGGAAGGCATATGTAAGGATGGGTCTTAATATTGATGCGTAAATGTGCTTCTTGCGAGCAAGATCCAGTGGTGAGGAGGCGGCAAGAAAGTTTCGGAGTTTCCTAGAGACTCCTATGGCTTTCCCGATGGTCATGGAAATGTGAGGACCCCATGTAAGCGAGCCGTTAAAACGAACTTCCAAGTATGTAGCCTCTCTGACTTTGGGCACCGTTTCATTAAAGAGGGTCAGATCTGCATCAGTGCTTTTTCTTCTCTGACGTCCTATCAGTAATAATTTAGATTTTGTGGCATTAATCGACGTCCCCCATTTGCGACACCATTCCTCTATCTCGTGTGTGTTGTTTTGTATTCTGATCATGGCATGTCGTGGATTAAGTGAAATAGAAAGGATGGTGGTGTCGTCCGCGTAGCAGGCGGTGATGCAGTTTGTATTTTCAATCATAGGGAAGTCCTTAACATATATAAGATAGAGAATAGGCCTAAGGATGCTTCCCTGGGGGACACCGGCTTTAATTAATGTGTTTTCAGAATAAATATCGCCCTGCCTCCCATAGAAGGATCGATCACTTAGAAAGGAGTGAAGAATCAAAATCGTTTTCCTGGGGAGATCAAGGGAAGCAAGCTTGTAGATAAGTCCGTTATGCCAGACGCGGTCAAAGGCTTTTGCCACGTCCAGCATAAGGAAAGAAATTGTCTGGTGCTTATGAATAACTGCGCTTAAAAATTCAACGATTCTGACAAGCTACATTGTGGTAGACAACCCTTTACGGAAACCAAACTGCTGGTTTGGAAGCGCGTTTAGGGCTGGCTGTAGTCTTCTGCAGATAATCCTCTCTAGGATCTTTCTCAGTGCAGGAAGCAAGCTGATTGGGCGAAACCCATCCGCGCTTGTATTATTTTTTCCGGGTTTGGGAATTAAGATGACAACCGCTTGTTTGCACTCAGCTGGGAAATAGCGTAGGTACAGGCAGGCGTTGTAAATGCTACAGAGTTTGTTAATGAAATTACCATGCAGATGTTTAATCATTGAATTAGAGATTTTGTTCTTCCTAGGTGCTTTTCTATTATGAAGTTTAGCTATAATAGAACTAACTTCTGTGGGAGAGGTAAAAACAGGAAGATTTTTGACACTGGGGTGGTTAATCTAATTATCGACAAACATGTTAATGTGATTAATGAAATTTCAGTCTGAAGGGGTCTCATTTGGAGTGAATTTCTTGGCGAAGTGGATGGCAAAGACTTTAGCTTTGTCTTCGTTGCTGTATTAGAATCCAGTGTCGTCTTGTAGAGGTTTGTTGTTTGTTTTTGTCGACTTCATTAAACGGAGGGACTTCCTGAATTCTCCGTCTTCCGCATTTAATTTTCAATTTTGTTATTCCAAAGTTTAGTCTGGTGGGAGTCAATTAACCTTTTAATATTACGATTAAGTTTATTAATTTGCGATTTAATTGCTGGGTTACGTGAGTGGGCGAAGATCTTACGGAGTCTATTTCGTATTTGGCTAATTAATTTAATTTCTTGCGGAAGTTTGAAGTGATGTTTTTTATTAATAATTTCTGTAGTAGAATTTTGCAATGCCGTATCAATGCAGGTGGTGATGCTTGTGATAGCCTGGTCGATATCATGCGTATTTTTAAGTTGCTCTGTTTTGGGGAGGTGATTGTTAATTTCAGATTTGAATTTGTCCCAATCAGTAATTTTGTAAGTGGTGTTGGCTTCAGGCCTGCTAATACCAAGATGTGCCAGAACTGGCACGTGATCTGAATAAAGATCATTAATTACTTCCGTAGTGATCGGTAAGTTATCAGATGTGAGGAAAAGACCCAGTATGTCTGGATACTGTCTTGGGTGAGTAGGCCGGAAAGGAAATCTTCTAGAGGGTAAATGTAGTATGGGTAATTGAACAGGAAGTTTTGAAGGATATCACAGTTTTTATTTGTTTTGCGGCACCCCAGATAACATGTTTAGCATTAAGATCACCTCCTATTATGGTGGGAAAGGGGTTATTTAGCAAATTCTGTAAGTGTTGATCTTGCAGCCTGAGATCTGGAGTGTTGTAAAGGGCGCATACAAGCATATTTCCCCAATTAGGGATCCGAACGACTACCCTAACTTCTTCAAACCCTTGAGAATTGTCAGATGTGTAGAAGCAGGAATCCAAACTCCGCTTAACATAGATTACGGCACCTCCGCCTCTATGTCTGATCCTATCGCAGCAATAACTGCGATAGTTAGCAATACTCAGGGAGTGTGCTGGCGTAGCGTGTGTCTCAGTGATTAGTGCAATGTCGATGTTGTAGTGTGCGAGAAAGTCCTGCAGTTCGCTAATTTTGGTGATAATGTTCTGCGCATTCCATGTCATGATCGTCACTGGGGTCATTTTTACTAAGGACCTACGATCCATAATTTATCTTAGTATCGGGCCTCACTGTAGTTTGCTTTTCTGCCATGGCAGTTGCATTGTGTAGAAGCGCTATAAGATCAGCGAGGTTCTTCATGACCTGCTGAGCGTCCGCTACAGCTTTCTGAATTTTCCCCGCGAAAATATCAGATTGAACAGCCTGGGCGTAGGATTTATTGACAATGACCCTTTCATCAAACTTGGGGGCATTGGGTTTCTGCTTAGGGAAGGCCTCACAACCCCTCCAGTTGCTGGTATGCTTCCCCAGACAGTTACAACATTTCGGCTCAGAATCTTTAGGTTCCGGGCAATCCCGGCTTTCATGAGGGCCTGCACACTTACAGCAGCGAGGCGGGTGGTGACACGCCGCCTGCGCATGATGGTATCTTTGACAACGAAAGCATTGTGTCGACCGGCGCCAACCACGATATCTTTCGACTTTAATGTGCAAGTACATTAGATATTTCAGATGATATATCTCATTGTTCCTAGTGCTCTTAGAAAGAGTGACCAGAAATAAGGGCATTTTAGCCCTATCTTTTTTTCTGCCTTTCATCAGTTGTTCCACTTTGAGTGCAGTGAAATCTTTTTCACGGAGTTTCTCCTGAATGTCCGTGGGTTTCGTATCAATGGGAAGATTTATCACAACTTTGAGGTTGGAGAAGGAACGAGTGATAAGAAAGTTCTTTTTTGTCGAAAAGGCAGTCATGCTTCGGAAGGTATCCGAATTTTTTGTGTGTATCTCATAGTTGCCTTCACCTTTCTTTTTCGAGGTGAAATCGGTCAGTTGTTCCTTTTCAAGCAGTAACAGTGAAAGCTTTCCAGTTGTACTTGCATTCTCGAATGCAAATCGGCGGCATTTTCGCAGTCCTGTGCGGGAATGTGAACTGACCCTCAGTTCGGGCTGCTCCAGTCTGAGTTTCACGAGCATCACTATCCATTGGCCCAGCCGGGCACGTGACCTCATCCAAGATGTTGATTGGCCGAGCTACGTTTTCTGCCAAAGACATACTCGCGTGATCTGACTTTTCAGTATCCCCAATAGATGGCGCCACATTATCATGACTACTGGCAGCAACCTCGTGTGTTCGAGTGTTAGGGCCATCCACACTGATTGGTTGATGAAAGGCAGTGTCGATCACGGCAGACGAATCGCGTGGTTCTTCTTCCTAAGCGGCAGGATTCAGAAGTTTCTCTTCCTGAGGAACAGGATTCACAGATTTTTCTTTACCTTTTGTGTTTATAGCTGGGGTACGGCATTTCCCGTGCGTTCGCCTAGTTTTCCGGACAGATTTCTTAATTTCTGTGTAATTTCCATCATCCGAACTGTCCATGTCCAGTGGAGTTCCTTCTTCAGCAAAGGAAAATCTGTTAGCGACTGGAATATTGAATTCAATGGTAGGACTGAGCGGGCGTTTACTGCTAGTCCGCGTTTCATCCACTATCATAGATTCCGCAGCCAAGTTTGTCATAGATTGTCCAGGTTCCGGTTGGTTCCTAGCAGGTATATTTTCCTTAACGTCAGTGTTTTCAGATCCTTGGGTAGTCATTTTGTGGAGTGTGGCTCTGAAACCGCGAAGTACTCGTAGTTCCATACTCTCCTTAGCAGTGAGTGGCTTGTCATCAGGTCTCACTTCGTACTCCGTGATTAGCACTCCGAGAAAGTCAAATAGCTTTTCAATCATTGTTCAATAGGTAAAGAGCAGAGGTCGTAGAAACAACACACACGTGGCCGTGCTGTTAGGTTCGCTAGGCCTTTTTACGGTGCTCGTAGCCGGGGCCAAAGCACCAACCTACTATTAGCCCCTAACAGCAAAAGGAAATACGCAAAATCCAGTGCAGGGAAAATCAGAACGGGGGGCTGAAGCTCCTTCAACGCTCCGAGTTGAACTCAGAATCACGCCCAAGGTCATTCTTTCAGCAGTGAGGAGAAAAGCGTCCGTCTAACTCGAAAGTCGATGAATGCACAAGTGATGTAGTGCTGTGTGGCATGAGGACTCAAATAGGGGAAGAGGAGTGGGAGACCATCGGAACCGTGTACCGGAGTGCTTCCCTTAAAAACTGGATGCCGAACTGAACAAAGCAGTGCTGTCTCCTGTATGTTGCCCAAGGAGCTTTCCAACGACAGGCGCAATCGTGACTCCTTGCCACGATGAATTTCGTGGGCTTACTCTGATTTCAGGCAAACGAGATAAATCACGGCAACAATTTATTTTAATGAATGATATGGAACCTCTTTTCATTTAAGATCAAAAGGACTCCATCGGACTGTTAGAATAACTTTAAACCGCTAGAGAAGTTAAGAGCTGATACACCTTTTAGCGCATATGTGATTTTTATAATATTTTTACTAGATAAATCTGTTTATTTTATTCGAAGTATTTTCTTAATCTAATATCCCTTACCCAGTAATACAAAAATTAGAGGAATTAGGAACACGTTACGGCAATTTAGAAAATTTTAAATAGATTAGGAATAAAAAATAAATAAAACACTTTTTCCTAAATTATATATCCAATTTTCCTAAATTATAAAATTAATTAAATTATTAAATTAAGTATATGCTGAATTTTTACTGTCAACAGATATTCTTGTTGAATTCTAAAGTATTCGAAAGAAATAATTCGAAACGAAGTACTTGCGATTTTGCATATATTCATATTTGATCGTTACGAAAAGACCCTTGAAAAATATTTAGACTTGTGAAGTAGAAATTGCTGGCTCCCCTACTGGATATTTTCACTTTTTCTGTATGCGAGTGTAAATAGAATAGCCATTCTGTCAGAACTATTTTTCAAAGAAATCTCTCAGCCTCTCAACATGAGTATAAATAAATATTAAAGGAAACTTTTCTTCAAAAGGACGAAAACAAATTTAATCCCAGGATGAAATGTAAATAAATAAATATCTCATGGCCCGTAGAAAAGCCGTTTAAAAAGTATGTTTAGCGATTTTTTATCCATTTTAAGTAAACGCTCCCACATAAATCACTATGCTTAAGTATATAGAGAGATAGATATAAAAAGAAATATAAAAATATTCTAAAAATTAGAATTAAATTTTTTTTAACTTGTCCTGCTCTATAGCTGCAGGATTGAAGAAGAATAAACTTAAAGCATCTAAATTAATTAATAAATTGGAATAAAAGCAAGGTAGTCCCTCTATAATATAATAATTGCAACCGTGTGTAAGAGGTTTAACACAATAGATGACACTAAAACATGCGCTTTCTTTAAAAAAAACTTTTATAATTAACGAATGCATATAAACTATGCTTTACACGTTAAAAAACTTTTGAAGACTGCATTTGTTTCTATTTCATGTAGTCAGCTCTACGAGAATGTGTTTTAAACAATTTGATATCATACATTGAGTAATATAATTTTATATTTCTAACATGTCAAAATAGGGCAGCAATTTATACCGATTCTACAGAAATATTTTAATTCTATGGTAAAAATCGTACAGGATAAGCATAAAGTATTTCCGTCATTACTGAAACTTTTACACGAAGTAAATGCAGAAAATAGAAATACGAATTTTTTAACATTACATAGTCTTATAATCTTATAATCTTATAGTTCTTTAGCGATTCAATAGATAGAATCGAGGAATAATTAGTAAAATGAAGTAGCGTCGATAAAAGAAAAGGCTAAGTGTATTTACGAAAATAAATCGCCCGTCACCAGAGGTTCAGAAGTTTGTATGGACGCAAATCTCTAGGTTAAGAGCATCAGGAAGTAGTATGAAAAAGTTTTAACGAAACTGATAGCGCCAGTGACTTTAAAAGAAGTGGCAGGCCTACCGCGTGTGATCATGCGGTTAACAGCGTTCGTGGGTCGGAAGATGGATACATCAAGATAAGATTCTTCATCACTTCAGTTAGTAATATTGATATTACATACGTCAGAATACCAGATGGTGCGTCAAATGTTGCAGAGTTGAAGTCGAAGGCCGGTGGAGAGAAATAAAATACCGGCTAGATATTCTCCGAGTTACGTACATTGCAATTTACTAAAATACAGCTATTTCTAAAAAAATGTAAACACTTCAGATACCATTTCCAAAAGATCATGTATGTCTAACTATAATAGTTTTCGTCCAATAAATTTTGATAATCAGGGACACACTTATTGCTAAATTGCTTCTAATTACCATTAGGTATTTAATTAAATTATTAATTTCTGTTGTTGCTAACTACTGGGAAAATTTGCCGTTCCGTGAAGAAATTCGAAAGCGAGCTGAGATTCCAGAAACTGAAAATGTACGGTTACTTATAAAAATTATTTTTTAATTGTATGTTTTTTTATAATGTTAAACGCTTTTCATTTAACGTATAATACAATTATAACGATATTATTCAAACTCATCTAGGAAATAGAGATTTAATAATTTAAAAGGAAACGTTCTAATAAAATATTTTTTTTCTTAATATAGAGACATCCTTTTTTTTAATGCGACTTAAACGAAACCTATTTTTAAAATTAAAATTTTCAAGTTTCATTTGAAGGAATTAAAGAGTGACGGTGTCGAGTCAGGCAAAATTTCGTTTATTTATTTATATACTTATTTTTAATTTTTTTAATTAAAACTATATTTAATACTAGTACCAAAAACGCTTCCATACCAAGTGATCCGGATAACCGCAATTCTACCTGAAAAAACTTTCTGATATTGTCCCATTCGATGATTTAAGAAATTAACTGCAATGATACAATGCGCCTTAATGTCCTCCCTGGCAATTTAAATTTTCGGGGTCGAAAATTTACTTAAGTAGGTAAGAGCAGAAAATCGTTTTTGTTGATTCTTCTGCTTTTACAGATTAAACCTCTTTCCTTAAATTAGCACTTTCGAATCCAATGACTCCCTGGTGCACAACAGGACGTTTTTCGGGCAGAAGAACTATCGACCAAGAGACGTGATGAAAATCTTTATATCGATTATCGGATAAGTGGACTGAATTGCCACGGAGAAAGGGAATAACTCTTGCACTTACTTGAACTTGTTGACACTTTTGAATTCGTCCACCTGGAAAAAAAGAAAATCCAAGTTGAAATTATTCCAAGGAAAGTTATACTGCTCCAGTAAATTTTTACTTTCTTTTCCCTTTTGGTTACATTCTTCCCCCTCCTTTTCTTTCACAAATCTTCAGAATGTTAATATATATTCAGGTACAAAAAGAAAACTGTTACAGTTTCATATTTTAAGCTTTCAGGAGCATTGTAATTTTTATTTTATTAAAAGCAAGTTGATTTCGGCTTTCTGGATAGTATGAATTTTACATTCTTTGTTACGTTTAAGTTATTTGTTACGTTTATGAGTTGCTAAACAGTTTTTTCCTCTCCAATTGTTCTTTTTGATTAAAATATGCAGAATTTACAATCACTAGAAGATTAAGCAAAATAACGAAGAAAAAGACACAGACACTGCTCGACATATGTAAAGAAAGTTGCTTAACTGTTATTATCCGGTATGAAAATAGGTCTACCTGTCTAGGAGTACGTGAATGGTAATGAGTTTTAAGCATATCCGAATACTGAATCCACAGGAAGTTCGAGTTCAGTGTACTTGCTAAGGAAAATACTGAGGGTTAGGGTTCAATTAAAGAGCGTAGTCGATAAACATGGACCCGATTTTAAAACATTTTATTAGAAAAGTATTTCAGGCTATTTAATTACGGCGCAGAAAGCGTCTGTAGCGTTATCTGCAACTGAAAAGCAACAAGCGCAGCCCGTTGTTTAATGTTAAGTTAGGTTAGGTTAATTGATTAAGGTAAAACAACTCCAGGGCTATCTGCCTATAGGAAGAGGTGCCTTCGTAGAGGACTTTTTAAGGGAAAACAGGCTCAAATCCACGTTACACATAGGGAAAACCGCGAAAATAAGGTCGAACTATCAATGTTCAGCGACTTTTACCGCTCGGTCGCTGTTGTCTAATTGCTAAATTGGAAAATAAATGCACTTCTGTTAAAGGTATAAGACACTTGCTATTTTAGACTCATCAAATTATTATTTTTAATATACTTGTAAATTTTCATGTAAACTTAAACATTTATGAATGGCGGAGGAATTTTCGATAAGAAAATAAAACATACTTACACGCTCTTTTGGGACTTGAGGTATTTCTAGAAGGCGAAGCTTATTTTCATATTGGATAAGAGTCCCACCCTGAAAAGAAACAAAACATTTTTTTGTGAAATAGCAGCAGTAATTATATTAAAACTCGTTTGTTAAGATGCATTAACACGCCGAACAAATATTAATTTAGAAGTCAAACAACAAAAATCAGCGTTATATTTTCAAATTTCACAGGACTAGTTTCGATGGTTTTACCGAAAAATCATCCTCAGCTGCAAAAGCGCAAATGAAAGAGATAAGATATAATGATTAATTAAGATAATATAAGAAAGCCTGGACAGAAGATAAGCTACTGGCACCATGTGTTGATAAAACCATAACTAAAACATAATTTCTTTAAAGGCTGAAAGCAAAGATGGATTGGAATTAGATTCGTTAACTAGAATAGAAAGATTTTGTTGAATGTGAAATGCCTCTAAAAAATCCAGTTCACCAATGGAAAATGTTTTTGAATAATTCTGGCAGGAGAAAAATTGAAAGTATGATTTTCGGACCAACAATGTTGGGCAACAGATGACTTCTGTGTTTCCTTTTTTCTAAAGTATGTTAGAACATATGCCCAACATTGTTGATCCGAAAATCACACTTTCAATTTTTCTGCTGCCAAAATTATTCAAAAAAGATCTTCCATTGGTGAATGTAAAAATTAAATACACCATGAAATAATTGTAAAGCGAGAAAATCAATAATGCGGTAGCTTAGAAAGAATGAAAGGTGAGTAAATATTGTAAAAAGTAAATTACAGCTTATTTGTGATTGTGAAACATGCTTTTCATTCATTTATTCCCGAGTCAATATTGATCTTCATTACTGTGGATGAAAATATTTATCTTGAATGATTTTCCTATAAAAACACAAAAACTTATCCTCAAATCTTTCAAACGTAAAATTTTAAATTTCATTTAGCTTCATACTAACTTATAATTTTAACATTAAATTTGATACAAAAAACATTACTAAATTTAACACCACGCAAACGCCCATGTAACCAGCCCGATTGCCTGGAAAGGGAACCATTCAGTGAATTTACTCCTGGCGGGCCTAGTGTTGAGTAGGAAGAATTTTTTTTTTTAATTTATTATAAAGCGTATGTTTATTATGCAATTCAACTGCTGTAATTGCTAAAACATGTTACGTGGAGAGACATTTAATATTAGTACTACAATGCTGGTTTAAATTACCAGCCCTGGTTACAGATCCCTGGTTTAAAAATAGCAGATATTTAAAGAAATTTGTAGCATGTTTAATTAATCATTAAATAACTTACTTCAGTTGAAAACTAAAAACAAGCAAATTGGGAAAATTTTTCAAGTGGGCCTGCAGGATTAATAATAACAATCTAATCTATTTCTTTGATAGACTTTTCTTCGATGTATAAATACAAATACATATGTTAGTGTGGAAATAATTATACACCTTTTTATCTCTTACTACGGCTTGACACTTAATAGCGTTTCGATTCTGATCGAAGTCTGTAGCCTTAAGGAGAAAATACTACAAACTATCTTCAACACAGATTGTAGATGCTCAAAGCTCAAGTTGGGTCCATTTAGGCCCTTTACATATTTCCAAATAAAGTGATTATTCTTAGCACAAAAATTCGTTACGCTTATTTTCTTTTCACAAGTACGCATAAATGGTAGTAAAATTTACGTGTTCAAAATTTTTAATAAAATTTAATTATAACACATTTTAAATTAATTAGCTTCAATTATAGATTTTCTGGAGCGTTATTCATGCTCATTTTTAATGATCATGAAAATAACTGCAAACTCGAACTTTTATATAACTAAATCTTGAAATCTTTGCCACAAGTACATAACTGAAATGTACTCGCGGGCCGCCCGTTTGAGACCTCTGCAATAAAGTATACTGCCTTCCAAAAGTTAAGAAACAGCATGTTTTTCAAAGCTCACAGATTACAAAAATGTCAGTTACGTTTAAATCCATAGTTCATATGCTTGACAGTAAACACGTTTAAGAAAATGTATGCAAAAACAATAGCTACCAGTTTTATTTTATAGAAATGAATACCTATATAGAAAATGGAGGAAAAAATGCAAAAAAATTGCAGTTTTTGTTCACGAGTATTGATCTTCAGTTGTTATTACAGTTTCGTGGAAAATATCCAGAAGAGTCTATCAATGACCAGGAGAAGTCGTTTGCCTCGATTCATTGCGGTGGCGGGTGATTGGAGGATGGAAATGGAGGTGTCGCAAGCTGATGTAGCTAGACGTCTCAATGTCTCTCGTAGTGTCGTCCACAGACTATGGAATCAGTTTGAATCCAAGTATTCTGTGTCTAGAAGGCATGTTGACCTAGAGTTGCAACACCTGTCGGAGACCACAATTTAGCTCTTTCGGCCCGAAGGAGGAGTAACATAACTGTACTTCAGCTCATGGCAGATCGTTTAGTGGCAACAGGAACAAGAATCTCGGCTACTACTTTGCGCAGACGCCTACACAATACAAGTTTGTATGCAAGACGACCAGTTGTTTGTGTTCCCTTAACCCAAGGACACAGAGGTGCCCGTTTATGTTGAGCGAGAGAACACGTCTCTTGGGACAGTCAACAATGAGTGTCTGTTCTCTTCCTAGACGAGTCCAAGTTCACACTGGAGAGTGATTCAGGTCGTCAACTGATCTGGACAGAACAACGCACTAGATACAAACAATCACACATTGTGGAAAGACACGGTTACAGAGGTGGTGGAATAATGGTTTAGGCTGGGATCTCTCTCGGTGGTCATACTGACCTGTATGTGTTCAATGGAGGAATTTTGACCGGAGTGAGATATCGAGACGATATTCTTGATCAATATGTTCGCCCATATGCCGCTGCTATTGGTCCTGGATTTCTTCTGATGGACGACAATGCGCGACCGCACCGAGCTCGGGTTGTTGAAAAATATCTTGAGGGTCACGGTATGGAACGGATGGAACGGCCAGCTCAATCCCCAGACCTGAATCCGATAGAGCATCTTTGTTATTACCTTGGGAGATAGGTTGCTGCTTTAAGTCCTCTTCCAAGGTCGTTAGATGAACCCAAGGACGGGGGGTGATTGAACTATGATTACTCCGTGTCTGGTCGTTTCTTTCCATTTCACTGACCGACAACTTAATTGACAGCATGGAACGGCTCTGCCGCCAGTGTATTGCAATTAGGGGTGGATATATCCCTTATCAGAAGCAATTTTTGTAATGTTACCTCCCCATTTTTCCGCAAAAAACTGTGATATAGTGTTTCTCCAAGACTGGATTTCTCCGGCAAGAGTGCAATTTTTTTGTTGTAATTAATGTTTGTATTGAACTTCAGAAACATTCTATATCGCATTCTTTAAAGAACTGTTTAATGAAGTGAAGATCTCTTTTAAATTTCTTGTTTCTGTCTTGCTTCATTCTCAAATTAGACACAAAAGACATGCTGTTCCTAAACTTTTGGAGGGCAGTGTACATTGTAAACTTCACTGTTTTACATACAGTAGCACTTCGTAAAGTAATGCAAAATAACTGCATTTTGTCTCGTACGTTCGGAAGGTTTTGGACGAATTAATTTCATCTTCAAAAAAAACAGGTGAGAAAGGAAAATGCGTATTCTGTAATATACAATATAATGTACTATTTCAAAGGATTGTAGGGAAAAAGAACTATATTTTATAAGCACAAAAATTGTTGATAAGTGTACAGAAATCAGTGTGAAAGCATGAATGGAAACTTTGAAAGAAAATGAGCAGGAACGGTGGGAGGCAGAAAGCCCCTGCTAATATAATTATAACCATCAAGTGAAATGTGCACCAGAGTTTATTTTAAGAAAAAAGATGGAAAACCCGTATCTTCGCTGAGAACAAACTTGAGATTCCGTAGAACTGATACTTTTCGTTCCCCATATTTGGTTACAGAAGAAGACTGTAGTATAGGACGTGCTTTAACAATTTTTTTTTTCACTTATTATGCTTGCTATGACTTAACGCGCACTTAAGAATATAAATTTCTTATCCTGAGAGGAAACTAATTGCAAACTAATTACATGATGGTAAATACAATGGCAGTTACCCGTTCCCAAACAAGATCTTGTAAATTTATTGCGCTTTTTACAGAGTAAACTAAATTTCTTCGTCCCCTTTCAGTCCGCCGAAGTTGAGCTGAAAAGGAAAATAGTGTACTTTTAGCCTAAAATTTTCTCCCACTTAATGAAACAGGAGCAAATAAACGAAAATGGAATAGCAAGTAATTAGACATGTGGATGAGCAGAGGTTTTCTTATCTAAAGCATCTCAAAACTTCTACCCATGCTGGTTTCCTGGAGAAATAGGTCACTCTAAGAGTTACTCATTATCTTAACATTGTTTATTGCTATTGTTTTACTTATTTTTATTTTAAAAATAAAACATAACGAAATCAAAGAACTTTTTTCTGAAACTGTGGCCCAGTTTTACAAAAGAAGTGTCTAGGTTCATTTTATTTAGGGCTCCTGTGCGCTTAGGCTAACATTATGATTTATCGCAAAAACTGAGAAGTACCGGAGGACGTCCTCCGGCGCAGTTTAAGCACTGAACATAAACCTGCAAGAAATTTATTTTTCTGAGAAAGTTAAAAAATAACATGTTTATATTTTTTTAATTAACTTGACTTGAAAGATTATTTACGAGAACCTTCTTCATAAAAGTTTGGGTCTACGACGAAAACTGTTTATAACACTATGAATAACTTAAAGCTTGTTTCGAAACCTATCAACTTGTAGAATGTTTTTCTTTTCCTTGACTTTACATAAAATATTTTGTAAAATAATTCATTTTACAATTAAAATTTGTATTCAGTATTCAAGATTGGTATAAAAAGAAACATGAAGAAGTACTTTGTAAATATTTCATCAAAAGAATTAAATGGTTCTTTTTAGTTCTTATATAAATGTTAAACGCCGTATGTACAGCATATGTATCGTACTATATAGTAGTGTCGACATGAAATATTGTGTTTAACTCTCGTGTTTGAAGTGTATTTTCAGTTCATCCATGACCCTACGATCCGAATCCTTCTTCAGTTCAATGCTAACTGACGGAAACTAAGACACTTTCAAGTTTTATCGACAGATGGCGCCACCGACTACAAAATCGCAACTACAATTACAAACAACAAATATTTTAGGCCTTTTTTCCTTAGATCGAATTCTCAATTGTTTTATAACCAGAGCCGTTCCTAGGCCATTGGCTGTCCGCGTACTTTCCTAAGATTGCGGCTCCCAAATTTAAAAAAAAGTGCTCAGTGATTAATAAAATTTTTATTTCATATTCCCCAAGTACTTACAAATGACAAATTGTATAAAAAGTACCTATATATGACAGGCACTTACAATGAATTTAAAATATTTAGGCGTGGTATCGCGAGAGTCCGCCGCTCCTGATTTTGGCCACCTGCGTACACTTACGCGCTACACCCTCGCGATGAACGGCCCTGTTTATAACGAAGCGTAAAAAATACCATGTTCTTCGATTTTACAATGATGGAAAAGTGCCCGAGTACACATTCAAATCAAAATTCCACGCATAAGTGTACACATAGTAGACGAAACCTTACCTTGACATCACCTTTCGTCTTGTCTGTGACTTCCATCACGAATTCGTGACTCGAGGATTCTCCGGGATGGAGCAACGTATTCAAGATATCAAACAAGCATTAAGGTAAAAATAAATGAAAGAAATCGTATAAAAACTGAAAGCCAGAATGATATACAGGTACAGATACTTATAATAGAACGACAAGTTTGCATTGAAACAAACAACTATTTATTTAACACAAATTAATTTTACTGATATTTTAATCAATGTTCATGTTTTAGCAAAATGGTTTTATGTATCATATCACTTGAATTTAAGACAATGCCCGCCCTTTAAAACACCCGTTTGAAAGCCATACCCATATTACTAAAGCAACCTGGCATTTCAAAAATATACTGAAGTAATTTATCAGGTATCTTTTAATATTTGCATTAAAATAATATATATCGTACCTCCAAAAGACATTTTTCAATCACTTTCTGCAGCCTTGTCCATTACTCTTACAAGCGAACATCAAAAACCTAACACTATCATTTTTACCAATCGATGGCGGGAATTATCTTTCATTCATTATCTACGTTATAACGGTATATTGTCCAACAGCTTATGAAACTGACTCACTTTTTTATCTGCATTTCTCAATAATACTTTGCAACAGATGCTATTTTATACATAAGTGTGATAAATAAAATATATTTTAATACCCCATAACAATGATTCCAAAGTGTGAACCATAACACAACTTTTGCTGGATTACGAACATTTCTGAAGTCTTTAATTATGAATATTTATTCATAATTGCTAATTTATAAATATTAAGTAATTATTAATGCATATATTAAAATTTCATTATTAGATCATTTTCTACTAAAACATTCCTTTCTCTCTCTTTTTTTCCCTTCCCCAGACAGGTGAATAGATGAAAAGAGATAATACGCAATTATGTCAGACAAAAAGTTTCAGAAGACTACCTCATTCATTGATCGATGGCAAAATTCCTCCTATCTCTGTTTTTCAAAACATTATCATCTGCAATGCGGGGGGAAGGCAGAGAAAATAAAAGAAGAGAAAGAAAAGCAATAATAGAATTTTGTAAAATGTACAATCTATAATTCTCTATGTTTCCTTCTTTTAAATTTTATTCAAACAGTAATTGAGCTTTCTAATATTTTTTTTTTTTTTTTTTTTTTATACTGATTCGCATTCAAGGCAGAAATATGTAATTAAACATTGGAAACTAAAATGTTTTTCGGAATGAATATTAATTTAATTCAACGATAAAACTTACTTATACAAATTATAAATGTTATTTAATTTTAAAAAGGTACGAAATATTTTTCTACTTTTATTTATCCCTCAATTACAGACAAATTCTTAAGTCTTAGATCGTAGGCTTGAAAATTTAAAATAAGTGAAGCAATTTACTTAATTATCACTTAATTTTTCTTCATGACATTGTATTCAGACCAGTTAATACTTTTCTTGCTGAACAGCTTCAATATACCAAGAAAGTAAATGCGATCATCTAATACGTGATTCGTTTTTTTTTCGTTAAAAGAAGATCTTGCAAATGGCCCAATAATTCATCGAAAAGAGTATTGCTATTTATATTTGGTCGAAATGCTTTAATTTCAGAAACACCAGTGAACATTTTCTCATTAATGTTAGCAATAATAATGTCAAAATCAAACATTACCATATGGTACATCATGCAATTATATTTAAATTATATTTATAGAAAATTAAAAATTTAATAAGTATTATACAGATACAGAATCCATCTTTTTTATATTTATAGAATAGTTAAAAGAAAAGTATATGATAATATCATTTCTTACCTGAAATTGTAACGAATTTAAACGGTATCGGATTAAGTACTTAAACCTACCTTATAAAATCAAACAATGAAATTGTTTTAATACTGGATGAGGGGGAGGAACTAAATGAGTGTTTTTCGCGATATGTAATATTTAACATTAGAAACATAATTATAATATTACAAATGATCTAAAAATTATATACTCTATGTATAATAAATTAAATATATTTTAAACTATTTAAATTAGATAAATTATTAAGGAATAAAATAAAAGTTGAAATTATACTTACTTTTAAGCTGTTCAGTTAAAAAGCTACGCAAAGGAATTTTAATCCGAAAGGTTAGTTAAAAATCTTATATCACGTCGACAATGAACACTGTAAAAAGTAGTCATCTGCCAGGTTTCATGGAAGAAAACGTAAAGATCTTACGCTTCACTCAATATCGAAACACGACCAGGCGCTTGAATGTTAAATGAATTGTGGCGTAACTCTGAAAAGTTTGGGAAGATTCTGATAAAAATATTTCTGAGGTCTTTCGTTTAAAGAAATTCATGTAAATCACTCTAAGCAGTTTTACAATTCTTCAAAATTTTCTCGATGCTGAAACAAAAATAAAGCTGTTTCTACATATCCATGAGTATTCGAAGCTCGTAATATTAGCGTGGATTAAAGAAAAGCGGAACTCCCTAGACCGATCATAAACTCTTATTACTGTCTAAACAGCAACGCTAACGAGCTTAATTAGTAAATTAGTAGACTTCGCTAATCGGTCTTTAATCCTTCCAGTTGCTTAGAGGTAAAGCTGCAAAGAAGTGCTTCGAATGAATTTCCCCCAATACCAGAATTAAAAGGGAGGAATTAGAAAGAAGATTTTGCACACAGTACGTAATATATGGCATTAAAATATCTTTTATTAAGTAATGAAGAACCTGTATGCATGTTCTTCGCACAGTAAAAAAATGATGGCAGCTAGAACCAAATTCTGATTAGGTTACTTAATTACGGCAAAGCCTCGAGGGCTATCTGCCTAAGGGAAGGGAAGGACGTGGGTGGAGGACTTTCTAAGGGAAAACTGGCTCGTATACAAGTTACACATTGGGAAAACCACGAAAACAGCCATGCAGCCAGCCCGTTCGCACCAAATTCTGAACACTCGCAGTTCTGTAACTGAATATCTGTACCTCGAAGCCGCAATTTTCAATTTCGAATTTGTTTATTAATCAGTTCCCACTTTCTGTGAATTTATATCATTCTTGATCAATGAATTCAACGATTTAAAAGCAATATGTTGCCAAAGTGCTCAGTTAATGCTTCAAATTTAATCCGAAAAACTCAATATATTGCCATTCGGTAAAGCCTAAGATACTAGTCTTTCAGGTCTAATTTAAAAAATAAATAAATAAATAAAATCTCAGCGATTTAAAAGAAACGTTTTGCTACTGACCGATATAAAATACTTTTTTTTTATCTTTCACGCACCAGTCTGTTGCTATTTAGCGAAGCGTAAGATATTATTTTCTTACGCTTCGCTAAATGGCAACATTTGTTACTGATTAACAAACTAAGCAATTTGAAAGCAAAACTATAGTCCTTCATCTGTATTATTATTGATAACTGGCAGGACCCTGAAATCGCACTAGCTAGAATCATTAACGTCATTAGATACTTTTCCTTTTTTGTGATAATTATAATAAACTAAGCGTGCGATTATTAAAGAAAAATTAGCCTTCTCACGTATTTAAATTAAATGTATTTAAAATTAACTATGTCATATACGTAGATTATTAAAGCAAAATGAAATCGAAGGACACGAGTGCGTGTCAGAGGTGCTGTTTGTTCACTAGGGACTTACAGACTGATGTCACCGATGTGATATGATGTAATAAATTTATTAGTTCATTACAATAAAATTAAATCGAAGGACACAGGTGCTCACCAAAGCCACTAGTGACTTATAGACGGATGTGATGACGCTAGATGGAGCAACAAATTTAGATAGATTATTCAAACAAAATTAAATTGAAGGATACCAGTGATCGTCATGACTACTGATCATTGGTAACCTGAAGGTTGACTGTAACTGATGTTCAGCAATGCAGTGTTTTGTGCAATAGAAAACTTGCAAAAACGTGTGGATGACAAATACATTATACGGTAAAGTAACGCGGAAAAAGACCCCATTAAGGACATTTCTGACATCAAAAGGATACTGAGGTCGACGGTGGCGCCCAGGTTATCGATGTTCGAAACAAAGCAATATTCCCTGCCGGCGCTGATGAACATCTCCAGGAGGCCAGAGTTGAAGAAGGATTCGTAGAAGTCTCCGTGGCCAGGAGGATACCACCTGAGAAACAGCATGAAATTAATTGAAAATTTAAGAAAATAAAACTTTTTTAAAACACAACAAACATTTAAATCAATATTTCAAAAAACACAGTATCGGAACTCAGAAGACTATGCAAACATTTTTTTTAATACTGACCTCATTCATTGTTACTGTGCACTATTCATTCATTGGTGAAATTAGGCATAATCAAGCTTTAAGTGGCTTTCATTTTCTAGCAAAATCTTGTAATTTAAGGGAAGTTATGCAGTGAGCTATTTCATCTTTAAGAAGTAAACATATTCTGCATACTTAGTGCTTGGTTTGCTCCTGGAATTGAGCTTTTTGGAGGAAGTAAGTTTGGAAACAAATAAGTAAGGAACATCCTTATTTATTTGTTTGTTTAATGGCATAATCCTCTCATCGAAAACAGGGTTTCATTCTTAGATTATATTCACAAGCATAGAATATACAATCAGACCTCTTAAACAACAAATGACAAAGCAGAAGTTAATAAATTTCTTCTACTTTTCTGATAAGCAATAAAATTGAAAGTACAAAGTGGTCATAAAAAAAATTCCCCGATGTATGAGCACTTAGCGGCCTAATCCGCTCAATTAATCGAATTGAAATTTTAGTTATTGTTGTTTGAAGGTATGCGCTATTTAAAAGAATAGAGCTCTCATGGTTACGGTCACAGTGAAAACACTTCGAATTTTTTTAATCACAATACCCACTTTTTCCAGCGTATGGAAAAACGATAAATGGCGTTGGAACGATATACGTATGATGAAAACTGCTGACGTAAAACATTTACAAAGAGAAGCATTGTAAAAGACTAATAATAAACACAAGAGAGGAAAGGGGGAAAAAACTTTTATTGGAAACACAAAGATTTCAACGTTTCCACTTTCGCAGACGATAACGCATTGCATACTGTAGATTGTTGACAACAATAGCGTACGCATAACATCGCATAACTTCACGTTTTTATGGCATCTTTCTCAATTCTAGCAACTTCGTGGACTTGATGTATACACCTTAGACTTCAAATAACCCCAGAACCAGGGTGGAGGAATCGCTGTGGCTATGAAACTACAGTTACGGAACATGACTATCTTGAAAAGTTGTACACGTAGAAAAGTTGTAAATTCCAATAAAAAAATTTTCCCCTTCCTCTTTTTGAACCTTTACAACGGTTTTCCTTGAAAATGTTTTACGCCGACAGTTTACGTCGTACGTGTATCGTTTCAAGGCCATTTATGGTTTTTTACTGCGCTAATCAGTTTGCTCAGGAAAAACATGGGTGTTGCCATTCAAAATTTCGATATTTTTTCCACTGCAACCACAACCGTGAGAGCTCTATTGTTTTATACTGTTATATCAGGTGTCTCCAAACTACGGCACAAGAGTCAAATCTGGCCCGCCAAGGGTTTCTCTAAAATTATTTTATAAAATTTAAGGGAGCAAATAACATACACATTAACTATTTTATATTACAACCAATCTAGAAATGCGTTGCCTATCATGAACGTTCTTTAAAAAAACATATTATAAGCATTATACAATCGCTAGTACTTAATATTTTATATAAAAAATTTCATGTGGACTCACAGGACTTCTCATATGTCCTTTAAATTATACACATTTTTTGCTGCACTTCATTTAAACTCATTTCCTGGAATTTCATTAGAGTTCTCATCCAATCAATTCAGTTCTCACTTCGCAACGAAGCAAAAATACATAGAAACTTAAAACACCTTCAAACAAAACAAGAATTTAAAATGTAAACAAATGGCGACTTCGTTAGGCTTAGTAGCGCTTAAACAACTTGTGAATTATTGATAATTCTACAACTATTGCATGCAGATTAACTAAAGTCAAAAACCTTAAATATAATATAGGAACAATATAACTGAATCATTTCGAAAACAAAAATTGCACAATTTACAAACATATAAGAATGGAAAAAAACTAAGCTCACCGAGAAGGGTAACAGAGTGGGTAGACATATATAGAATTTTGATCCAGCCGGTTTCAAGTAAAAAGGGAGGTGCACAACTACACGTTATAGCAGTCCCATATACAAAATTGCAAGGTTTTAAGGCTACTCATTTTTGAGTTATGCGAGATACATTCATACGTACGTACAGACGTCACGAAACAAATATCTCCTGAATCCACTTTAAATCCATTTTGGGAAAAAGATTCCTTTATTCTGTCCGTACGTACAGATATCATGCCAAAAAATCGTTCAAATGGATTCTAGAGCGGTCAAAAAAGATATTTTCGTTGAAATATGATATTCGAAATTTTTCGCAATTACAATACTTCCCCTTGCTTCGAATAAGGAAGTCAAAAATTCCCATTGTGCTTTTAAGGTTTAATAAGGGTTTCGTGCGTTCCTACTTTCATAGTAGTATTCTAAGTTGGTTCATAGAAATTTTCAGTAGTGATTTTATTTAAATCTTAATTTTTGTTCTGTATATGCTGTAATTTGTTTCAATTGATATTTTTTTCACACGAAACTTGCTCCAAATACGAAATACTTATGAGCGAAAGTTTGAACCTGATGAAAATGTAAACAAGATGCGCTGATAAATCGATTGAAAAGTAAAGTACATACTAAATTGGAAAAATCTCTTAACAATCTGGGACTAAAATATATTTTTGCAAATGTTTAAAAACAGCTTTAAGAAATTTATGTTAGGTGAAACTGCATGAAAGTCTAAAGAAGGCTGTTCGTGAGATCATAGGGTATAGATCTAATCACAAAAATCGCACTGTCTAGTTTGAAAACTCGTAGGCTGTTCATCATAGTTGCATCGCCTTGGTATGATGAATTAACTGGATCTTGGCCCTCGAAGCTCCGTGAACGAGCCAATACGGCCCGCGGGCTGAAAAGTTTGGAGTCCCTTGTTTTAAATCGTCACAATTCCGTGTAGCGCCTAATGGCGGAGTACGTAATAAAAAAAAATCATCACAATCGCGAGCGCATAACTTCGTATTACAAGCTCTGAATATTCATTTCGATTAGCTCGGATAGACGCTGAAGGTTCATATATCGGGGAAATTTCTTATTACCACCCTGTATTATGTCACGTTGCTTTCTGAACCAGAAAGTTTAAACAGTCTTTAAATTTCCAAATGTCGTTCACAGAAATGTTGGTGCTTTGAATGGTAAAAGCTTAGAACTATTTATACCAAAAGTAATTATTGTATAGCGAATTTTTTCATTTGTTTAATACTTGTAAAGACTGAATTTTAATATTAAAAACATAAACATTTAAAGACACCTGACAGTTTATTTGTTAAATTAAGCGATTTCAAAGCAATATAATACAGCTAGTTAATTTTTACACTTGTTCAGTCTTTTAACAATCTTTCTGACATATCGTACATGTATATAATTCATAATACATGTAGGTGAAAACGCTTTCTAAATTATTTGCACTATAATAAATAAACATTTCCGACACCGTGTTACATATCTAACCCAGAATAATAATTTGCTCGTAATAATAAGATATTTACTCATTACTGCTAGTTCCTTTACCTATTTTACTCTGAAAATGAAAAAAAATATTTGTTGTAAACATTGTTATTTTACAGAATATTAAATTAATTTAAGATATAAAATAAAGTTAAACACCACAAGAATTTTATTATTCAAGCAGATAATATATTTCATCGTCACTGTAAGAAAGTAATTAGAGTTTCCACGTATGATTCATGAAAAACATTCAAGCCAGTTTTGATAAAAAATTATTGTTAATGTTACTTTGAATAAAATGCTACTTCGTCTTTTTTTGTATTTTTTAAAAAAATAAGTATCCTCTGTACCAAAGATTTCTTCGTTTTATTCGTTGAGAAGATTTCTTCGTTTTATTCGTTGAGCCTAACAAAAAAATAAGCTATACAGTACCAGTTTAGAATTTTATCAGTTCTGACAATATGATTTATTTCGAATTTAAATCGTTTTAATTATTTTCCTCTGCTTGAATATTTTAAGAATACTCTATGAATCAAATTTTTACTGTATCGAAAATCTTTCCCAGTTTATCTTCTTTGGCCTTCACGCTAAATCCCGCCATTTTGAAGCCCAAACCGAAAATGACTATTATCCAAATTTTATCCTTCCGATCAATGTTTGTTCTTAACCATTCGCTCTTATTTCGGAATTCAATATTCAAGCGGTATTGTTACTTACGTAAGTTCTTTTTCTTTCTTAATATCGATCAAGATCTTTTGAAACATTTATTCCACTACTGATTTCGAAATATTTACTCCACAAAGTTATGTATTAAAAAAATAACCCTAGAACATTACAAAATAAATATTCTTCCATTAAAAAGAATCCCAGTAACATGATCCTCTTTTTTTCTCTTCGCTAACAAATAAATAGTGTATGGATTTTTTACGAACACTTTTTTTGTTTGTTTGTTCATCTACAAAACTTATGGTTAGAATTTTAACTGTTTCTTAAAAAAAAAATAATTCATTGATAATTCAAAACATTTGTTTGCGTTTCTACTTGCGTTAGATAAATTATAAAACTTTATAATTTTTTGTTATAAGATTATAAATTAGATTAATTCCTTTGGAGTAAAATTAAATACAAAATGTACTAATTTAAATTATTTACAGACGAGAATATAAATTCAACAATATAAAAAAATTATTATAAATTCAAAAAATGAGATAGGTACAAAAGCGAATTCTTTGCTTTTTATTAACATCTGAAAGAGACGATGCTGCACATCCCCCATCCCAAAAGAAAATGTCGTTCAATTAAAAGAAGATGTACGATCTTTCAAGTATCTTCCAAATTATGACAGTACCTTACCTTTGTTGACACAACATACACTGGTGATCAAAATTTAGTGGTAATGACAGAATTAAAACACTACCGATACTTAAAAATTATTAATAGAAATTTGTACAAAATTTTTTTAATTTGTACATTAGTTAACATAAATTACAATGTCTGGCAGTTGATTATTCGCAAAGTACTGAAATTTAAAGCAGATTTATGGAAATTGGAAAATAAGGGAAAAAATAAATGGAGTCACTAAACATTTAAGTCACCTCTTGCGGAAAAATGTTTCTTTAATATGATCACCTTGGACAAATATATGCACATCTCATATCTTGATTTCATAGACTTTACCAAAGTGCTAATCAAGTCCTGTGGAATTATATATCACTTTTCTAAAAGTGCACTTTCAGATGCTTGAGGGTCCAGGGAAAAATTTGCAGCCCTGAAATTCAGCGCCGTAAGGCATCCCACACACTTTCAATCGGGTTCAAGTCGGGTGAGTAAGGTGGCCAATACTTTCGAGTGATAGCTTCTGTCTGTAAGTATTCTGAAACCATATGTACTCGATGAGGCCGAGCATTGTCATCCATTAGCAAAATCTCTGGGCCAACAGCACCCCTAAAGAGTCTACTTGGAGTTCCAATACTTCATCCACATATCTCCGAGCAGTTACAGAACCTTCTTGAAAGATATTGCAGCTCAGGGAGCCCAGTTTGTCATGACTCCTCCCCCAAACCATTAAACTGCAGTAGCAGAAACTAGATATTTCACGGACAAGGGAAGGGAAATTGCATATTCCTTCCACTCTCCACACCAAAACACGTTTAGAATCACTGTTCAGACTATATTTGGGCTCGTCAATAAACAATATTCGTGCCCATTCGTCTTGGCTTCATTGAATATGACGACAGCAGGAGTTTAAATGAGCCCATCTGGGAGCTGGAATGAGTGGGATACAAACCATTGGTTTTCTCTCATACAGTCCAATTTCAATTAAGCTTTCGTTTAGCAGTAGAAGAGCTGATTCGAGTTCTTGTGGCAGCCTGAAGATCTCGCCTGTTGTCGCTTCGCGGTTTCTTCGAGCTGACAACGACAAAAAAACATTTTCTGATGCAGTTGTTGCTCTTGGCCGCCCTTAACCAGGCTGTGTATCAACTGATCCAGTGCTTAAAAAGCTGCTCCAAACTCTTGATATGATAATTTGAGGGAAATTAAAATCTTGGGCGATCTCCATTTGTGTTTAACCTTCCTCGATTCGACTTGAGTATTCGTCACTTTTGACCTTCAATGAAATGTCGCCTTTGAGACATTACTTTTGAATACTGATCACTCTCAGAAACCACTTCACTTTAAATAGCACAACAGACCAGAAATCCAACATGCATCCATTGCGCACCACATTATCAGTCACCGAATTTGCATATTTCCGGCGCTAATGTACGCGTGAAAGTGAAATTTTGTATTCAGTTGTATTTAATTGACATAAATGATTACCAGCTTTGAGCATTGGTTGCAATATTATAACTTAGTGAGCATATTTTTTCCTCATTATCCTTTAATTTTGATGACCAGTGTATATTAAAAAGCAAAAAATATATAATTCCCTTAACTACAAAGCAAATAGGGTACTTGGATATTATCCTGTACCTGACAATATACCACTAACAATTTATTGGCGCGTTTTGACAATGAAGTCTAATTTCGGTGTCAAAGGAACAATTTAAAAATATTTTTTTGATTTCTGGAGAGTATTTCTCGACAATCGTATTCAAAATCACATTATATTCATTATTACCTATAACCATCTCTGCTTTTATACGAGCTGAGCTCTGCTAGATGGAAAGTCAAGTTATTTATCTCAAACTAATTCCAGGTTCTTATTCTAACATTCTTTCGGCAGTTTTTGACACTCTTCCCACTATACATTTTCAATCATGTACAGTTTCACCGTGTGAAAAATTAAAATACTGTAATATTTTTGGTAAAATACCATATGCCTGATAATAATGAAATGCCTCTGTTTCATTTTTTTGTTAAAGCTAGTAAACCTATGATGCAAAATGCAGTAAAAATAACACTAAATGAACAACTGTTGTTCCAAGAACTTTCTGAAGGAAAGAATTAATTGAAGTTGATGTTGAAATAAAATTTTAAAAAAAGCCATCTCCACGCTTAGTTAAATAAATAAGGGTAACTCTTACACACTGCAACCGCAAAAGGAGAATAATCCACTCAAATAATGAAGTTAGAATCAGGAGATAACTTTACACTGAACCAATGAAGTTAGCATATTCTCGTTCACGCTCTACGTTCTTTACTTACTCAGGACTAAGTGAAGACATTTCCGGACAGAAAACAATAACAAAAAAGGAAAGAAAAATAATTTTAAAATAGCATCTTTTTAGAAGAATCTGAAAGAATTTCTAGAGTTGAGGCAGCGTTCGAAAAATTCAGGGTGCGTTACTGATGGTGTGTTGGCAGGTGCGGCAAATACCCAAGTACCGTATATAGATATTATTTGGTTTACAGAAAGCAGTAAATCTAATTATCTGAACATTCGATTTATAAGGATGAGCTGCAGTTGGATGGATTATCCAAAACGATCCCCCCTCCTCCCCAACATTTCGGGTAAATGAATTTTTATTGCATTTTGCTTCCGGTATACTGTATTGTTATTCTTTTCACAAGCAAAAAAAAAAAATTACCGAACCACTGAGATTATTTAAGACATTAGCAGATAAACTACTTACCAGAATACAAAATTATGAATTAAAAAATTCATATTTAATTTCATTTCCAAAAACAAATAACTACCTTTTAAAATAAATTAAACATTCGCATTAATGAATAAGAGTGATCAAAGAAAGTTATAGACAGTGTCTGCATAATTTGGAGGCTAGGCTACTACTATCTCATGAATAGTTCGTTAATATTCTACACGCCTGGCGATGCCGCTGGGGCAGGGGTGACTGATCTGAGCTGCTATCTGTTAGAAAGGCAGTCAATTAGCGATGCTTCAGCTTATCAAGTAAACTCCAAAGAAGATTTGGACCGTTGATTACGGCTGCTAAAGCATTTAATTAATCACAGAGGTGCTTCGTGTGGGCTCAATTTTTTCTTTATCGCTCCCATTTAACTTATATCACAAAGAATGAAGAATTATTTCCCTCAAAAGTTAATGGTAGTTGGTTTCATTTAAAAGTTAATCTATTAGCTGCAGTGAGGGAAAATTTTGTTTCTTTTTGGTTTAGCATAACGTAGTGCTCAGATTATATCTTTTTTTTTATCATTAGGTTTTCTAACAGCGCATCATCGTATATATTAAGCATTTCCATTATTAACAAATTTGCGTAATACTTACGGCTAGCGTATGTTGAAACTTGGTTATATCTTTATGTTAAAGCTCATAAAAACTAATAGAATTTATAATCTCTTTCTTCCATCATACAGAAAACATTCATTTATATGTATAGTCAGAATATTATTCAATTTCTTATATTCCGATCTCTAAATTGTGACGAAACTAGAATTCCTCCGTACTCAAGAGCACTGTAATACCGATATATTTGACGTGAGGAAATCTATACCTTAGGTTTTTGATTTCCGCGTCATGTTACATTACGTTACCTGATCATTTATTAGCTATACGACCAGGTAAACTGCCAATTCTCAAAAGCGTAGCCCTTCGATACGGTGCAAGATTTTTATTTTTCAAATTAAAATAAATTTGGCTATTTCAAAACAATATAGCTTTTGCTTTTTGTTAAACTTTTGTTTTACTCTTTGGTATCTTAACTCATGCAAGGTACAAGATAACTAACCCATGTACAATATATAATTCATGATTTCTGTGTGAACATGTCCCATTAATTATAATGAATAACAGATGTTTTAAATTCCGTGTATTATATACTTCAGTCCAAAATTGTCATCTGTAATTGAGTTAACAGTGGAGTATTTTAAAATTCCTAATAAATGAAATTATAATTCAGGAAACAACTGAATACATTACACTTTCTCCTTACGACCATTTTTGAAAGGAACCAGTAGACCTAAGAACATAATCAAATACCAGTACATCACATCATAAGACAACAACCTCCACGGAAGACTAAATTCTTCTAAATTATGGTTGGTTATCAATAAATTTTACTGCACACTATAGTTAACTGGATTTCTCCAATATATTCTCTAACAAAACAGTAGTATAATATTTTATTATTAAAGTTAGTTATTAAAGGTCAGTTATTTCATTATTATTACTATTATTGGACTAAAAGGTTAACAAAAATAACTACTTACGCTTCCGGATCCGGATTTTTAAGCGTCCTGCCAATAGGAAGTAAGCTTTCTTTGTTCAACCTTGGATACCTACATGCCATAAAATACCACTGAATGTAAAACACAAATAACCAATTTGACAATGTTACTTAAATAAAAAAAAACTGTTAAGTTATCTCTTTTACAAAAAACGCAGTAAATCATGTTTTTAACAAAGTAGTAATCTGCTGGGCGAGTTCTCCTTCTTCACAGTTTTACATACAATTTTAGCAAAAAAATTAATGATATATGCATGAAATTTTTATTTATGTTTAGAATATGACAGGTACTGATGATAATAAAACTGCATGAAGTTTAACTAGTATATATTTTGTCTCAATAGTGCTTAACTGTTAAATTTTTGTTAAACTTCAAGAAAGAATTTATGCTTCCACAAATGTAAACAAAATATATCAAGTCTTATTACCGTTCTTCAAGTCCTTCGGCGGCAGTTGCTACCAAAGGCACAAATGCGCATGTGCATGCTGACCTATGGTCATACTGGTCACATGGTCATACTGGGCGGATTCCCCATCCTGTATGGAACTGCGTCAGCAGGAGAACATAACGTATGAGAATTATGGCTAACATGATGGTGTGGAAGAGCGGGAAAATGCAAAAGCCATTTCCCAAGCCTTGAAAAGTTAACTATTATGTCATCTACAAAAGTGAGAGTGTTACCCAATCGTTCTCTTGCAGAAGAAACTGCACTATAAAGCTTATATTTCATTAGATCATGAAAGGGCAAAATGAAGTACCGATATTAGCAGAATGGCCATTTTGAGTTAGGTTTCGTCTTCGCAGTTAATTACCGTAAACCTGAAGCAACCTTGGAATTGTGAAACTAATGCAGCATTTTTATTTATTGAAGTAATAACAATTTCTTTAGTTTAAGCATAGAACATTATATTCTTCCAGTCTTAATTTAAAAGTAAACTGAAATACACTTCTGTCGTCTTTCTGTTACGTATAGAAATAAATAAATATGTAACTCTGTTGTAACATATATCAAAAACAAAAATAATAAAATAAAAATCTTTACAAAAGCAGCATCTGCCATAATAACATTTATCAAAACTGTATATCCCCCTTTTCACTATCAATTAAATACATACCTGCTCTGATTGAAAGTATAAATCTTGATACGTAAACCACGATATTTTGGCAGAACTTTGTGGGTTTCCTCGTCTGTGTTGAATGAGTTCATAAGTACTAATGGTACATCAGCGTCGTACGTTTTATTAAGATGCTAGAAAATAAAGCAAAGAAAAGGTTCACTACGATTTTTTTCACGATAGTAAATTTTAATACAAGTGTTAAAGAGCGTTTGTATAGGTTAAATATCCACTTTTTTATCACAGCAGCATCGAATTTTCAATTAAGTTGTTTCCTTTATTATTCGACAATCCGTAGTAACAAACCCTTGCCTTTACGTAATTAACCATTCACAGACTTCAGTTTAGGTGGAAGTTAAAAGTTGTAACATATAACATTACATAAATTTTTAAAAATATTTCCATAGACCTGTCAGAGCACGCATCTCCCTTGTGGGCGAGCGGGAAAACGGTAAAATACTGTAGTTCCTATAGTAGTAGTAGTAGCAAAAGACCGTGCTGTAGTACGGAATTTCGAGAAAAAATTTCCAGGGGCCGGTCCGAGGGTCTTTCATCCCTCTATCCCTACCAATCCCTACCAAAACATTTCAGCTCATCGTGTATTTTGAGTGCGCCCCTACGTCAGAGATACTTACGAACATCCATGCCTTCTCCAAAATTCAAACTCGGGCTCTTCGAACAGGCATTCGAACAAAAGTATAGCAGATCATATTCAAATGCAATACCGAAGCACTAATATACATCAATGAACACTAAATATGGGGTGTATTAGATATCCTAAACTATAGAAAACGACTCATAATCTTGCAGTACTGTTGACTACGCATATTTATATCTACCAGTGCACTTTGCATATTAACTGGAGTAACAAAAGTGAACATCTGTCAAGCCTAACGAGTGCCATTTTCAGGCTTTTGGAAGGATAAAGGTCAACAAACAACATCAAGTCATGGATCCATCTTGTGAAACCGATTTACACTTTGCGGTACCATACACAACTTCTCATGGAACACATTTAACCCTTAGCGTGCTTATTTAAATAATGATGTTTACAGTACGTGCTAAATGATCATCTTAACTTGTTCATTACCTTCGCGGATCCCGGAGATGAGTTTAGCCCGAAGACGAAAAAATAATATTTTCTATTTCCGCCGTCATCCCATTATACCTAAAACAACATTCTTCTGGAGTTTCAGACCATCCAGCCGCCTTGAATTTAACTTTACTTAGCTTCCTAAAAGGTGCTAAGATCTATAATGGATCAATGAATCCGGTAGCAATATCTCTGCTGAAGTCGCTGATAACATTTAAAAATGCGTAACCTTGCTATTATCTCATCATCTGACAGAATAGTAGCCTGTGAGTACAACCTGTCAGTCATACTTTAGGAGAACGTTAAGGAGACGTTTCTACTGCTTTTGTTATTCAGTATGCATTTATTCTCGAATGACAAAATTTGAAATGCTAAGTGAACTAAACTAAAATAGGCGATATTATATATAGCATGCCATAACAGATTTATAAAATGTCTTAAACGGTGATACTTGCCTCTATCTGCTGGACGGTCAAATCTAGAAAGGTGAGCTCATTTCGCACAGGAATTAGAGATTTGGGCCCAGTGCATCCCATGGTAGTTCCTAATCCACCATTCAGTTTGATAACTACCAGCTTGCTTAACATTTCTCTTATCCTCCTTGGTTCTGGTTCAGACAGGCTGCTGTAGCTGATCACCTGTAAGTAGAATGTGCACAAATTTGTAAATGAATTTGTAATCAAGAAGGCATTTCTAGATTGAATGTTTCCGGTACTTGGCTAAATTACTGATGACATTATCTGCAGTTCTGAGGCCATTTTAATTTTCATATCGAAATTATTTTTGAGGCTGGGTGTTCACTCTTAGGCTTCAAGTGGTAAGTAATACTAATAACAGCTTCAATTTCTGTGTGTCTTCTAAATTTAGAGTGTTAATTACATTCATATATTTTTCATGAGACCCTTAGTGAATCTAAAATTTCTCACGTGACTACTAGTGTTTAACTTTCTTTGCCCTTCACCCACTGTTTCGATAACTGCCAATGAAATTTTATTCAATATCCAGACAAAAGCTCAAAATAACTGAGCTCTTTCAAAAGACAACAAAAGAAATGGAAATATTTTAATATTACGAAACCATGAAAAAACCGTACTAATAAATACTGCTGTCTCAACCTTACTCCAGTTCTCTTTCACCGAAAGAGACCGGATACTGAAAGGTTTCTTACGATATTTCTAGTTAATTTTTACTTGATAATTTTTGGTTGGCAGAAACTTTATAAAACGTTAAGCGATAAATATTTCAACGGCGGAAACTGAAATTTCAGTACAGAGATAAAATACAGATGTGAGGCTACTGAAATATTTCTTGGCGATAACTAATAGTTTGTTGAACAGTTTCTGAAATATTTATTGTCAGTTACAAAACAGAGGTGAAGATAATTTCACAAGAGTGCAAAATCGGGAAGGTTACAAAGATTAAGAAAGATGAAATTTTGATTTCAAAAATAATATTGTTTTTTACATTTATCCTAAGTTAAAGAAAGATAGAAGGTTTTAATTAATTATAATGTTAAATTAATTTATGTTCGCAAATAAAAATTAAATTCATTACAAAATATAATGGATGAAATATCTTATGTTAGACAAATTACATCGAAATAATAGCAAATAGTTCTACTGTTGTAGCACATTTTTCGCCATCAGTGTCTCTACAATTGTAAAGGATACATGGGAATCTTTTGAGGAACCAGTTCGGTCACTTCTCTTAGCACGGCTCTCGGTTTTATTAAGTCGATTTGATTTTTCTTCTACGATCAGTTGTTAGCACATAAAAGGTTGCTCACCGGTCTTAAGTGACCAAAGAGTAGTAAAAAGGCCTTAGTGCGATTTTACTGATTCTTTGCATCCTTTTTTCCCTGATGACTGAACTGGTTTAAGGACATGATCAATATGTCACTGGTCAAACTAATCTTCGCTCGATATGCGGAATTAACTTCTAAAGAGAAGGATTTACCTTTGACTGAGGATGAAAGAATTGATCTGGATTTTCTATTAAAACTTCTCCCTAACCTATCGGATAAAGTACGAGCAAGTCTGAACTCTGCACTCTGACCATATACCGGTCATTGCTTACCTAGGCACTACTAAAGAGGCAGAAAATGAAATGATCCGCACGACTAACTGAAATAAGTTCCAGAAGTTTCTCAGTCAGAATCCGTCCATCTTTGATACTCTGAACTCGCGGAAAGATATAGATGATGCAGTTGATACCCTCACTGATTCAATCAATAATGCTATTGAAAATGCATCTAGACACGTGAGAAGAAATAATAACGCTGGCATTCTGTCACAGAAAATTAGAGAGATGATTAAGGACCGGAATAGGATGAGGAAAGCGTGGCACTTTACATGGAGCCTTCACGTTAAAAGAGATATGAACAAATTAAATAAATTAATTAAAAATAGATGAGCATAAGAGAGATGTATGGGAGGAAAAACTTCAGAATCTTAGTCTGAATGATGGCACTCTCTGGACGTTCATGCGTAACTTGAAAAGGCAGCGTACATGCAATAAGCCGATTTATACTGAAAACTCTGTTGCTCTCAATAATAAAGACAAATCGACGCTCCTTGCGGACCATTTAGAAGAGTAGTCCAGACCTAATATGACGCCCATGGACATTAATTTTGTCAATGAGGCATGCTACTTTGTTAGGGATTGGCTTAATGCCCACACTGCTAAGAGATACATGGCCACTGCTACCCCCAGTGAGATCAAAGAAATCACAAAGAAGCTTAAAGTCAAAAAGGCCCTTGCATAGACGGTATTAATAATCACGCACTTAGAAATCTGCCCTGAAATGGTGTGACAAAATTCACGAGTATTATCAATGCGTGTCTTAGTCAATGCTATTTTCCCACAAAAAGGAAAATCGCAAAAGTTATTTTATTGCCTAAGCCCGGCAAGGATAACACTAAGCCAGATGGGTACAGGCAACACCTCCTTATAGAAGGAAGCCGGGACACTGGATTGTGACGTCACGCGTAGTCGTCTATGTCGAAACCCCGAGAGAGCAACGAAACAAAACAGGCTGCGCGCTAGTGCCGTACTTAACGTTGATTTCACTATTTGATATAGATACTTGGGTGGGATTTTATTCAGAGATTCAATTATATATAATGAATAATTTAATTACTTCAAAATTTAACACAATAAAATTTGACATAAATTTAAGAATTTTTTGTTTCTTATTTCTTGACTTTAATGAATTATACTTTCTTGTAGGTTTCACAGCAGCATTTAAAAAGTTAAAAATCAGCCATACTAACTCAAAAAAGGAATTTCTGACTTTTCCCTCATAATTTAATATTGCTTTATATTTTTCTAATATTTATGAAAAAAACCCAAATTATCTGCATACAAACTATTACTTATCATTTCATTTTTCTTCCAATCAGTAATTTGTCTTTAAAAGAAAATGGTATAAAAATGCACTAAATTTTGTCTATAATATGCTATGTGTCTTGCAAGTTTCAAATAAATTAGTATATCAGAGGTTTGCTTAGCAAATAATTCAATGTGCAATTTAAAATTATTGCTTAAATCTGTAGAACCAATAATATTAGTTGTATATGTACTTAACTGTATTGTGTTAGTTATATAGCTGAACTTGAAAATAAAGATTCACAAGTGAAAAATAAAAAAAATTTATTTACAATTTTATGCAAGCAGTCAGCATAACAACACAACACCTAAGTTATAACATACAAATAAGTTAAAACCAGCTGATCTCTTTTTATCAATAAATTATTCAAACTTTCTTGTAAAAATTGAAGCAGAAATCTCATTAAGCATATTGCCATACTAAGAAATCTCATCAATTCTTATTTATTAACAGGTGTGAAAATTTCAAAACTGCTTCTATATTAATTGGATCTCATCAGAAACAATAAGATGAGACTATGTGACCTTAATATTTAAATTTTGATACTGCAAGTTCAAGTTTCTATTCGTTAAATTTCAACCCATTTTGTCTGGCAATTACAAACACCGTAATTAACTTTTTACAACAGCCAATTAATAGTTTCAAAATGTATTACGATACTGCCATAATATGGATAAATATCGGGCAAACACTTGAGAAGACCGTCCATTACCATTTAAAACACTTCAGGTGCACAAATGATATTAAATTTTATACGATGGCTATTATTATTTATGAAGCATATAAAGATACATTCAACAGCAAATGGATGTCAGCATCACCAGTATATGTAAAAACATTTATTGATGTTGTGTAAAGGAAGTGATTATCAGTTAATGTTTCAAATATAGAAAATAATAAAAATATTTTACCTATGCACCAGTATCCAATTTGAAAGTATCTGGTCACTACATGCAACACAATTTTGTTGTAATTTTTCCAAGCTAAAATCGTGATCTTCTAAGTTACTCGCTATCAGGCTTGTTTAATTTAAGCAAAGAATATATCAAAATGATTTGTCCAGAAAGCCACCAGTCTTAATTATGAGACACCGGTAATTTCAAAATGCACATGAAAATCACAGGTTTGTGAAATGAGTGCTCCTAATCAGAGACACCCTTTATTCAGCCAATTCCCAGAATAATAGTAGGAGTTATTACAAACCTGTTATTTTGTCGCCATGCTGAAACACATAACTGTTATCTTGATAAAGTAATTTATCATATGGTAACATGAAAATTATACTCAAATGATATAAGTAATGGCCACTTAAAGACACAACATAGACCCTTTTTTACACAACAACAAATTAAAGACAAGGAAATGAATTTTTCAATATTTTTAAGTGTAAAACAGTCAGTACATGCCCATATAAAAAATATAAATTATAATGACCCATTCCCAGTATAAAAGCAGCAGTTACCATAAACTTGTCATCTTGTAAGCATGCTGAAACACAACTTTTATCATGAGAAAGCATTTTACAGTATGTTAACACCAAATGATAACAACTTACTAAACATTAAGTGGTAGCCATTTAAATACAACCCAGATACCATTTTATGCAGCAAACACTCAACAGCACGAAAATGAATTTTTCAATATTATCATCTTTCAAGTGCTCTGAATATAAAACAGTCAGTGCATGTCCATATGAACAAATTTATAATGACCCATTCCCAGTATAATAGCAGCAGCTATTATAAACATACAATTTTCTAATCATGCTGGAAACATATAACTGTTACCTCGATAAAACATTTTACCATATGTTAACACAAAAATTATATCAAAAACCCACACACATTTTTATGCGATGACAAATTAAAGACAAGGAAATTCCTTCTTCAATATTTCAAGTCATAGAGTGGATATATATATAAATATATTTATATACGTTTGGTGTGGCCGATTGCAACCAAAATACGAGGTGCACATATACATGTTATAGCAGTCCTATATACAAAATTTCAACGTTCTGAGGCTACTCGTTTTTGAGTTATGTGAGATATGTACATACGTTCGTACAGAAGCCACGAAAAATTCTCTTCAGAATTAATTTTAGTTTCAGTTTTTTTAAGCAGTTTTATAATTTTTTTGAAGGAAAAGAGTA